>NC_092184.1:13543107-14230607 GCF_043641665.1 Enoplosus armatus | reverse complement strand
TGCTTCAACTCTTGCACAAACCCAGATTCAATTGAACATTGTAATTGTAAATCCCCTAAACTATACTGTCAGCACAAATACTGCATGCATACAGACACACATGGAAGAGCCAGAATTCTGCAACCACATCTGCATGATAATTAAATCCAGATTATTCGGATGTTATGTTGAAGTGGTTGTTGTGCCTGCATAGTATTTACATAATTGATTGGGTATGTCATATCCAGAATAAAAGAAGGTAAAGTAGATTTGTAGCTGTGTGCATGTCCATCTGAAAGAGAGCATTTCCCAAAATTAATTAAAGCTATTGCTTTAAGGCGTGAAACAGGGGTGAGAGCATACGCTACAGTGGAATTGTGATAATTACACAATGCAAAATTAACTTTATCATGGTGGATATCCTTCCTCAGATGCCCCATGTTAAGAACTAAAGGCCTGAAACTGACGGACTGTCTTCAGCATTGATGTCATGTGTTTATCTACTGAGGTAAGACTGATTTTGCCCATTTCCCCTCATAACCGAGCGTCCCCTGCATGCAGACATACACAAACGCAGGCACCTCCCGATATGTCTGGGCCACACTAACACGCACTGCCCCAATACCTCAGACCAACTCAAACCCACCCTGTCAACCCTCACACTGAGCCCATTGTCTGAACACGCTCTCTCTCTCTCACACACACACACACACACACACACACATTTCACCCACCTGACATTAAAACAGCAAATAGCTTCATGCCCTGTAACGACGTGGCTCTCCCCATTTTTCTGTGAGATAACTTACTGTGCTTCAGTATCTGACTCACTTGATATTATTGTCCTCTGCTATTATCTAAATTAAAGTCAGGATACGTTGAACTTGACTAAACGAGGCAAAAGAACCAAAAGTGTCACTGTGTGACACTTACAAAGCCTGGTCCCTTATAATTCACACAGTTTTCCGGTATTTCACTAACTGGTCAGGTCACACTAACTTCAGCCTCTCTCTGACATGAAAGCGTGTGTGTGTTTATCTATCCTTGATCTGCAGTGCTTTCCCCTCTCTCTCTCAAAGGGCCCTGTGTTGTGCTGTTTCTCTGACATGCAAAGAAAAATCATTCTACCTGGCTGGTACAAAGTCTCCACATGGTTACATGTTCAGCTCTGCTCTGCGGCTCCCAATTGGATTGCGGCACAAAACCGTTTTTACCGACGCTAATCACTGGATTAGTATCATAAGGTCTCCTTTGCTCAGATCAAGAGAAGGAATGCAGGGGCCCAAGAAACACATGAATAAATAAATAAATAAATAAACAAAAATCAGGTAGGCCTTAAAGGATAATTCTGCTTTATTACAACTTGGGTCTCATTTTGCTAGTTTTTCTGCTGTTTATGAAAAGAATTGTTGGGATCTGGGAACACGGCAACATCACTACAATGGAGTCTGATGGGGCAAGAAACACAGGCTTTCAGTCCCCAGCTGCTTTATATTGTACGAAACCTTCTCAGTGTAGTGCAGTGCCTTTACGAATGGCTGTCCACTGTGTTTACCTTGATTAAATCACATGCAAAAGACACCAGGCAGCTACAAAATAACAACATACATTTCTACACACATCAGACTGATCGATTATAACTTGGTATTCTGTAGTTTATGCGGGAGACATCAGATTACAGCAGCTCATCAATCCTGTGTCACAGCCTCCTTTCCAACTTTTTGGATTGGATCATCACCCACTTTTCATTTCAGGATCACAATCTCAGCTGCCACTCAAGGTTCAAGATTCAAAGCCTTCAAATCTCCATCGATCGCCCCATCTCTCTCTCTGTCCTTCTGATACACATCCCTGCCACTGGGCTACGGGCAGCAGTGTGTGATTTGAATAATCAAATGTCCAGGAGACACCAGGCGCAGTCAGTCATGCAAAGCTGTTCCGCTACCATGCAAATATAGCAAAGAGAGAGACACACATAAACACAGTGAGAGAGAGAGAGGTATGGGTAAACAGAACTGATACATGTAGCTGTGGGTCTAGCCCTTTGAAAATAGACACCATTTCCTTTACAGCAGTAAGGTTTTAGTAGATAAAGTAATTTTAGCCTCTGTGAGGTTCGGGGCGTTTGGCTAAAGCTGCTGCATTTGGTCAGCATCTGCGTTATCTTCACTCAGTCATCAAACGCCATGCGGCCTGATAAAGGCGTGGTTTGTTCTTTCACTTGTATGTCCACCTGCCAGTGCCCTGCTAATTGACTGGCATTTATTCACTGACCAACAAAGGTTTGGACTGATAAGCAGAGTGTATTTGCCCAGTAGCTCTGACACATACAGGAGGCTTTTTAATAATCCAAGCAGCAAGACCCCCCCCCCCCCTCCCCATGACATCAGATCAGTACAGTGGATGAAAGTGTAGCTGGAGGCTGTAATTCAGACCCAATTAAGTCAGCGTCCTCACCTACAGCGGCACTGAACGCGCAACTGCGTTGTTTTCACGCGAACAATACAACCTTGTCTGTCACTCTGGGCCTTTATCTGGAAAATCAGGGCCAACTGTTACGTTACTTTACAGTGTGTGTGTGTGTGTGTGTGTGTGTGTAGAATACATGTGCGCGGGAGTGAGGTAAACAGGAGGTGGTGTGTATGATCCCATTCCCAGGGCCAAACTGCTTCTCCAGGGAGAGAGATAAAGAAGCAGCCCCTTCCAAAACGGAGGTGGAAACAATGGCCAGGGCAGGGGCTCTCAGTCGCAGCTGTGTGTGTTTGTGTGTGTGGTTGCTGATATTTCTTTGTGCCTTTAACCATCTAACTAAAGAACGAAAACGCCTGTCCTCTTGTTCTTGTTACAAGATTTTAGGCGCAGGTTGATAATGTTACCGTACTTACTGGTATCCTCTGGAACGCTGAACTAGCATCTACTGTGAAAGACTGAATGATCAACAATTTCTACAATGAATTAACAGCAGAGTGCTTCCTGCGAATCCACTGCTGGATTCGACACAGCTCGCTGGCTTTTAAATGTGTCGTAACTCATCACAGATTAGTCTGCAGACAACAATCCAGTAATGTGACCACAGCCGTCACTGACAGGCCTCAACAGGTTCTCACTAGTGTTCACATGCTGACATACGCGCACACGCATTGAGACACACACCCACTGACGTCAACACAAATCGCTGTGCATCCCATTGATGACGAAATACAACAAGTTGTTGGTGTTGAAAGAATAGAAACCGTTAAGCTGACACACCTTTTGGCAAACTAGGTGAAGGGGGGGAATTGAAAGCCAGACCTGACACAGTATGTTAACTGTACTGCTCTGTAGCTCCTTGTCTGGCTTAACCTGTCACCAATGTCTAATATTCACCGGAAAACATGAATCATTCAAGCTGAGGTAACCACTTGACAAATGGGAGTATAGAATCTTTGACTCATCGCTTCCTAGAAAGTATACATCCTCCAAACCTGTATTGTCCTCTCTCGTATGAGCAGACAAGAGTGTGAATTTCCTCACATTTCTTCACTCACTTGAAGTGTGTTCAAGAGGGCAGACACCATAAAGAAAAGCTGAGACGAACAGGGAAGGCAGTGGGTGGAGGCAAAGGGGAAAGTGGATGAACAGGAGGTGGGATGAGAGGAGGAAGAGCGTGAGAGGAAGTTGATGATAAGGCGGATAAGGAGAGGAAGTGCAGGATCTAAAGAGGAGGTAGAGAGGGAAAGGCACGAGAGGAGGAAGAGAAGGAGGTAGTTCTCCCTAAGACAGTATGAGGAAACAGACGTCAGTAGCTTTTTGTCTCAGGAAACAAAGAGAAGAGGAGAGGAGTGGAGAGGAAAAGGGAAAGAAAAAGGAAAGGAGAGGAGAGAAGAATGAAAGAAAAGAAGGCGAGGAGAGGAAAGTAAAGCCATCATTATCATTACTCTTAATAATGGAAAATAAGCTATCCAGACTACATATGTTCAGGAAACACCTCACAGAATATGTCTTCATAATAAGTCTTAATTGTAAGCTGTGAAGAACAAGAAGGTAAAATGAGGAAAGGAAATAGCGACAGAGTTAAAAAGAAGGGAGTCAGTGAGGCCTGTCCCACAAAAGAGCAAATACACCAGAGCTGCATCATGGTTGAATGGAGACAGACCTCTGGTTTCCAGGCCACACTATTAGTTCTTGTTCCATCAGGGGGAGGAGGGGGTGGGCCGCCTAAATGGGATTTTGGCGAGCACTACTGCCAGGTACAGAGCCAAGCTAGGCTTTAGAAAGGTGTGGGAAGTGTGGAGTCTAGATACTGTTTATGACTGAAGGTGGAGTTTGATTTCTGGCCTGAGAGACTGGAGTTAATGCTCAGATCAGGAGACTATAGACAAGAGCTGTCGGATGGCCCTCGACTCTGGCTTGGTGTTGGGAGCTAAAGCCAGGGGAGAGTGTGCTCCTCCGCAGAGAAGTGAATGGAAAAACGTGTCAATGGAACACAAGGAGGGAGCCTGTGAATAAACAGAACTGGTGACTCACCCTTTCTGGGATGGGAGAGATGACCGTGGGCGGGGGTGTGGGGTACCAAACTGCACTTCACTACCCCTCTGAACACGCCAATGTAGGCATTCATGCGTGCACACACGGTCCAACTCATGTGTCGCACTCTGTTGGCCGGACCAGGACAAGCTGTCTATTGTCCAAATCTCCCACCTAAAGCTGCAGCTCCTAGCAGAGCAGGGGCTCTGTATTTAGGGGATTTGGGGGATTGCTGAGTGTGTGTGTGTCAGTGTGTGTGTGTGTGTGTGTGACTGATCTAACAAGGCTTGAGAAAGGCTGTGAGTATGTTTTTGTTTGTGGGAATACAAGTACTTTTTCTGTTCTTTTTTTCACTCTTGCTTGATTTTCAGAAAAGTGAAAAGTAAAACACAAGGATGGACAAGGAATAAAAAATGGCTCTGGACATGACACCACCAGTGGAGCATCTGTAGTTGACTGAGGTCAGAGCCTCGCCCATCACTAATAGACAAGCCAGAGAGATGCAAATAATAACCCATGTTTTTTTAGGCTGCACCTCATCAAATTAAATATTGTAGATTTCAGCCTCACATATTTGGGATCTTTGAAACGTTTGGATCTTTGGAATAAACTTCTGTGAGTTTGGACGAGTGTACCGACTGTCCTGTCGCTGGGACAGCGGGACTGAAGATGTTGACAAAAAAAGTGAGGTAGAAGCAAACCAGAAAAGAAAGCTAATTTCTCTTCTTTTGCTGACAAGGGAGTCTTTTTCTAAATTAGATGCTGGGGAGTGGGAACCGCAAAATGGTACCCAATGTGTATTTAGAATAAATCAACATTCCTTTGTCCATCTAAAAATACAGAAAAAAGTTCAGCCTAGATGGGTGTTACCATGTTAGAAACTCTCTGCGATTGGGGCCATGGGACTATATAATATAGTGTCGGTTATTAATTATCCTCAGTGCAACCTTACTACATGTCAGCCTGACCTTTCTACTTCCTCCCTTGCATCTGACAGCAGCATGTCACTGCTAGAGTGGAGTTACCCAACCTTGCTGACCAACAAGCACCAATTAACTCCCTCAGAAAATACCTGATGCTTAAGCTGTCCCACATGGTGCTGCATCATCCCGAGCTTCATTATACATTCAAAATTCTCCAGCTGACAAATGCCATACTGAGCTATTTACATCCTCAATGACCTAAATGACACCCTCATCCGAATTTAAAATCACAGTCGGCTGATTGGTTTAAGCACGTGTTGTGACATAGGAGTATGCTGCTCTTATGAGTCATGGAGAGGAGCTTCACTGTTTGTCATTGTTTTTCGGAGGTGTAATGAAGTTCATTTCTTTCTTGCATATTTTCAAACTGATCCACCAACAAATCTAAATGTAGAGGCACCTTAGCCCTTGCTGGTTAATCACGGTGACCAACAGAAAGCATGCCTTTAATTAGCTTTCTAATTGTGTTTTTTGGTCCCATGTGATTCTAAAGTACAACGAATATGTGAATCTGAACTTATTCAGCAAAGACGGTTTTTAACATGGACATTGATTATGATCCTGTGAGGCGGGTGGCTTTTACCGTGAGGCAGCTGCAGGTGTTGTTGAGTCACAGTCTTTATCTGGACATTTTGTGGTGCTTTTTTTTTTTATGATCAACTATGCATGGAAGGCACATTGAATTTTATGACAACTCTGGAAAAGCAAGGCAAAGGAATATAGAGGCATAACAGTCTGACTGAGTATGAGAAAGACAAACATAAGGGTATCCAAAAGTCCCAACAACAACCTCTCTTATATTACACGGGAGACACGTAGTTTTGGTTGGTCGGAGAGAAAAAAGAGGTAGAAAAAAAGATGACGCCAGTGAACCTGACAGGCAAAGTCATGCAGTTGCTGTTTACATTTTGATGAAGGTGAGCAACACCTTTTACTTGTTCTAACCATATCTGTTCCCATCATATGAAAACACAGTTGGAAGCAGGCGGCACTAATATGCTATGAAGAGATCCAGCATCTCACTAAGTTAAACCAAGCGCAAGGCAGAGAACCACTCGTGTGAAAATAAAGACTGCTGTGCACAAAACAGATTAGCAGAGTGAGTAAGCTGGCTGGAGACAGCTACCAGTATTTCCTGGAATATTAGCGATTGTGGGGAGTTTCACAAAGCTGCTCTGAGCGGGCTGTGGAAATCTGCTGAACTAATCACCTACCAGCCTAATTGGCAGATAAAACACATGGCCTGCTCAACACACCAATGTAGGATAATGTTATCTCCTGCAGGTGTTGTCTACTATTCATGTATATGGTCTAAAATACTCATTGTGTATACTTGAATAAATTAATGCTGGCGGTTCTCAAATGAAGACCATATTTCCCATAACACACGTTGCTTCCTGTTGCAAAGAGGATGTCACTTCTCCCCCCTCCCCAACCCTGCACATGTTTGTTTTGAAGTTCTCTCTTTCAGTTTGATAAAGAAGACGCATTTGTTTGAAGTTATTATTCCCATAGTTCTTCTACTCATTCCACCTACCTACAGAGAAACTCACACTGTCTCAGCAGTTTGTGCTGGAAAACCAGAGCCCTCCTCGTGTTTTAAACTGTGAACCAGTTAATGTCAGTCATTTGAGAATTATACAAATGTTGCAAAATCAATTGTGATCATTATCTAATAAAGTTACAATGCTTAGTGCCGCATTTAAATACAGTGGTATCATTCTGAGTAGTGATAAAAACAAAAAAGTTAAAACATTGTGGATGTAGAATAAAGAAAAACTACAAGTTATAGAAGACTTGTTAGAAAAACAATAATATGCACATAAACTCAAAAGTAAAAGCGGGGCAGTAAAAGTGCGTTCTCTAGAAGTACTGAAAAAATAATAATTAGGAAATCAATGACGCATTCAGCAAAGAGACTAAAATTGGCCTGATGTGGTCGAGTCTTTAGGCATGAAATGCAAAACCTCTGAGTTGCACTGAGGAGAAGTGAAAGGGACTTTTGACCATCACAAAGAAAGGTCATGGAGCACTTTGTCTTCTGACAGTTAGAAGCACATTGATTATATATATCAAATTCAGATCCCACTTGATCTGTGTTTGCTCATGACTATTCAGTAACTTACAGTCTATTGAACTGATAGAAAACAAAGTCAAGGTGCTCCTTAACAACTGGATATTGACTTCCTTTTGTTTAACTGCATGTTGAGATGTGCTTGTTTTTATACTAATAAGGTGAAATGAAAGGTAAAACAAAATCATGTAAAGTGCTTCAATTACTGACGTATATTTCCTATGTTTAAACTGTTGTTTCATGTACACCACGTGTTGCCCCATGCGTGAACAACCAGATGAAACTGACTGCGTTCCCGTCTCAAACACTAAGCCCATCACACATCCCTCTGCAAGTCTGCTGTGCTAGATGTGGCATAACAAAGCCTAATTGAACACTGCTCTCCTCCAACTGTGTGAGGGGAAAAATGCTAATTGCTGTAATTAGAGTGGAGCAAAGTTGTGACATTTTGTACATTTCCTCTGAGTCTGTCACAGCTGCCTGTTGAAACCCTTTCATTTACCTTTGAGAATAGTAGAGAGTAAACAAAGATCTGAAAGTGTGGCATGAGAGCTTTGTACATAAACAGCTTCCCTCCTGGAGAAAGCATACGCCCAGTTTTACCTGACATGCCACAGTTAGCACACACACATGCACACATACACACATTTCCTACCTTTGTGTCGACAATTGAGCAGGCAATTTGCTTCACATAGGCCAGGTCAGCAGTCTGGGGCATCAGGACAGATTCTCTGGTCAGGCCAATCTGGATGATGAAGGACACCCCTGCTGGAGTGGGAGGCAGTGAGGGCATCACAACCCCACCTGGACCCTGCCCTGGTATCAAGTCCATCACAGGAAAACCACCCTGAGCGGGCATAGAGGGCATGGATATGGGGGTCCCCTGTTGCATCACTGCTGAGCCTGGTGGCGAGGAGCCCCCAGGAGGGAAGAAGACCTGGGCCATTGCCCCTGAGGACATACAAGGGCTAGCGTTAGCCATTCAGAGTCCTGTGTGCTGGATAAACACTCACAAACACACGCCGCCCAGGTGCAGTCTAAAGTTCTCAGAAAACCCACAGTCATTCAAACTGTCTCAGTGGAGGATAGAGGGGTACACACACTGACATGGACACACACACTGAGCAGAGAGTCCCGGTTCCTCTGTGTCCTGTGTCCACCCCCTCCCAGTGGATCAAGGGAGAAATCCTTATCCAGGAAGCGGTGGTTTTTCCTCCTTTCAGTCACGTCTTTCGCGCTGTCTCGTCGCCAGACTCCTGTTATTGCCCAGGCATGACAAGCATGAGCAATATGTGTGAGAGACTCATAAAACAAAGACACACTGAGGGAGAAAACTAACCCCCTGCTGCTTCTCCTCCCCCACCTTCACCTCTCTTGTCCAAAGAAGTTGCTCTGCAGAGGAAAAAGTCCAAACTTCATTGTGAAACTCCCGGCCGTGAGAGAGAAAAAACAAAAACAATGCCAAACTTTGTTGTGCTCTTCTCCTACGCTGAGTTACAAAATGGCTTCCTCAAACAGGAAACTGTGAGAATGAAGGAGAGCAACACACTGCACTGCTTTTACCCTGTTTCAGTTTCAGCCCCAGTTCAGTCTTTTTTTTCTTGAAAGAGAGAGAGAGAGAGAGAGAGAGAGAGAGAGAGAGAGAGAGAGAGAGAGAGAGAGAGAGGGAGAGAGAGCTGTCTGAGGGTACCTCCCTCTCCCCCTCCCTCCTCCTGCCCTCTTATCTGTACTCTGGCCACAGCCAAGGAAGAAGTGAAATGACTGACACAGCCTGAGGCCAATAGACTCTCAGAAAGTCCCGCCCTTTGACTCCCTACTCCCAAGCCTCTCCCTCCTCCCTTTCCTCTTTCTCTCTCCCTTCCTTGGTTGTTTTGGGGTTGGCCGTCTTGTGTGCTCCCTCCCTGAGTGGAGGCCAGCAAAGATCTCCTTACATTGCCTGAGGGGGCAGCTCCACACTCAAAAACCCTCCCATCTCTTCCTCATCTTCCCTCTGACTGCATTAGCCTCTTTATGTCCCTCTGTGAAACTGTCTTTCCTGCCTTGTATTACCTTTTCTCCTCGCATTTTTAGTAGACACACCTATGCAAGATTGCAGAATAGGACCACACCTACTATTGCTGAGTTGTTTTCATGCAAAGTTAACTGCAGGTTTCAGTAAAATGGGGAACTTTGATGGCAAGGCAGGAGGTACTTTGCACACACCAGGATATACAATATACTAACACGATACAATAACTTGGCTGGGTTACCACAGTCATCAGCATGACTGACTCTGCATCATTAATTTTACATAGAAAGCATGCTGATGAAAATAGTGACTTTCTATCTTTGGTCAAGAAAACGTCCCTAGATAGTGATCTAGAAATTTTTCCCAGGGCCATTATATCAAGCTTCTCTCTGTGAAGCCATTTTGCAATTTCAAATTCATTCAAACTAATTAACCACAGGCAACTGCGCTCTGCTGAAACGGCGATGTGACAAGACACCTCAATAACTCAGCAGCTGCAAATAATATTTGCAAATAATGTTTTCTGCTTTCCACCACAAGAGGGCAATGTTTGGTGTAGTTGGATATTAACTAATGAATTCCCAAGTAGCGATGAGGATGGAGATCTACAAATAGATATATAACCACGGGTAAAATGAACACAACAATCAGGTGCAGTGTGATGATATCAAAGTACGTTCCATTGAGGGGGAAACAAAATATCAACATTCGCAGCCAAGATGTACCAAAACATGGTATAACACACGCCAAGTATGTATCAAATACTTTTTATGTGTGTAAGCTGAAAGATATGAAAAAAACGTACTTACCCCAGTGCTGAAATTATACAGCATTTGCAATGTGAAGATTTTACACTCTAGTGGTGAAAAGGCTCTAAAATGTGGATAACATTTTGAGTGCAGTCAACCACAGGGCAGCATGGTTGAAGCTGGTACGTTGGGGAAGTTGCTTATTGTTGTTTCTCTTGATGTTTGTGCAGAGTTTGGCACTAGAGGGCTGTTTTCACATTCATGTGCTGAAGTGCTCATCTTAAATTTGAGTTTCAGACGTGTACGTACAAGCAAACGTTTGTGACTCCACAACTAAATCGTGGTCCAACGTGCCACAAGAGTGAAGTGAAAACTTAAAAACCTCCCATGTATTTAAACATTTGAAATGACCAATACTTGAATTCTTATAGATTTTGGAGTAGATGTCATTTTTAGAAATTTTAACAAGACAATTGAACTTTCTTGTGGGAAAAAAATATATCCGACACAGATGATCACTCAAAGCAGATAATTCCTGTCATAAAACAGGTCTGGAGGGGATCTTTAACTTGAGACAACTGAGCAAACTCCTATAGCTAGGGAAGACCATTAAATGTGGTTGAAAGACACACACACACAAAAAAAGAAACAGCTCTCATAAGTCTGAGAAAACAAACCTCATGCTGTCATCAAGGTTATCTCAGCTTGGGCTTGAGACGTGCTACAAAATGGGGGGCTTGGAGCTGAACAGATGTGGACATTTATCAGGCATGGGGTCTAATAAAAGAAGCTATCAAGTTGTATTATGGGAATCATCCAGCCACCAATTTTAACATCTCTTGAAAGTCCCCGAACTTAAGTGCAATACTTAACTCAACTGCATCCCTTTATTAGTAGTATTCCATCAGGGCACTGCTGCCGTATATTTAGATACATGTAAGGGATGCTAACTCCATGTGTCATGTTGTTTTGCAACTTTTGTATCCCTTCAAAGGCAAGAAAGACAACACAAACACAACTCTCAATTCACTGTACAAAATCTTCATTTTTTCTTCCTTAATGACATACAACAGGGGACCCGTAAACAAAAAGAGAAAGTCATTTGATACAAGCTAGAATGCAGTTCAAAAATATATAATAAAACAAAATTAATAAAAAGCAGGTCTCTTATCCCTTGTAGTTAGAGGAAATAGTTTGAATACAGCTTAATATGATGTACAAAATATCACACAGTGATAAATTGCTAATAAAAAAATAAAAACACAAAGAAATGAGAGTCCTTTACCTTGGCCTCAGACTGGTAACAGATTTTTTTTTTTTAACTTGTTTCCTTAATTTTTCATGTTTTTTAATCATTTTGCTTTTTTTTTTTTTTTTTTTTACAAGTTATACATTGCCATTATCAATCACAAGCAAGTTCTATGCCTAGCAAGGAAGAATGATTCACTTATGATACTACAGTATTCTTACATCTTAATAATCATATTCATACTCAAAGAAAAGAAAAGAAATGCAAGAAAGAAAACAAGGAAATGATGGACATTTACAGCACATAATGGCATCTCTAGTCATCATTTACAATCTCTGCTTCTATTTCTTTTTTTTTTTTTGATGTGTCATACTGATTTGTCTTGAATCAAATAACTGCAGGTTCCACCCTTGTAGTATTTAGTCCAGATTGTATAAGAAATACCTGCAAAACATTATTTCTGCACCCTGTCTGTAACCACTCCTCACCAAAAGAGTCCACTATTAGATGTAGTGCAAAGTGGAGCCAAATAGTATTTAATGAGAGAACATTATGAGCGTTTACCTCTAGGCTACTTTGAACCCTTAGATCTGACCTCTGACCCCTAGTGTGACCCTGTATCCTTGAAGAAGTGGAGGGTGTCCCTTAACCAACTGATTTAACACCAGATTTTTTATCAGTCTTCTCAAAATAAAATTAACAGTCAAGTAAGTTGAAGTCAGGTCAGCTGTTAAGGGTCAACTTTTACCTAAAGCAAACAAAACATGTGTCCTGAAGTTATCAGTACAAATGCAGGACACAGATAGAGACAGATGTGAGGTGTCTCAAAGGAACTATGTCTCCACCAAATGTTATGGGTTATGTTCAAAATAGTAGAACCATAACAGATCTACAAGACAGATTAGGTGCAGAGTCATGCTGCTAATGTCAACTGACACCCACACATCTTGAATCAATACTTTCTCTTTTTTTCCTTTCTGAAATGACAAAAGTGGCTGAATTTAAAATGGACCTTTTTGGAGCCATTTCTCCCAGCGTGCCTCTCCAGAAAGAAGGGAGCAGCTTCACATCATTAGCTCTCTGGGTAATGTGCTACTGTGCGACTGACGCACATCAAACAAGAAGAGTAAAACTTCATCTCAAAACACAAGCTAAAGGTCATGTCAAGCTTTTTTTTTTTTTTTTTTTTTTTTGAAAGCCTGAATAAATAACAAAGCGACCTTCAGGATGAAATGAAAAAGAACAGCTCTCCTCTGAGGAAACTCTTTTCAGTCCAGGTGGTCCTCTCTGTAATATAATCACTATCAGCTCTGTACACTCCTCAAGCCCGAAACGATCACGGTCGACATTATTCACATCCCTCTAATGAGAAACATTAACAGTGACCGTTCTGAAATGTGACTACAGTTTATGAAATGATTCAACGGTGAAATGTCATTTAAAAAGTTGATTCACTCTACGTGGATCTATAGCCCGATAAGGGAGAAACACAGTCTCTCTTTCACACACACACGAAACAGGTCCCTGATTCTGACTCAAGACTGACAAGGTCTTTCATAGCACCGTGATTTAACTAGTGCACACACACATACACTCTTCTGTACTTCTGTAGAAATGGATCATGATTGTGGTAACGTGTTCATTTATCTTGTACAGCAGAGTGACTTTTAATCACACACACACACACACACACACACACACACACACACACACACACACACACACACACACACACACACACACACACACACACACACACACACACACACACACACACACACACACACACACACACACACACACACACACACACACACACACACACACACACAGTAGAGGCAGAATCACAGGGACGCTAGAATACTCAGACATACAATGAGACTTGGTGTCTTGGCCATAAAGTTGAAATTAAAGCTATTTGTTCAACACTGGTTAGTGACCGTCTAGTGCCTCCTCACGTCACACACAGCAAAGTTTAACATTCTCGAACCCCAAATACGACACCGCACACACTCTACCTGGAGTCTTTGGAATGTAATACATTGATTCCCAATGAAGAGGTTGGTCAGGTAAAGGTTACTGTTTTTAGTCATGCCTACACACGTATGTTAGCCACAAGCAATTTGTTAACTACCAAAAAAAAAAAAAAAGATATTAGATGAAATGTGGTGGCGCGTGCTGTGCAGTGTTTCCTTGGTGGTTCTCCGAGAAAAGTGAGTAGTGTGTGTCAGCAATTCAAGCGCACAAAACACACACACACGCGGTTTAATAGTTGGTAGGACTGACCAAAAAAAAAAAAAAAAGCAGAACGGAATATTGTAGTGTAGAAAAGGGTTACTCCAAACATGATTATTTGAAAACGGAGCAGCCAGGATTTTAAAGTTATAAAAAAGCAGTGTGGTTAGTATTACAAGAAGTCACTGAGGCATCGGAGAACAGTGAGGGATTGGGGGGGGTGACGTCCTGTGGCGATGACCCAGCCAGTGGGGTGCAGGACAATCGTGTGAGTGTGTGTGTGAGTGTGTGAGTGTGTAAGCAAGTGAAGTATGTCCACTGTAGTCTTCAGTCTATTTTGGCCCAGTTGTTTTTGTAGGACTCTAAAAGGCAGAAAAGAAGGTAAACAAAGTTAGAACCAGCAGCTGTTAAGAACTTCTCATGACATGAACATAAAGGCAAAATATATTAGGTGCCATGTCATTAAAAACATACTAGAATTGTAAAAATACAAGATAAAAATAAAATTTTTATAATACGGAAATCCCCAAAAAAAGGAGGCATTTAAGATTTCTAAATTACACAATTTAAGCCAGAGAGGGTTCAACAAAGAACTAGATTTGAAGCCATTTGGTGAAACTCAGTGGATTATAATATAATAATATTATATTATTATTCTGTTAAAAAGGGGGGGGGGGTGTTGGGGTCAACTGTTGAATGCTGAAAAAATTTGATTAAATATTTTAACCCATTTTAACACAGATTAAAAGTGTACTCTAGCAATCCATTTAGCACTTTCATAAAGTCGGGGGACTAGCAAGAGACAGATTTTTTAAATGGTCAGAAGAGAAGCAGCAGACTGGGTAATAAAGCATATTATATTGGAGTTTGTGCAGAGAATGAAGAGTTCTGCAACTCGTTTAATCTTGATGGACTTGTATCGGAGCTCACACTGGTCTGTATCTCACCGCATGCGCGTTCTCCAAATTAGTAACTCACCAGAATGACAACAGTCACGGTCAGACAAAGATCTTGGCAAGTGCATCTGCGCCGGCGCTGGCAATGAAGGGCTGGGAAGGGTGGAAGGCCACGTCATGAATGGCCTCGTCGTGCTTCTTCCTGTGGGCCGTGATCTCCTGCACGCACGTCCTGTTGTCCAGCATCCACAGGCGCACCGAGCAGTCGTGGCCTGCAGGGGGCGGAGAGCAGGGGGAAACGCAGACAACAAGGTCATGAGGCGCAAAGATCACTGTGGAGTACAACTTAGAGGAACCCTGTAGACTTAATGCACAGCTTCTTTTGCAATGCTACTATTGTAGTTTGAGGCAAGACAGCCGATCGTACAGAGGGTTTGTGATTGCTTCATTCTATCTAAACATGACCCTCACATTGCGGAATTCGATGGTGTATAATAGAGGAGCAATTTTGTTTTAATTATAAATAACGTTGTATTTTCTTTACCTCACATTAACAACTTTTTAAAATCACTTATTTTTTAAATTGGTATTACTATTGATTGATTCCTGAAAAATACCCACTTGTATACAGAATGGATGAAATATTAAGACAAACTGTTGCCATCAAAATCTCTCTCTGGGTACGATGATGTTATATGAAAACAGAGTGTGCAGTGTGGGAATAATAATAATAATAATAATAATAATAATAATAATAATCTTTTGGAAATTATGTTTTTAATGACGACTTTATCCTACAAGAAAATCCTGATTCTAAGATGTTCAGCTAAATAAAGACACAGTAAAGCTGAGCGGTACTCACTGCCAGAGATGAGGTAAGTGCCTTTAGGGTCTGTAGTGAGACAGGTGACCGCATCCAGATGAGCCACCATAGAGTGGACAACTTTACCTGTACAAACACACAACACAAGCATATTTAGATGTCATTTTACAGAGGAAATTAACGAATAATACAACGAATAAAACACCTCCTGCAGATACCTGTCTTGTTGTCTAGGAAGCGGATGGTGCGGTTCTCATGTGCAGTGATGGAGACAGGCTCAGATGGGTGACTGACCACGCGGTTGATCAGCTCACTGCCTGCAAAAGAAGACAAACAACTCAATTTAGTTTCATCTATTCGTCTCATTAGTTATTTCAAACTCGTCTCTGAAGGAGCAGTATTACTCGTGGTGGAAAATCAACTCGTACAAATTAGGCTAACATACCATCCTTTGTCTGTGTCTCCAGCGCAGTGGTGCTCTGCTCTGTGTTGAGGTCGTAGAGTAGCGTCTCACCGCCATCAAATGACACCACCACCTGGTTGGGGTCGGTGGCCACAAAGGCCACTGAGGTGGGCGTTCCGTGCTCTGGGGGAAGACAGGAGACGATGAAGTTGTGGGCGATGGACACAATATTAAGCTCAAGAGCAAATCTACATCCTCTGCACACACGTCTACCTCTCTCCTTATTGAAGACAGACAGACAGGGAGCCGAGTTCTGAGGGTCCCAAATGCGAATGGTGCCATCGGCTGAGCATGAGGCAAGACGATGGTGGACTGCCGAGTAAGTTAGACCCCACACACTGTCCTCGTGGCCCGCTAGTACACTGCTCTCTATGCCAGGATCTGGATGGACAAACGCACATATTAAAAAACACACTTCTAAATTGGAATATCATTATTATGGCGGTTGCCAAATACTCAGCACTTGAGGATGACTGACCATAGTTATCATAAGGATCCACGTTGAGGTCTGGCATCTTCCAACATCTGACAGTTCCGTCTAGACCTCCGCTGTAGCAGGAGTCTCCGTCCTCACCCATGGTCAGTGACAGAACGGCTCCACTGGACAAAAAGAGAGAGGCATCAGTGGTTGCACTGCGTCTGTGGATGTCAGTCACTGGTTTGTGCACAAGGTGTAAATTTGTATTTGTTCATATCTCAGACTCGACTCACCTGTGTGCTCTAAATGTGTAAATGGGCTCAACATCCAACGCTGCGTTCCTGTGGAGGGACACAGCCTTTTACATTTGCTTCTTTAGTTTTATTTTTTGCTGCGTTTGATTTTACATTTGTACGTTATCTGTCCCACTGCTGCATATATGGCAGATAAATTAATCCCTTGTTCTACATTTTCTTCACTAGAACTCCCTGTGGATCTGAGGGTTCTTACTTTTTAGAGTGCATGGCCTTGTTGAGGTTCCACAGTTTTAGTGTTCCATCCTCAGAGGCTGTGAGCAGCACCGCTTGGCTGGGGTGAAAGGTCAAAGCGCGGATGGCGTCAAAGTGGCTGCGTAGTGTGAAACGAGGGTTCCATGTCTTCTTAAACTCCTCCCTGTTATCCTGCATCTGACGGCACACACATTCAAAAAAGAGTGAGCATTCACATATTCTGAGAGTGCACGTGTAGGTTGGATTACATCCTGTGTATTGACCAGAGGAAATGTGTAATTACATCCATGGAGAGGTCGTTGTCATTGGCGACAGTGAGATCAGCCAGTTCACCCAGGTTCATGTCCCCTCCTCCGACGGCATCCATAATGAAGACGTCAGAGGAGAAACCCAGGGCGCCGCCTGCAGGTTGGAGGTGGTAAGGCACAAGAGTTACTACCGTGTCTTGACAAAACATCATGGCCCTATAAATGCAGGCTGAGATAACTGCAAAATATAGCAATGAATCTTAGATCTGCCTGGCAAGAGTCCACTCATCCTGTTTCCTCACTCCCACACTGTGTACCAGAGGAAATATTTATAGGTGTAGGAGCAACTTTGTAAATTTACCCCTACGCAGGCTTTAAAATTCAACAAAACTGAGACGAGACAGCATCTACATTCAACGTCTAAGTTATTATTATGCAGTTGTGTGTCTGGGACACAGGGGAGAAAGAATACTTGGAAGACGATAGTCTATGGTTTTCTATGGGGCATATTTGGTGGGGAAGTCTTACCTTCCCCGGAGCGAGCCTGTCCCGATACAGAGGGGGGCGGGGTGGGTTTAGGGGGGAAGTCCGACATCATGCCTTGTAACTTGTTCCTGTGGTTCTCTGAACCCAGCAAGAGGAGAGAGACACAAAACATCCAGTCATGCAGAGAGGCGGAGGAAGGACGGAGAGGCCAGCAGACGAGATGACAGATGAGAGACAGGCGAATGTAGACAGAGGCAAAAAGATAGACTTCATTCTTTAAATACATAACATATACGCAAACAATATCAAAGATTCTGTTTGTGAGACGGTGACATCAATAAAAGCACAGGCATACAGTCTAAATATGATTCAAAGAATGAGATGTGGACACATAAAAAGAGAAGGCAGCATGCGTGATAACCTCTGAAATGACCCCCGGACCACAGAAAATACATCTACAGACAGAGATGACAGCTACACAACTCTAAAGTGTCACAGACTGACAGCTTGTGAAACAGGACAGAGAGACAGGTGGTTGGGAAAAGAGGTTGGTTTTATTGACAAGAAGAGATGCCAAGACACAATGAGAAGTAAAAGATAAAAAGGTGAGCAGGGGGGAGGGGGGGGCAAAAAAGACAGATACACTGGTGGCAGTGATTCTGGCAGTGCTGGTGCTGATGATGTTGCTATGGCAACAGCGTACCTAGCTCCCGTCCGTCCCCTGAGATCCGGGCCTCTCCCGCCCCCTCCCCATCCTCCCCCGAGCCCAGGAAGTCAAATTCACTGAGGGCATCCTCCGAGTCGTCTTCGTCCTCCTCGTCCTCCGGGTCCAGGTCTGTGGTCATGGGTTCCGAACCCATCTGGACATGAGAGCAGAGAAAAGGGTTACTTACGTGATTTATTCCCAAGTAAAGTTTGCAGTTCAACGTTTGCATCTAGTCTTTCCATTTTCATTATCTACCTAGTTCCAGTTCTAATCATTGATCGCACCTTTACACGAGACTTCTTGTTCTTGCGCGGGCCATCGATGCAGTCAGTGGCCATGCCTTGGAAGTCATCTTCCTCGTCACTGTCGTCTTCATCATCATCCTCACAGCCATGCAGGAAGGGGATCTTGTCGAGCACCGAGCCACCCAGACGTTCCTTAGAGCTTTCCTTGCCCGCGTTCCTACAAATATACACATGATTATTCTCTCCATTCCAAGTTAAAAAGGACAAAAAGATTATTCAGGACGATACCTAGCAGAGGGAGGCAGGATGACCTCAATTACACTGAGCAATATCATACCATTAAATGTTTGGCCACAGCAGTCTACATTACAGTATGGCTAATTTTTTCATAATCTTTTTTGAGTGCAACACATATGAGTTTTATGGGTGCACGTATGATATTTTTACAATCATACTCAGAACAAACATTAAAACTATCCTTGGTTAAAATATTTCTACTCACAGATTTCATCTGTACATGTGCACATGTCGGACAGGTACATATATTTACTGTGCAATGAATAGATTTCTGCTATTTTTTGTCATCTTACCATGTTCGCATGATGGAGGATGCCCTCCGTTTTAGACATCTTTTGTGCATCTTGTTCTGTTGGCTTTTGAGATTAGGATGTGCTGTTGTTTCACTGTCTTCACATTTCGACTTGTACAGACAAATGCACATGGGTGCTACTCACAAAGCTGCCTTAGGATACAATGATGAATTGTCTCGTGTGAACACTGCAGTAAAGCACACCTACTTAACTCAACAAGTCACCTGCACGTTTTCTGTCTGCTAAATCGATTTGTAATTTCTAACATAGCACTATTTACAACAATATTCCACTCACCAATAAATCATTCCAAAGATTTCCCACAAAATATCCTGACTAAGATGATGATAAAGGTCAAACTCTACTCTGCTTTGTATATGAGGTCTGTGTCAGATTGTATTAAGAGAACAGTCCACTCTATATAGGAGTGTGTGTGCACTACTTCTTGAACTAAATTGACCTGGATCAGTACACCATAATATATTAAGGTCATGTCTGTGATCAGATTATGGTATGATGTGTAAATTAGGCCACGTCTAAATAGGGTAGTACAAGTCTATGGTGTCAATGTTTGCCCACAAAATCTTGACAACAACTGCGTAACCATTACAATTTGATTAGGTGGAGAAACATGCAGTTATATAGCACTAGCAGTTATGGAAAGATCATAAATAATGTATTAAGAAGAGAAAAACAAACAAAAACAAAGCTAATTTCAATCTTTTGTTTCACTCGTTCAAACTGGGCATCTCTGCTCTTATCAGTGGAGCAACAGCAGAGAGGGAGAGTGTGTGTGCTTCCACAGTCTCACCTCTTGATTTGTTCCTCTATCTGTCTGACCAACAACGACTCTCCACCTGCCCGGGGCTCAGGCTCAGGACAGGTTTCACTGGGTGGAGGCCCGTTAGCCTCGGGGCTACTCCGCCCAAGCAGGGAGCGTACGCGCTTAGACCGCATGTCCAGGATGGTGTCTGAATAACCCACTTCCTCAAGGTATCTACACTCACAGGGACAAAAAAAAAAACACACATAAATACATACACAGCCATATTAATGAATCCTTCTAGCCTAGATTATACGTTTAAGACCAACAATTAAGTACTGATGCAACACATTAGTATGGCACAGAGATAAAAAAGAAGCTGATGACGTAAAGGCCTTACTTGCGTAGTAGCTGACGTCCCTCCTTCCAGGACATCTGATTGGCTGGCTCAGATTCTGACTCAGCCGGCCCATTGGGAACTACAGAAAATAGATTGGTCAATAGTGATGCAACAGCAAGGTATGAGCAGAAAAACAGAAAAGCAAAAACTTTGAGTTGCTCTGAAAGTACAGCAGCAGTAAAAGATGCAAAAGCAGTAGATAGAATATAAATAATATATCTAAAGGCTTGGTTAAACATACGTTGGTCTGCCTCTGTCTCTGGTTTCTTGTCTCCAGGACTCTGGTCGTTTCCTGTCTTCAGCTTCTGGTGCTTAGCCCTGCAACCCCACAAAAGACCACATGAGGGCAGCATTACAGACAAATACAAGAAAATCTTTCACTATCAAATCACTACGCCTAAAGCATGTAAAACATTATGACAGCAGGCTGAATGGACAACAGACGTGAGGACAAGGAGACATTTGTCTTACCTCTCCTGTTTGAGGGCGTACTCCAGCATTTTGATCCGCCTCACCAGGTCCTGTTTCATATTCTCCTGCCCTTTCCTCTCACCCTGTAGGAATGCCACCTGAGCCTGAAAACACACACACACAACACACACACACAGGATGGTAAGAAACACAAAGTACCTTCAAAACGGCACACACGTACCGCCAACACTCACAAGCAAATAGGATCGGAAAATCAATTTATATGTATATACAGACACTGAGACTCCGCCATAACTGCAGTGAATTGGATAAAAAAGCATACACTGTCTCAATTAAGGCTGGAGAGTAAAGCATTTGATATCAAGAGAGACCGTGAACGTGAAGGAAAAAAGTCTGATGTGACAAGCATAGCAAACATGACTTCTGAGAACCCAGAATAAGTAGAGGGTTGTGGAACAGGGCTCTTATTTTTAACTTCTCCTAACCGAGGCCTCAGTGTGCATCTGCACAAGAGGAAAAACAAGACACAGACTGGCCAAATTCAAATACCCTCTTTTAAGACACATCCTTCCTTTGTGAGCTTCCTCTCTCATTTTCCGTCCGTTTCCTTCCACACTGAGATGATAAAGTTCTTTACCTTGAGGAAAGAGATGTGCACTGCCCGTTCTTGCCACTTTAAAGGGTTTTGTGAAATTAAAAAAAGTGATAATGACGAATCTATCAAGTTTTGATGAGGACTATCTTAAGACAGGGTCTTCCCTTGAGTAAGCCATCACAAGGCAAGACTTGAAAAAAATGTGAAAAGGCTGCGGGAGTGAGTGAGAACGATTTATAACACAGGTTCCTGTGTTTAGCACCAGGTGATGCTTCACAGTGGGCAGTTTTTGAGCAAAACATCAGGCAACACTCTCAAAACAGTGATCCCAGTTAGAGGGAGGTTAAAAAGGCCTAACCCTGTTTCTACACACAGGGTTTGAATGCAGGTGATTGTAGGTACAATGGTTTTGCATTTTCATTCTCTCTCCCTCTCTTGCTCTCTCTGTGCCAAGCGGTACTGGAGCATTAATACTGATTGTTTTACAGTCCATTTCTTCTCTGCACATCGCTGTCTGTGTCCACGAGTCTGCTCCCACACGCATACGCCGTTCCGTAAAACTAGAACAGTCTAAAAACACTATCTCATGGGGCAGGCACTCGGTCTACTTGAGAGAAAAGTCAATCACCCAGGAAAGAGCACACACACACACACACACGCAGACAGACACAGTCATGTAACCAGCTAGGGGGGCTTGTGGAACACAGGATAATCTGCCAAGCAAACCTTACTACTGCCGCTGCTGAGTAATCCTGATTAATGCAATGTGATTTTATATGTTTATCTGAGAATTTTGAAGATAATTGTCAAAGCTAGCATGTCAACACTGCATGCATGAGCTAAGAGGTTGTGAAATACAGACAACTATGTGTTTTATACTTGGCCTTACCTTGGAGTAGCAGTGCAGTTCTTGAAAGTTATATAAAATAAGTAAAACAACTCATGAAATAAGTTTACATGTATGAAGCTCTGGACGGTTGAGAAGCACTGCATTGATTTAACAAGCTTGGAGGACGAGTGAAACCCATAAAAATCTGCTGAGCCTTGTATAAAACAGCTATGTCATGATATATAATTTGCTGTGGTTATGTGGTTGACAAAAGCAGCTAGCATAGGGTTAGCAGCAACAGAAGCTAGTTAGCTGAGCATTTTCCAGCTGCACATAAGCACTAATTGTGTAGACAGTTGTTGTGTTTTGTAATGGTAGATGCAATACTGTATTTGTACATTTCACACAAGCAGAAATGCTTAGTTCCAGTGTGACATAATCAGACATAAATGTTAACATGCTAAAGTACAAACTGCTGTTTTGCCAGCTGGGTGGTGTCAGAGTGTAGGAGGTTCACATATAAGAAAACTGCATGTATATTATAAACTGGGTACTATAAATGGTTGACAACAGATGGAATGTGGCTAAATAAATCCATCTCACATTGCTTCTATCAAAAGGGTAACATTGAAGCTTGACCTAGCATCGACAATAACGACAATGAAACATCCCTTTAAACATTTCAGCTGTTCTGATACTGAGGCCTGCTGTGGGTCAAGCAGAGGTCAACTTTGGTGAAATGAGTCAGATTCAAGAGACGGGCAGAGTGGAATATGAGGTCTTCTGTACACAAATAAACAAATCTTTAACAGCTTTTCGGTGAGTGAAAAACACCATTGTCTCACAAAGCCAGACCAATCTCCACACTTAGGAGAAAGGCCTGGCTCAACCCATCTTAGAAGACATATGTAGACTATGTGCTACAACTTTTACTGTTAAATAAGACAAACACAACTTGATTATTGGTGTCCTAGAGGTAAAGCCTACCTACACTTTAGCTCTGGAAGAGGTCACTGGACCCGTTAAAACCACAGACTTTGAAAACCGTACTGAGGAGATAGCGGGGGGAGAATTGCGACTGAAATAGTCGCTAGACTTATCTTAGCAGCCTACATCCGGTGAGTCAGTCTAGCTCAGCCTTGATATGCAGTCCTAAGTAAAAGAAAAAAAAAAAAACCTACTGAAAGACCATGACCAAGCATGATGGTGTGACAAGTAGCTGCAGACGAGTAGATGCTGAGCTCCTCTCCTTGTAAGTGGTTCTTATGTATACCTGATTTGTGCTGAACTGAACAGAAGAGCTTCATCCAGCAGCAGCTTACCGAAGACAGTCAGAAGCAGTCACGGTGATGTCACCACGGTATGAACAGTGATTTGAACATTTACTGGTGTACATTTGAACTGTGATACGATCACTCAGCTAAAAAAAAACAACCAAACAAACTCAATAGTCTATTAATCTTTAAAGTAAATGACTCGAATCAGCAAAGTGCTTCCTAATTTCCACCTCTAAATGGAATGTGTCTCACTTCATCCTTCAGGGGCAGGGCACGCGTTTCTACTCCTACTCACACACAGGCGAGCTACAACCTGCTCACACACACAGATAACCATCACATCCTTGTGCACCAGTGTCACACTGAGTTCCTAGAGGGACAGGTTCACACTAGTGCCCAAAACCTCAAATCCCTGACACTGCTTTGTTGGCCAAGACAGAGACAAGGCTGCATTCACACACCCAAATAACATGACAATAAACGCACACTGCAAGAGCTGCCTTTTCCTGATACATAAAAAAAAGGTTGCCAAAACAGAGGGATTAGTGTGTCAAAGGGTTTATTGCTGTATGTCATTCTTTATCTATGACTTAACTACTCATTCTTTGGCTCTGACCTAGTTTTACTTGCTCTTCCTTTCTACAGTAATGGGGTTCAGTGGGCAGAATATGATGTTAGAGTAGATTCATTTACCACAGCACACACTGGCTGTGTTAGGGACAAGAACAAATGCAGCTTTCAGTGTATTAGCTTGTGGGTAAAACAAGGTCCCAAAACTAAAAAGTGCCTATCAAGCTGCATGAATTCATTTTTATATACGATCGTTTCATCAGACTAAGGCAATTAACTGCATATGAGTCAGTTTGTGTTGTCTTTAGCTTTCTCTGGTCTTTGTATCCTGTCCTTTGTCTGGTTCAGATTGACACATGCTTGTTTTTACTCGTGCGTGGGACCCGGGCCAACAGAAGTGAGACAAGGTGGTCCATTCATCAGCTATTAAAGGTGTTCTTATCATGAGACTGACACTTAAAATAAGAGCCAGAATCAATGAGATGCCCACAACAGTAGTGGAGCAGCGGGTCAAAAGGCATCAAAATATTTATAATGACAGGCATACATGGTAAAATTTCATTCTGTCTGTAAAAGCAACCCGTATTGAGGAGTAACAAAATCTTTTGGGTGTCATTTGATTTAACCCCCTTACATTGACAGTGTAGTGTCTTTGTAATATGTTGGTAAACTAACAAAGCTACAGAGGAACCTTGTTGCGAGCAAACCTGTCGTGCCATGTGATCTCTCTTTCCTGTGGGTGGGTTTTCCTCCATGTGGCCTACTGCTGCTGACCTTTCCAGAGTTTGTTGTAGCATGGAGAGCTGACACATTTAGCCTATTCTGTCAGTCCCTCTCTACTAGCTGCAGAACAGGGTCAAGGGCAGCTTTCCTCCTCCACTGGCCACCCTCCATCTCCTCATCCCTTCATCCCCATGAGAGAACCCATGAGCCAACAAGTAGAGCAATGAACTTTTCTGGGACAGTGTGCTTTGATGTGCGAGTGTGTCGAGTGTGAGCATGTGTGTAGTATTAAGCTAGAGAATGAACCTAAAAAGTTGGGCT
The DNA here is from genome assembly GCF_043641665.1 of Enoplosus armatus. Classification (NCBI taxonomy): domain Eukaryota; kingdom Metazoa; phylum Chordata; class Actinopteri; order Centrarchiformes; family Enoplosidae; genus Enoplosus; species Enoplosus armatus. The sequence goes on along the minus strand of NC_092184.1, from coordinate 14,205,530 downwards.
TGCTGCCGAAGTTTGATTAGAAGATGCTTGATAAGCATTAGGAAGCAAAAAACACGGCATGTCATGAATGTGTTTGAATGAGAAAAATCAAATCATGAGATTTTCAAGATTTCAGAGGAAGAACTGGGAAAGAAACTGAGAAACACAATAAGGAGAGAATTACAGTAAGGTAAAATACTAAAAATAAAACAATCAACACATGTATAACAGGAGCGCTGCAAGTCTGCGTGGGTGGGAGGCACACACCGTAATAATGCAGTACATATGGATGTCATATGTGTGTCATGGCTGAGAGCACAGAGCTATTAATTAGAGATGTGTACCCAGGGGCCCCCTGGGCCACACTCAACAGGAAGTGATGTCATCTGGGTCACCAGTAATGTATTCTACACAACTACACGGTTAATAAAAACTATATAGCTGGAAATGAGAGGTAGAGGTAAAGGTCTGCCCTTTTCCCTGTAGAATTAGAGTGACTTGGTTCAATGTCTGCTGCACAGTCTGTTTGTCTATTAAATTATAATGAGGATCAGACAACAGTAAACAAATTACTACAGGCTTGGTCAGACTTAGTTTAGTTTAGTAGTAGTGTGATTTGATAGAATACACTGGAAAAAGCTTCTTGTGTGTCTGAAGGAGGGAGGGACAAGGCCACTGCCACCTGTCCCCTGTGCTGTGGGACGTCCCACCTGGCCCACAGCGGGGAGGGCTTTCATTCCTGGCCTGTCACTGGAGACACGACACCACAGGTGGCCTTTCACACCGAAAACACACTCACAGAGACGGCACATGTGTTACAGTCTCACAGAGACACCATCACACAAAGAGTCGCATAGTGGTAAGATGATAGTAATCTGTGAATCAAATATTGGTGATTGTTTTGTCGCTGCTGCCATCCAAGATTTTGCTTACAGCCTCATGAATGCCATAAAAGCACAAAACATCATGTGTAGGTGACATGTGAGCAGACTATGGACACATATACAACATGCTGCTAACTGTACAGGTTGTGGCCAGGGGGCGTGCTAACTGGCATGTTGAGAACCCTGCGAGCATGCTGGCAACAAAAGCCAGAGGCCTGTGGCCTGTGGGTGTTAAAATGTAAGCTAGGTCAATTTTTCAGCCTGGCACTCCAGAGATCGTCGCTTTCTCTCAGCACAGGACGTGGTGCTAATTGTACCCATGAAACCAGACCATGTGCAGCAAATACCCACACGCAAACAAATTCCATAACAAGCACTAATGGCATGTTGGAAATAGCGATGGCCCGCTTCTGACTTCCATTCCCATTCTTCCCCACACACGACTATAAAAGCAGCGAGCACAGCCAGTTTGTTATTGTTCATCCATATTTTATCAGGGTCCTATTTATAACTACATAGGTTTGAGTCAGGGGGCAATGTGAGAAGCGGAGTGACAGAAGAGAGGCAAAGATGCGTTTTTTATTTTTCCTGTGGTTTTGTCAAGCTCATGAACTGCAGAAGATAGTTCACCCTAATTACAATCAAACTGCGGTTACAGGAGGAAGACCACATGTGGGTTTAGGAATGAAAAGATGAACTGTTCATCCCTTCATTCCAAACGCAGAGCGAAAACATCTTTCAATGTGTGTATGTTTTCCTAACCTTTCTTAATCCTGGAACAATTTGATGAGTAAGCACAATCTTGCCCAGCAATGCTCTGCCTCACACAGTTACACACATGCATGTAGGAAAGTTGCAGAGTACAACCTCTGTCTTCCGCTGTTGGTCTCTGAATAGCTGCAACCATAAGGGGACTCATGCCTTGCTCAGGGTAATTTCTATGGCACTGACTCACACATTCACATAGGGTTTTCTAGACATTTCACAGATTCAGACTGATGACCTTTAAGGTCTCAAGCTCACTTCTCTAACCTAAAGGCAGACCACACATATATGTGTTTGTAATCGGCAGGTAATTTTATATTGTCACATTTTTTACATTCAGTCAGCATTTACAAGTAATACTTCGATTGTCGATACGTGCTTGACTGACAATACTCTAAGACAGTCAAAAAAGTATGAATGATACTGAAAAAACTGCATATCATATCACAACATCTCAGCCATGTTCATCCACCACACCACTGACTCATCCAACTGTGTGACGGGCCCTAATTCATAATGTTCATTTCCTTTCAATGCCACCAGATACACAGACATACACGTTACTACAGACCACTATGTGTTAAGATTAAGCTTGAAAGAACGTATAATAATAATAATAATAATAAAATGAAATCAACATCAAACTTCTCCTCATTATATGAAGGAATTCCCTAAAGCAAGGCCACTGCTTTGACAAACTGACTTTCAAATAACTATCATTATCAAATGCAGTGATTTCAAAGGGAACTCACAGCTGTGTGGCACTGTCATCATCTTTTAACCACAACAGCACAGCCACAGATCACTTGATTGAAAACCCGATAATTGTCTACTTACAAACTATGGTTCCACATAAATACCAAAATACAGGGCATCATAAAAGGAGTCTGGTACAGGCATGTCTTTGATGTGTACCTGCATTAATATAAAAGGAGATACTGCAAGGTAGCCACACCTAAACTCCTTCTTCTATTTGCATGATAACTTGCTTGCTTTTGTTGTTGACATAAACCTCTCTCGTCTAATTCCTTGGCGTACATCTTTATGAGTGGAGTGCAACAGATTATATAGGTCAAAAGGCATAGATTAACGTTTTCTTTAAATACTACTACTTCATCTTATGTTTAAAGCCCACTGGTGGCTGTTTGGCTTCTGGTGATCATCAGCTGGAGGTCATAGAGTCCCCTCATTTCCCTTTACTGTCTGGCAATAACACATCCTGGTCAATACAATATGATAGGGTGTAATGTTAGCCCGTTAGCATTTTGTCATCCTGAAACTGATTGATTGTAGGGCATGTGCACTGTCACAAAGCAACACTAAAGGAGCTCCTGCAATATCCGTCCTGGCCTTTATTCGGCATATTGGTTGCAAACGCAGGCTTAATGATAAACAAATTTACCCTGAGTTCGTCTCTCTCAGCCTCCCAGCGGTATTTTTCGGCCTGGAAGCGTCCCCACTCGTACTGGATGAAGTGCAGGATCCCAGGAAGCGTCATACCCGAGTCCCCGTCCTGCAGCTCCCGAGTCTGCGACGATCCGGGCATGGCCCCGGCTGCTGCCGCCGCCGCCGCTGCTGCCATCGCCCCGGTCGCCGCAGCTGATGTCGCCTGGCCCGGTGCTGCTTTGGGCCCGTTCGGGTTGCGCCCCGCTCCGCTGCTGCTGCCGCCTCCGGAGTTCGGGTTTGGTCCTCCGCCGGATCTGTCCGCCTCCATTTTAACCGTTCAACCTTACGCCAGGATATGGAGGTGGAAACGGGCAGAGTGTACGAACAACAATAATAAAAAAGGTACCTCGTACCCTTCTTCCAACCCAGCAGCACTTCTCTATAACCGACCCTCTTTTCTTCCTTTTCTCACACGCACAGAGCAAAATTACTATTCAGGTGGTAAAATACTACACTTCCGTTCTCAAACCTTCAAGATAAAACACGAACAAGCTACATTTTTGTAACATCGTGGCCTGTTTATTTCTCAGTAAGCCACATTTAACACACATTCTTACTTGGAAACGTTTGCTAAAGTAACACTAAAATATAGCTGTCAAATGTCTATCACTCAAAACAAGTATTCAAATTTTGTTTTGGACTCTTATTTTGCACATCCCGGATCTGTTTCTTCCTCCTTGTGTTTGCTTTTGGAAATGCCCACTGTGGGTGACAAATAAAGGGCCATGTTTGCTGTAATACACAATGAACATGTCGCTATGGGAGTTCACTTCCTGCCATTTTGTGAGCAGGGATGTTTGAGGACAGTGAAGTTAGCCAAAACTATCCACAAATTTGTTTCCGGTTTGAACGTTCGTTAAAAAATCTCCACAACACAGGTCGACTGTGATTTTGTAAGGATCAGCCGCGATATGGAGGTGTAGGCTGGTGCTACTTGTGTGGATTTACAAATTGGTATGGAGGTATGTATACTATATGCTGGATGACTGGCTCCTTCACATGGTAGAAAGTCAGCTATACAGATGCTGGTTAATGATTTCAGCATCGGGTCCCTTGGCATCTTTGCGCACTAACATAAAAACACAAGTGGAGACATTTATAGATAGTTTGTCCAAGATAAAAAGTAAAATAGGCCATATACATCCACTCCATTTTATTTCCTGTATGTACAAGTGTACATATTTACATTTATATTTTTTACACATATGTACAGTTACAGAGAGAGATGTTCAGTGGATATGTCTCAAGTATGTCTACAATATTGTACAGTGCGTAGATGGCGTTAAAGGGATGCATTTTTACAGTAGGGATTAAATGATAGTATAAGGATACATTTCAGCCCAGCAATAGTATTTTAATATATGGCTGATGCACATTTTGTGCTAAATAGATTTTTGAAGATATTATTTTTATTCTGAAGGATTCGAGCCGGAAGTGTTTCTGCCAGCGTGATAGTTGAATGGTAAATTCATGCTGAAGGGCTTGGTGGTTGAGTTTGTGTTAAATTACATCGTGCTGATATATTCTGATGCGATATGTGTGCACTTAGTTGTGCATTTCTTCTTTAAATGTTGGAGACTCGATTTCAACCACACCCGTACAATACTAGCGATACTAACAATGCAGATTGAAATCTGTGTTTGCTGCTACCGATTCAGCCAGGTTTGCTCCTATGCTACCAGAGCTGGCTGAGAGATGGACCACCATGAAAACCAAATATAGTTCAACAAGGTTAACGGGCTTACCGTTGCTAAAGCTTCTGATAACATGGCTAATGTATGATGTGATGGGCTGCGCCCTGCAAATGTTGTCTTGTAAAGAATAGAATAGATACATCCAAGTTAAGGTGAGTTACCTGCCTGTTTTTGTTGATTGGTAATACAGCTAGCCATATTTTGTACAAAAGGAAATAGTATTATACAGTTATGGGGTCTATATACAGTTGTTATGTACATACAAACCTGTGGGATTAAAAGCAAAACACAATTTATGCATCGTTATTTTGTTTCTCTTTCACAGGTTGTCTTCAACTCATTCCTCTACTACTACACTAATGGGGACCTAAGATTCACAACTGGATTTCTTAATTCTTCTCCTGAGGGAAACTGGAAATTAAACATTAGTTGCCATGCGGATCAGTCTCTGCCAGGGCCTGTTAACTGGCGCCATCATCCTCAACCTCCTCATTCTCTACTATGTGTCCCGGGCCCAGCAGCAAATGATGGAGAAGAGGAAAGAACTTGGCAGGGGCACGAGGAGGTCTGCCCTACCAGCCTCTGGTCTGGGGGGAGGCCTACTTGTAGGAGCTGGAGGTGAGCCTGGAGTGGTCGGAGTGGAGGGACACAGTCGTGGCCCACGTGTGACTGTTCTTCTTCGGGAGTTTGAAAACTTCGAGAATTATGTTGGGGATGTGGCTAATTCCTTCCTCCGCCAGAGACCTGAGCTTCCCTTCCTGGCAGTGGCTGACACGTCTCCGTACCCTCCCCTGGTTCTTCCAGAGGGGGCGCGGCTTCTAGTGCTCTCCCCCAGCCCGGACCAGCCACCGCAAGCTCACAGGCCAGAGTTCCACGTCCAGACAGAGTTTGTGTTGCTGGTGCCTGATGGGGTGGAGCTGGAGCAACCTCGGGCTATCGAGAGGCTGATCAGGGAGTTGGAAGGTGAGGGTGGGGGACCTGTTAGGCTGGTAGCTGTACCTGTGCTGGCTCGATCAGCTGTGCAGTGTCTCCACCTGCGGGTGAACCTCAGGGAGTGGACAGCCACCTACTCGCTGGCTGCCTCTGGGAGCAGCGGGAGTGTGTGTACGGCTTTACAAGGAGATGCAGTTGTCCTCATTCGTACTGAGGATCTTTTTAACCTCTCTGTCCCTCTGGGGCGGCCCTTCTTCTCCTCACTCTTCGTCCAGACTGCCTTGAGAGGCTGGAAGGTCAAGCTGCTGGAGAGCCCCTGTTTCTCTGCAAACCACCGGCCCCTCTTCAGCTCCGCTCACAACCAGTGGAAGGCCGACACTCGACTGAAGGAGGCCACTGGGAAGCTCATGAGGAGCTTCGGTCTGAGGCGTCTCCTGCTGCCTGATGGGAAGGAACAGTGGTATGGCTGCAGTAAAGAGACGCCTCGCTGCTTTGGCACTGTGCAGGATGACACTCCAGACTACCTTTATTTGGATCGCTGGACACCTCCCTGCTGTCTGCGAGCTCTCAGGGAAACCACCAAATATGTCATCAATATTCTGGAGACCTCGGGTGTGCGCTACTGGCTAGAAGGGGGGACTCTGCTGGGCGCCGTCCGCCATCAGGACATCATCCCATGGGATTATGATGTGGATTTAGGCATCTACCTGGAGGATATACCCAACTGTGATCACTTGAAGAACCTGGACTCAGGCTCTCTTGTGGACGCTAACGGCTACGTCTGGGAGCGTGCAGTGGAAGGAGACTTCTACAGAGTCCAGTACAGCGAGGCCAACCACCTGCATGTTGACCTGTGGCCCTTCTATCCACGTAATGGCGTCATGACCAAAGACACATGGACAGAGCACAAACAAGACGTGGAGTTCCCAGAGCACTTCCTGCAGCCACTGGTGCCCATGTCCTTTGCCGGCATCACTGCCTACAGCCCCAACAACCACCGAGCCTTCTTGGAGCTCAAGTTCGGAGAGGGGGTTGTTGAGAATCCCCAGTATCCCAACCCTGCAAAAAAGCGGCTGGACAGGAGCAAATTATGAGAGATGATAGAGACTCACAAGACCTTTTATTTCGTACTTTATTTGTTTACACAGGAAATCTTGCCTCAACTTAATTGTTTTGAAAAACAGTCTAACAGATGATGCCTGGAAACTAATATGGTGCCAAAATGACTGCATTTTCTGTCAATTAAATTCATTTAAATCCATACACTAGCGCATTTACATCAGGTATACCTTACAGTCAAAGACTCATGGTGTACCAAATTTGTACGTGTTGTACAGTAAACTATAAATATGACTGCTGTAAAGATAATAAATACTTTAAAATTATATTGATATTGATTTCTTGTTAAAAGCTACAGTGTACATAATGTCATGAACGGGATTTAAGATTTTGTACAAATTTATTTAAAAATAAGTTATTATGAATTTCTTGACTGTTGCATTGATTTGCACGGATTCTTTCAGTTTTCAGTTTTGCACAGTTTATGAATGAATGTTAATGTATATCGATGCCATCTGGTACCTGACAGCTGAAGAACACGCCATTCATTCTGTTATCGTCAGCGTATGGAGAGGATGAAAAGTTGCTCAATCAGGCCTTAGTGTTAAAAACATCAAACCTTGACTGAATTTGTAAATGAGTATTAACCCTTAGCTCAATTATGTGTGTTACTACTGAGAGCCCATTATGTATTGACTGAAATGAAATTTCAATTCAGTAGATTATTCAAAGAAATAAATTAAAAGAGAAGTTACACATAACCCAGCTTCTCTGGGTATGACATGTTTCCTGTAGTGTTGTTACTTGTGCGTGTTGTATCAAGGTGTCACTCCATCTCATGAACTGGTAAAATAAAGGAGTTGAAACAGATCAGTGTCTTATTTTATTCATTTGCTGTGGGTACTGTCGGCAAATCTATGGTAAATAGGAAATTGCAATTCATTTTGAACACTAGGTGGCACAACACACCTAGTTTATCCATGGCCTTTGTAATTCCTAAGCCTCTGCACTAAGTTGTGCTCACATACTGTCAGCAGCATTGTAGGAGTTCCAGTGGGGGGTGAAGGATTTTATGACAGGACGAACAGGAATACAACATCACAGGAATGCATCTCGCTTGTTCGTCAGACTCATCAAGTAGAAGTCGCTCAGTATTTAAGAATCGCTGTCTTTCATCTGTTGATGCTGCACATAATGTATTCCTCAAGGTGTGTTTGCATTCCTCTCACTTAAAGGATAATCAGCATTGTTCATATAAGGCCTGGTAATTAGATAAGCATCTATACCACTGGGAGGCTTTGTGTGGTTATTTTTGGATGCAAATAAAATGTCTTAAATATGCAGCACTTGTAACTAGTCACTGCTGTAAGTAGGGTTTACAGCCAAGAGACACAGCCAAATAATAAAAAAAAAACTTTATTGTTTAAAACCTAAAGACAGTATATTCAAACTGAAACTGCGATTCTTTTGCCCCACTGCAATACAATCAGTACCACTACCATGTGCATACAACACAAATACTATGATCATACCAGACAGACGTCCATGTGGTGAAAGATCTCGGAAAGGAATGTTAACATCTTTACAACCTTGTACCAAAAAGGCATTATGTAGAAACTTAAGCACAACAGCTGTTTCGAGGCGATAGTTAAAGTTTTAGCCCTCTCTTGTGACATAAGACTGTAGTGAGGAGACCTCAGGCCTGCCACGGTTTCATGGGGGAAAAAAACTAGTACATTATAAAGCTGATGAAGAATACAGACCCACTGAAAATATATTTTTGAATATAACATTAGTAACATATGTCCCAGTTATTTGGTAGAACTTTGAACAGTTAAAGATGATATGGATGGAAGAGATAAAACATTCAATAGTGGAACTGTACAGTTTAAATCGTACATACACAGCACATGTTACACAATGTATGTATGTAGTGTCCCTCTAGGGTATAACCAACACAACTCATATCATCACTGCTACACCACACATTCTCCCAAGTCTCAAAGTCTTGAAGTTCTCCTCAAACTGCAAAAGAAAATCCATCAAATGGAAGCACACTGTACACACAGTCCAGACTCTCACCCAAAAGTTGAAAATAAGACCAAGGGGGGAAAAAAAAGAACATAATAGTAATAAAAAAAAAAAAAATAAAAAAAAAACCTATCACCAACCAGACTTGACAAGACTTGAAACTGGCAAAAAACTAAAATGTGGATGTGTCGATACATTGACTTTGGATTCTGATTAGGAAAATAAATATGATTTTTTACAAATAATTATCTGAGGCATCAACTACGACATACAAGGAGGCCTAAAGCTCATATAACTAGTATTACATGTATTCATGGCCATTGCAGCCAAAACATGAATAGCTTTGAGTTGAGACACGCTTACTTTCCACTTAAGTCCTTCAGGTGTTCGGGCCTCAACAGTCATATTCTGACACATAGAGGCATCTTTGTAGTGGAAGGACTTTGCTTGTGCTTTAAAACCCATTTGTACCTCGGCAGCAGCATGAGTAAAATGTGGGATGGAATAAACAAAAAATATCTCCCTGGAAATGTCAATCAATGTTATCAGGAGTTCAACAGTCTCCTTCCTGTTTGCTGAGTCGGTGTGATTTTTGGTCTCAGAATATTAAGGAGCAGTTGACGGTCTTCAAGTCATAGTTAAACCTGAGGTTATGTTGCCTGCCATCGCATTGATGTCCATTTGAAGAGGCAGAAAGTCCTTGAGAAGAAGTTCCTTGATTCAGCTTTGGGACGTTGAGGATATCGTTTCATTTGGTGTGCTTCGGAGCATAAATATAATCTCAATAACAGGTTGTATATCTCCATTTCTTTTTCTCACCACAAGAAAGGCATTGTACATAAGAGAACCATCGGCATGGACTAACCACAGACACGATAACAGTCAAAAAAAAAACAAGCTATAAAAACAAACAAATGATTGTGTATTTTGTCATACATACGTCATCGCCATTTTCATGCATAGTATATGGAATATAGATAAACTACTGTTCCATATACTTTACATATGACAAATCATATACAAGACTTAGAGTGTGGGAAGATTAAAATCTGTCAAAGTTGAACAGAAAATAAAAAATGGTGATGGTGACAAAAACATTTTGAAGGTTAATGGAAATCCAGATAGAGAATATGAAAACGCAGACTGGGTGCAGCAAACTGTATGGTGGTCCTCGTCAACTTTTAAAGTCAGAAATGTTCACATCTTCCACCAGGAAGCAGTCAATACCTGCAGTCAAACAAATTGGTAACAGTGGGCCAATAGGTAAATACATCCATGTAACCTCCATTACCCCATCATAAAATTAATGTAACATTTCTTCTATTTGTAACATTAGACATCTCGCAGAGTGTCACTGTTCCAGCCTCTTGACGTCACAGTGGATGTATATATTGGCCACATGATAAATTTAAAATGTGACTGATGAACACCTGATTTATACAACTTGGTCACATGATAAAATTCTGACTTTAAAATTGATGAGGACTGACCAAATGCATTAGTCTCAACACAATAGCCAGACTAATGTACAATACTGTCCCTCAAAAACGGAAACAAAAGTCACTGTGTCCCTCGACTTTTTTGCTTTCCGCCCAGAAAAGTGTTGAGAACAGAGAACTTCTCTTTGCATTGTATAATAGTGTGCATGTTCATCCTCTCTCTCCAGTTTCTTCAGGGTAGGAAAAAAGGGGGCTTGAACCTCAGGTTTTGGCTTTCAGGAGTGTTAAATAAGTGAGAGGATCATTGATGATTGCAGCAGCTGGATTACATGACAGACTCAGACAGAACCGTCTTAGCACCCTCTGCACTGTCCTTCCCTCCTCGCTTCTCAATGAGCGGCGAGTGCTCGGGGGCAGCAGCTGATGGGTTTTCCTCCAGCCTGACCTCGCTTAGCTCTGCTCCCTCCTCTCGCTTCGACGTGCGGTCCACAAAGTGCTGCAAGAGCCCGGCTCCAAAGGCGTCGCCCTCTACATTCAGCACTGTGCAGGTACGGTCACTAAAAGACAGAATGGATGGCAAGCCATTTTAATATTATGATATTTAACCAACAGACAGCAATTTAGGCATTAGATGTGGTTACATGTGGACAGAAATTAAAAATAAAAAAATAAAAAATAAGTGCACGTCAGGGAGCATAGTAAATTATAGGTATAAATTAGATTTGGAGTATGTCATAATCGTTACTTGGCTGTCATGCTCTACGTCTACATAAAATACAATGGTTTTGTACTTACACAAGCCAGTCAACAGCCAGGATGAGAGAGATGTCATTAGTGGGCAGTCCTACTGCCTCCAGGATGATGGCTAGGGTCAACACACCACCAGCAGGTATACCTGCTGCTCCAACACTGGATGCTGTAGCTGTCACACTAACACATAAGGGGGAAATTGTAAATATCATTGTATAGCGACTGTATTTGTATTCAGCTGTATTCAAGTGAGGCAATTGTAAAGTCGGACAGAGTATTTAATCCAGTTGTGTAACTGTGACCGTGTTTCAGTGGCTTTAGGACTTACAGGATGGTAATTACTTGGATGAAGTTAAGAGAAGTGTTGTTCAGCTGAGCAATGAAGACAGCAGCCACACACTGGAAGAGAGCAGCTCCGTCCATGTTGACCGTCGCTCCGATGGGCAGGATAAAACGGCTGATGTGCTTGGATACGCCGTTATTTTCCTCCACACACTTCATCATCAGGGGCAGAGTGGCAGAGCTAAGAAACACGGAATAGGGCATGTGTGAGTGGATGAAGGCATGTTTGTTTGTAGAGAGAGAGAAATGTGTGTGTTTTAGAACAGGAGAACCTCAGTATTTGATATTTAACAACCAGAGAGAACAAACAAGCGTGTGTGGGGGAGAGTCAGAAGTAAGTAGCAGTGAGTTTATTACCTGGAGCTTGTTCCGAAGGCTGTTGCCAGGGCTGTGAATATCCCCCAGAGGAAGGTGTATGGGTTCTTTCTTGTAATGACAAAATAGATGGCGGGTAGCACAAGAAGCCCATGGATGGCATGTCCGATGATACAGCAGGCTATGTATTTCCCCAAACTGGCAAATAGAGTGCCAACATCCTCCATCTCAACAATCTTGCCAGCTACAAGGAACATGATACCAAGAGGGGCATACCTGTAGAGAGACAGGAAGTGCAGGAAAGAGAAAGAAAGGGACAGTCAGTGCTGTAGATTATTATGGTTCTTGAACAAAGCACAAAGAAAAAGCCTCTCATATTCAATGATCAAAACGTACTTAACAGAGAGCTTCATCCTAATTTTATTCTAATCCCTCCTAACCCAGAAACATGAAAGTCTTTCTTACCACATGATCCAGGAGACCAGCACCATCGTGGCCTCGTTGAAGGAGTTGAAGAACTTGATGAGGATCTCTCCTTCCTCTCCCAGCTTCCTCAAAGCCACACCAAACACAATGGCAAACACTACCAGACCAAGAATATTCATGCCATCCTGGTCCATTCCAAAGGGCACCTAGAGAGACACACAGAGACACAGTCAGGACACACAGATCCACACCAGTCATCATTCTAAGATAGTGTCCTTATGTTATGTAGAGAATTTGTGGTCTATTTTATGTTGACAACTACGCCATTCACTTTGCTCACCTTCTCCACTGTGACATTGGGGTTTCCATCTGTACCATTCCTGGTAACCATCTTGTAGCTGGTTGCATACTGTAAAAAAGGTTTGCACAGTTAGTGCACAGTCATCTTATCTAAATATTTCTTTTATACAATTGCAAATCATAATTATGTAAAATTATATAACCAAGATGCAGTACTTACTGATTGAAAGGCAGCAGACACCAGGTTGGAGGGAAAGATGTTTCTGTGGGGAGAAAAAAAAAAACAACAACTCAACAATACTTTCAATTCCTGGGCTCAGTGTGTACCAGATGCCTTGGGAAAATCAAATGAAAAAGATGTGGCTATAATTGGAGGGAGAGAAATGAGACGTTTGGGACCTGAAGAGCACAACACAGTAGAGGTGCTTGGACCTTGTTTGTTTTTGTCCTCCACACACACATAAACAAACAAACAAACAACTCTGACCACTTATATGAATGGACACACAGAGCAAGGACACATTTGCTACCAGGCAAACACATTGTAAAGCCATAAACTGGCCTGCTTTGACTTCATAAAGGTTTCTGATGCAGTCGGAGCTGTTTGCAGAGCTCTGGGTCACAGTCCTACTATATACCCCAACTCTTAAACAATTTTAGTTACTTCTATTCGTCTATCACCAGTGGCGTTGCAGAGACAGCAGCTATGCCCACTGGATGTCAGTGATAGTTCAAACTGATGGAATCACAAGGTTGATCATGAGGAAATAGCTGAGAGAATTTAACTATTAATCTCCTTTTTTCACCCTGCCCCCACTTCTAATTGCTGTTGTGTTATTCATTCTCCACTAACAAGTGCATACACATTGGTACATACGTCCAACTGCATATTAAATCTCTCAAGAACTCATGAAACTCAGCTGTCTGTAATGGATTTACATTATAAGGAATTAACTTCACAAGCTCTTTTCAACCAGTCGTTCATTCCCTTTCATTGGAACCATAGTGCATCAGGATTAAACATCATGTGACTGTGCGACATGCAACAATATGCAACTGAATCACAGGCCTGTTGTGCTGCCAAGAGCTATGAAAAAGTCTGCCAGGCTTTCAAGCCAATGTTAGACTTTTGGATACTCAAATACTATTTTGGATATTCAGATGCATTTGTAGTACTTGAACCTTGTCAACCAAAGCTAGACTGGAGGCCTGGTCGCTGTAATTTACATACTATCAGTCTATGTATATAAATGACACAGTCCTCCAATCTATGTTGTGTGCTGAGTCATATTCTAAGATCATTTCAGTGTCTATAAGAGCTGGATGTTTGGAAAAAGGTAGCACAACGATACTTTGCATTTTTCATTTTCATTCACTTTAACTTTGCATAGCTGAGAATACACTACTGAAACCTGAAGGGATCTACTTCTGCTTCCTTGCTCTTTGTTGTGGCTTCACTCTTTACAAACAGCCACTTACCACAACTGCACTTCCTCTGTTCCTGCTGTTTTTATATTTCACAAGAAGCACCTGTACATCACTTTCTAAAAACACAACACTAGTGGTGTTGTCAACCCTAAACTGGTTAACATTGTTGAATGGTTATATTCAATTTTTCCGAATTTTCAAATCAGAGTAGAGAAGAGGGTTTCATATGCTGTGTCTGAGACAAACATGTGATTTCTGGTTATGTAAATAAACTTTATTCATATTCACTCGTCATTGCCTTTGGCTGTGCAATAGAGTGGTAGGACAACAATCCACATACGTTGCGGTCAAACGTCATTAGGTGGGTGGGTCTCTTTAATGGCGGGCTGCTGATTATTAAAAGACAAACAGCTCTGACGTCTTCCCAGCATCTTGCTACACCTCCCAATTCTGACAAGCAGGGAACACCTCATGTAGGTCTACGTGGCATAGTAAATGTAAATGTTTAGTTTCCTGCCTACGGACTGTTCATGTCGAGGTAGTTTTAGATGGGGTCCAGAGAGTGAAATGATAAAAGTATAATGAGATGGGAAAGTTCAGTAGGTTTATGGCCTGTCTGATGCACACAGCTTTGTAATTACCTGGCCCTCCCCCCATGTAATACAAGAGAAGTCTGAAATGTAAGTAGCTTAAGTAGTACAGAAAACTCCACGCTAAAATACTCATACTATTAAACCTACAATTATCTTCTTTGGTCTTTACGAATAGAAACAAGTTGTTCTTTGATTCTAAAGGGCTGGCAAAAAAACGTATGTTTACTGGTGATGTTTAGAAAGCTGAAACAAAAACTATCATACTTGATTTTAGGTCAATAATCCCACAGGTGACTGCGACAGTTACCTGTAGACCGTGTGGTTTAAAGTGAGAAACACAAACAAAACACAGGAGATAAGGACTGTCAACAAGGATGTGGAGGAGTGACTCCAGTCAGAGTTAAACCTATCACATGCTTCCCTAGGCAGACATGTGGTTTTTTAATGCAAGCATGTGTCTGAACAATAACAGATAGGCATTTAATAGAGTGCGTGTCTGTGAACAATGACCAGGTCATTTTTACACTTTGATGAACAGCTCTTCAGTCAAAAGTCTCACACTGTCTTTGTTGTCAAAACTAACCAGGACACCAACTGAGAGGGCTCGCTCTAATGAGAGGCACAGGGTTTAGCCTGCTGTCCTATTAGGATAATGTGTAAATGTGTGTGTGCGCGCATGTGCGGTGGTGGCTTGTGTCCTACGTGACAAACACTACTTTCCTGATTGTTTTTTCCCCCTCCAAACAGCATCCTGCAACAGTAGATACATCTGGACAACAGTAGTGAGATGTTGCATTCAGGAACATCACTTAATAAACTGGACTGGCAATTCCAGAAGTAAACTTGCTCTTTGATAAATAAATAAAAAGAAAGGTCCACATGGACGAACAGAGAGTCAGGCAAAATGCTAAATAGCCCAACTGAGTTTTGCAAACCATACCACTGTGTTGCAACTTTTACTGTTATGTAAGGGCATCTGTAACAATGTTAATCTGTGAATGGTTAAATTTTGCCGTTGCTCTTGCATGTCTAATCTGGCTCTGGGCAGTATGAAATGTTTTTAGGAGCTGTTGCCAGGGCTAGGTCCCACTCCTGGAGGAGGAGGGAGGGTGGAAAATTCTGGCTTTAATAGTACACAATGCCATAATTCATGGAAAAACAGCACTGAACGCTCCAAAGAATGTTCAAAATAACCAGACAAACTTATGCAATAGAGTCGCAAGTGTATCAAGATTGCATGTGACCAGAGACGTTACGTTAATGTGAAACAGCAAGGACGCAAGCAAGTTTCAATTCATATCTCTCAATGTTGGTGTGTGTACTCTTGACAAACTCTTAATAGTTATGTCAGTAATCTGCTCACTAATCACAGATATAAAGTGCCTGTTTCCTGTTTGAAACCATGAAGTAAGCCGGTGACTTCCAGTACCTTCCCAGTAAACCCTTAGGAGGCTATGTTTATACCAAAAAGTCATTTTTTTTTATTTGTAAGGGAAAACATCACAGGCTCCTTCTGCTCACACTATGACATTGCATCGTAGTGTGTGGCGGTGTGTTTACAAAAGGTTGAGGATCAATACACTTTAACTTTTTAGTACACTTATCTACTGAATAAGCTGTTGGCTCAGATAAGCAAGACCATCAGGGCTTTGTTGGTTTTAAGGTAAACAGGAGATGTGTAAAAGAGGGAAAAATAGGCCTTGTGGAACCTCTTGTGTAAGATGTGTTACTTAAAATTACAGTAAAGTCAATTGTATTTATACAGCCCAATATCACAAATCACAATTTGCCTCAAGGGGATACTATGTGTCAGAAGATTTCTATTACTATTTCAGTCTCTGAGTCATTGTTTTCCCACTCACTGTTGCTTCCCTTTATTCCTCAGTAGATGAGGTGGCTCATGCCTTGTGCATGTCCCATGAATGTGACACGTTGATAAATAAAGACATACTGGAGGGGCTACTGACTCCCAACCAGACAAGTTTAAAGCAGTGTGCTTAAGAATGGACACACTCTGACTTCGAAGTGCATAAAAAGGGTCAACAAGTTTAAGATTAGAAGGCAAAGGGCACTGAGCCATCTCCGTGAGGCGTTAGACCACATTTCTCTCTACCACGTGCCTGAGTGAACATTAGCCATATTAGCTTTACTTTTTACTTTTAATGGTCTGAACAATAATGATAGCCTACTTCATAAGTATTGCAGTCAATACATTAGAAATAGAAACTGCGCCGGTTTTATTTATACTCAGGGGGCTGTCCCGGTAGACACCACAGACTCATGTGGTTATAGGGCGACACACACGTGTTAGACCACACGCCTAACCCTAACCCATATTGTCAAGACAAAATGTAAAATAAAACCTAAAGAACACTGTAAAAAAAACTTCTTGTGAGCATTTCCCGGCACTCTGCCCCAGGTAGTTAACCCTCAGGCTGTTGAGACACAGCTGTGCTGATGCAACCACACGTTGTTATGTCGCGTAACGTTTACGTACACCACTACAGCTACCGAGGCGTACACGTCACGCACGATACGTCTAATTTGACGAATACCCGGGGTTACGACTAGCTAATTTTCCCTTTGGAGGTCTTAAAACTAAGTCAACTGACTGACAGCAGGTAAAGAGGGCTCTGTATCCTTTACGGAAAGCTTCAGCAGACACTACTGTAACTTAGCTACAAGTTTGAAACCTAGCTTGAGCCCGTGGGAGGCGTTGATGAACAGTCGCACATCACAGCTAAACTACATTTTAATTGTGCGTAGACTCAGCAGTGTTGGGGGCGCCACTCACCTGATCAAATCTAAGAAGGAGTCTATCACTTCTTTGGCGGCAGGCACGTCGTTACCCAAGCCTTGCACCTTGGGTTTGGCTACCGACACCGACCCCGGGGTTAAGATGAATGCCATCACAACCCCGATGGACGACGCGATTAAGGTGGTGACCAAGAAAAAGAGCATAGCCCAGCCGCCAAGTTTGCCCAGGGCTTTCGGGTCGATGCTGGCCGCCCCGGACACTAGACTGCACACCACCAGGGGTATGATGATCATCTTCAGCAGCCGGATTAGCAATTCACCGGGGAAACCGATGTAGATGACCTGGGTCCTGGTCAGTTCCGCGTTGCGCACACCAAGTCCAATTAAAACACCTATGATGACCCCGGCCACGGTGAGAATCACCAGTAAGTTGGCCATCACTATCCTCTTCACCCGCTGGGGCAGCGGCTCCTTGCTGCCCTTCTTGTGGCTGTTCGCCTCGTTGGCCAGGGGCTCATCTAAGTGCGCCTCGCCGTTGGATGCCTTCCCTCCTTCCATGTCCATCTTCTCAGCCATTGTGCGCGTTGAAAGTTACCCTGAAAATGATCCTAAGAGCACCGATACTTAAACCTTAAAAACTATTCTTACAGTAGTGGGAGTGCCTTTTAATATTACTGGCACAAACGGCCTTGTTCCTTCACACATATGTCGGGCGCTCCTCTGTTCCACAGCTTATGCTGGTCATCACTCATGAAAGGCAAACCCCCTGTGCATGTGACGCAGTCGCAGTAAGCTATGGGCGTGCTTATATCCTCAGAATCAGAATCAGAATCAGAATCAGAAACTGTTTATTGCCAAGTAACATACATTACAAGGAATTTGCTGTGGTCTGAAGGTGCTAATGTTTTGATAACAAATAAGTAGAATATAAAAGCTAAAATAAGAATAAGAATAAAAATAAAAATAAGATAAGATAAATAACAACAGTGCAGTGACCAGAATAAAGTAAAGTGTCCAGATAAAGTGTCCAGTAGGGGGTGAGTGCGTTAATGTAACGCAGTGGGGACAGGGGTGATGTACGTTAATATAACGTATAGCTTGTGTTTGTGTTCTGGGGGGGGGGGTCAGTGAGAGTTTGTCAGGTTGACTGCAGAGGGGAAGAAACTGTTTTTGTGGCGGGAGGTTTTGGTCCTGATGGACCGCAGCCTCCTGCCAGAGGGGAGGGGGTCGAACAGATGGTGTCCGGGGTGGGAGGGGTCGGCAGCGATCTTCCCTGCTCTCCTCAGGGTCCTGGAGGAGTACAGGTCCTGAAGAGATGGGAGGTTGCAGCCGATCACCCTCTCTGCAGAGCGGATGATACGCTGCAGTCTGCGTCTGTCCTTGGTGGAGGCAGCAGCGTACCAGACGGTGATGGAGGAGGTGAGGATGGACTCTATGATGGCGGTGTAGAAGTGAACCAGCATTTTTTGTGGCAGGTTAAACTTCCTCAGCTGCCTCAGGAAGTACATCCTCTGTTGGGCTTTCTTGATGAGGGAGCTGATGTTCAGCTCCCACCGGAGGTCCTGGCTGATGATGGAGCCCAGGAAACGAAAAGACTCCACATTGTCCACTGGAGAGTCACACAGGGTGATGGGGGCGGGTGGGGCTGCGCTCTTCCTAAAGTCAACAACCATCTCCACTGTCTTTGAAGCGTTAAGCTCCAGGTTGTTGCTGTTGCACCAGGTCACCAGGTGGTCAATCTCCCACCTGTAGGCAGACTCATCCTCTCCAGAGATGAGTCCGATGAGGGTGGTGTCGTCCACGAACTTCAGGAGCTTGACAGACTGGTGACTGGAGGTGCAGCTGTTGGTGTACAGGGAGAAGAGTAGAGGAGAAAGAACGCAGCCTTGAGGGGAGCCGGTGCTGATCGTCCGCGAGTCTGAGACGTGTTTCCCCAGCTTCACGTGCTGCTTCCTGTCAGACAGGAAATCTGTGATCCACCTGCAGGTGGGATCAGGCACGTTCAGCTGGGAGAGCTTGTCCTGAAGAAGAGCCGGGACGATGGTGTTGAAGGCAGAGCTGAAGTCCACAAACAGGATCCTGGCATAGGATCCTGCGGAGTCCAGGTGCTGGAGGATGAAGTGTAGAGCCAGGTTGACGGCGTCGTCTACAGACCTGTTGGCTCTGTAGGCGAACTGCAGGGGGTCCAGCAGAGAGTCTGTGATGGATTTGAGGTGGGACAGGACCAGGCGTTCAAATGATTTCATGACCACAGAGGTCAGGGCGACGGGTCTGTAGTCATTTAATCCTGTGGGCCCTGGTTTTTTGGGGACGGGGATGATGGTGGAGGCCTTGAAGCAGGCTGGCACGTGGCATGTCTCCAGTGAGGTGTTGAAGATGTCCGTGAACACCGGAGACAGCTGATCGGCGCAGCGCTTCAGGCAGGATGGGGAGATGGAGTCTGATCCAGCAGCTTTACGCGGGTTTTGTCTCTTGAAGAGCCTGTTCACATCTCTTTCAAGGACAGACAGAGGTGTCGATGCTGGAGGAGTGGGGGGCGCTGTGGGGGGCAGCTGTGGTGGTAAGAGGTGTGAGAGTTCAGCCCCAGGTGTGATGAGGGGGTTGGGGCTGTTGGGCTGGAGCTGGTGGGTGATGGTGTGGGGGATGGTGTCAGGACTGTCCCATTGTCTTTCAAAGCGACAGTAGAAGTCGTTGAGGCTGTTGGCGAGGCGTCGGTCGTTAGCAGAGTTGGGGGCTCTTGGCTTGTAGTTGGTGATCTGCCTGAGCCCCCTCCACACAGAAGCAGAGTCGTTGGAGGAGAACTGGTCTTGTAGTCTCTCTGAGTACAGTCGTTTAGCTTCCCTCACCGCCTTGCTAAACTTGTACTTGGCTTCCTTAAACTCTGCTCTGTTGCCACTCTTAAACGCCTCTTCCTCCTGAGAACCAAGGGAAAAAAGTGTCTTACGATTTCTGTTTTTGTGTGATTTCCTATCTATTTGGGCCTAAAAAAACACCTTACAATTTAAATTTTTTTAAATATATTTTTTATTTTAATAATAATCTAACATGATCATAAAATGTAATACATTAGCCTGAAACTAAATAAAACATACAAGTTAGTCGTGGCCCACAGAGCACGACGACTTTGCTGCTCCCTCTCTGCCTCTGACTCTCATCAGATTCTCCTGCATCTTCTTCCTCTCCTTCTTCATCATCATCTTCACCTATCACAGGCTGATACTCATCCTCCTCATCCTTTTCCTCATCTGAAAGCTCCAAATCTGAATCTCCCTCTACTATCCGGTGTAGAATCCTCTCTGCTTCACTTCTTTCTCCTACAACAATGTGCAGTCATTAAATACATTAAAATGGTCCTGGTGTCCACTACAGTTGACATTCATTAAATGCCTGTTATTACAAAACAGAAATAATGAAACTGTTTTCAGATGTAAAAATATTGTTCTTAACATGTTTATGAACAAGAATATATATAATTATCATGGTAAAAATAGCAATAGATAAAGAATATTTGACTTGCCTCTCCTCTTTCCATAAAATGTGGTTGTTGGTATGGCAGCCATCTTGATAGAGGAAAAAAGTAAAGTTCCCAGCATGCAAACCCATCACATGACACATCACTGGAAAGCCCAGGATGTCCCCTACAGAATACTATAGGGCTTGGAAGGGTAACTCCAAATACTTAAGAAAGATACAGGTGAACAAAATGTCCATTATAAAGGACATAAATGAATGGATATCCTCCTGAGACCCGGCCCATGTGCACAGGTACACTACCATTAGAGAAAGGCTTAGTTAGTTAGACTATGATTTAGGTTAGACTGGAGGCCATGTTATGTTTTAGTGTTATTAGATATGAAAGTGTAAAATATTATATGAACATTTAGGGGCTGTTCTTTTTAGTAAACCTGTGATGACTTCTTGTGGCTGGATGATTATATGATTATAGATCTGACAAATGTTGTTTCACCACTGCAACTATTTTTAGTGTCTTAGAGCCCACATGGGGTTATACACACAACAAAATCACTACTGTGCATTATTTAAAAAATACTGTTTTTGTCAGTAACAATTGTGGTAATGATCATCCTGAAATTTCCTTTTCCCCCCCAAATCAAATACAGATTCAAATTCACATTCAGTTTATTGAGGGCTACATTTTGGCACAAGATGCTTTCATTCTCCAAGAGTACAAAGTAGTGTTACACTGCTTCACCCATCTCTTCAGCAATGATCATATCCATATCCCCCTCTATGGTGCAAGAGATGTTCTGGCCCGAATTACTGATAGAATAGAATAGAATAAAATGAATATGCTATAGTTGGAGAACTTGCAGACAAAAGCAGAGTTTTGCCTCCAGACAAGCTTATGATGATAGTAGCATTTTCATGTTTAGATTTAGTATATATATGCATGTGGAACCACAAGCACTGTTTATATATACAAACAGCCGCTAACGCCTCGTGTCCCCATACGTGTGTTTAGGCAGCAAACAACTGTTTGATGTTCACTAACCTGAAACTAGTGACAACTATTGCACCATGCAGGGGAAAGCTTGACTGTATGAAAATTCCCTTGAGCAGAAATATGTAAATAGTGAAGCCGAATGAGATTTTAGAATTGAGAATTACAGCCGATGTAAAAGCTGAATAAAAAACTAACAAATTCTGGCGACACTAGTCTCTTCCCAGACTACTCCCTTTTATTAGAGTGGCAGTTAAACTGGGTTGCATTAGCTGAGGTGCGGAGGTAGAGGCTTTGCCTATACAGCTGTGGAGACTGCCATTGGACTTTGATGTGAACTCCTTCCTCTCTGTGTTTATTTGCTCTCCTCTCAAGTGTCAATTCAACAAAGAATACCATTATTGTTGTACTTATAACATCAAATAGTAATGCACGTGGAACCACAAGCACAGCAATAAAATTAATCTAACATCTGGTATGTTTGAATGACAAAGAATGGTCATTGAGGAGCAGTGCTTCCTTTGCACAACGCCAGCTGTACTGTGTCTTACCCAATCACAATAGGAAGCATGACAGTACACCACACCCGTATTCTTTCATTCTGATATTTTTCAGGGAAGAGTGGTGGCAAAAACTAAGAAAGGAAGCGACGAGTAAGAGTGAAACTTTGAGATGGTCCAACAATAGTCAAAGAGAAGATTTAAATTTTACAGAAGTGTTGGTTCCCTGGCTACCGCCCTGCAGTTTTTGGCAAAGTGTTTCTCAAACTGAAACAAGAGACAGGCACTCATTGTCTGAAATACTGAGGCCTACAGACTGATAGCTTAAAATTTGTATGTAGGGGTCCTAGAAAGTCTGGGGTTAGCTTACACTCAAACAACAATCCAAACCCTTTTTAAACAGGGTCCCACTGGTAGAAATTTGTGGGAAAAGCACCTTTAACACTAAACAATGCCCACAAGACCAGAACTCAGGCTGGTAGGAAGCTGTCCCCTCAGTGCTCAGTTTGTTATCTCAAGCTTGTTCTTTGTTCCCTCCGACTGTGCGAGTGATTGGAGGAATCGCTGTGATTCTGTGAAATAGTGCATTACTCTGTGAGAAAGGACAACTTCAATAGCTAAAGCCGCAGGACACATGAGAGCCGAGAGAGTTTTTCTAGAGTAGGCCTCATCTATAAAAACACACACACACAATGCACATGCTGAGGAGATGAGTTTTTGCTGTCATTTAACATATCAAAATTTGATTTCTTCTAAATGCAACAATACAGTTAGGAGTCTTCAATCAATGATATTGACACACATGAGCACACGTTGCCATGGTAACAGGTTTGGTTTTAGGTTTAAATGTTCTCTACTTTTGACCACTTAATTTCAGTTTCACTGTATATGTGAAAGGCACTTATAGTGTACATAGCTTGTGGACACAATAACAGAAACACTTGGGTGAGAGGTGTTCAACTTAATGTAATTGTACGCACCATAGTTTGTCATGGTGGTGTATTGGATCAAATATTGGTTTATATGTTACTGATTTTTTTATCCACCCACTGTACATAAAGAGAGTGGGCAAAATGCCAGGAGAAGGTTTTAATAGGACTTTAAAACATGTGAGATATCGATCAGTCGGTCTAGAGTGAAATATTGGTGGTGCTTTTGTGGCTATAGACTCTCATTGTAATATAACTCATATCACGTGTACGCAGGTTTGATTGATGCACCATAATAGTAACAAGTTGAGCTCATGTAAAATTAAAATTAAAATAAGGGTTGTTCTGCAAAGCCAAACAGAGATGTGTAAATGTATATCAAGCAATGTTGTAACAATGAAAAAGTAAAAGTGATTTGACCATGGTTAGATCTTAAAAGTTTACATTTCCCCCAGTTTGTTCCTGTTTTTCTAAAGCTTATCCTACGGTTGATCACAAAACACCAAAGGTGCTCTTTCATAATCTACAGTGAAGTATTTTAAATCTAACTGGTGAGGTAACTGCTTGATGATGTACCTGAGCAAAGGCACGCAGCACAGAGCGCATCACGTGACCTCTGAAATTGGGACATGGAAAAAAGCAGTTGTCTCAGGTATCATGAGGACAACAAGTAAGAGACAGGGAGACTGACAATAAAGAAAATAGGAAGGTGGAGACAAAAAGGAAACTTAATACCACACCTTAATGTGCCAATCCAGTAATTGCTTACCTTTTAATTTGAGTCTGCTGTTGTTGTGTAACAGGATCAAGGGGCAGTACAAAAAGGCTTTTACTGACTAAAAGCTGCTTTATTCACCTGCGGGGGGCTTCTACTGAAGATAAAATCATAAGGATGTATGAACATAAACTAGATGGTAGCCAAGGAAGGAATGACTAGGCCAGGCATAAACAATGACACAGCAAAAACCTACTCACCCACGTTCAAAACTTTATTTAGCAGGAATATACACAATATAAAAAGTAGATGACCATTATAATGATATTTTGCAGAGCAGATGGATATTGGATGGGACCAGTTTCAACCCAAGGCCACTCCCGTTGACCAGGGGCTTGGACACAATTATTTTTCTGTAGTCTTTATGGATGATAACATTAGTTATAATCATCACCTACAGAGCTCAAAGGTGTCTCAGTGGCTTAGCAGTTTTGATACTTTGACTAATTTCGCATCAGATGTACAACTTGTGAGTGTTTCCATGTGTGTTTGACGTTTCAAATGGCTACATTTTCACACTGCGTATGGAAAAATGGTGGACTATAATTAAGGTTAATATATTTTCATGTGGCTTTTAATGATTAAGAAGTTGAATGCCTTAAGTTTGCCAAGACATAATTACTACAATTAAATCAGTCATTTGCTCATCCTTTATAGTTATGTACAAAGCTTCATATAGCTGTGCATCTTTTTTTATTGTCCCCACACCCCTGCACATTTCTCACGTGACCCTCCCCCATTCACAAACACTAATCTGCATTTTCAGTTATTTATTCGCACACTGTGCACATCCACACAAGGCATCTATTTAAGAGAAACTAGTTTAAATCGCACCACATGTTGGAAAGCCATTTTTGTGCACCACATGTGTTAGCTTGAAATGTTTAACCCTGCACTGCTCCTCCCCTTCCATCACAACACTAAGGAACTCATGAACTGTGAAAAGCTGTGTGTTTTTGTACCCATTGGTAATGTATTTTAAGTGTGTCTGGCAGGTTTTAGTTAATTTCTGTTGCCTGTTAAATGTTTGATGTTAAAAGATTTTGGCAGCCAATTCAGAATGTACTGTATATGCTAACACTTAATGAGATATATGGAAATAATGAGATCTAGAATGCTGTGTGATTTTACATTCTTGTTAACTTTTATATGGATTATCACATTTAAAGAAAATCCTGTTCTGCAAAAGGAAATTATTCTTCCCTTACCCTGCCTCTCCTCACAGTTAGTCATTTGATCTCTCTGTGTACTCTCTCTCTCTCCATCTGTGCAGTAATACGTAGAGTGAGTTACCTAGTGGAGGTCATAGCCGTCTGTTTTGTCCAGGCTGGTCAAAACACACCTGGCCGCTGCCTCAGGACACAGACGCCCAACAACATTCGCTCTGTGCCACTGTCAAAAGAGGACAACACACAATACAACGCAGTTAATGTGCATGCATGTCATTATCACGCTGTGTAAACGTGTACATGTGCGTATGTTTGTGTCACTGTGTGCATGTGAAGAAATGACCGACATTAGGCTGAGGTCAATCAATAGCACACAGAGAGGAGAGCGATCTGCTGGGTTTTGTTTTCTTCCTACAGGCTCATTGCTTTACTGCATGCACACAGTACGCTGTAAAGCAATGAGCTTTATAAAAAGACTTTACTACCTTTTGTAGATGTATTCTCGTTCACATCTCTTCTCTGTGAGTCATACCTTTCCTCTCCTTACACTATACACTAAAGGCCTGACCCAGGGGTGAGATGCAAGGGACTTCCTCACATGTATCGGACTGAAGGACACAAAAAGTGCATAGATCCCAGCTCGGGTATTGTCATCTGTACCGTGCCAGACCGCGGGGGTGGGGGCGGGGGGGGGGCATTCTTCTGAAACAGAGGCACACAGACGAAGAGTGTGTTCACTCACTACATTTATCCATCCAGTCAGGCCAGTTTGTAGAAGTAGGAAGTAGTACTGTCACGCCCTGGAACACCTCGCCAGTCATTTGGTGTAGATGAGCAGGTCTTGTCAGCCAATTGTAGTCCAGACAACTAAAACATTTGAACCTGGTATTTCTGATATATCTAAGGTATATAAGTTATATATATATATATATATATATATATATATATATAACGTTATATAACGTTATAAGTTATATATATGTATATATATATATATATATATATATATATATATATATATATAACGTTATAAGTTAATAAAAATGTCTGGCTTTTTTTGTACATGTTTTATTCATATCTTAGCTTTAACAGATAGTCCTGTATGTAGATGTTTTACCTCTGCAACAACAAATTTAGGTGCTAGAGTATCTCTAACCATTGGCCAGAAGTTGACCAGGGGCTGTGGTAATGATGAGCGTGAGTGAGAAGTGAAGGTTGGGAGGGAAGGCAACCTGTAGACTAAAAGCACCCACAGAACACAATCTTCCCACAGGACATCTGTGGGGAACATTCAGGCCTGGGCAGTAAAAACCAGACTGAGCGAGTGAGGGCTATGATTTGCTGAGATCAACACGCCCTTCTCACCCCCCTCCCCGTCTCTTTCCCAGCTCCTTTACCCGCTGTCCTGCTTTGGAAGTCACACGATACTGTACAACATGGAGGGGCTCAGAATTTTCTCTTTTCCCCAGCCCACCCTCTCCCTGTCTCTCATTTTCTACCTCCTACTCTGTTCCCGTTCACTAGCTTTCTTTGTGTAGATAAGGACTTCTTGGGCCCAAAGAACAAAAAGAACTGAAAGAAAAGACGGGATTGTTCTGTTTCTCACGACACTTCTCACGGGCTTCTTTTAAGACTGAAATGTCAAGAGAGTCTCACATCTGAGAAAATCTTAACATTGTTTTAAAGTAAGGTTTAATGCTATGAATTGTGCCCCCCTCATGCATGTGCAACAGTGATAACCCATAGTGCTGACTCATTGTTAGAGTTGCAAACCGCTTTGAGATAGAGAAACATCTCAAAAACTGTAAAAGTAGCTGTTACTTCTCTGCTCTCTTCACGTGCAGAGTGCACATGCTCCAGGTTGTCATGAACAGCGTTTTGTGTTGTAGAACACACGGACATGTGTTCTCTGTAGGTCCTGCTTTAGTTTGCCCATACATTTGGGGACTACTAGAGGGCAACTAAAATATTTGGGCCATGTTGGAGTTAGACTAGGCTCTGCCTGATCAAACGGTATCACACTTGAGGATGTTACTGTTTTGGTTTTTGTATCATTTTAGATTAAACTACGACAATATAGAAAAGCCTA
The DNA here is from genome assembly GCF_043641665.1 of Enoplosus armatus. NCBI lineage: Eukaryota > Metazoa > Chordata > Actinopteri > Centrarchiformes > Enoplosidae > Enoplosus > Enoplosus armatus. Next base: position 14,178,465 of record NC_092184.1, on the reverse strand, counting down.
CACAAAAATGAAGCATTATTGATATTAAAATGCATTTAGTGAACATAATTCAATTTCAAAAACCTCCAATTCAATAGGTTTACCTAAGAGAACAGTGCATATTCACTGTACCCAGTTATTCAGTTTCCCTGTAGCTTGCCAACTGTCATTTCCTGATATGATATGTGATATGGCTCCTTGGCAAAACACAGCAGAAAGAGTGAGGTGAAACCAGCCGCAATTTAGTATGAATAACATGTCAGGTTCAGTGAGAGCAGTTTAGAGAGAGAGCTGAGGGGTCTTCTGGACCCGCCTAACTATTTATTGAACATTCTTATGAACATATGTGCAAATTAATGATCACTACTCCCCATGTAGTTAAGATACTAGTTGTTAAGCTAATCGGACTTAACTGACTTAAAAGCACATTTTAGCAATATGATAAAGAGGTAACCATGTTGTTCAAGACACCACAAATCATGAGGAAAACAAAGAAAGTAGGGACATATCTCCTGACGTCACATTTAATCGTGTGTACATGCAGCTGTACATGTAACTGTAGATGTACTGTATGTGTGTGCTTGCTTATGTGTGTTGTATGAACACTATGTGTACTATGTGCCTGTTTGTCGGTATGTGAGCATGTAACATGTATTCATAGTTGCGTTGACATGAGAAGTAGCTGGCTGTAACTGGTCGTGTCCAGTAGGGTCAGTCAGATCTATCAGCAAGTTTACACAAGATGTTAAAGAGAGCTGGAGGTGTGACCACCTTGTTTACTGTTCCTCTCACCAGGGTTTCCGCTACTGTGTTTGGCTGAGCTGTTGTCCTTCACGTGCGCCCTTCACAAAAGTTTTGTCCCAACACCTCACAAGTGGAAACACTGAAAAGGCACCAGGCATGTAAATACCTACATGCATAAGAGATAAAGTGAGTTACCTAACAACCAATGCTGTGACAACATGAGCAAAATAGAATTGATGACAATTTAAGAAACTGGTTGACTAACAGGGAAATTATTCAGCAACAAAGTAAAAATAATTCTATACTTCCCTCTTGCAGAGGAGGTGGCTGACCCTGTGGCGAAGATGTCAATGCTTCCATGGCAATGATGATGTCACCAACACCCCATGGGAGAGCAGCTGGTTGCAGGGAAGAGGTTCAATGTTGCCATAACAACCATGAATTCTCTAGGTGTGTTAATTACTTTGACATTACCTTGAAAATCTATTATACTGGATTGCATAGGGTAAGCCAGGCTCAGAGTCAGTCAGGTTTTATATTTGATTATCTCCTCTCCCCCTGGATCCATAATAATTGGAATATTTTCTCATTCTTGCTCATTCCCTTCATAATCCCTCATTAGATCCACAGATACCTTTCTCATAAATATCACTAGCATCTTAGTTCTTCAATATTGAGGAGGGAAGGCCTGTAAACTGAAACCATGATGGCGACTGCTGAGTCAGTTTAATATAATTTCAGTAGTCAGCGTCATTATGCTAACATATACACAAACACCACCTATCATTTTCCCAGTAAGGGAAGGGATTTGGCTGTTATGGAGAGTACAGTGAGCATGTAAAATGAAAAAAATCTCTTAATCTCTACTCCCTCAGTCTCCAGATTCACCGCTGCCCCCCCCCCCCCACATGGCAGTCTAATCCCCTTACTGTAGCCGATAATGCCTGTTGGCTCTGGCTGTTAGCTGCAATAGTAGATGGGATGAAGCACAGTGCTGCCATGTCGGTTAGATAAACTGCTCCTGCTCCCACTGACACAGTTCCCTACTGTCACCCGACAAACAAGCGTCTGCCTGATCTGAAAAGCTGACGTGAAAATGCTACTCCCAACTTCACTAGCCTTCAGGTTTAATAGCCACTGTGCAGGTAACCACGGTGTCTGCATTATCTTCTTCCTCTGCCCCAGTTTCTTACTGCCCTAATCCTCCTCTTTTGCTTGTCTTACACAGCAAACTGCTGCCTAATCAAACATCGGCTTGGCCCAAGAGGAACCATAAGCTGATGCAGTTGGAACTGAATGCAGCTATATGTCATGAACCTGGGTCATTTATTCTGCAGTAGACTGTCCATTTAACCATAACAAAATTAGATAATAACCTCCTCCTGGCCAAACAAGGCTGCAATCTGTAAACAAACTCATCCATAAACACTTTTATAGATTAAAAAATCTTTCAAGTAATTAAGAGAACTGTAACTGTTGATCCTGAAACAGACACGCATGGGCCAACTCCAGAAAACGTGAATACCATCTTACCATGGCAGGTTGCAACCAAAAACAAGACTAAGAGTCTGCAGCCATGCAAGTGGCTCTGTGACACTGTACTAAGCCACAACTGTGCTTTTAGCTACATGCTAATGTCAGCTTGCTATGTCATGCAGTGACAATACTAACATGCTGATGCTAAGCACGTTTAATGTTTACCATGTTCACTATCTTAGTGTTGCTAGTTAGCATGCTAACATTTGTTAATTAGCCCTAAATACAAAGTACAGCTGATGCTTTGCAAGTATGTAATCCAAAACCAAAGTATTGATCTATAGAAAATTTGATGTGATAATGTTGCTAGATAAAAGATTAAGGAATCACCAAAGTTATTACAATTCATGATGGGTACAAGAATGTGTGTACCAAATTTCATTGCAATCTATCTGACAGTTGTTGAGAGCACACTGTTGGTGCTGTAGGGGAGCTGAACATGGAGCTCAAGAGAGGCCTCTGTTTTTTTTCCCAGACCTTTACATAGAAATCAGTCCACTGGGTGTTATAGGCAACCGAGAAAGTCGGGGAAGGACTAATTTTTTAAGTCACAATAAAAATCAATTCATACATGTCAGTTATTAGTTATAGTACCTTTAAATGATTAACTGATTAACCATCGACTTATCAATTAATTGACTAATCATCACTTGTTTGGAGGAAATTACAATCTGAGTCTGCTTCCACTGTGTAAGTTTCTCCATCTGCTGTTGACACCATTAATAGGACACACCTGAAGTCAATATGAGTTTATAAGCATGCAGAGCCCTGTTCAACACCTGTCTGAGACCACACCCATTTTGATTTAGTTTGGACTATCCTGGTGGCTTTACTGTATTGCCTGGCTGATATTGCACTCTTTCAGAAGTTGGTGTATGTGTGACGTAACTATCTCCCACTGCTTTTTTATAAGCCAGACCTGAAAGAATCTTGCCGTGGGGGCTTGCACAGACAGACGCCAGCAGAGGCAAGGCTTGCGGGGCCCAGTGGAGGACCAGGCAGAGGTCAGACAGAGGGGTCAGACGATCTAAGCCTATGCTGTGTTGGAGATGCCCCTGGGATAGGTGCTCAGACACACCCCATCCCGTGAGAACAGTCACACTGCATGGCTCCCCTGGGACACAGAGACACATACACATCCATGTATGAAGTCTGCCTAGCCAACCATCACTAACAATGTCTGTTAGTCTACACTCACACATGCACACAGAAAAATGGACATTACACACACACAATGCAATACCATGTCAGACCTTTAATGTGTCACTCTACGCATGCACAAACATACAAACACACTAGCAAATACAATCTTAGTAGACGCAGGCGTACTGTGTGTGCTCCACATATGTGAATATGAGGCAGTCTATTGATTTGACTATAACGGAAACACAGCCCAGGAGAGATGGTAACAACCATCAGAAATCACTTGATTATTCTGAGGTATGCTGGGTACGAGATCCATCACCATGGCAACTACAGATGTGACCTTAGAGTAGAGGACACGTTAAAGGCACTACTGTACATTCTGAACATGAAAGACATGACCCTGCTATGTTAGCTTGGAAATGGCAATGAAAGCAGTGCACATTGAATAATTGTTGCAGGTTTATGATTCATTTTTTTGTGCTTTGATTTACAGCTGATTTGTTTGTCTCTCAACAGGAGGATATAATTACAACATTGTTTGGCTGGGGAGAGTGATGAGAGTCAGCCATAATTATATGTTTTTGCTCTGTGCCCAGAGGGACACGGTGTTCCTTTGGCACCAAACTCAGACCAAAGAAAAACAAAATTTTATGTCTCAAACTGAAACCAAAAATACTCAAAATAAAGGATTTAATGGAAAAGAAAATTGGTGAAATAACTTAAACACTCATCTGTAGTTACCACACAAACAAACACAGAGGATTACACACAGACACATCCTTTGACAAAAAGTGAAAGTCTGTTCAGCTGTTTCATTCTTCAAACAAGGACACCATAACCAATATACACACAAATACAGTCTCAGTATATGCTATATGCACAATACATGCTGATATATAAAGACACTGATCTGACTGCAGCAGTCACACACTCACACTGGTAATACTAATCAATAATACCATACCAGTACCATGTCATTATGCATCTTCTACCTGCCATGGAAAACATATACAAATGCCAATAAAGCCATATGATATGGTAGAGAAACCACTTCACTTTACATGCTACCCCTTTGGATCCTTCCCTTTCATTGCAATGTTGCCAGAATGTACAGCTTCACCTGTTTGTCCAACTCTCTGATCTCAATACAGTTTCTCTTCAGCATCAGGGTGATTTAAAATGATGGATCTCCTTCATTTACCACCTGACAACACTGCGACTTGAATTAACTCTGCTACTACTATATCTACTATATATATGAAAAAAGGTTGAGTGTATAGATGAACAAGGAATGGACACAATAACATTTGCACAATGTGATGCAAACCAGGACAATAAATACTGCCTTTGTGAGGCGTAAAAGCTCTCACAAGTTGTGTTTGTAGATCAAGAGATCTAATATTTGAGGCAGGAGTGGTGTAGTTGTACTAGATTGTACTGTTTTGTAAAGCAAACCTGTTATTTTGTATCAGATACAATGTAAAGTTTGGTACTACATTGTGTTCAATACTTCTACCAGGACAATCCCGTGAAGATGTTAACCACTTTTTTCAACAATAACACACACTTTGTTTGGCTCTATTCCAAATGGGACCCCTGAAGTGTCCAGGATACACATTACTGAATGAACAAACATATGTGCAGAAGGAGGTTGTAGAGGTGCAGTTAGTGCTGCAACTAACGATTGTTTTCAATATTGATTAATCTGCCACTTTTCTTGATTAACCGATTAATAATTTTGTATATAAAATGTCAGAAAACAGTGAGAAATTCCCTTTGCAATTTCTCACAGTCCAAGGTGTCTTAAAATGTCTCGTTTTGTCCAACCAATAGTCCAAAGCCCAAAGATATTCAGTTTACTGTCATGTAAGACAAGCACAAGCATAAAATTATGACATTTAATTGATTATCAAAATAGAAGCAGATTAAGGTTCTGTCTATCAACTAATCGATTAATCAACTAATCGTTGCAGCTCTAGTACTGACTAGTTGAGAGGTCATACATTTTTAGAAGGTGTTTGAAACATGATACTTTAAGACAACTTCTGTGCCTGTCTGAACTACTTCAAAGCATCCAGGCTGCTTCCTTTACAGGAAAAATAATGTTTGACTGGGCAGAGGAACGAAAGCGTCATATTGATATTGTATTACCAATAGAACCCAGTGTTCCTTGGCACAAAGGTCAGTTGTCAAGGGGCACGAAAATAAAGGAAATGGAAGACATATGTTTTGCATCAACTGTCACAGATGTCTCAATGTGAAACCTAAATGGTGACTGGAAGGACGGACAGAAATATAAAATTACTGAAACTCTGTCAAAAAACGGTAATAACAAAAATGAAAGCAAGGCAAAGGATGAAAACAGCACCAACAGAAACAAAGCAGAAGGATGAAGACACAGGTCAGGAGTAGCCATATTGTGGAGATGTAGCAATGCTCAGCTTCAGATAAAGATGGACTGAGACATTCCACGCACTCATACACAAAGATCATCAAAGTCAAGTTGAAGCCAGACATCAAATTTCCTGAGCAAGGGGTTGCTTTCATGATGGTGTATTTGAATGTGTGTCAGATCACTCAACACAACACAAACTAAGTACTGACAACTAAGAAAACTTCCTGTTGTATCCCAAGGCTAAAACACAGAAATGTACTGTACATATAGACTGAGCAGCAAAGTTGACAGACAACGCCCTACAAACCCCACTTTTGCTGCAGGGTGTGTGGACTGTACAGTAAGTTGTGTGACCAATAAAAACACTCAGGTGTGCAACTTCTTTCAGTTTCTGTAGTCTTTTATTCTGGATTTTTTTTTTTGTAATTAGGCTTCCAGCTTTGTTTTTCTCAAAAAAAATTATCTGTTTGTAGTGTTTGTTGCCCTGTGACAAAGTGGGTGAGAATTCTGCCCATTATCATTTTCTACATGTGTTTATTTTGCTATAATTTACCATTGCTTTTGTAACATTACCTTTATTGAGTTGCAAGTTTGAACATGGTTTAACTGTTTGGTCCTTTATTTGGGCCCAGCATGCAGGACTAGTGTTTAAGGAGAGCCTGCCCAGAATTACCTGATTTTTATAGTGTTGGTGATGTCATGGCTGACATCATTGGGTCAAACCAAATGGAGGGGTTTTCTTTTCTGTAGAAAGGTTTTCTTTTGTTTTTCTTATACAGTCTAAGTAATGTTTTAGGAATTATTTACCATCAAAGAGCCATTCGGAAGGGTTAATGAGCTGAGGTGTAAGCTTGTGAATGGTGTTTGATTTTCTGATTATAAGGTCACACACTTTGGGGGTTGCTGGGGGATTGAGATTTGAGGCCTTGCTGCCATTCAGATGTGCTGTTAGTTTGAGTTGCAATGAGCTAATTTTCTTAGTTTTCATTCTATTTTTTTTCCTATTTTTTTGAGTTGCATGTAAATGGAAAGCACTGTCAATAAAAAAAATTGCCTCTGGGAAATCCTCATGTCTGCTGAGTCTGCCTACCTACCACCTTCCTAGACACTTGAGCCAAACTATCTCACATGCCCCAAGACTGTGATTTGATCAATGATGAACAATATCATAGGAATAATATATATAAATATATGTTTTAGAGTGGACACATATTCTCTTGTAGCAGAATATATCTTACATTTTACATTATGGCCCATCAAATCTTTGTTTTTAATATGACTCCACCTGCACTTAAATTCCACGGTCACAGGAGGGATGGGGGAATACAGAAGACTGCAAGAGAACAAAGCTACTCATTTACTGCACAAGACATAAATCAATGTGATGTGGTTGAATGTTGACATCCACATGTGCACACACAGAAGGTATTGTAGGAATAGCATTCCTGCAGTTTTTTGTTTTGTTTTGATGTTTTGACATGGATGCTATTTCCTCAATAAGGACAAGAATGCCCACTCATCATTCAGAATCAATCGCACACACAAACATATAGTAAGACCTGGAGAAAAAGACATCCAGACAGATATGAAAACAGAACTTTTACCATTTCTGCCCTCGTCTTCAAAGAAAACTAACTTCTCTTCTGTTTGGTGTATTTTCACAATGTATTTCTGTACTGTGCTCTTCTCTTTTTCTGTGCTCCCTCTCTCAACTGCTCTATCAATATTAGGTGTGAATGTTATATGCATGATTAGTCTACTCAACTGGCTTGTATTGCAACTCACGAGCACTGTCACTTATTCTACAGTGGCACACTCTGAATTTGGACTAGCACGCTTTTCTTTGATGATTTTCAGCTCATATATGTCTTGTCATATAAGCCTTGTGCTACACGTGATATGTTGGATTTGAAAGCTGTAATGTGCTTGCTGAAAACAAGATAAATGGCACACACACACATCACTTGTTTCATGAATTCTTGCAGCACACAGTGGAATTTGTGTCACCACCTCCAAAATGTTGACGGGACCAATATTATCTTATTGAAATGAACTGAATAATGACAAAGCCATACCTGCTGCAATACTTTTGAATTGTTACCAAGACATCCCAAATATTGTCCCTTTTACGTAACTTTTTTTCCCTGTCTTTTAATTAAAATTTTTTAAATGTTGTTGTTGTTCTTGAGAAATGGACCCAACCGCTTTTACTGGCATCATCTTGACCTCTGGAATTCAGCAGAAAAACTTCTCAAACTCAACTTTGGCCTGGTGGTGGTGCAAGAGAGATTATTCAGACTTGGGTGTCTTCTAAGTAACACTAATTCTGAATGAGGGCGGCGATGATGAGATATGGCTCACTTCCTGTTGCGCTGTCACCACCAAATTTTTATGAACAAGCAAAGAAAGTAATTCATTCAGTTACGCCCCACCTTTGGGTGGCTCTACGGGGCAAACAAACACTCCACCACTAACCCAATCAACCACAGAGTAGACACCTTTAAAGCAATAGCAAATGTATTAACATAAAGACATACAAACAACCAAGACACTAAATCAAGACTACCAAAAAGTCAAAACACAACAGCCACACTATATCCCAGGATGAGAGGCAGCAACACCAGCAGTCGCCACGCCAGAAGCTTCCCCTTCTGATGCTGGCGCAGGAGCTTTACAGCGCTTCATTCCCAGGCCAGGTGCACTCCTTTGAGCAGTCAAGATGTAGCACACCTGGGCAGAGCCAGAGGGGACAGTAGAGGACAAGGGACAAACAGCATAGGGAACACATACAGCCGTAACACACTCGCCAAGCCATTGAAAGCAACCCTGGTGTGAAAAATGTGTTTTGATATTTGAAAGGGTTCAAAATGTACAGGTCAAAACTCAAAATATGTACCTTAATTTCTTAAAACAAACGCTTAAAACTGAATCGTTTTTTATATTACAAGCATCTTGGTGCCATTTGTGTTCTGTTTCCTGTTGTGTTACAACAACTGCAACACTGTACTGAGAGCAGGGGAAATAATCACAAAGAAATGTGAATAAAATCTGAGATTTTTCCCTTAAAACTACAATTGAATTAATCCCAGCAATGATAAAAGCTATTGATATTGTTACTTTTTACATTAGCCCCTTGATGATTAAGTTCATGCTAAAATCTGAAGTCAGATGGAAAATGACCCAAAAGCAGTGTGTAATTTAGATGAAAAAAAATCAGTGTATGAAAAGGGGAAAATAATGAGAAAATATGGGCAAAGACAGCAAAACTAGACAAATTGTAACTTACAAAAAGGAAGGAAATTGTTTATAGGAAAATACAGAGTGAGAGTTACTGTACAGTCACTGAACCAACAGTCACTATTTGCACACCTTGGCACAGAACAGCATGGTCATATAACTATTCATAGTGAGAGTAATAGTGAGGAGGGATTGCATCATTGGGACTAGAGTGCAAAAATAAAATCCAAGACCCCAGTGAAGACCCCAGTAAAGAAAAGCATTTACTTCCATATGAAGTCATGCTTGTTGACACAGATATATAAATATCACACTGGAGAGTTATCATTATTAGTTACATTTTATTTTATATTTGCAATGTGGCAGCTTGGCATGCAGTTTTGGTAGTGAGTGCAACAGCAGATGCTTTGGTTGGTTTGGTTTGTGTGAGCTTTGTTGGAGCGAGGTTTCCTGTTTGTGTTTTGAGTATTGGGACGACTTGGTTGGCTAGTGGGCCTTTTGTTTAGAGTTTATTTATGTGTTAATTCCAGTTTTGAGCATATTTGGTAGCTGGAGTTGCTGTGAAAACACGAGTATTGTGAATTTTGTTGCCTTGTTTACACACCTTGTCAGACACGTGTGATGAGCTTTGGGGCTCATTTTGAGCTCAGCATTGTGTGAACTTGGTTATAGAGGTTGACCTTTGCTTGTTCTGATCATACTTCTCCTATTTCTGTATTCCTGCAAGAACCAAAGCAGGTTCCAAGGTTGCTGGGTGGAGGAATTAGAGCTTGTAAGATCTCACTTTCTTTTGGTTTGCACCATAGACCACCTACTATACTAGCAGTGCGTACTGATTTGGCCAAAATGTAACATATAGTATGTAGTATGCAGACAAAGGCAAAATATGCAGGATGAAAAAAACACCTGGACGTCGTATTGATTTGGAAAAAATCTCAAGTATGCATCGGGCCAGTCTACCTCGCATACTGTGTCGTACAATGCAAAGGGCTGGCGGTGGATTGCCATTAATGTTGGATAAATGTTAACTCATTTCACCTTAGCAGTCCACCAAAACCTATTTCTGAACAAATTTGAGGCAAGAAATAAGCAACCCAATTCCTGAATCTTCACTCATATTAGATCTACAAAGCCTAATTTAAAGGTTTGTGGTACATACTGCATATTGCATTTGTTAATAGTATGTAGTAGAATACAGCCTACGGTTTGTACCTTCAACATCTCCAAAGCAAAACTGCAATTGAATCCTGGTAATGATAAAAGCTAATGAAGAAGCCACTTACGATAGCCCCTTGATGATGATCATGTTCACTCAACGTGTATTTTAGATGAAAAAAATGAAATGGCCAAATAATGAGAAAATATGGACAAAGACAGCCAAACGAGACATATTGAAACTTACAAAAACTAAAGAACTTGTTTATGGGGAAAATAGTGTGCGAGAGCCCTGGAACATCCCTAAATTAAATCATCATTTGAAACAGCCACAAGAAAAACAGTGATGAGTCAACAGAAGACATTTTAAAACTTACAAAAGAGAAAGAAAAACATATAAATCTGGAGGAAAATACGTGCAGAAGGATGTAGGAGTCAAGCAAAACCTGTATTAGAGATCAGAGCTCAGGACAGAGTGAGAGTCACTGTGCAGTCACTGAACCAACAGTCCCTAGCACAGAATAGCACGATCATACAACTATTCATAGTAAGAGTAATCGTTTGGAAGGATTGCATCATTGGGACTAGAGTGCAAAAATAAAATCTGACCCCAGTGAAGATCCCAATAAAGGAAAACATTTACTTCCATGAAGTCATGCTTGTCGATAGAGTAGGCAGAATGTCAAAAATATCACATACTGTAGAGTTATGGGGTGCCAAGCAGGTGCAGACTGTGTTTCCATTACGTGAGTGCACATGCTTTTGACTGCACCTGCTAACATCCCACGTGCTGGGTGTGTTTTCAACACTGTGTACATGTGCATGCTTGCGATCTGTACAATCCAGCAAAACATGGAGACAGAAGTTTGCAGGAAGCTCCACAAAGAGCACCATTCACATAGAGTAGTTTTGCCCTCTGGTGGTTAACACTTGATACTGCAGGAACAATTACACCTAAACTGCGGTGAGGGATAAATGCCACATGGTGGAGATATTTGCCATGTAGCTGTCTGAACCTCTGCTAACAATCACTGCGTGCTGCAGGGAAAGGCAGTCAGATACAAATAATTTAATAAATCATGATGGTTAATGCTCCTGAAAAGGTACTAAAGAATCCTGGAGTCATTTAAATATTTAGCCAATACGACAGATACACCATTACAGGAAAGACACACCACTCAACTTTGGTCTCTGCAGCAAATGTATGAGGCTCCTCATCTTACGTCTCCCTTGTTATTACTAGAGAGTCTGAGCATTGGAGTCAGGTGCATAATCAATAGGATGTTTTCCGTTTTCCCAGAATTGATCTGGTACATTTTTGATTGCACAGAATGATGGCTATGATTAGCGCTGGCTATCCAACCTCAGTATTGTTTTGGTACAGACAGAAATGTGTCTCAAGTACTGAAAGCTGGCATTTAATGTCTGTACAGATCCGTGTTCTTCAGTCAGATACAGTAGTTCCTGATTTGCATCAAAGTTTTAGCCAATTTTAGACCAATTTGTTTTTAGACATTTAAGAAGTTTGGCCCCTTTCATTAAAAAAATATAGATTCAAATGTTTCTCAAAGTCAGGCATGGAAGAAGTTTTGTTTGTAGTATTGATACCAAAATTCGGGTATCATATCAGAGCTAGTATTGAAAAGCATATATTTTAAAATACTTGAACAAACCACCTCACACACAGGGCCACATTGTGTAGGGACTAACATCAGGCATTAAACAGAAGCATGTTAGTCTCACAGGTGACATTCGAATTCCTTTTGAACTATGACAAAGTGTCTTGTATAGTTCATATTTCAGGTCCAGGAGTGTGCAAAGTAGAGGAGGAAGTTTGAAGGGTGCTCCGAAACAGCAGCCAGAGTCACAAGGTGCATTGTCTCTGTGTACAAACGTACACAGAGACAAGACTGTTCCACTGAGGGGATTCACCACACTGAGAACGTTTGTTTATGTGTGTAAACACACTAATGAACACCATCTGTGTTTCTGTGCCAGTGTCAGTGTACTTTGAGGGACCATTTATTTTAGCAGTCTGTTGTGTTGCACTGGCATGAGGGTGATTACTGAACAGGTCAGGGTGACATGCATGTTAAATCTTCTTTTTGTGTGTGTGTGTGTGTGTCCACATTTGTGTACAAACTAAACTGTCTTTGCTTTTATTATCTGTCAGTCTCACAGTCTATTGGTGGAGAGATAAGAGGAGAGCAAATATTGGACTTATATATGTCAGGTGGCTAAAAAGACGACTCCAATGGAATGATAATGTTTAAATAGGGTAGTGTCAGCCACCAAGTTAGCATTAGCTAAAACAGCTTCATAACAAAATATAATGGGCTGTGTATCTATCAGCTTATTTTGGAGCTCTTCTGCCCCCTAGTGACCAGAATACTGTTAGTGCAGCTTTGATGTCATAAAGTTAAATTTCTTTGGTGCTTTGGGGAATATTTATGTATCAAGTATATATGTACATCAATGCATGTAGCCTGTCATGCGCTGTACAAAGTTAGCTACACGCTTAAACAAAGATCGAGCCCAAATTGTTCTATCATTCAAGTTAATCTAAATTTTAACCTCTCCTTAACAATCATGTGTTGTAGAGCTTCTGAATGATCACCCTCCATGTGCAGTTCAAAGGCTACTGAAAACATTTGCAGTAAGTTTTCCAAAACTCTGCTGGTTCAAACATCTCGACTGTGGTGCTTCATCATTTCAATCTGACCTTGAATCCAACACAATCCCGTGGATTTATGCTATCCAATTTATCCTACTTTTTGTCCAGACCTATGTACTAAGTACTCTAATCTGTGGTTGGTGAGCAACCCAAAGCATTCTTGTACTTGTCTTTGTATTGGTAGTCTTTTTATCAACTATATCAGTCTGGAGGAATCAAAAGCACAGCGAGGGAAGCAATGAATGTGTAATCCAGCAGCAGAGAAAAGCAGGCATTGTTCTTTGTGTTCATATCTCTCCCATTCCTTCTGATACTGAGGTTCATATCACACTGAAGCAAACATTGATTAGCAGAAAATGAAACCACCACAGCGAGGGTTTGATGAACTTTTATAAACCCTTCTTAAATCAGGCACACTCAGGTTGATGATTTGACTTCAATCATTCACTCTGTAATGAAGAGCCTAGCAAGCTCTTCGTTACCATTTACATTATGAGTCAAAATGGCAAATTTAATTGTATCTGTTGTCAGATAAATGCAGTCACACACAGGTGCCATCTGTGTTTAAGTTCTTGAGAACACCCACATGTCTTGTTTTTTACCTTGAAAAATAGGTCTCTACATCTTGTAGTGTTTGAGACCACTGGACATCTACGAGTGCTTTATGTACATGCTGTTCATTTTCAGGGTACTTAATGAACAATTTGAGCCAGAAAATCATCTTTTATGGCAGCATTTGGTCATTATGATGTTCAACATGCCTCCTGCTAAGTGTTTCTGTGTGCTGCACAATGTCACAAAGCACAAGATTTATAAATGACCATAAAGTCAGGAGATCACTGCTGTAATTTAAAACTAACTTGGTGCTTTGATTTGTTTTTGCTCTTGATTTGATGTACTTTCCTTCAAATTTTGGTAAGCTGATAATTCTTCTTCTTTAAGGGGCTGTCAATGTTTGTTTTAGCCTCATGTCATGTCTAAATAGACTTGGTTTCTGATATTCACAGTATATGCTCTGCCTTTAGTTTACTGTATTTTGATCCCTCATGTAGCATTAAATTTAATTTTGAAAATGTGTCTGGTGCTGCTCTCTGTCTCCCTCGCTGAATAAAACTGGGATTTAACTAATTTTCCCCACTAAATCAATTACAAATTCTTTGTGTACAAACACAAACAGGTTTTAATTAAATACAAATAATAAAAAGAAAATAGGCAAACAATTTCCATTTGTTCTCATTGTTTTAGTTTCTATTGCATTTGAATGACCATATTATCCACAGCATAAAGGCATTAATCTACATTTTTAGTTATATTTTTTTTCTATCATTCACACATGGCATTTCAAACAATAAAGTGCTTTTTCAAATAACCTTCTCTTCTTTAACCAATCTAAAAACACACTGAGACAATACCTGCGAACCTCTTTGAGACAGTGGAAATTGTCACATACATGTGCAAGTACACATTTACACACAAATACTCGATCCCACACACGAGCAGACAGTAGTTTGACCCTGTAGTTCCCATACAGTGTGTGCTTAACTCAGTGCTTTATACTGTAAATGGTCTTAGTGTACAGGTGTGTGGCAGAAGGTTTGTCTGACAGTGTCCACACTGGTGATACATACTGTTTCCATCTTGTTAAGAACAGGAGTCAAACTGGATGTGCATACAGGTTAATGAGCACACACACACACACACACACACACACACACACACACACACACACACACACACACACACACACACACACACACGGAAAACACACTCTGTTTCATCAAACCCTGTTTCGACCCCTGTCACCGGACAGCTTGCCTCTTGTCTCAAGTGTGAGTTGTGTATTTCAGTCATACAGAGAACACTACACATCAGTTATATAGAAAAGCTTTGTGTACTCTAGGTGCAGTCTTAAAAATCTGTTTCACACATTGCAACTGCTTAAAAAAATGAAATGTCCATGCTGGAGTCTTCAGAATTTGTCGCACTAACATTTTCAGGCTGCTGCAAAAGATTTTTTAGTCTTTCTTTTTAGCTTTTTTAGCCAGTTATTGTAAAAATTAAAAATTAAAAAAAGTACTAGAATACTTCCTGAACTCTACTTGGTGTGCTATACAGATTAAAACTACAGTTTAAAATTGTCCTCATGCAAGTCTTAAGTAACGTCCCTGTAATGTTTAGTTTTAGTGCTTGAGCCAGGACTGACTGAATGAGTGCCATAGGGCAACCTTCCACTGTATCATGGCCGACAACCACTTGCCTTTTCAGTGCCTCTGTCTTAACACTGACCACACATACACACTTGCCCACATCATGAGACAAGGGGACCACATCATGAAACAAAGGGATATAAGGAATATCAGGGACGACGCCACTGATTTGTACTCCTTGTTCCTCTTTTTCCCCACTGATTCATCATTTATGCTCCTTGAGTTTGAATTGAAAATGACACCAGAGCAGAGTAAAACAATGATTTCTCAATATATCACAACATCACTGTTAACTGAACAGGCAAAACTGCAACAAAATAAAATCAAGGAGTTCGTTTTTTGTTTTTTTTGTCAATTTCTTGTCTTCTTACATGATTCAGTGAGACGTCGAAGTTACTTTCCTCTTCTTTTGCCACGCTGCGTAATCCTGACCTCACCTTTTGCCACACAATCCAGTCCGTTGTGCTCTATATCTGCCACGTCTTTGATCAGCAGCCCAATCATGTGGCAGAAAAACATTACCACACAGCCCGTGACATGAATCTGACAGCTGACACTGTAGACGTGGCACGGAGCTGCGGCGATGACTGACAGTTTAATGGTGTCTCCCCTCTGTGATCACGACGTCCATTAGCAGTTCAGGAAGGCACATAATACTTTCGGAGTGCTCTCCAGTGATTAGATGAGATTTACGTCCTGCTGTTTTGAGTGACAGGCACTTGAACACCTTTCTGTCCTGTTGCTATGGACACAAGCAATAGAGAAAGAGCACGTTAATCACGTACAATATCAAGTTGCGCCAGAGGTGATACAGTGCATAAACCAGCTAGGAAAGTGAGTGAAACTGACATTGAACTGCGACTGCAAAGAAGCTCACCCAATCTGTACTTCTCTTTAGCTTCAGCTCTCTCTTTGGCATCAAAGTACCAAACTGTGATGGCATAGCTGTAAGACACAAGAAGGACAAATAGATCTTAATAACACAAACGACAAGAGCTAATCTCTTTTATCAGTACAATATATAACCCTGGTGAAAAAAATGAGCTGAAGTTTAAGCAAAATTGCCAAGGAAAGGTCCATGGCTGTGACATTAATAAATAAAGTCCCTAAAATCATAAATAAAAACACTGTTTATTTCCAGTTCAATTTGGTCAAACGTTTCTGTTTAACGGTCGTATATTCACACATAAATGTAACTTAAAAACTGTCTGGGATAAAGACAAAATTGCCCTCAAAGAATCAGATCAAAAGGGTAAAACTTGGTCTTTGAAAGATATATTTTTTAATCAACTTGAGACAACAGATTACGCATTAAAAATTGTCTCGTATGACATGTATTACTAAGTGAACAGCAGACTGCCCTGGGCAGCAGAGGGTTAATTCCTACAGCTTCTAGTCTCTCCTGTGGGGCTGTGTTGTTTATTCCTGTCTCTCATGTCTGTGCCTCTCCAGCACGAGTCCTGCAATCGAACCTTCCTCTCCTCTCCCTCCCACCGACCCCCTCAGGAAACACATACTTCCTGCCTCCGGCTCCACCTCGCCCCCCAGCAGTCAGATGGAGAGGAGAGGAGCGGAGGAAATGCAGCACGAGTGAAAGGGCATGTGTCATGTGCCCTCGCTGGATACGCAACCATTTGATGCTACGATGTAAATGACAGTACGTGTGCAAGTGCCTACACGAGTCTGTTTATGTACTAAGTGGGTCTATCTCACATGAGCAAATGTGGATCCTGGTTTCTTTCTTCATTAGAAAACAAGCATCCCTGACAAAGTTCTTGACTTAAGGAGAGCAGGAAAGAGGAAATAGAAGAGGCTAGAGAACAAATAGATCTCTTTCTGTCTGTGTGGGCATCTTTGTGCTATTTATTTTAGTAAAAATCATGATAAATCTACTTTTGTTTTCAGTATGAGATAATTAATAATAATCAACTCATTTGCAGTTTGTTTACATTAAAAGTACATGTATTTAAAGTATGCTGTATTGCTGTATGAGTGCTGGATATTCACAAATGGCAACATTGGCAGTGTACCCCGTCTCTTCCCATACAATATAAAATCATGGCATAATATGAGTGTGAGTGCGTGTGTATGGTATACACAAGACCCCAGCATGTTTAAGAGTTTCTAACCGAGTGGCGTAGGCCGGCTTGACTTCGTGTGGGTTCCTGCGGTCAGACCAGAAGATGAGCAGCCGGTCAAACTGAGGTTCGATGTTGGCTACCACATTTTTGCCTTCAGGGTAGATCTGCAGCAACCCTCCTTGTTCCTGCAAATGCACATGCACAAAGCACACAACACAGTCACACACGTTATTAAAAACAATTAAAAACAGGGCCTTTACAAAGCAGTCTCACTGAAAGAGATCCAGTATTATGATACCAGATGGACATTTTAGCCTAAATACATTCTTTTTGTGATGATCCTCAATTAGTCTGACATGTACTCCTGTTCTTCAAAAGTAAATTAAATTTTCATTTTTCAAAATAAATTATTTTCTAAATGAAACTAATATTGATCTTATATATGTACCTTGACATCCCAGTTCTTGTTGAGATAGTAGATACACGTGATGCAGCGTCCATCACCGTTAGGGTTGTCAACATGGCGGACGTACCCTGCCCCGTTACCTGGGTAACAGGCAACCATGGCCTAAAAGCAGAAGAAATGGGATCGTTATTTGTGCATTTGTGTCCACCTTAAAAAAAAGGTTTGACAACACGACAACATGACAACTAGCTTTTTTTATGTAGCTGGTGTTCAAAAGTGAATTGTGTCATGGATTATTTGAAAAGCAGAGGCAGGGGAGGGGATGAGTCCACCTCTCTTGAATGGCTACAGTTTGAGGAACTACAGGTGACCAATCAGCATTTAGAAATTTCAGCCAGCGCAAGTAAGATGCAAAAGACACCTTTCCGTCTGCTCTACCTTCAACTTTCCCACTGCTCCACAATAAACTGTTTCCCAGGCGGACTATTGGCATACTTAATATAACACTCCATTATGTAATTTGTGAAACACACACAGTCACGAGAGGGAGAAGGCCCAGAGAAATGTGTCAGAGTTCAGCTGCTGTTCCCAGCTACAAAATGATCTGCAGATAGAGTATCCACGTTCAAACAATGGCCTTGCGCTGGTATTTCCCCTGCTTGACGTCTATGTGTTGGGAGGCTGTGAAGCAGGAGAGCGCTGCTTTCTCTGGGGAGTCCAAGGGAACCGGGACCTGCGTAAGAGCTCTTCAGTCAATGCGCATTTCAGACCAGGGCCACTGCAGGACCATGTGCCTTTAAATGTACTGCACCAGGGTGAAAATGAGCTGAGCTGTCACCATGACATATCAGTCTGAACCACAGAAACATGCTCATGTTTCAGGCCGGAGTCGTGTGAATAGTTTCCAAACTGTCTCCACTGTGTAGCAAGCGCTCAGTCTTTACTACTGATTCACATACTGACTGACATCAGCCTATGCTGGCAGGGAGAGATTCTAGATGCTGATAGCTGGCTCTCTCTCTCTCTCACTACAAAAGGAAGATACTGTCACTGTCTTGACTTATATTGTTCTGAATGGGACGCAAAAGTTACACTGCATCGCTTCAGCTCAGTTCTGGGACACTATCATTCATGGCATTCAACAAGTTCTGCATTGCTGCAGGATCAACTTAACCTGCCTGGCGCTATCATTTAAGCTCTCGTACTACAGTGTTAGAGGAGGACATCAAACAGCGCTCACGTAGATTTCAAATAAAACTCAAACAAAAGTGACGTTTTATGTAGGAAGGCTCCTGTCAGAGAGCAAGCTGCCCCCCTCATCCTCCTCCTCCTCCTCCTCCTCTTGTGGTGTTTCCCTCCTCATTCACAGCCAAGTGAGTTTGGTTGAGCTGTGTATGACTCTGTTCAGCTGCCATTGTCCGCTCTCATTACTGACCCACGCTCGCAGTCAGAGCTCATTAACCTCCGGACCTTTTGCTCCGGGCTCCAACTGACAACCAGACCTGCTGCGTCAAAAGGAGCACATGAAATGTATGAAAAGACAAATACGTGTGTAGACATAATGACCATTAGAAACATTAATGTAATCCCGATGTGATTTAGAGTAATTAGAAGTTGTCACAGGAGATCAGCTGATTATCTGATTTGTCAATGATGGGGTTATGAAGACTGTAGGAGAAACACTGTGAAGTTCCTTTAATTTTAGCAAACATTTGTCATTTGGTCTCTTCATTTATGTGTTTTTTTCACATTACAGCAAGATTTCAGTTAAAGGTACCGTGTGGAGTTTTTAACCACTTGCTGGAGCAATGTTTTTAAGAGCGGTTCTCGTTTGTATCTGAAGCATGCACACCAGGAACGCACATGCACGCATGTGTGCATACAGGCAACATGATAGACAGTCCTGACTCTTGTTTTATATTATCCCACTGACTGACAGCTGGTGGCGGTAACCTGCATAGAAATGTAGCAATGCGCCAACAAAGGCAAGGAAGAAGACGACTGCTAGCAAACAATGTAAACAATGGAGGTTTTAAATTCTCCAAAAGTCGTCTTTGCAAAAACCTCTGCAGGGACCTTTAATATCAGTCCAATTAATCACCTGACCAGAATTTCAGATGACAAAGAACATAAACTTATCCCCTGATACCCCTACTTGCTAACTCTGCAATGTCATCACAAGTGGTGGCAAGAACAAGTCTACTCTGAGAGTACTCTGCTTTTAGCGCACTGCTGTCAGGGTCAAGTTCAAATTTGACCTGCTGTTGCGGATCTTGTATAAAAACTGATAACAGCTGATACTCTCTTGTAGGGATAGTTGCCCTTTTGTGCAGACAGGAACTTGTTTTGACCATTTCTGTTTTATGAAAATGTATGTCGGTGTTCATGCTCAATATTTAAGAATCACATTCAAAACACACAAGGAAAAACATCCTCTCTGTTCCAATGATTGTTACTTTAGTATTATAAGGTTGTTAGATTATTGTAACCCTACTACATTAGAAAATGTCAATACTGAGGGTTAAAGGGTTTTATTTTCATGACAGCAATCACTGATTGCTTGAACAGTGTTCAAGGATGGGTGTGCATGCATTCAAAGAAGTGTGCTTTCCCAGCAAATAGCTTTTTTTCAAGCTGGTAACAGACTTAAAAGCTGTAATTAACCACAATTAACATGTAATATGCCACACCAGACAACTCAGCCCTAGCCTGCAGCATAAACACATCACACACACAAACACACACACATAAACACACCCAATGTCTATATTGGAGCTTACACAAGACATGCATATAATTTAGGAGGCGGGTTATGTTATTTATTCTCAACCAACCCCAGGTATTTAAAAAAAATAGGTGTGAATTCATCACACATCGCTTGTATTCTAAACAGTTTCACATACATTCACATGGTTTCAATCGCCTTCTGTGAGCTTACGCACTCACACACACACACACACACACACAAAAGGTTCACACAGCGTGACACAGCACGTCTCGATCCTATCTGTCACTTCTGCCCTCCTCGCTCCTTCATCTCTGCCGAGATCTGTGCCCACAGCAAGTTAAAGTCTAATTGGCACCAACCACCTGTCTGCCAGGCACCAGCAGTAATGGCCTAATGGCATCACTGGGTAGATCCCGGGCTGTCAAGGTGACGGCCAGGCAGGAAGAACAGACTGTTCTTGACAAGAACAAAAATAAACTCCGATGCTGCACGCATATTCTGATAAGAGGGATGATGGCAGAGAGAGGAGTGAGGAGGGGAGAGGGGCTAGATAAGCTTGAACAAATACCTCCATTATTGCTTGTCAAGGAGAAAGAGTGAGGGGAAGAACATATGTACGTTTGTGGGGAGGGTAGTAGGAGTTAAAAAGTACCTAGAATGCTGCAGTTTAAAAAGTCTCTTATTTGAATCTTTATATCATACGAAATACTGAAATAGAGATGTCAGATGTTAACCTGCTTGTAAGCTATAGGCTGTTTAAGAGGCTAAATTGATACTACATTAAAAATCACTGTAGTGTGGTCTTTTGTTGGGCTGAGCTCTTCTCTACTGTGGTGTGTGAGGACTGTGCTCAGCTTTAAAAAGAACCTACGGATGGTAAGATAGTCAAGACTCACACTTAAGTGAGCCGAACTGGTTCTATTTGAGGGCCACTAGATAACAGTTCAGACAATCTAGGGACAAGAGAAAGATATTTTTAATTAGGGAACCAATCCGACTTTTTTCTCTCTCTATACCAATTCCAATACCTCAACATCCTCTCATCTCATTTTTATGCAAGGTAAGATGAAGCCACGAACTGCTGTGCTGCTAAAAAAAATGCGTTGGCAGCCCGCCATGACTTAATTAATGTAACTGATAGTGGAATAGCGGATAACGGATCAATTCTGTAATAACAATGATGAAGAAACTATATTTAATGTACCTAGATCACGTGTGCTACTTTTGCATGTGTGAGGACTTGTCAGGCCATATGGTTCCCCTCCATGGACATACTATTTTAAATGTTGCCACACTATAACCTCCATAGGTGGCCTACATTCTCTTCTACTTGACCCCGTATGTCAGGCTAGAGTGCAGGGTCAGCTACAGACCAGCAGCTCTGGAGCTGGTAGAGATCCACTGGTCCAGTCCCAGTGTCCACCATGACCCTACTGAATCTTAACAGAACTAAATTAACATTACCTGCATGATCAGCAGAAATGTGAGAGTACAGAAAGACTGTTCAAAGGCTTCACGAGGGCCGAGAAAGAAAGCTTGTTACCTGGGCAGAAGCATCTCTGTGTCAGAAAAGTGTGGAGCTTAAGTGGTTTAAGAGTGTTTACTAACCACTAATGCGTAAAATAGTTTGATCAAATTAGATGAAAACAAATCAATGTGACCGTGCCATCACAGAATAAAGAAGTAGACAAAATGACAACTTCTTCAAGCAAACTCTGCTACATTGCAAACTTATGAAAAGTGTGTGTTAACAGGCTCAAAAGGTCTGTGAGAGAGTCCTCCAGCTCCTCCCAAGTTCACAGTGGGACAGCCCTGAGTCCTTGTTGGTTATCGGAAACACGCATCAAAGTCCCTGAGGGTGATCGTTGGGAGTGTGCCAGTGTCTTGTGCAAGGATACTTCAGCACGACAGATGTTTGCCATTTCCGGGGATTGAAACCACTTGACTCACTAACTGTCAAGCAGCACTGCCATCTTGCTTAATTTCCACAGCTGATTACTCACAAGTGGCGTGAGTGACACAGGGCATGATATAAATCAGGATCAGCTATTATTAATAAGTTGCTAACAGATTGGATTTGAGAAAAGTGAAGGAAATGATTCAGACAATGAAGGTCAAAGAGTGATATCTGCTTGTGTGTGTTTATGTAATGTCCATAGGTTGGTAGTGCATGGTTTGCACAGATTCAAAAGGAAAAGAGGCTGAAGTACTTTGAAGTTACTGCTCTGTTTGCTGTTTTTGGCAGTCACCATATTTGGAGAAGGCGCTGGTATCTGTACCTTTAATGAGGGATAGATGGTGGAATTAGAAACACGATCAAATATTCAAGCGTTGCCTGTATTTTTTATGTGAACATGAAACAAAACAAAAAGTGGGAAAGTGAGTCAGTCATGCTATGGCCCCAGAGGCACTCATTATGCATGAGTCACCATCAGTGTTAGAATGGTGAAACGCAGTGTGTGTGTTTCTGTGGGTTGAGTGTATGCATGTACACAATAAGTTTGCATTCGCCTTGAGATGTTCAATAATGCTTCAAATGATGCACATACTGTAAATGTATTTTGACATATACCAACAGCAAAACACAATGGAAACAAATATGACATCAAAAGGAATTTGGGGTATCAAGGACCATACTTTATACTGATTCTAACCACGTTTGAATTGAAATTGCAGGTGGAGTCAGAAAACATTTGGCATTTTTGCTTGAAAGACAATGGACACAATTCATTTCTTTATCAAAATAGTTAATTTTCTGTCAATCAACTGATATATCAACTAATCATCATGCATTTAGACTGTAAAAAATTAAGTTTACTCAAAAACACAAACTGATCCAATTTTTGATTGTAATACTGATTGACACGAATGTCCCACAATGCCATGCATGACAAAAATTGAGGCGCTGTTCACAGATTATTAAAATGTTCAAAATATCACAAGGCGGTGCAACCGTTTCTTGGCACTGCACCAAGGGAATACCCAGATAAACACAAATGATGTCATTAATACCATCTTGACACTGGTTCAAATGTATCTGTCTGTCTCTCCATCATCCATCCTAACAAGCTAGCTAGGAGGTCTTTAGCTGCATTGTGTGTGTGTGTGTGTGTGTGTGTGTGTGTGTTAGCGTATGACGTCTAGCTCCTGCCTGCATGGTGGCACCGCTGCGCTCTAGGAGGGGCATGTGAGGATACGTCGCTGCAGCAGACATTCCCGTTGTGCCGAAGCTTCTGCTGCATCGCCCCTTCTCACTTGCTCAACACTATCCACCCACTCCTTACGCTCTCACTTCCAGTCTATCCCCTCCCCCTTCATGTGTCTCGTTCCCTGCGCTGAGTTGTTTCTCTCTTCCCCTTGATACAAGACTTTCCCCGCTTCACCTTCCACTGTATTAACTGAATTGTCATCCCATAGTTAACCCTCTCATGCTTCCTACTGTATGTCTCACAGGCAGCATAACCTGGCTCCTGCTGACTAACTAAGGAGATATTACCCACTGCTGGTGAGGCATTATTTCGGGCATTGCCAGCCCCTCTCCTTCTCTCTCCATCTCTTTTGTACACAATGCAGAGCTCCACTCTGTATGGGCCTGTTACCAAGGTAACGGCTAGGAAATATTTTGTCCAAGTAGTGAACAAGGGGGTTGATAAGATGAAGGAGAAAGGGGGTGAAGTAAAGGACAAATGAAAAAAGAAGGAGGTAAATAAAAGAAATGACGAAACGGGTATAAAATGAATAAGGTTTTGAGGATAACTGTCGCTTGATGAAGACGAAGAGGATGGAAAAGATGCAGTGACCTTCTATCTCTGGATGTACTCTTCCCTGATCCTCCTCTTTTCTTTTCCTATCACTTCTTCTCTCTCTTTCTTGTGCACTCCATCATTGAACGTACCGCTACGCTGTCCCCCTCACTTCTCTACAGGAACGCCCAGCCAGGACATTTTGTACTGTGCAGCACTGAACTTTTTTTTTTAATGTACTAAGGGCAAACGGACATATCTGATATTTTTTTACCAGGCAATCACTCAGTTAGTCATCGCCATGCCAAACGAGAGAATGTGAATAACTTAGTGAGCAATCCTAATACGCTTCTGGAAGATAAAGACAGACATATAAACATAGAAAACAATCTAACAGAAGGTCCTTAGATTCTGCACTCTAAACTACAGGTTTGCTGCAGAACTAGAGTATAAAAACGATCTTGAAAAATGAAACATATGTTAGCTCACACGCTCCATTAATGTCACTTCACATTCCTGCTTTGCTGTCTTTTTGTCAGACAAAAGACATAGGCATGACTTTGAACACAGCTCAGTCAGCCCATACACAAGAGAGCAAAGGGTGCTGATGTGAGGTATGCCCAACCAGCTGCTGTTTAAACACTACCTCGAGCTTATGTAAATGACTAGACGTGCACAGAGGGCAAGGTGCTACTTGTGGGATGGGATGAATGAGGTTGTGGGGCAAATACACTGAGAAGAGAGGGGAACATACTGTGGATGGGTACAGAGGACGACACAAGCCACACATGACTGATCATATGGTTTCAGACAAATTCTCACATCTGTGTGTTCATTCAGACGAAGTTATTTAATTTGAATAATGGCCACTTTGCTACTAAAATGCTGTGTGTATATTTCTAAACATTTACTCAACAGTCTCATTGATAGCTCTGTTGATTGAGGAAAGACTACAGCCGTTAACCTGGGGTGGCCAGCTTGCAGGTTTCACAGCTTTCACCTACTTTCCCCATGGGGAGCGCTACTGTTGTGTCTTCTTCTCAGATCAGATCAGACGTCGAGAGCCCTCCTGGATGCATTTTCCACATGGGACATAACCGCATACCTGCGTTTAACCTGTGTAAAACTGACCTGTTCTGAAAGTAAAGCATTATAATACTAATATATATATTCTAATAACTCACTTTTTTATCATTCAATGTTGATTTTTGAATCAACATTTATCAAGACCTGATACTAACAAATGTTTCAAACCACACAAATCTGCATTGTCTAAATCTGTTGGACTGTAAATCTTTACTGAACTAAGGGGGGCTTCTAAAACCCCGAGAACGTGTTGGGTAACAGTCTCGACTGACATGTAATGGTTAACCCAGAGCTGATAGGGAAAAAGACAGTGATAGTTAGAGAATAATGAGAGCGAGAGAGACAAACAGGTGGAGAGACTGATGATCAGGTTACTTAATCTGAGGGTATTGCACTGTTTTTCCATGTTACACTGGAAAACATTAACGCAGGAGAGTGTAAAAATAGATTCAGGATGGGGAATAAACCTTCACTTAGAATGGGCCTCTGACATTACCTGGGACAGACAACCCAGGACTGCGTCACTACAGGGTGGAAAGTGTGGGGTTTCTCTGTCCTGCACGCAATGCACAATGTCGACGGCTTTGTGCAGAACAGAGAAAACGACTGCCTGCCAGGCCTTCAGTGGACTTTGACGAAGAGGAATTAAAATAGTTATAGGCTGTTTAGTCCTTTAGCGTTTAGAGCACTATCTTAAGTAGCGTGCATGGCATTTGAAAAATATCAATGGAAAAGAGAAACTGAGGCATGCAGTGCAGTCACGGTAA
Organism: Enoplosus armatus; assembly: GCF_043641665.1. NCBI lineage: Eukaryota > Metazoa > Chordata > Actinopteri > Centrarchiformes > Enoplosidae > Enoplosus > Enoplosus armatus. The sequence continues at coordinate 14,152,581 of NC_092184.1, read as the reverse complement.
AATAAAGAGAAAACATGACAACAACGTGAAAGTGGTGATAGAAGAAGTTGTCTTCAAAGGCAGAGATATAGTGATGGCAGAGGAGATACAGCCCCGGAGAGATTTTCTTCTGGCTACCTGTGGTATGAAGGCAGGGACAGGGGCAAACTTAGGCAGGCCTCAACCCAGGCACAGGGCCAGTTTAAGAGGAAGGCTCAGCCCCGCAGCCCCCCTTATCAAGCTCATATGTGCCAGAAACACAGCAGGGATCATCCTGACATCCTACCTGACGCTCAGCTTGCTCTCCCACTGTGGTGCGAGTGTGTGTGTGTGTGTGTGTGTGTGTGTGTTTGCCTGTCTGCATGTCGGCATTAGAGAAGCACAGATAGAGCAGAGCAGACAACCAACTACTTGCTCAAAACGTAATGATGTCATCAGACTAGGCTTTGTTTTCTCTGGTATATAGATGGAAAACATACCCCTGACACCACCTGTCCCCACCCTCTTACCTTAGTGCGTCCATTGATGACACAGTCCCCCAGCTGTCCACTGGCAGCGCTGTACATGACGGCCTCGTCAATGTGAGCCATCAGTGCCCCGATGCTCTCGCACCCGGGCTCTCTTCCCTCCACCCAGGCGATCTGGTCGCCCCGGATGCTCCGAGAGGGAATGCTCTTCTGGCTCACCAGCTGCCCACCCCGAAATTTCCCGCTGCGGTTTAGGACCTCCACCTCCTCCAGGACCCTGTCGCCCAGCTGAGGACCCAGGAAGTTGTCCTTCACACAGATGCCATAGTATTTCATGCAGGGGACGATATACTGCTGGGCTATGCGCTCTGCTGACCAGGCAGCCCCTGCAGAAGGCGGTGGGGTCGGGATGCAGTTACCCTCGACCGGGGGGGTCTGGCTGGGTGCAACTGGCGGGCCTGGGGATGCCACATTATGTCCGTTGTGCTGGTTAGTATGAGGGGCAGGATGGGTGAAGGGAGATTGGGGAGTGACACAGTGCACATGATTGATGGTCATTTGGTTGCTATGGGAACTGTTGCTGCAGTTGACTGTGACCGAGAGCGGGGCGACAGCTCGGGCCACTCTGGAGGCCTCTGAAGATTTGTGAGCGACACTCCCATCTGCCAACCTTCTCCGCTTAAAGTCTGAGTCTCCCGAAGCAAAAAGCGGGTCCACAGAACCCCCTAACCCCGGTGACCCTATTATGAGGACATTAAGAGTTCCTGACCCCATGTCCCGGTTCTCCCCACCTCTCCGTTTTTGTTGTTGCACCTGTCTGGCTCTCAGGTCACCATTGATCCTCCTCATCACTACAGGGCACTTCTCATGAGCTGTCCGGTCCCCGTTCTCTACCAGACAGGCTCTGCTGGTGAGGGGGTACATGGGGCCGCCTGTTGCCCCCTCCACCCCCTTTATTTGTGCGGGGTAACCGTTTGGTGTGTGAGCCAAAACGCCTGCGTGGCTCCCCTCCACGGTGGCAGATGGAGACACCACCCCGCCGTTGTAGAGAGGCACGCCGGTTTTGGAGTGCTTCGTCGGGGTTGTGATTGCAGGGGAGTCGGTCTGAGAGGCCAGACCCGCGAGCAACTCCGCCGCCGTTGGACTCCCGACCGGCGCCGCGCAGAAGCCGTTGAGCCCCATGTCCGCTCGGTACGTGTGGTGAATCTCTGCCGCTCCACAGACGAGCTGCTGGCCGCTCGTCCTTCTCTCCTGCGAGGGCGAAACAGCGACTGATCCGCGGGAAGGGCTTGGGTTTAAAAGGTCCGTGTGTCCCAAGCTCTCCATTTCATCTCGTCATCTGCTGGATGCGCACGTAGCTCACGTCCTCGCTTCATTTTCTAGCTGAGCCACTGCTTTCTCTGATGGAGAGGATCGCTGCCACGGCCACTACAAGTTTCATGTCCAAGTCCTCTTCTGCCGGCTTTTAATTTTTACTCCTCACTCTCATTTAATGCTCTCGAGCTGCGTATTTGTTTGGATCCGTTGTTGGAACATTTTGAGGCTGTGGAGGATATCTGTGGAGAGTGAAATTATATACTTTAGGTCTATTAATAGCACAGTGCAGACCACTTGTCACAGTGAGCTGAAGTAAACAAATCGACAGTATTTATAAAGGTGTCACAAACGTCCTATAGGCCTTCAGTATTTATATAGGTCTACTGAAAACACTTTAAAGTGGGGCAAGAAAACAGTGCCACATAACAGCCTGTATAATCAATCAAAATGAAGTGCACAGGCTACATTATTTAGGCTATTACAGATGATTTTAATCATTAATAAGAATGAGAAATGCCGAGGAATGAAACAAAAACTCACTTTTACTGACAGCCATACTATTGAAATTAGAGACTGGTCATCACATACAACATTGCTGCTGTAAACAGGCTTCTACAATTAGCATTCATATTCTACTGCTGGGAAACACCCATTAAAAGACTTAATATTTCGTCTTTATTGATTACCAACTTAGCTGTGATCAGGTCGCTCCTTACCAAAAAAATGAGCATAATATGACACCAACGTATTCATTCAGTTGTACCACATACTATTGAGTGTAAAATGCGTCAAATGTGCAGATATAGCGTCTCTCCAGGAGACCGCAGTCCGCTGCTCACCTACGGCAGCCTACAGCAATGCAAATCCACAGTGAGCGTACGTGACAGGCTGAGAGTACGCATGTTATTTCCGGGATTGTCTTGCCCGTGTGTGCGTCCCATCCAATTTACTTGTCGGTTATAAATAATGTTGAGGGGGTGACGGCCGGCCTCACACATAAAACTCACCCGCGGGACGGAGGGAGGATGCTCGCAGCCACACAAGGTCCCCTCGTTCTCCAGAAAAAAAAAAAAAAGTGCTCTCCGTTGTGTCGGCGAGTGCCCCCACTTTCTGTCTGTCTCCCCCACCCCCTGCTCCTCCTCCCCCTCCTCCTCCTCCTCCCGCAGCCCGCTCTCTCTCTCTCTCTCCACACCCTCCCGTCAGTTACGTGCACACAGGCCGTGTGACCACGTGCTACTACGGCCGACCTTCAGCTGCACTGCGAGAAGCCGCCCTGCAACATTATAGAAAACAACCTTTTATAACGACACCGAACTGCAAAGACTGTCATTCTTGAACATTACTTACTGACTGACTTACAGTGGTGGAATGAAACTAAGTACATTTACTCTTAAGTACTGTACTCTACTTGAGTATTTCCACTGTATGTTACTTTATACTTATATTGTACTTTTTACTCCACTAAATGTATTTGACAACATCAGTTACTTTGCAGATTCAAATGATTATTACAAAATATTAATCAGTATATAATAAATCACCAGCTGCAACATTAGTGATTCTTACACATGAATGAATTACTAATTATAATCCAGTCATATAATGTACATTATTCTGAAATGGGCCATTCTGCATAATGAGTACTTTTACTTTTGGTACTTTAAGTACGTTTTGATGCTAATACTTACGTAGATTTTGAATGCAGTACTTTTACTTCAGCAAAATATCTGAGTACTTCTTCCACCACTGATTACTTACATATAGTTTTAACACAAGTATAAATTAACCTAAGTATCTGTGTATCATAAAGAGCTCCCTCCATGTTTCTGCAAATTTAATTTATACACATGTGAATATCGTAAAAGCAACCATTGCAATGCAGTCCCCCACAATAAAAACATTCTTTTATTTATGCCACACTGTGAAAATACTTTTTGAAATACATGATATTGTACAGGTGTTGATTTTATTGTGTCTACTTATTGTAGTTTAGGAATTGTAATATTATTATTGTAGATGTTTCAAAAGATGTTTGTTGTTTAAAATGATCCATTGTCTTTTCTCTTGGCTTTATGATCCAAAGGATCATGGCATCATTAGTAACAACAGGCTGAGTGCAAACATGAGCACAGCATGTCGCCATACTGTGTGACATGGACAAAATCTTCTCTCACAGAAGTGAAACAGTGGCTCAAACAACAACAATCATGGAAACACTTAATACATTTTGTATGAATTCACTAGTCACATGCACGTGCACCTTCATATACATATATTCACACTCACACACATACACACTCTTTCATCTTTATACCACATGTCAGTGCAGACACAGTCATGTACATATACTGTATACATATGCACAAAGTCTGTTCTGCTGTTTGTATTTTTAGTCTGTCTTGTCCATTTGATTGTTTAGCTGTTTTAACCAGAATTTAAAAGTGTAACCAGGGATGTGGGCTGCAAATTAGTTAAAACTAGCCAATACGTATATACTGTATATACATATTTAATCTGTCTGTTATCATTTCTTCTTCCTATGTAACATTTTTTATCTTTATTGTTCCTTGTTAGATTAACAAAAGTTCCTTGTTTGACAGAAAAAATAATTCAGTGAATGCCTGACAAATCAACATACTTCCTCACACTGAAGCAAAAATCCTGTTTATCTGATATTGCAATTAATCAGTCCTGCTCATTCATTTTCAGCTCTGCCCATAATGGTCTGATACAACATGAGATATTAAAAGGAAAACTACCTTGTTAGTTTTAGCTAAATATCTACCAGTTTCTATTGTCTCACAATATATATTGACATATTGCCCTATAGGACGTGTTTATTAGAGGGCCCTCTGTTGTGTAGTGTGTAGTCATTTATGTCATTATTGGGAGTGAGTGATTTTTGATTTGTCTGTTGCCGAACCCATGAAGTCAGGCTTTCTCTGACCTCAGCACCAAACTGAGCCACTTAACTCTGCTCACATTTGACATTATTGTCCCACCTATATATTTGTGTGGCAGGAGGAAGTGAGGCAATGTGCTGTTATAAAGCCAGGCCTGGGGTTAGGATGCTGGATTAGCGCCTCACCCTGAGGGATTAGAGGCAGAGAGTATTGCCTCAACACTGGCATGCCACATCCGTCTGTTGCTACCAGTGCAGCCCTGTCTCAGCCTATACAGTGCATCCGGAAAGTATTCACGGCGCTTCACTTTTTCCACATTTTGTTATGTTACACCCTTATTCCAAAATGGATTAAATAAATTTTTTTCCTCAAAATTCTACACACAACACCCCATAATGACAATGTGAAAAAAGTTTTTTTGAAATTTTTGCAAATTTATTAAAAATAAAAAACTAAGAAATCACATGTACATAAGTATTCACAGCCTTTGCCATGAAGCTCAAAATTGAGCTCAGGTGCATGCTGTTTCCACTGATCATCCTTGAGATGTTTCTGCAGCTTAATTGGAGTCCACCTGTGGTAAATTCAGTTGATTGGACATGATTTGGAAAGGCACACACCTGTCTATATAAGGTCCCACAGTTGACAGTGCATGTCAGAGCACAAACCAAGCATGAAGTCAAAGGAATTGTCTGTAGACCTCCGAGACAGGATTGTCTCGAGGCACAAATCTGGGGAAGGTTACAGAAAAATTTCTGCTGCTTTGAAGGTCCCAATGAGCACAGTGGCCTCCATCATCCGTAAGTGGAAGAAGTTCGGAACCACCAGGACTCTTCCTAGAGCTGGCCGGCCATCTAAACTGAGTAATCGGGGGAGAAGGGCCTTAGTCAGGGAGGTGACCAAGAACCCGATGGTCACTCTGTCAGAGCTCCAGAGTTCCTCTGTGGAGAGAGGAGAACCTTCCAGAAGGACAACCATCTCTGCAGCAATCCACCAATCAGGCCTGTATGGTAGAGTGGCCAGACGGAAGCCACTCCTTAGTAAAAGGCACATAGCAGCCCGCCTGGAGTTTGCCAAAAGGCACCTGAAGGACTCTCAGACCATGAGAAACAAAATTCTCTGGTCTGATGAGACAAAGATTGAACTCTTTGGTGTGAATGCCAGGCGTCACGTTTGGAGGAAACCAGGCACCGCTCATCACCAGGCCAATACCATCCCTACAGTGAAGCATGGTGGTGGCAGCATCATGCTGTGGGGATGTTTTTCAGCGGCAGGAACTGGGAGACTAGTCAGGATAGAGGGAAAGATGAATGCAGCAAAGTACAGAGACATCCTGGATGAAAACCTGCTCCAGAGCGCTCTTGACCTCAGACTGGGGCGACGGTTTATCTTTCAGCAGGACAACGACCCTAAGCACCCAGCCAAGATATCAAAGGAGTGGCTTCAGGACAACTCTGTGAATGTCCTTGAGTGGCCCAGCCAGAGCCCAGACTTGAATCCGATTGAACATCTCTGGAGAGATCTGAAAATGGCTGTGCACCGACGCTTCCCATCCAACCTGATGGAGCTTGAGAGGTGCTGCAAAGAGGAATGGGTGAAACTGCCCAAAGATAGGTGTGCCAAGCTTGTGGCATCATATTCAAAAAGACTTGAGGCTGTAATTGCTGCCAAAGGTGCATCAACAAAGTATTGAGCAAAGGCTGTGAATACTTATGTACATGTGATTTCTCAGGTTTTTTATTTTTAATAAATTTGCAAAAATCTCAAATAAACTTTTTTCACGTTGTCATTATGGGGTGTTGTGTGTAGAATTTTGAGGAAAAAAATGAATTTAATCCATTTTGGTATAAGGCTGCAACATAACAAAATGTGGAAAAAGTGAAGCGCTGTGAATACTTTCCGGATGCACTGTACATGGACCTGGAGAGCAGCCACATGAAGAGCTGGGGGGGCCTACCACACATCATCAGGTGTGCATACAAGTATGCTGTCTGTGCAAATGCACATACAAACACATACAATGGCAGGTTAATTAAAATGCAAATAGAGAGGTCATCATCTTCAGCAAAGGCAGTCACCCACAATGAGGCTTTAGAACATATAATAGACTATAAACACAGCATTCACAGGCATTTACAGACATGTAAGTAAAGTGGTGCAACAAATACTTATACTGTAAACTGTACACATCAAGATATATACATGTATAACAATGTACATCACATGCATGCACAATAAAAACACAGTGACTATCAGGTGAACTCAAAGGAATAGCTCTAGTAATTTGGGGAAATACGTTCAGCCGCTTTCTTGCTAAGAGATAGATACATGTCTGATACATCTCTCATGTCTGTACTGAAGTCTTGTCGTTACTGTGAGGTTGCCAGGAAACCAGTGGAGACACCAGGAAGTCACTGCACTCAGCCAAGAAATAGTGTGGCACATAAGCCCAAAACCAAAAATGGTCATTTTTCCACTTTGTTTTTTGAAAAGATTAATGATACAAGATTAAACTTGTTAATTAATGAGCTTTCGAGGTGCTGGTCGGCAGAATTTGTTACCTTTGGACAGAACCAGGCTATCTGTTTCCCCCTGTTTCCAGTCTTTGTGCTAAGCTAATCTAACCGGCATCTAACTCTCAGCAAGAAAGCAAATAAATGTACTTCCCAAAATGTTGAATTATTCCTTTGAGCATTCTTCATAAGGAGGAGGACGAACAACATGGAGTGGTAGTGAAGCTGAAGAGAAGTTGGGGTTAAATATGTCGAGGTTTATAACAGACCCATCAGGATTTGGATCGAATGTGTCTGACTGCATGTCTGCCGAGTCATTGAACTCAACCAAGCAAAGAACACTTTGCAGTCGGAGATCAAAACGTGATTCTTTTATTGCACCTGTGTAGGTGAAAATATCATCATTTGGCCAAGATGCTGGTCATAACTAGATGATATAACAGCAGGGGGATTTTCATACTCACTATAGCAGCACAGAATAAATATACAACTAACACATGATAACGTAAAATCAGCCAGCGAGCAATTCTTCATGACATGTGTATCTGATGAGTTAACTTAGTAAAGTAAAACTCTAAATTGGTAAAGAAATCACACAGGAAACTAACAAAGATTCATCAGTCATTGAAAAGCTGTCACGCTGTGTAAATACTTTTACGTTTGTGGTTTGCGGGTGGGCACAAGAAAAAGGAACAAATATTTTAGGACCAACATGAAAAATAACACATTGTTTGGCTTCAGGGAATAGGGAACTTGTTCTTTGTTGTTTCTGTTAATCACCTCAGCACATGACCACAACAGGTAACCTTAATGATGGCTGCAATCACCATGCAATTCTACCAGTGTGCAGATCAAAGCTCATTTTATTAGCATTTTATTGGAAATGGAGCTCATGTGCCCGTGAGTGCTGTATGTTTTATTGTTGGAAATGTGACATTTTTATTGGTGTTGACTTGGGAAAGTGACCAGTAGTGTGACTTTAGCTTTTCCTCCAGAACACAGTTGGCCAAAGGTTGACCCTAATTAAGGAAAGGTAGCGTGCTTAAAGGGACAAAGGAAATTCTTACCACCAATGTTTGCCAGAATGAGTTCATTTTCAAGTCACACAGCCTACACAGTGAGCAAAGTTGACAGGAAATAACACAATCTCTCCATGTTTTTCCACTGCCAGGCAACCAGAACAGTTAGATACTGATACTGTAAGAATGATGATTCATTATTTGGTTTTGATCATAGTGGAGAATCAGTACAAAGTTTCCTGCATTGCCCGAGGTGGTGTTTGAACAGCCCACAAAATATTAAGTCAGGCACAGATCTTAACGTCAACTTGATCACAGCAGACATAGGTGGTGATACAACTCACGCAGACAAGCCCACACATGTGCAAACTATTAGCCCGAGATGTAGGCTCCAACTATGTCATCGCACACAAGAGTTATGGTCAGAGAAAGAGTCAGAGTTGCCTCAAAATAAATCAGGGCTCCCATGTACCAGGAGATCAAAGGGGAAGCTGTACCATAATTAAAGGAAAAAACAAGCTTGGAAACACACACCTGCAACATTAAATAACCCCGACAGCTTCCCATCCTGTATCCTGTAGCGTTGGTACATTATGATATTTCCCCTCAAAATAACTTACAATGCAGTTTACATAATGAAATATGACATAATTACATATTTTAGATTTTAAAAAAAACCCAGTATACTTGTGTATTCATAAAAGTTTTTTGTTTGATTTAAATTTGTATTCAGGCAGTTCACTGACTTGTTAAGCAGTAACTTCTTTCCTTTAATTAATGTCAGTAAATAATTTGTCTGCTGACCAGTTGACACTTGTGTCCAACACTTGTTTGTCCCAGAGACTGAAAAACAGTGTACTCTTTGCCAAGGTCAGTGCTCCCAACGCAGCTGGCTGGAATCCCCCAGACTGTGTAACACAGAGCTGTGCAGCTCTGCACGTATACACATCTCCTCCTCCTCCTCCTCCTCCTCCTCCTCCTCCTCCTCTCTATCCCTCTCTGTCTATCTGTCCCTCTCTCTCTTTCCTTTTTTCTGTTGACGCCACAGGAATCAAGCGGAGAGGATAACAAAGGGTTAACAGACAGTTGAGGCCTATAAGCAGATTCGCTTACTTTGTCTTTAGCTGAGCTGTCTGACTTTTGAAAATACAGCTTAAAAACATTCAACAATTGTGGTCTAAATGTTTTATTCACGAAACTATTATTGTAAACAAAATATTTGGATCCTCAACTTAAATTGTGTGTGTGTTTTTACTGTTTTATGATGTTATCCTGTGTGTGTGTGGGTGTGTGTGGGTGTGTGTGTGTGTATGTGTGTGTGTGCGTGTGTGTCAAAAGTCTGCACATTCAGGTTATGTGCTATAAGTAGACCATTACAAATGTATGGACGTTTGTCCATTTAACATATGATACCAAGATTAAGAATGAAATCGCTGCTGCTGGATGCATGACAACGCAAATAAGAAATATCATGCCAGTCAGATGACCATTTTAAAAATAAGCCGCAGCACTTGGGTGTCATGGATAATTTGTTTTTTATTTATTTAAGAAGAAGTGGGATGGGGAAAGCAGCAGTGTGTTTGTGTGTTAAAGCGAAAAGAAGAAAGGATGATAATGGGAGAGCATCAATAATTGAGTTGATCTCAAAGAGACAGATTTTCAAAACACAAAAAGGTGAGATTGGAAAAGGTGAGTTGGGAATTTGATTGATAAACGCTCCGCAGACAGTTTCTATCCAGTATTATCACCATATCACCATGCCCCCCTTTTGTTTGAACAAAATAATCAATAAAATCCCACAAAAAACACCACCATGCTGATGAAATCCAGTCATCCAGGCAAGAGAAAGGCAGGAGGAAGGGTTTGTTGAGTAAAACTGAGGAAATGAGAGCAAAGGGAAAAGAAAGTGAGTGACTGAGAGTGATACGGGTTAGTGAAGTGGTAAGACGGGGGAATTTAAGGATCAACTGTGCCGCTAACCTTCCTTAAAATAGCTCACAGAGATATAGAGGAAGTCTTCTGTCTGCAGTTAAAATGCATAAACTGTTCTGTCCACACTGCTGTTTATTAAAGCATCAAAAGCAACCATGAAATACATCAAATCATCATTAGTATCAACAGGATCTTATAAAAGAGTCGGTAAAACAGGTAAAATGCCAAAGGACACCGATTCAGAATGTGGTTTGAGTCTGTAATGTTTATAACCTCTTTAAGATGTGATTCCACCATCTGTTTGTAGGTGCATTACATTTGTACTTATGCTAATATCTGTTTGTTCATCAATCCACATGTTAAAATATCCACCTGTTTTATTGGTGACATTCAAAACATTGTGCCTAAACACACCGAACAAAGTCATGTTATAGGTATCTGGAATGTTTTTATCTTTTTGGATGCGTGTAGATACACTCCCATGGGTGCACGAGAACGCAGGATAACATGCTTGTGTTTAAGATAAACACACTGTTTAGGACACAGGTTGAACCATAGACGGTATAAAAGAGGGTTGAAGCTACACTGCCACATGTGCACAGTAAACATTCCCCACCTCCCTTCACAGAGACACACACATATACCCTTTACATTATCAGGAAATATCGTTTGTCCTGGACAGCATCCTGTTAAGCCTGGACCACACCCAGTAAACCTGTGTGTGTGTGTGTGTGTGTGTGTGTGTGTGTGTGTGTGTGTGTGTGTGTGTGCGTATGTATGTGTGCAGACAAACTTCAGTCTCCCATTGTGTTGGGGACAGTAGCGTGAGAGCGACCAGAGGGTCAGCTGCGCATCACATCAAAGATTTGGCTGTCTGTAAAAGACCCCACTGTCAACACACACACACACACACACACAAAAATACAAACTCCCCTCTGAGACCCCCGTGCAGCTCTCTGTGCTCCTCACACTAAACAATCAGGTATGACAGGCGTGGTCTTTCTGCATCCCAGCGGGCCGAAAAAGACAAAAGACCCTCAGGAAGAGGCCGTCCACTCATCCTCACTGAGGACGCAGATCTCAAACACACACACACACACACACACACACATCCACACAGGTTCACTGGGTATGAACACGGGGTTATACAGTATCAGTGTTTGTGCTTATTTGACATGATTTGCAAAGAAAAGGAGGAGGATAATAGATGTGAAAAGCTGAATCTCGCTGAAGCTTGATGGCCTTCCAAAACTCAGTGATTAAAGTTATGTTTTGTATTTCCTTAGTCTGGTAGACATGAACAAAGCCCATTTAATGAATCTAATTTCATTTGCCCATTGTTGCAGCTGGAAGGATCAATGTCCTTAAATCTCTCTGTTCTCTCATGATTTTTCAAATGTGTCTAAAGTCCCTAAGAAAAATGTGTCAAAGAAACTTTAAATTAAAAAAAGATTAATAACATATTGTAGTACCTACCTTTTTGAAAGTGTCCTCTCTATGACTAGACCATTTAAAGATGAAATCAGATGTGCATGTGCTCCATTTTATTATTTGTTTGACTTTATTCTTATTTTTAAGCCTTGCCAATCCCTTGTCAATGTTTACTATATATATATATATATATATATATATATATATATATATATATATATATATATATATATATATATATAGTTTATGTTGAAGTTGAAGGTATTTTATTTCCTTGTTTTCTGTCTGTAATGCACTGTTTGAAAGTTGCACTAATATAAATAAATAACTGTGAACATGTCAGAAACGATAGCCTTGTACTCTGGCGCCCTCATGTGGCGTAGATATGGTATTGCATGTCATTTTACTTGCTTCAGTGGGCAAATGTCAATATAAGCAAACGCACATGACAAAAAAAGAAAGAAAAATCAGCCGTGGTTTAAAATAATCTTAATTAGACTGTTCTATAATTCCGCTGTGTTTATTTCTCGTCAGTCGCATGATGGCGCTGTATTAATCCCGTTTACCTTCTCGCAGTATCTGCTTCACGGGAGACTCTTCCGGGTTGTCGTTGACCAGGTGAGAGTTCACAGGGCATGCAGAGGTCGTGTTGTGCTTGTGCTTTAGTTGTTGTTTTTTGTAGCTAGCCGGGACTAGTGATGTGATGGCTTTCCTGAGTTTGTTCATAAGAAGGCAGCTGCCGCCGGCCGTGTGTCACTTCGCCCGGACAGTGAAGCTGCTCCGGCCTCCCGGTGGCGGAGCCCCGCTGAGGAGGCTGCACGGCTCGACCCGGCTGCGGCTCGTGGAGAAGGGACCGTGGGGGAAGAGCCGGGGGCCGGAGCAGCAGTACCAGGTCACAGACCTCGACAAGGCGGACGCTTTGGTAGGTTCAGTCCGGGAGGAAAATGCTGTATATTCACATCATGGAGTGCGCCAGCTGCCTTTGCTTTTATTTCTCCTTAACTCTTGAGATAAATAACTACAGAGTTTGTCTCACTATCATTGTAAATCCACTATATACACGATGTTTTCTATAAGAAAACTTAAGATACTGACTAAATTAGAGGTTGATGTTCCTAATACCGTTCTTCTCTATTTTTTTGCAGATGCTGAGAAAGTCCCACGAGACAGGTAACCAGACTCAAGTCATGCAGGAAATGTAACTTTTGTGTTTTATTAAACCCCCAATCTCCTGAGGTGATATACACCTTCAAGAGTAACCTCTTCTGTTGTCTTTCTGGACACATCCCAGTTGGTGGTGACACATGTTCTGCCTGTGACAGCAGGTGCTTGATTTGACATCATTATTTGGGTGCAGCCCAGAGATTGAGCTCTTCCTGAAGCTTTTAAGTAGGTGTCTGTATTGAGTTAGGCATTTAGTTCAGACCAATAAAAAAAACAGGTCGTACTTTATAAGAAACCAATAGGAAGGAACAGGGCTGTGTGATGTGGTTGAAATCAATTTCACAAAATGAAACTGCAGATTATCCAATGTTGATATAAATATTAAACTGATTGCACTGATGTTGTTTGCAATGATCTGAGTTCCACTTCTGTGTGTTTCGTTGCACACATGTAAAACATAAATAACACGACTAATTTGATCACGTCATCACATTACAATTGCACTGAAAGTCCATTAACGGTAATATTGATTTATATTGGTAATATTTATTGCCCAGCCCTGGTGAGTACAAAGGTCAGGAGGGGGCCAAAACTATAAAATACCCAGAAAGATCTTGCTGCACACCTACAAAAACAAATCTATCAACACAACAAACGAATCTATCACACCTTTCTTTATCTATCAACATCTGAAAGCTCCTCCACGTCGTCTGTGCTGTGCATTGTGGATCAACAGCATACTGTCACTTTTCTAGTGTGAACACACCATTTACTCCAAACCTGCCTAGAAATAGAATGAAGTACGGATATCGTTTGCATGTAAACAGTGTGATTGCTTCTGGTCGCTGCACAGTTTTCTGGTCAGTTTGTAACGTGTCGGCTGTTTGACTGTTTTTGCAGGATTCCTCTCGTGGTTCAGGAACGGGATGCTGGCGACTGGGATCGGAGTGATCGCATTTGTGCAGAGTGAAGTGGGACGAGAAGCAGGATATGGTAGGTGCTCCAGCACTCTGTGCTGTGTACAGTAGAGCTGCACACCAGCTCACCTGTAGCTTAAGCTCTATGGTGGAGTAATAACAAACAGTAGCTTGTTATTCAGGTTAAGTAACAAATGGTTGCTGTCGTCCTAAATTCTTTAAAACTATTGGATTTCAGAAAAATAAAATAAGGCTGTGAATGCTTTCGAAAATCAATGAATGTCCATGAAATAACAAGATTTGTTTTTTCAACTGTAGCATCCAAATGCGTCAATATACCTCAGATATTTTTGTCCTAAAATCAATGCCTTTCTTAGAGAACCTTGATTTTATTTTTTGAAGTTTTAAAATGAATAATTTCACAAGGATCCCTGCAATTGACTTGAGTGAGCAAATAAGGAGCCGAGATCCTTGAGATGTAGTTGTAACCGATGTCATGGTTACCTGAAATGCCTTTTTTGAGTGTTACATTTTTTATTAAGTCATTAAAATTGAGTTTGATGCACATTAATGTGTGAGAAACAAAACTTACCAGCCATGGTGCTAAATTAAGTCATGAAGTTGACATTATTTATGTCAGAATAAAAGCATGTTATTTCTTACATTGACGATCAATCATGGGCACACCAGAAGAGATGAGGGCTCATACACTTGTATTCTGTTTAAATCATTTTGTAGACTCGGAAATATTCTGTTTTATCTTTTACTTTCACTCAAACAGTTAAGAGAACATGCAGACCCAACCTGCCGACCACTAATTACAGTGAGCTATGACGAATTGGGTCTCTACAATAATACCATGTCAATCTGTTTTTCCTCAGCCTTCTTTATCCTGGGAGGTGTGTGCGTGTCGTTTGGCGGTGCCTCGTACATTGGCAGCCTCTTTGCCTTTCGGAGGATGATGCTGCTGTCTGTGCCGGCGCTGCTGCTCCAAAGCGCCGTGGTGGGCAGCGTCGCCCTCTTCTGGCTCTGCGCGGTATCCCTCTATATCGGCCGCCTGGAGGTGGAGATCATCCACGAGGACGAGGAGGGAGAGGATGAGGAAGAGTGCCGGGAGTGCCGGGAGAGGCGCGAACACCGGGGCTACCGTGGCTCCCATGACAGCAGACACCATGACAGTGAGGACAATGACGGCAAGGGGCCGAACAAGTAGACACGTCGGATGGAGAGTGGAGAGGGTGTGTGTGCTGCTTTGATTCAGGGTTTCTCCTCATTTGTGTGTGTGTGTGTGTGTGTGTGTGTGTGTGTGTGTGTGTGTGTGTGTGTGTGTGTGTGTGTGTGTGTGTGTGTGTGTGTTTATGATGATGAAGATTATTGTTAAGGTGAAGAAAGACTTTTAGACCTTTTGGAAAACTGGTCAGAAAATTCTGACATTTTGGTAGTTTGACTACATTCACTTCTGGTGAATAAATCTGCTTTTCTTTTTTGTAAGATTTCTTATTATCAGATACATTCAAAGCTGCTTCACTTACATTATCAATCTGTCTGAAAATTATATTGCTTTTTTTTTTTTAATTATAATTATTATTTACCTCCTCACATTCACAGGCCCACCACAAAGAGAACCATCATACATTTCAGTTCAGTTTTACTTTTCACTGCACTGTATGCAGTCATTTTTAGGCCATTTCATTCACGATTAACTGTGATTGACTACTTGAAGTTTTCATTAAAGTCTTGAAATAAAAGAAGCTGGTTGTGATATGCTGTGAGATCTAGACAGAATCTAGGTACTATGTGCGTGTTTCAGGTCTTTTTTTATTGCAAATAAATGAGGGCTTACAATATATTTTTACAGAGGTTTAAGTTACCCTGTGAAGTTAATTTTTAATTTTCTTTTGTAAGGACAATAGCACTTTTGTCAGGTTTTGTTTGTCATTAACTCTAGACTTTCGGAAACAATATTTTTCACAGCTTTCTCTGTTTTGCTCTGTGTTGTTGATATACACGTACAGTACCTAAATGTAAACCATATTTACTATTGTACCTTTTTGAGTGAATTTCACACCATCTGGTGATCACTATAATTGCTGTCTTAATGGGTGTAAAGAATAGTTCATAGTATGGAAACTGAGATGATATTGAGTGTGTGGAAATGAGGTTCACTATTGTTTACTTTTGTTTGTGTGTGCACCACTTTCAGTGCACCCTACTACACATACAGTAATAAAGCGAGAAGAAATCTGCTGAAACAGAGTTAAAATTTCAGTGTGTTTTTTTTTGTTTGTTTTTTTACTTTCACATATTACATTTAAATAGACGAGTGGTCCCGAAACGATTCATGACCCGTCCAAGAAGTCACCAGATAAATGTGAGGGTTATCAGCAGAATAAAGGAACAGTTCTGCCCCACAAAATGATATATTATATATCTATAACTTTTCTCTAATATTATATATATATATATAAAACCACTTAAATAGACAAATACTGTTTTTTGGTAATTACATTAAATCCAAATTTAACAGGGACCACTAAAGCACAACTGAGGTGAGTCCTGATCTTAATTATTTGCTTACATGGTGCATATTCCTAAATAAATGAAATTACCACAAATTAACTGACACACAAAACCAGGGGCCATGTAGTATTCTTCCATTCTTTCTTGATCTCTGAGCACGTAAAGAAACTGCTGTTTGTAGCGAGCTGTGCGCACCGTGCATGATGGGAGCTTTGAGGTGAAAGAGAACGTACATAATGGACAGAAAGGCACCCCCTCCGGCCATGGAGACACCAAGAGATGGTTGTCCAAAGGTAGTCTACAGTCAGTCAAAAAATAGTGGAATTGGCCTATAAAATACTCACCACATGCACATGTTTAAATAAAGGAATGTCAACTCCCCCAAGTTTGAGGAAACTGATAAATTCCCAGAAGAAGTACAGAGGACGTGACCTCAGTGTCCTCACTTAGCTATTTGAAAGCAGCCGTACGGAGAACGCACACTCCATAATTAAATACCTGCATGCACACCTTCAAAAGCCGCCAATTATCAGCACAAACACAGACCTCTACCTGTAACCCAGTGCCTCATAAGAAGTTGTCATATTTTTTTGGATTATGCAAACAAGGTCCAATTGAATGTGTAAGTGCTGTCAGAGTCAGTAGTAACTCTCCCTACAGTCGGAGTCAAAAGATGTACAAACTGTCCACACACACGCTGTACATGCATAATTTTTATAATGAGCTGCTCATCTGCGAGCATGTATGAATATATGAACTGAACTGAGCAGCATGTGGTTGTGTGTGTGTGTGTGTGTGTGGGAGTGTTGGTGATGGGGGGGGGGGCTTTGTCTGTGATAACTATCACTGACTGGGTTAGGGCGAAGGTCTGTGATATCTCCCGGCCATCGACACACAGTGTTGCTGTTGAGACTCACCTCAGAGTCACCCTCTCTTCCTCTCTTCCTCCCCTCCTCTCCTCCTCTCCTCCTCTCCTCCTTCCCTCTCACTCTCCTCTCCTCCCACCTCTCCTTCGATGATTCCCAGGGCGTCTCAGTGCAGTTGTGTTTCACATGCAGGGTGTGTCGAGATGGCTGCTGCAGTGTGACCAGCACCCCACCTCCTCCCCTCGAGCCCCCCTCCACCCTCCTCTACTCTCTCCCTTCAGATCCTCTTCCACCCTTTCGCCCTCCAGTCCTTTCTTTCTGGACTCCTCCTCACGTTCGCTTCTCCTCCCCTCCCTCCTAGCCTCTCCTCTCCTCCGCGGCTGCATCTGACTGCACAGGTCTGTTTGGCATGCAGGAGGCTCCTGAGGCCTGGCGCGTCTAAAGGGCAGGGCGCCCAGAGGCAGGAGACGCGCCCTCACTGACAAACACCATCTACCCCGGACCCAGAACAACTACGGAAACCACAACACCAGCCGCAGCTCCAAGTACAGGTCTAGACACATGCAACTCCAAACCTGAGCTGCACATCTACGCTCCTCCGCTTATTTTGAGTGCAGATTGCTCATCTGCTCTCAGGTGTTAAATGCCATGCGTATGGATCAAAGGATCTGCCTTGAGAAGTGCATTAAGAATGGACTGGCCTTCTCCCGGATGAGGGGAGCAAGAGGAGATTGTTGGAAAACAATGACAAAGATGAAAATAGTAGAGGTGGCGGTGGAGGGATGGAGGAAAGAGAGTTGTGGAGGTGCAGTGAGCCCATGTCAGGTGAAAGCTGTCTGGGTGTCTCCCTCCATTGCTCACTCTATTATTCCTCCCCATATTTTTACTCTTTCAAATGCATTTACATGTGCTAAGGTATTTCCCTCGGGAGCACGACTCCAATTCAGGGGGTAAGATAAGCCATCAAAGTCAGTGACAGAGAGGGCATGTGGGTGACTCAATGACAGGCTGAGTAGAAGACAGTCAGGAGAGCTGCCATGATTTGCGCACACACACACACACACACACACACACACACACACACACACACACACACACACACATGCACATCAACATAAACAGTGCACAATGACTTCGACTATACAAGCCGCACCTTTGCTTCTCTATATTAAGACTGTTCACAGAAAAGAAGATATAAAGAATAAAGCAGAGGTTATTGTGCAGCTCCGTTCACACACACACACACACACACACACTTATACAGTACATACGGTTTTGCACGTACAATGGCATTTTCTCCCCAACAACTGCTCTTGTTTAGTATGCGCTTCCTTTGGTCTTGAGGAGGAATGATCCTCACTCTAATGAACTGGGGCCTGCCACTTGAATGTAAAACAGGATTTAACCCGTCTTCAATGTCAGAGCCCCTCCCTGGGGCTGCTTCAGACAACACACACACACACACACACACATTCGCAAATTCA
This sequence comes from Enoplosus armatus, assembly GCF_043641665.1. Taxonomy (NCBI): domain Eukaryota; kingdom Metazoa; phylum Chordata; class Actinopteri; order Centrarchiformes; family Enoplosidae; genus Enoplosus; species Enoplosus armatus. Next base: position 14,134,069 of record NC_092184.1, on the reverse strand, counting down.
TGGAGATGCACACACACACACACATACACACACACACACACATTCGCAAATTCATGGAGATGCACACACACACACACAAGCAAACCACCAATGTACACACACACACACACACACACACACAGACGGTGATGCATGCCCGCATATAGTCTCTCATAAGTGAGACACTCTCCATGTTCTCTCTGTGCTCACAGACAAATTCAAGTCTTTGCTTGTCCTGCTTTGCGCCAGGGTCGCGCTCACCTGCTTTTTTTTAATTGAGGATCAATATTATTGTGTTTTATTATATTTTGTGAACTCCAAGATATATGCAAGATCACCGGCTTTGTTCATGACACATAATTTGCAGCAGCGCAGACATCTTTTATATATATATCCTACCACTGATTTGTCCCTTGTGTTTGTTATTCTTGGCTGTGTGTCGTTTGAATTTAAGTTAGGCTCGCACATATAGTGAAAGACTATACATAAACGTCTGTTATATGCCTGAAATATTGATGTTTCGTGAAGGAGAACAAAAGTAACGTATGCAAATGTAGCGTAGAACAAACTTGTTTACCTTAATGATCTATTTGAGTCACATATGAAACCTTATTCAACTACGTAAAACAGAAATTCAATCATGCCATTCCATATATCTTAATTGTTGAATTTATGTGCTGCACGAAAGCAAGAAAGAAACAACAAAGCCTTGAGTTGTGCTCCTCTACTGGAATATTTTATTGTTATCGTCATCTGTATCACTGTTTCTTTTTACATTTGTTCATTTTATTTGATGAGCGGGTGGAGTATTCACAAAGATGGGAGGATAAACGTTAGCTTCACAGTGATGGGCAAGGGGTTAGCTATTTAATTCAACCAAAAAAACAAAACAAAACATACACACTTGTACAAGCGAGCGCACACGCACACAATCATACACACACATTATACCGTCAAACACCCGAGAATATGCGCGCTCACACGTGTTTGTATGTGACAGCTACAGTATGGGTGTGTAGTGCAACGATTAGAAATGTTTTTTTTTTTTTTTTTTTTTTTTCTGTCAGACATCAGAACATCAGTAACTGAGCCCTCAGATCACACAGTCAACCATAATCTCAATCTGGAAGCAAAACAAAAACAGCGCACATACAGTGACGGGCATTGTGGCATCATTTTGAAGACTTGGTTTTCAACAGATTATATGACTTTAGATGTATTTTGATCACGATAGATCAATTTAAAGGACTTTAAGTGCTAGAGAATTATCTGATGTTTCTTTCTGAGTGTTTACATCATTTATTATTATCAAAATAATATGTGCTTGGCTGTATTGATACCAACGTTTTGTCAAAAAGGGTCCCATTTTTAAATGTTAAATATTACATTTTGGAATGAAGATTCTCAGTTGTTTGAGTATCTTTTCAACAACCAACAAATTGTTTGTGACAAAATGGGAGATGAAATATTCTGAGCACTAATATCATTTTCTTTTCATATAAAAATTGTTTTGTAATTGTTTTTGTTTTTTTCAGACCTGAGAGGAAATCCAACCAATCAGTGTGAAACGGACATTTAAAGAGTTTTATATTTCCACTTTTTGATTTAAAACTTTATTTCCAGTTGACTGAATTGAACTGACACCAAAGAATAAATGGTTGTTTTTATTGACCTTTAATGGTCGCCTTTTAATGACCGCGTATGGTCTGTTTACTTATCTGCCTTTTTAAATGACCAGTCATCCCCTCCACTACACTGTGGTCAGGCTATGATATTAGTGACCTCTCTTGCATTGTTTTCTGTTTTAACAGGATCACACAGCGAGTGTTAAGTGATGAAGTGCTTTGAGTTCACACCAGAACAAATTTCAGTAAGTGCTCAGAAAAAACACAGAGGTTTAAATGATAACAAACACTTCTGCCCAGCACCATTTCTCCTCCTAAAAACATTTTCAGAAATATCTTTTTTAGAGAACAATTAAAAAAAAACATATTTAGATGATATTGTACATTCAATAAAACAATATTATTTTGTCTGTCTAGACACATTTTTCACACCATCCTTCCATCTGTTTTATCTGGTGAAAAAAAAATCAGAAATCAATAAAAACCTTAAAAAAAACAAAAAAACAAACAAGAATATGGCTTTCATACACAAACACAACTGCAGCTTCATACACAATATACTATAATTAATTCTTATTAAACAAATGACCTTCCTATGATCAAACAACAGAAATAGCGTCCTGTCTGCATTGCATTTCCTTCCCTTATACATAATGGAATGTCTGGGACTACATTATTCATATTTTTGTCCCAACAGTGTGCTTTAAGTATGGCTGACTGATGAATACTTGGACCTTTTTTTTTTATTATTATAATTATTATTTTGAATCTCAATACAAAAACACCAGAGGGCTGTCTCCATCTATTTTAAGGGAAACCCTATAATCAAATTCTCACCTGGATCCCAGTGTAAGAGATTATTTGTATAATACTGCAATAATAAAAATGTATATTCCAAAGTCACTTTCATTCCTACAGACGAGTGTCCATCTCTTTCTACTGGCTTTAGGGTTAATTGGGTTAATTGGAGTGACAGTGAGGAGGATGTGAGCTGAGGGTCTTTATGGTTTTGTCTCTATATACAATATGGCTTCTCTGAGTGGAAGAGACACAGAAATCAACACAGTCATCTAGAGAAAGACACAGAGCAGAGTTCGTTATTGTTGTAAGAGACGGAAAGTCTTGAGGGACAACCAGTCAAAAGTTTCCATGTCCCGTTTTCTCTGAGTCACTGTCACTTGTCCACAACGGGCAGACACAATAATTCCCCGTGGCAGCGACTTGTCACATATTTTAGATTGCAGTTATTCAACTCATTGTCCAATTAGTAACGTCCTTAGAGGCTTAATGTCCTGCCACTTCTGTCTCTCCTGCCCTTTTCAATGTCTCTCTTTCTGGTCTGTCACTCTGCTCCGTCCTTCATTTTTGTCTTCTCCTCTCACCTCCTCCCCTCTGAGTCTCAGTCCTCCTCGGAGCCTGCAGCCCCCCTCAGTCCATTCATACAGAAGGGCAGGCCGGAGGAGAAAGGGCTGTCAGACGGGGAGAAACCGCTGAAGGGTGGCAAGCCGGCCAACCGCTGTAGGTGGGGGAAGAAGGCTGGCGGGGGTCCCTTGTGGTGGTCCGAGCGTAGCTGCAGGCCATCACTGTGTCCCGCGCTGTGGTGGTGGGAGGGGGGCAGCTCAGGTGGAGCGTAGCGGATAGTGCTGGGAGCGTAGAGGCTCTGAGGGCCCTGCGGGCCGAGGGCAAGGGGGTGGAAGAGGACCCGACCCGCTGCGCCGCCTGCAGCCAGTCTCTGGAGCAGCTCAAAGTCAGGACCGCCACCTGCACCACCACTGCTCCGACTGACCGACACAGCCCTCTCATCACGGGGCAGCGGGGAGGACACGGACATGGCGGGGGACAGAGCCGGGGACGGGGGAGTGAACAACCCTTTTGGGGGGGCCTCGCTGCTGGAAGAAGAGTCGGGGATCGGGGTAGTGGGGCTGTCACCATTGAGGCTGCTGGAGGGTGTGTGTGCATGTGAGGGTTGGTGCTGGGTGGTGTGTGTGTGCGAGGTGGAGGTTTGCGTGTGTGACCCCCAGCGCCCCCCGGTGGTCAGGGCTTCGTGTTCAGTCTTGATGCTGGGGCTGCTGGGCAGGGGAGACGGGGTCACTACGCTCTTCAGCTGCTGGATTACAGCCCGGCCGTTGTGCACCCTGCCCCCTCTCTCCCCTCTAGTCGGGGTGTCTCCCCCCCTACTCTGTTTACCTCCTCCCCCGCCGTCTTCCTGTTTCAATCTGTCACTGTCCCCTCCCTGATCCCACTCCGTCTCTTCCTCCTCCTCCCCCTCGCTTTCACTCGCCAGGTCAGAGGACGCAGATACGCTCTCCTCTGTGTGACGGAGCTCCTCCAGTCTGCGACGGGTTTCAGGAGGAGCGCCTTCGGGGTCGGACCTCAGCAGGCGCTTCCTCCTGTCCTCTGATTGGATGGCAGTAGCGCTGAATTTGTCTCTGCCTTTAGTGTCTGGGTCACTCTTCCCCACTGAGCTCTTCAGTGGCTGCGAGCCTGAGGAGGAGGAGAGATTTGTATGATAAGAAGAGGCGCAAGCAGGTGTTTCTGTGTGTCAGTGGGCATCATGGGAAGGTAGTAATGAGTGTGTGGCGTCCTACCTCGGGCCTGTGGGGAGCTGTCAGTGGGGGTCGAGCTGACTCGAAGTCGCTCTGCTCTTACGTTCTCTGGTAGCTGCAGTAGATCCAGGGGAGTGTCGGGCATCTCTACTCGACTGGATGGATGGATGTGAAAATGGAAAAAGGAGAAAAGTGGACGTATACACAAATGATCATCTACCACTTAAAACCACTTACAGCTTTAAAAAACACACACACACACACACACACACACACACACACACACACACACACACACACACACACTAGTGCTGCACTGATTTGAGTGAATACTTAGAGATGGAAACAACATATAATCAGCCTAATAACAACCTCCAATAGCCAAACTGCCTCACACCCTTCTAACCTCCACCTAACACATACCCAATTCTCCAAACAACAGCCCTTATCACACACACACACACAAGCACTGACATGCAAACAGACAGATAGGCAGACCCCGCCCTTCAAGACACACACACACACACACAGAAACACACACACACACTATGCCCCACTCAGCAGCCCACCTATACACAGTTAAGCTCAGACAAGGAGGAGGCTGTTGGAGAAGTTAATGAGCTCTTGTAATTACAGCACTAATTAACTAAAACACCATTCAGCCCCAAAATTCTGACATCCATTTGTTGTAATTATATAGCTTCAGTCCAATTAGCATTGAAATTCAGCCTACTCCTCTTGTTTTTTTTGTCTGACTGCTCCGTCGCTGTGCACGCATTTTTATCATGCACTGTGTGTGTGTATAATGTGTGCATGTATCTTCTGAGTATATTTGCATCGGTGTCTTGGTGACTACGCGTGTGTGCATACAAGAGGGAATACGGGAAAAGCATATTTTGACGAGGTGCCTGCAGTTGTTCTGTCTGTGTTGTAAATAAATAAAAGCCTATCACAATAGTGATACTGCATTTGAAAGGTCATTTAAACTGAAACAGAAACCAAGGTGCAGACTCTTTGATTTTGATCACGTCTGCCAGAGTAGTGACATTAAATAGTGAGACTCTTCAAGAGTAAGGATTTAAGTTTGATGAGTAATTTTCACTGCTCAAACATGAATAAATAAATATTATAATATAAGACATTTTAACTGGAAAAACAGTCGGAAATCAAACAAAAAGGGATTCACTAACTATATCTGTTTTTAAGGCAAAACTATCTCAAATTAATCTAAAATATATAAAACATAAGATGACTTAAGATAACTACAATTTTTGTCATCTTATACTATATCTAAAAGTTTAGTTATCTTCAATATTAATATAGAATGTAAAATAACTATTAGCTTTTTAACTATTTACATTAACTGGTAACGTACTTTGCTTTGATGTCACTATTTTAAAAGAAGTTTCCACACAAGTTGGAGGGAGTGAAACTTTTCCAATAATCTCCCTGCATTTCATCATCTATCCCTTCAAAGGATCTGTACACAGTATGGTGCCTGCATGTATAAACTCGGTTCACGTCAGCAGTCTTGGAGTAAAAAGCGTGGCTCTGCCGGGGTGTGTGCTGACCTCAGGACGTAGTTGACCCAGATGACGTTGCGTTCGTGGGGGGCTTTGTGGTTGATGGAGACAGTGGCGGAGGACTGGATCCACAGGTAGCCTCCTCTTCTCTGGAGCCAGCGGTAGTAACTGGTCACCACCTGGCCTTTCCTCAGCACTGGGAGGAGACGGGTGGATGGTGGAAAGAGAGGATGTATAACAGGACACGGGAGAGAGGGAGGAGAGAAGAACAGAAGAGTTTTTGGTTTGGCAGTTTCATGATGATGGCAGCAGAGGGCGCCTTTCATAACAGGACAGACTGAGATTTCAACAGGCTCTCCTTGATTCATCAAGCCCCCAAGTTCAGACACACTGTTCAAGACACTGTGTAGAATAATGGGGGTGAGGGTGAATTTCATATACTACATATGCATATGTGTTTGACTCACAGTCCTCATGGCTCTGCCGGAGGTTTTCCAGGTCTTCTACATAGATGAAGTGGTAACAGGTATGTCCCACCACCTCTGCTGGGGTCAGATCCATATACTCTGAGATCCTATAAAGAAATGCAACAAAAGAAAACACAAATTTGTCTACTAAGCAGGAGCAGATGTGTCTTCTAAAACCACCAACTGGCAGGCTACTCTGCCAACTACTCATGAAAAAACATGAAAGTGGGAGTGCTCCGAAAAGCAATACAAAATATATATATATGTAGAGACGCTTATTTGTATGTATTCAATGTCCTTACTGCTAAACTTCAAAACACAGACAAAACCCTCACCTGTTCTCACAATATGTGACCTGTAGGTCCATGTTCACTCGGAAGACAAACATTTGGCTCTCCATACGGACTTCATTAAGCGTGGAGGGCGGGAGCGTGTGCGCCAGTGCAACCAAACCCATCGGCCGACGCACTGAGCGTGCGGAGCCCGGCACGAGTGCAGGGCGGCAGCGGATTCGTCCCGTCACATGGATTACCTGACAAACAGAAGACAACAGTGTGTATTCCTCTCACACAAGGGCCATTTTCTTAAACAATCCAGGAAGAAGAAAATAACAACAAAGAGATTAACTCAGAAATAACATTCATCAATATACTTTTAACATAAACACAATACAAAGTCAGATTCTGAGCTAAAGAATGCAGCACTGGTATTACAGCAGAGAGTGCAGTAAACTGTTATGTGCAGCGGTCCAGTGTGAAATAAGGTCACAGCCATAAAACTCACTGAAAACGACCAACTTGACAGTGCTATGAAACACTGGCCGTGCAAAACTAAATGACAAGGGTCTGCTTGTTATTTTACCATCCCAGGAACAAGCGGGTAAATAGGAAACGTGTGCACAATACAAGGTGTGTTTTCAAATGATGGTAAATGATTTCCTCTGGCATTTCTACCTTGTATCCAGAAGACTTGACGTGCAGGCCTCTTTTGGTGAGCGTGGACTTCATGCGGATGAAGAAGCCGCGATCAGGGGGATCGTCAGCAGGAGAATGAGGACTAGATGGAGCTGTTGAGGATGAGAGAAGAAGAGGTAAAACTAATAAATTAAATTATCTTTCCTCTTGTTTTTGTTGTTTTTATGATGCAAATTGAGTTCAGTGAATGTTATATATAAATAATCTTTTTACTCTCTGTCTATGAAATGACAGTATAATCAATACCGGGTTCAGGCGTTCCAGCCAGGGAGGACGTGGATGCGGAGCTGGAAGCGCTCTCAGGGGTCGTGAGGCAGCCGGCCTCGGCCCTCAGGTGCGGCCTGATCCCCAGACGCTCGGCCATTTCGACGTGGTCCGCCGGGTGGATGTAGTCAAACACGCTGCTGCCGGTCAGCTCCACCTGAAGAGAAACACATACGCTGATCAAAAAAACAGAAGAGCACGAATACCTTCACATGTGTGAGTACACACACACACACACACAGAGGAAAAATCAATATACGTTATGACAGGAAAATGAAAGCACTGCTCTGGGTTACAACTCAACAAGGAGTGTGGAGGTTGTAAGACATTCCCACACAAGCACGCACACACACACACACACACACACACATACATTAAAGACCAGTCTCAGAGGACCAAGTGACTACAGTATTACACAAATAAAACCAGGGGAGATAAAAATCAATTGTATTTGCTGATTAAAAACAGGTGAACTCAAAGTATCTCCAAAGGTCACATTGCTATTCTTCTTACTCCTTCATTCAGTTACAGTCTATCCCGGCAGGCATAAAAGGTAACGCAACAGCTCATACAGCTCTATATGATCCTATCATCATAATGCATCATAGTCGCATCTCTAATCATTTAAAGGTGATAATGGCGCTGCTCTTGCATGGCATCCATAAAAGCAGCACAATCGGAGCAGATGTGATTCCATCTGAAGCTGTATAAATGAGTGTGTGAGCGTGAGAGAGCATGCATGCTTACACACATGTATGCAGCTTCTATTACATCTGTGAATGTGTGTGTCTGTGCATGTGTGCGCCAATACCATTCCATCTGATAAAGCCGTGGCTGCAGCAGCCTCACACCCTTGTCTGTAGGACACAGCCATTTATTACCGGATTAGAGCCATTTACTGCAAGCTTTATGGGAGCTTCAGCCCGGCCCTCAAGGACATCACAGCCGGGGAGAGGTGGGAACAGGGAAGGCGGGGAGCGGAGGAATGAGAGCGGTGGACGATGAGCGAACAGAGAGGGGTAAAGATGGAGGAAACCCCACAGAGTGAGGGAGGATAAGAGAGGGGATAGAGGTTCTTAGTCCCAGACGGGGGACGATGAATCTCTTGGGGGATGCCCTGTGTTTTGGAATTGTGCCACCTGTAATAAACATATTAAAATACTAGATTTGATAGGCACCATATGGAGTAATTTCCATGCACACTGAAAAAATGTGCTTCTACCAGACTTTGAAGACACGTGAAAATGGCTACCTACAGACATGTGTACTTTTCTCTAGGTCTATTTAGGTATTTTAAAGCCCAATATATAAAAAAGATTTTTTTTTTTGCCTTTATTTGATAGTGACAGTAGAGACGAAGACAAGAAAGGCAGGGAAAGAGAAGTGTGCAACATGAAAAAAAGGTCCCCTGCCGCAAATTATCCACGGAAGTTGCAGTCATAACGTATGCATCTAACCCGCTACACCACTGGTATACAAGTTTTAAAGGCATCAATTAAAATACTAAACTCAGTATGAAATGTGCAGACTTGCATGCATGCATATAGTGATTTAATTTCTAAGTTCTAATCCTATCTTCCTGTGTTCATTGTTGCGGGCTGGACAGCTAATGAATGAGCTGAAACTATTATTATAAGAATATTGATTATAGTTGCTTTTAAGATGCATTTAAGTTGTTTGGGCTGTTATTGCAGTGATTAATCATAGATAGCATTATCAAACAAAAGTAGTGCTGCTGCTCTCTCTTAAGAAGTATTACCGCAAATACAAAACTTTAAATGTAATCCATAATGTTCAAGGCCCTAAAAATAAATGTCCTGTGTATTTAAGGGGTTGCATGGAACACCCTGAATCTACAGGATAAGTGTTTGTTTGTTTTTTCCTGATCCCTCGTCAAATCAAAACTGACTCATTCATTAATGTTTTAATAATTAAGAGTTTGCATCTACACATTAAAAGGCTGGATATTTGATGAGTAAATAGACTGGGTTTGGTTTCTAAAACTCGGTTTCTAAAATATGGAGATCTATCTATCTATCTATCTATCTATGGTCAAGGTGTCTGTGTTTTATGAATAGCGATTCTTCTGCAAAGGGAATTCTTGTCGTTTTAAACAAGGACTAAATTTACCTCTGCTCAGAACACTGGACCGGCCCTCTGAAAGAGACACAATCCCCTGGCCCTGTGGTATTGGAAAACAAGGTAGAGAGACAAACAGGTCCTTATGGGCTTTACCGGGCTTAAGACCTATCCGAATAATATCACTCCATCACAAGCAGGAGGGGAGGATTGAAAAAAGATCAGACAGAAATGAGAAGATGAGAAAGAGACGGAGCGATTGAGAGGATGAGTCAGGCTCAGACATAAAAACAGGTATAGAATGTGGCGCGAAGGGAAACGTGAGGAGAGACCAAGATCATTCAAATCTCAAAGAGAGTGTGTGTGTGTGCGTGTGTGTGTGTGTGTGTTTGTGCGTGTGTGTGTGTGTGTTTGTGCGTATGCAAGCACACGGCGCGCCTCTGTTTCTTTGCGTATGTGACTAGACTGTCTGTTTTTGTGTCTCTGCGCGTCATTGTGTGTCATTGTTTGTGTGAGTTGTTGTCTGTCAGTGCATCTGGCTGAACGTGTGTGTGTGTGTGCGCGCGTGTGTGCAGACATGCACGTGCATGTATGTATGGCAGCGTGGTGGGGATGAGGGGGAGGAGGAGGGCAGCAAGCAGGGGAAGGAGAGACATGATATAAATAATAGCAGGGGGCTTTAATATGTATGAGGCATCCGGGCAGTGGTCCACAACACACTCTCAGCCCTCAGCCCTCTCTGACTGATGGGAGAGGAGAGAGGGAGGGAGGGGGAGCGGGGGCTGCATACTAACCATTCCCAGATCAATTCTCTCCTCCCTTAATCTACCATCCTTCCTCCCTTCTCTTTACCCCATTTATACCTTTTCTTTCTCCTCCCAGCCCCTTCTCTTACTTCTCCATCCTTTCCATCTGTCTACCCTCCAATTCTTCATCTTCTCCAGCCTTTGTCTCCTCTTCCTCCACTCCATCCATCCTCCTCTACTTCCTCTTTCCCAGGTTTATCCCCATGCTTCCGGCCCGGAGACCCGGTGAGAAGAAAAATTATACCTGGGGGCGCCAGGGGAGTGGGCGGCAGGCTGTGCCCTTGGTCAAGGTGCCTGACCTGGGCTAAGCCGGCTAAGCAACCCCCCTGTCAGGGGAGAAGCCCAGGGTGTAAGCCAGGGCAGAGGGGTCAGACAGGGGGGACAGGAGACGGCAGGGCAGGGGCGGTCCACAGGGGCGACATGCCCTCTAAAACAAACCACCAGTTACACTTTCTCACTCAGAACATCGTTTGTTTGTCTGTCCTTCCTCTCTCCCCTGTGTCCGCCACCACTCGCCAACAAAGTATATATAGAAGTGTTTTTGTCCTCTCCCTCCCTCCCTCCCACCTTTTCTGTCTGTCTTTTTGTACATTTTTCTTTCTCGTCGTATGTGTCCATAAACACACTATATGCTCCCTCTCATATACCCCCCTAACTCATCTCCTCAACTCCCAACTCTGTCTGCCCTTTCTGGTTGTCTCTCTTTCTCATCATAAACCCCCTCCATCCCCGCTCGCTCTCATCTTTTCGAGAAGGTAAACGTGGCGTTGTATGTTCAAGGTTTTGAACGTAATCTTCGATCATAAATAATTTCATTAGAATGCTGATGGCTTAGGCCCTGTTTGAGTAGATGTGATGGGTTAGGCCATCTGCTCAGCTGATAAGAACAGCTCTGTTTTATTAGCATCTCCACCAAAGCCTCGCCTGCCTTGTTTACCTAGGCAATCCCAAGGCGAATTTCATTCCTACTGCACATTTAAACTCTATTTACACACTCAGACTCTCCCTCTCCTCTTTACCACTGTCTCTCTTTCCCTCCCCTATTCCTCTCCTTTGTTTTCTTTCTCTCTCGTAATTGTCTGTCTGGTTCTATATGTTTCTCTCTGTCTCTCAGTATCTTCCTTTTTGTCCTGGCTTCTGGCTTCCACCACTCTATCGTACTGTTTTAGCTGGTTATCTTTTCGCCCTTATATGTTTGATCTGTGTGTGTGAGTGTGCATGTGTACATTATTTATGTATTTGTCTTTGCAAAGTGAAGACCCAAGAAACTCCATGGCAGGTTTGTATATTTCTAAGTCGTCGTAATACAATACTTAGATGCCCACATGTACATTTAAAGAGTTAATGGCCCCTATAATCTTTCCTCCTCTCTATACCGGCTGTGAACAGGTCTCCTCCTAATGTGACTTGTCCTAATGTGGAGCCTATGCATGCAGCTGCCGAAGCGGACTTGCACTTCTTCAAAAATGGCAGTGCACGCTAGAGCTGCCATATCTTGTAAGGCGAATGCAACATGAAACTGTGGTCACAGGTGCAACAGAGCACATCTCTGACCACACCCAACCACATTCTTTGAAAAAGGTTAGTCTTTGAACAAATCCCCAACTTATTTGGAAAAGGAAATGAAGGCAAATGGTAAAATTATAATAAAAAATAAATAATTATTATCATCAGTGATGCTGGGTGTGGTAAGAAGTTAAACAGGCTTGAAACCTTCAACCAAAGAGGACAACAAAACATTGCTTTTCTGCCTGTGTTAAGATATTCTTTAAGGAAGTTGAAGAAAGACTCTGCTCTGTGTCATAGTGAATGAAGGAACATAAAAACTACTTGCAGTAGTCTCCGATTAAGTAATGAGACAATGCGAACCTTTACATCGTTGTTCTACATCATATGATGCAAACAGTTACTGTGAGTAATATAATTAAAGAACAATATGTCCTGTACAATACATACATTCACTATACAATTGTTGCAAGGGTGCCATCAGTGGGTGAAATTCAACTATAAACTCTATAAATCAAAACCAAATGCTGTAGGTATCGATGGCGGGACTGATGTCAATTCAAGTATAAATTTAGTTTAAGAGATGGGGGACATAATCTACAGTCCTTATTCTGTGCAAAAATACCATGGCTCAGCAAGGAAGCACATTATATTCATACATACATTTCACACTAAAATGACTTTGGCAGATACCCACTTGATTTGTCTGCTCTACTTTACAAATAACTTTTACACAGATCAAGGACTGTGGATTTTGTCCCCCATCTTTTACAGTGTAGTCGCGCTGGGAGGTGGCCAGTATAGACCGGAGAAAAGATTACAGTGACCAATGACTCTTACATATAGCATGTGAGTATTGTACAGAGTAGAAAAAAATCCAAACCTATCCTTTCATGTTGCCAAGGGTAGACCCTCAATCACAGCAAATTTCTACATTTAAAAAAACACTCAGTTACTTCTGTTATTGTGCCACTAATTTCCCTCTTTTTCTCCCTCTCCCTCATGCTGTACCGATTCTTCTTACTTCTAAACATCTCTCTCTTATCACACCTCTCCTCCTTTCCTCCCCCTCTCTTTCTCTCTCCGGCTGTCTCTATCTATCTTCCCATCCCCCTTGGTGTTTTTCCCCCTCCCTACAATCAATGTGGCTTTTAAGATGCCTATCGATTTGTTCCCCTAGACAGGCCCAGCGCGCTGGGGCGACACTTTGATTGCTGGGCCAGTAATTACTGTTATTATTTATGCATCTGGGCAAAATGGCAGGACTTAACATTCACAGTACAAGAGGCCACAGGCAATCAACAGAGGTGAGCACCTGGAGAGGGAGAGAGGGCGGTAGAGAGAGGTAGAGAGAGAGTAGCATTGCCCCTGTGAGAGTTGCACTCCAGAGATGAGCGCAAAGAGTGCAGTCAAAGATATTCACACTCACACACAAACACACACACTCCTGGGAGGGCATATGAAAGCGTAAGCAGAAGATAGGCACATGTGTGCAAATGCACTTGTATACAAAGGATTATTCTAGTGTGTGTGTGTGTGTGTGTGTGTGTGTGTGCGCAATGAGGTCATCTTACCTGTGAGAGTCCCAGGTAGATGGAAACTGTCTCTGAGATGTAGAGGAACCGTCCCTCATGACTGACCACGAACACAAAGCCATCCAGAGACTGTGCACATAAAAAAAACACACATCACACCCACCGACACACACACACACACACACACACAAACATACACACATAAAGGCAAACAGAAACAAGACAGACAAATTAGAGCAATTAGTGTGTATCGAACAAATTACAATGAGCTAGAGAACAAACAACCCATCACCCCTCGGCCTCTTCTCTCAATTCACAAGTGCACTCACACACACAGACACACACATGCATAAATGTGAGCAGACATGAAACAAGTCCCATAGATGCAAGCTGCAGCTACACACAACAGCTGTCAACAAGACCCGCATTACTAAACACACAGAAAGCAGCACAGAGCCAAAAATGCCACATGTGCACACACACACACACACACACACACACACACACACACACACGCACACACACAGTCAGACATTTAGACAAGCTCACACACAAACATACATAAACAAATAGAGCAAAGAGACACGAGAAACTGAGCTTATAAACCAGAGCTGTTTCAATCAACTGTAATAAACTCAGAACCACAGCTTCGTCCTGGATTTCCGGCCACGCACACACACACACACACACACACACACACACACACACACACACACACACACACACACACACACACACAAACACACACAAACACACACCCAGACACCAGTACGGACACAGACACAGACAGAACCAGAGTCATTACAGCCTGCAGTGATTCTAATGAGAAGTGAAAGGTATACAGCCAGACCATTAGAGAGGACTGCTTCAGAGAATAATACTAATCGTCATAACAAGCATCCAGGAGTGAGCCGACACAGCCTCAGCCTCAGACACACACACAGACCAGGGCCACTTTGCTCTAGAAGAATGATTGCTATTTTGGCGGCCCAGTGCTTAAAGTGGCAGTGGTAATTTATGCAACTGACACATCCAGTATGCAAATGTGTGGCCGGGGTGTGGGGCGTCGTGTGTCGCGGCGAGGAGAAACCAGCCGCCTGAATGTCGGAGAACTAAAGTGCAATTATCAGGCTATTACGGCGGGAGGACGGCTGGGAGGGAAGAATCATACAGTTTTTCTGGAGCGTTAATTTGATTTCTATCAGCGCCGTTCCCTAAGCCTTCCTTCCTCTTTAAAATGCCGGAGGAGAGCAGACATATGTAACGTTTCTTTGTTTTACCACAACCTTTTCAGCCTCTATTTCCTTTTCTTTTTGTCTCTCTCTACCTGTTTCCACTCCTACCTGTTTCCTACTTAGTCAAGGCAAGGCACATTTATTCTTTCAACAACAAGGCAATTCAAAGTGCTTTACATCAGACATAAAGGCATTAAGATCCTTCAAGTCTTGCTCTCCCAACCACCTCTCCTCTCTCAGCCTCCTCCTAGTCTAAACTACAATCTGCAGTGTTACCTTCTTCGCACTTCCTCTGAGTCTTTGTCTCTACATCCTGCATTTCGTCATCCCTGTAGCCCTCCTGCCCCAGAATCCCCCTCAGGCTCCATTCATCTGTCAGTGCACAGGGAGGCATTCTTTGGCAGGCAACGATATCGTCCGAGCATCTGAGGTTTATGAGATGCGCGGGTGTCCGTGTGTAGTGAATGTGAGAGCATGTATTAGGAGTGAGGAGCTTGGAGCTGGTACAAAGTGTGATCACACACACACACAGAGCACCGACACACTGCAGCACAGTGCAGTCACTTATGAGACAAGTGTGCTTGTCTGTCAAGGAAAATACTTCCATTCTGAAAAACAAAACTTTCCCTTTCCCCATCTGTCCAAACAAAATCATATGTAGATTTTAAACTTTTCAGAGGGATTAAGAGTTCCTGTATGGGTTGAGAAAATTCTCCTACTTCTCAAGCTAAATAAACCATTTGAAAACCTGTTGGACTATCAGAAAAATGTCACAAAGCTGACACAGACTTTCTTAACTCGTGAAAAGTTTTTGGAAACACAGACACAGTGACGGAAGATTACTCTCGCAAACCCACTAGTATGAAAAATCTCAAACACATGATGTGAACACATGGAGTTACATGATATCACTAGCGCCATTACAGAAGAAGAAGGAGGGTGTGGGTGCTGTGGTGGTTACCTGCAGGAGGTGCGCCCCTAGGTGCTGCTCAAACATGTCAGTAGACAGAGAACGAGATGATCGTCTTACTGCAGAGAGAAAGTGGACAAACACACGTCAGACACAGACAATGACATCAACTTTTATTTGATAGTACAGAGAGGGACTGCTTTAACATCCCTAACACACACGTTATTTTGCAATGTTAAGTATAGATTTGAGACAGTACCTGTCCAACTAGCACATACTGTACTGCACAGACAAGACATCTGTTATTAAATCAAAAATATCTAAATATCTATGAAAGAATTTTGCTACGCTGTAAGATGAAGAGTTTTTTAGGGGGTGCCCTGGGAGGTTTAAGAAGCCTCAACTGCGACATCCTCAGCATGAGTCCTACTGTGGAGTTTAGTTGCATGTTGTTCTTCATCTCTCTCTCCTCTGATTGTCAACTAAAAGCATAATATGCCACAATTTAAACACTTCTTTGATTTGTTTGTATCCTTCCAGTTCAAATAGCTGAAAGTGTGAGAAAAATCATAACATGAAAAGAGACGTATCCTTTAAAATGTGGGGCTTGTTTTCTCTGAAACTTGAGCTCACTTTTCTGGATAAGGAAATAACAACAAGAGGTGAAAAAAAAGCTGCATATTGTAACTCTGTGGACATTTACCGTGACTTGTAGGGATCAGGAGGGTGATTAATAAACTTGGCAGTTACTCCACTTTCAGATTGGGTTAATGCAGCTTTTATTTCATTAGTAATCATACAAAATCATCTGTAAATGTTCACCTGTGGGGTTTTATAATCATGATGCTGTGACGCCTGCACTGAAATGAAAAGTGAAAGTTGAACCAATCACGTCTGATAAACAGAAGAATCGACCGAAGCGGCTGCATGTCTGCTATGTGACTCACACCACTCAACTGCCGGCAGACACACAAATAAACACACACACACACACACACACTCATGGTGTCTGCATCGCCACTCTTAATGCATCCCAAACACAAGCTATCAGAGCTGCTTCAGTGCCAAAGTGGTGCTGTTTACCAAGGCAATTACAATACAAATAGAGTTGGAGGTGGTTAGGTGTGGTGGGGGGTGGGGGTGGGGGTGGGGGGGGGGGTGAAGATAGGTAAGAGAGGAGCAGAAAGGGTACGGCCAGGAAAATGAGAAAACACTAAGGAAGGCGAGAGTGATCACTTTCTCCCAAGCAAATGTGGGCACAAGGAGCTGCAGTGACGCGGAAGATTAATTTAGCAATCAGCCGTATTTACTGTTTTATGTCAAAAAGACTATGTGATGGTGTGTGTGTGCACCTGCGAGCGTGTGATTGCAAAAATGTGGACCATACGTGAGAACTAATCTCACTCCAACAGGGCTCCTTTTGAACACAATGTTCCTTATCCGACAGAGACAAACTATGTGTGTGTGTGTGTGTGTGTGTGTGTACTCAGAATGTGTGTGTACGAGAACATATGAATGTGTGCATGTGTGTGCGTGACTTTAAGGATCATCGGATATCTGTGTGTGTGAGCATGTGTGTGTCGCTGCAAGGCTGAGGGAAATCAATACACGTTATGACAGGAAAATGAAAGCGCTGCTCTGGGTTACAACTGAACACAGAGGGAGGGTCGGAACACACACACACACACACACACACACATATATTGCCCAGCTGCCTGCTTGTGATGTGGGTTCGGTGAATAGAAGAGGGAGGCATTCCATTAGAGCTATAGACACACACACGCACACACCTCAGGAATACACACAGCAATGAATTCTCATGCACAGACTACACAGCGGCAACATGCCCTCCGATTAAACAACACAAATACCCGCGCACACAGACAAACTCACCCACACACACACACACACATAAATACAGAGTTGCCGGACAAAGCCACAGTGGCATTGTGAGATTGGGGTCCCCCTGTGTGACAGAGTGTGAATATAAATAAGGCAAGTCCATTCAGGGCTATGAAAGGGGGTCTGGTGCTGGGACCCTTCAGCCTAGCCAGTCGCTGCCTGGAGGGGGGATGGGGAACCCATCTCGCTCTCTGCCTGCCTATCGGGCTCCCTTGTGGGGCAGGGATGGAGCTGCAGCGCTGGGGAGTCTGGAGGAAGCAACCCCCATCATGACCATATGAGAATAAATCAAGAAGCATACACACACACACACACACACACACACACACAAACAACGTGATGTTAGTTTCTGCATGCCTCACAACTGAAGAGAAATACATGGAGTGTGTGTGTCCTGAGTTTCATGCCACAGATCCCTGGAGGAGTGAAGGTGATGTGGGTGATCAGTAGTGCTGAGTAGTGTCAGCGGGGCGGAGGAAACGTTGGATGTGACATGAGGCCAGGAGGGCTGACGGATGAGTCTACACACTCACACACACACAAATACACAGAGGACCATTTATTAAAGACTGCCAGGGTACAATAGGGCAGCCAGGAAACCAAAACACTGGACTTGGTGTGTGTGTGTGTGTGTGTGTGTGTGTGTGTGTGTGTGTGTGTGTGTGTGTGTGTGTGTGTGTGGACGCATGCACGAACGTGTGCACATGTGAAGAGAGAGAGAGTCTCATAGCGGTGTTGGTATCTCACCCCGAGAACAAAGATGCTTCTGTAGTGGTGCTGTGAAGCCCTACTTCTGTGTGTGTGTGTGTGTGTGTGTGTGTGTGTGTGTGTGTGTGTGTGTATGTGTGTGTGAGAGAGAGAGAGAGAGAGAGAGAGAGAGAGAGAGAGAGAGAGAGAGAGAGAGAGAGAGAGAGAGAGAGAGAGAGGGCCTTGCATGATTCTGTTTGTATCCTTGATTATTATCACTTCTATAATATCTCATCTAATTTAGTTGGTGAAAATAAATCACTTAAAGGAAAAATGTTGTTTTTTACAACTTGGGTCTTATTTTTTAGTTTTGGGCTTCACTCCTATCGAGGATAATAACATCCTCACCAAGCCGACTGCAGAGATTTGGGCAATACAGCAATACAGCAATGTCAGATGGGACAAGAAACATGAGCAGTCAGATAATCAGACAGCAAAGCCAGATTATCTAAACGTTTTTTTTGAGTTAAAACTGCAAATGGGTACACCCAAAATGTTGGTAATGATCCCTCATTTGACAAAAAAAAGGTGCATTGTTAATTTTGTACAGTTTTGTAAATCCTACTGAATGATTGAACATCTATGAATGCTGCATTATCACTAAAAACAATTCAGATGGGACCAGAAACACAAGCAGTTAGACGAGTTTACAGGTTCTAAACAAACACCCAAAGTAGCCAAACTTACTTGGAAGAGAAAAACGAAGACAATCAACCTGTTACTGTTCAAATTTGACCTATCGCACTTACCGTAGTTGTAAGTGCAAACACTTTTCATGCGCAATAGGCAGCGTATGAATTGGAATAAAAATGCGGGCATGAATCTCACCAAAATGCATCTGTGTGTATCTGCGTGTTGAATGTCCTTCCTCATAAAAAAAACTTGCAAAGCCAACATCATGAATAAAGTCGCACATTGTTTACACCCATGTTTGCTAGCTTGCCATTCTCTTTTTGGCTGCCCTTGCGGACATATTGCCACGCTTCTTTGCCGCGTTAACACCACCACCGATCGGTAGATTAGCAGGTCACCGGTGACATCGCTCCACAAGGCAACTCGTGGTCAGAAACTCCACAAGGTACCTTTAACTTGAGGGTAAGCATTGTAATATGGGTTATTACTGAATTGAATCATGTAATACTTCTATGTATAGTAAACTAAATTACCCCCGCTACCTGCTGGGCTCTGAAAGAGAAGAGGACTCAGTGGTGTAGGTAATCTGGCTAAACTGTTGTTGTTTACAACCTGTCTGATTGTCTGATGACTCATTCTTTGCCCGGTCTGACTTTGTTGTAGCATTGTTGCCATGTTCCCAGATCTCAGCAATTACTTTGAAGAGTACAATGTTATCACAGAAATAGTGGGCAAAAACAAGAAAGCAAGACTCAAGTTGTAATAAACTGGAATTATCTATTTAAAGTAGTTTATGTGAATATACGTTAATCTTTTGCTGCAGTGTACTACGCATGTAACATGTACATGCTTGCGTACAGACCTGGATGCAGATCTGCGTGTGTGCGCCTGAGGTCTCTGATCGCCCCTCTCAGCGTCACACTCCCGTTTCATTAGCTTCCCCGGACTCTGCCACGAGGTTTAATTTCATTGTGGGAATAGGAGACAGAATGGGACTGGCCGCGATCGGACACGTTAATTATAGTCTGACTCGCAGGTCAATTCTCGGGGTCTCCCCAGCGCTCCACGAGAAGAAAAGATAGAAATTTCATTTGAATGATTTTCATTATACCTCTGTCTAATACATAATTTAGTCCCAGTTAAGTCCATGAGTAATGGCCACACACACACATACCTAAACATCCCCCCACCTATAACCATCTACACGCTCTTCCCTTCCACCCCCACAGCATCAACCTTTTTAACCAGGTTAGGATGTTACCATGGGAACCAAACAGATAACAGACGCAGTGAACCCTCTTTCTGTCTCTTGAGCCCCCTCTCTCCATCTTCTTTGTCTCTCAAGTCCGGCTCCGCTGCCGTAGTTTCAACCCTTTCAAAACAAGAGCCTGATCACCTGCCAAGTTGTTTACTACCGTCCAAATGTGACGTTTCAGCTGTTCGACAGACAGAGAGAGAAAGAGTGACCCTAATCGCAGCGTCCCTCTCTGGTGCAATTATCTTCTCACTCTGACATCCATCCCTCCCTCCTTCCCTCTGTCTCTCCTCTATCTCCCCCCTCCCGTCGCTCCCTCGCTCCTTTTGCGGTCGAACATAATTTGAGTGCAATTAACTTCCCTTAAAAGCCACGGCTGTTTTAAACGCCGTGAATTAGAGGGGAGGCAGATGCAGGGAGAACGCGAGGAGGTGGGGGAGACAGACGGGAGGTGAGGGAGACAGAGGCAATGAAAGAAAGGAGAAGAGGGGAGAGAGAGGGAGCAAGGGGAGGCGGAATGAAAGTCAATGTCACCAACGCTGGGGAGGAGAGAGGTGTGTTTGACCTCACTAACAGAGACAGTAAAACACTTCAGCTGGCCCTGTTGCTGGCAGTGAGTTGTCATTGTACTGTACCTTGTAAAAGACTGAGGGGTTCTCCAGCTGCCGTATTGCACCTGTTAAAGGTCGAGCTGCTACAGATTTGTGGAGAGAGAGAATATATGCAACCAAAACTTTTACTTACATGTAAATTCTACAAAAATCTCATCTATAATAACCTGGGCTGCTTCATTTAAAATGCCCAAACTGGGGAAACTTGAACTTCGCAATATGAAAATTTTAAATTTCTCACATTCTGGTTCTGGCCAGAGCTTGAATCCATTATGATAAGATTGCACTCACCAACTTATACATCAGCATGGCTTATATTATTGATTACAGATACTAGCTTATCGCAGGTATCTTGGTATTAACTAATATGCAGGCTGATAAGAAACAGGAAATTGCACCACAGAAATGTCAAAGATATGTTTGAGCTAATTTAGAAACCGATTTGGCGTTACATAGTTTGTCCATCAGAGAGCACTGAAGGGTTTATCTTTTAGCTGTAAAATGTCCCTCTCTGTACATATGTTGGTCACAATTGTTTAATTACCACATTTAAGGGATCCTTATCAAATATGTTTGTTAATGTAATGTGTTTAATATTGGTATTTTCCTCAAAAGTCCAACACCGGTCAGGCTCTACAAAAAAAAGTGGATTCAGATGATCATACTGGTTTTAAAGAGCTACTTGCAATCTTGTTTATGCTGACCTCCAGTGGTTTAACTTCTCACCTTGCTGAAGTGATGTAGAGGCGTACTCCAGGGTATGTCAGTACCTGTTTGTGGGTGTGGTCAGAGGTGCAACAGAGCACACTTCTGACCACACCCACCCACTGCTCACTTTTGGTCTTACCTCCAAATCAAGTGGTTTAGCTAATCTGGCTAAACTGTTTATAACCTGTCGGACTGCTGTTTAGCAATGTTGCTGCTGTTCCCGGATTTCAGCAATCAGTGTGTGAGGTGAGTACAATGTTATCACAATCAATAGAAATGATGGACAAAGCTACAAAAACAAGGCTCTGGTTAAAATAAACAGGAATTATCCTTTAACTGGACATTTGAAAAGACAGGGAAACAGAAAAAGACAAATTTGTATACTAAAGCAAAATTTACCCAATATGGAGAGGTTTTGAAATATAAATGACTTCAAATAAAAAGGTTTATCCCTCAATGCGCTGTGCAAATAGGTACAAACACATACGCACACACACACACACTCACACACTGAATGGGAATGAACATCATGGGTCATTTTACTTTTCCTCCCTTCAGCCTTTCCTTTTCGTTTGCTCCTTCCTTCCATAATCTGTCTCTCTCCTCCTTCTCCCCCCCCCCTCCTGCTCTCTCAATCTCTCTCTTTCTCTCTGTGAAGGTCATGCAATTGATTTTCCTCTGTCTATTCATTTTTCAAGACTGGCTTTGAAACGTGGGAAGCAGACAAAAGCCACACCGGCCCCTCCCCTTCCCTCCATCCCTCTCCTCTCCTCCACCCTCCACCTTCTTTCCCTCTCCGCTGGCCCTCGCCCGTCCAAAAACCCTCGGACAAGGGGGAGAGTGGAGGAATGCAACCCCCACCCTTCCTCTCCTCTCTCCTCACACTCCTCTCCTTCCTCCTTCCTCTCCTCTTGCTCTCTTTATTCCTTCTACATTTGTCCCTTCCCCTCCTCTCCGCCCTCCGCACCCTTTCAGCTGGATCTCTGACCACATTCCACTAACGGAATTAAAGTCATGCATCACACTTAAAACCCTGCCAATGCATTGTGGGTAGACTTGTTCAAACTGATGTCCAAATTAGCATCGCATTTTCAGCCTTGGCCCCGCTGAGACTGTGTGACCTGCTTGTAAAAATCACCAAACATTTAATAAAATACTCCAGACATCAGATCCCGACCCAGTGGAAGAAATGTTCAGGATAATGTAATACCGTCCGTAGCTGGCGCACGATTCATTCGTGTTTGTCGAGTGCCTCACAATTTTCCATGACCTTCGCGTAGCTGCTGCAGGATCCCATATATTTACAGTTATGGCTCACGTTTGTACGAGTTGTGCTTCTCATTGTATCGTAAGCAGCATACCTCGAATTTGTCTTCCTAGTACACTTCCAGTTCATGCACAGGACAGCGCGGCTACCTGCGCACCTACTTCTCTAAACAGCAGGTATTTTCTATCAAGGCCAAGGAAAGCCGGGAACACTGGGGCAACACATTTCACTATGTGTACAGCTCAGTCAAGGCCATGGCTGTGTGTACGTGTGCTAATGTTCCTACACTATCACTCAAACATTCGGATTGTGCAGCACTGCATGGCTGATTAGATATCGATGGATCCCAATGGATTCACCTGTAACAATGTATATTGTGTGATACTATGGATACAGATAAGGGCTCACCATGGATGTATTATACAATATGAGTCGGATACTTTTGGTTTACATTGAGCTACTGCTATTAAATGGTCAGATACTTTTATCATTATGGCTGGATATCGAACCTCAAGAGTTTCTACACCGACTGAAACGACTGTGTAGCATTGTAATTGTCTTAATGAGATTATCACACTGTGTCTCAGTTCCATGCTACAAACTAAGTGTATACATCATGTACTTATACTAACTGTCATATTGACCGGTACTGATTTTGCAATTACATGTATACATATTACTACTCAAAACATGCTTGGAATTAGTACGTATGTATGAAATTGGTAGACAGCTTTAGAATTGTTTAGTTATTCTTTGGTCATTTTTGAGTATTTCATTCAGGCAAAGTTCTTTTATGGATGCTTATTATTGGAGAGTATATTGTAACAAATAAAAACATGTTTATATTCCTCAAATTAAAGGGGTAAGTGATTTAGTATAGCACTCCCATAAAGATCGGGAACTCACAAGAATCCCGTATTCTTATATATCCCGTAAGTATTTCTCATGTTGCAGCCAGTAGTGTCTCTTCATTAGAGAATCCCTGTCTGCTGAATACCGTGTCTTTCAAACTTGTAACACAGGTTTTCTGTTATAAATTCGTAGTGTGCAAGCACAACAAAAGACATCATACAACTTTTCACAGGGTGAGTCGTTCTCCACATGACCACTAAGCTGATCAGTAAAATCAGTGTTGTGTCCCTGTGGATTTTGAGAAAAGTATTGTTTTGGTATCGGTACCAAAACTCAGGTATTGCATTGGCACCACTATAAATACTCAGCCCAACTTATTATTACTATTTAATCCAGGAATCAGGAATGTGTGGTACATATTGTGGCAAAGCAAGCCACACAAACATGCTATTAACATGACTTTTTTTCTCACATTTCCTCAAATTAGACAAGAACAGGCACGAACACACACAGACACACAAACACACACCTCTAATTGTACTGTAGCTGCATCGTTTCCCCTCAGTAATAGTAGCAATTAGACAGGCTTTATAATTACACTGTCCTCGTTATATAGTTAATTTCTGTAATTACAAATCGCACCAATAGTTTCCTCCCTCTTTGTGTATCATCTATCTCCCTCTCTTTCTCACACCCACAAACACACACACACACACACACAAATTCTATTCAAACTCACACGAGCCCATGGAAAGCCTCCGTATGATTACTGTATATGCACATGTATGTTTACAGGCTTGTGAATGAACACGTGCTTGTGTCACACACACACACAGCACAAGTAATTATGGCTCGCTAATAGAGGACTGGATAATTGTCCTGGTTCGAACTGGCGTTGGGCGTCTCTGTGGGCGGGGGGTAAGTGGACAGATCGGACTGCTGACGATTGCTTTTGACTGAAAGAGAGATGCGAGTTGAAATATGGATTTCAGCGGTTCGTGTGCATTGGCTACGCACATCAGCATATTTATCTCTGCTGTATAATTTGTTTTATAGGCTGAACAGTGAGAATCCTGAGCCAAGAAATTATCTGTCACAACCATGTTTCATTTAACTATGCATGCTTTTTTTTTCGTGAACAATTGCAACAGCACAATCCATGAAAAGTGTAATTATAAAAATATTTCCTACCAGGGCTGTAGCCAGGGTTTTAAAGTTAAGTTAAGTACTGAGGTCATGAGTCCAAGTATCCCCCAACCCAAGAAAGCTTTGATCATTTTTTTATTATTTGGAATTTTATATTTTATGTAATTATTCACTAATTCGAAAATTTGATTACCTAACATGAAGGCTTAAATGCTGTTTCTAGCCCTCCCCAGGCTGCCAGGAATAAAAATCTGGTGGCAAAATTACTGTATGATGAAATGAATGACATATACTGGAATCACCCCATCAAATTTAGTTTTGAAATGCAGAATGTTAACTTCCCCAGGTTGCTAAAACCTGAAATTCTCAGAGGAAGTACCAAGGACATGACCTCAGTGTCCTCAATAGTAGCTACGGCTCTGAGTGCATACAGAGTAAATGGAAAGATGCGATTAGAAACAAATTCTCCTGGGGTGGCGTGGATTGACACAAAGACACATCTGTGCAAGTTGAAAATGTTTTAACTTGAGTGAAAAATGCCGAGGCTTTATGTATCTGCTTCTTAAATGTACAGAGACAAGAAGAAAAAGGGGAGAGACTGGATGGAAATAACAGAAAGGACCAGAGCTTCTGGCTTGTTCTGAAAGCAGTCAGAGGCTGAAGTCCGTTGTTTAGGGAAAATAAACACAAGTGGTCCAGCGGCCAAATTTGTGCAAATGACGCTAGGCAAGAATATGCTTTGCTATCTGTCTGAATTCACCTTTAGAATAGTTTTTGGATATGGTACATACTCTCTTCGGTGAATGTAAGTGAACCAATGCAGTTTTCTTGGCAGTATTTCTTTAGAGTAATTTTTCGTTTCTGATGTTTCCTTTTTGCTCACCTTTGCTGCAGTTGCTGTCTCCTTCCATCAGGGGGCTCCAGGGCGGGTCTCCCTGGCTGGCAAAGGTGCGCATGTGCAGGTAGCTGATGGTCAGCCGGATGACTGAGGCCTTGTCCAGCTGGCTGGTGATGGCCCCAGGCAGAGGCAGCATCTTGGCCAGCTCAAAGAACTCGAAATTCTCCTTCCCCCGCCGTGAACGAGCCGCATTGCGAGACTTCTCTTTACGCAGGTTCTGGAGACTGAGAGGCGAACAAGGGGAGGGTGTGTTAAGAGTGGGAAAGACAAGGACAAGGAAAAATAGTGTGGAGGTGCACAGATAGAAGTAAAATGGAAGAAATAGATAAACACAGGCGGGAGAGAGAAGGGCAAAGAAAACAGTCTGAATCAACACCGCGTAAGATGGGAGAAACTGGTAAAGGGTATCACACCATGGCCATTTACTGACCACCTGTTGATTGATGCTCTGTACAGACAGACCTGAGCATCAATCCAGAAAACTCATTTCATAAATACATATGATGGTAATGGCTCCTGCAGTTCAAGTGAAACAATCTCCATTCTGACCCATTGCAGATTGGCCTGGTAATTACAGACAAACTCCCTTCTTCTATCTGGCAGAGCAGAGTCCTAATAATGCCATTTGTTCCAAAATCCATAGTGAACACACATACACAATCTCTCGCCGCCTATCTCTCTCTCTTTCCCTCCCTTCCTCCCTCCAACCCTTCGCTCTCACCCACTCTCCCTCTCTCCCTCTCATCTGGTCCCGGGCTAGTGAGCTGAAGCCGTGATTGAGGGATCAATAGGAGAGGGAGGGGCAGAGTGACAGAGGGGGGCCGGGGCTCAGGTAGCCTGTCTCTCTGATTGGGTATTGACTCTCCTCAATGGGGCCTGAGTGGTGGAATTATGTTGTCACAGCCACTTCACAATTTGTGTCGGTGCTGCGCTGGAATAAAGTGTGTGTGTGTGTGTGTGTGTGTGTGTGAGAAAGAGAGTGAGAGCTAGAAGGGGAAGAAGAACACCAGCCTTTCTCCCTTGTGTCTGTGTTGTTGATTCTCATCCTAAGAAAGACCACCAGTGGTGTGTGTGTGTGTGTGTGTGCTGATGTGGGTGTGAGAGAAAGAAAGAAAAGAACAAAGAAAAGGGGCCGTACATGGTGTGTGTACATATGTTTATATCTTAATCAGCTGACGCAGCTGTTGTATTTCTCCTTGCTATTCTCTAATAAGTGAAAACAGTGTGTGTTTTTCTGTGTGTGTGTGTGTGTTGTGGACTCATGCTGCCAGCCTCTGTAACATCTCATTATTATACTGCCTCGACCCCAGCCACCGAGAACAATCAATACACACACATTGATTCTGCTTAGTTTTTATATCCGGCTGTAAATGACTGCCCATTAATAATTCCAGCCAAATTTACTTAATCTCCCACTAAGGGGAGGGGATTCACAGCTCTGACAGGATTGGCAGGTGAGCAACAATACAGGTTGTAGCACTGAGGAGATCAGACTTATGTCTTCTGAATCGTGTTTCATTGATAGGAAATTCTTCTTCAGGCTGTCACCTTGCAGAGATTAATTCACGGGCATGCACGCAGGCTTATACAGTATCAGCCTGTGTGTGTGTGTGTGTGTGTGTGTGTGTGTGTGTGTGTGTTGTGTCTCACCAGGGCAGGGTGGGAGGCTTGGCCAGTAGTCCTTGTAGGAAATCCCACTCCACACTCACACATTTCCCCTCGCTGACAAACGGCATGGTTGCCATCCTTCTCCCAATCACGTGCCGACGCCGCTGTTAACGAAGGCTCTGATTGGCTGAGGATGTGACAGACTCAGACCTGGAGATCCATGAGAGACAGCAGAGGAGGAACAAAAAGGGAAAAAAAGTACTGTAAGGTTGGTTCATTCATCAATAAAAGCCATAAAGTTGCCATGAACTACTTTTACAGGGGACAGCACACACGGCATTTTTGGGATGTCAAATTTAACACGCTTTGGGAAACCTTTAATTTTTTAATTAGAAAATGTGTTTCACAATTTATTGCATAATTTATTTTTCAACAAAACACTTTTTAAGCTTGGAGTGGGCACGAAGCCCTTTTTCAATAAAAATGATGACATTCTATCTCCATTTGCAGTTTCCATTCAGTCCTTTTAATTCGACGGAATATATATTTGCATTAAAATGCTCGGATGAAAAATCATCTTATGATTTCTTACTTCATCTACCTGAGAAATTGCGTTTCCGCAAATGCATATCAAGACTGGAGGTCTTATTCTGCAGAGAGCCAGAGAGAGAGAGAGAGAGAGAGAAAGAAAGAAAGAAAGAAAGAAAGAAAGAAAAAGAAAGAAAGAGGTGAGGTTGACAGAGAGCAATTAGGTACTGTATGTACTTCCCCACATAAAGGTCAGAGACTGTTCCCAAGGTAATAGACATAAGACAAAACACTAAGCCTCCTTTCAAGTCACAATTAAGCTGAAAATCACAGATCTCCAAATGTCTCCCCTCATCCCTGAGAGAATGTTCAAACTTGTCTGCGACCAGCGTTTAAAGCAAACATCTCCAAAGACAAAGCACGTGCTGTCCACTGCCTACTCCTCCACATCTATAGCCGCCTTCTGCCAGTCTCCAACAGCACCTTCCTCTAGTGGAAGTTGCCAATATTCTTCCCTGTCCTCAAACAGAGCCCCGCTCCTCACCCGTCCCTCTCCCCTCCCTCCCCTCTCTGCTGTGTTGACATTTAAAGGGCTGGTGTGGCCCCGAGCACCGCGGTGTCATGCCCTTGGGCCTGAGATGCCCTCTCTCTCTCTCTTACTTCCTCTCACTCTCTAACTCTCTCTTTCTTTGGCCCGGCTGGGTCAGCACAATCAAGTCAGTGGAGCTTTGCCGGGGCAGTGGAAAATGGATTATGTCTTGAGTTTGAGCATGGCTATGCTGACCTTGGTTAAGAGGGGTCAGCCGAAGCTCGGCAAGTTTGGCAGATATCATTTCACAAATCTTAGGCTAAAACAGCCAACATTAAATGTATGCATGAAAACGCCTTGGACCAATTTCAAAGGCAGCAGAGTCGATGAGGGATTCAACAAAGACAGAATAGTTGTTGAAAGGGGAGATCGGGTCATCCACTTACCTTTAGTAGTTTTAGGCAAATTCATGCTTTCTAGTGCTTACATGGTCCTAGGTCAGTGATAGAAACACTGGCCTCAATAAAAACTGTGGAAGTGGGTATAGTATGAATATTTAGCTTCCGATATCTCCTTCAACCATGCAATGTTTGATCAGAACGCTTGCTAGCACCACAGTTCAATAGATGATATACTTCAGTCTGAAGCAAAGTGCCCTACAGTAGCATATAACTGGAGCTGGGCAACATATAAAGTAACATCTGTATCACAATTAACTGACATGATTAATTACAGTACGACTAAAGTTTCCCGACTTCTGGACTGAACTGTTGGATGGTTAAATGTTTGGTTAGATATCAATGGTTGTTGTAGATCTTTAAAGTATTATATGGGTTCAGATAATTTACTATTACTACTACTGAAGTCGCTAATTTGATCAATCTGGTTAATTTTCCAGCCCTTGATTTAACCTCTTCCCAGGGCACGTAGATTGACAGAATATTTTGTATTTCCTACAGAATTATGTTTAAGGCTCGGGCTTCTTTCAGCTATAGGAAACCTACATCTACAAGCTTCCAGCCTGCAACATTGAGAGTCCTCTTTTCCGAGAGTCTGGTGAAGAGAAGACAGGGTCGAGCAGAGGGCAGCGCACCTCTGTCTAACAACTTCACCTCTGTCACCTTCCCTATCTCACCTGGATAAATGCACTACATGCCAAATTAGGCTGCGTACAGTAGGCCGGAGAGATCAAAAGAGGAGGCAAGGGGCAGGAAACAATTTACTCTCAAATATTCACTGCCTCGCAAAGGCACACACGCGCACAGCCTTTTTTTTCCATCCCATACCTGTATGTTTATCTCTTAATTGACCCTATCTGTGCTTATCTAATCTCTCCCTCCATCGTTCTGTCTAGAACTATCTCTCCATCTCTCTCTGTGCGTCTCCCTCTATCTGGGCAGACACAGGGGCGTAATGGACAGGGGCCTCCACAGTAATTATTCAATCAGCCTCATAACCTTGTCGCAGGTTGGGCGGCCCATTAATGCACTCACCCAAATGGACCCCCGCCACTTTGACTGCTAATGCTCCGGCTAGCTAGCAGCACAACAGGCTGAATGTCAGAAGTGTCATCTAGACAGAGAGTACGAAACAATGCGCTCAATAGAGCTGAGTCGACTTATTCTGTAATGGCACAGTGGGAAATATATGGAAAAGGAAAAGTGTGACTTCTGAGAGCACTGAGAGTAAAAATATACTGTGCCCACAGCTGTAGAGATCAACCTGTATCAAGTGTGACCGCAGGTGTTCACAATGTGTTGCTGCAGTGCTACATATTCATAAGCGTGGCGTATGTGTGTGTGTATATACGCGAGTGTGTGTTTGAGACCCCTACCCTATAGAGCTGTGCTCTCTTGGCACGGTCTCAGCAGCAACAGAGAGGAGGGCACTGCGGCTAGCGCTCACAGCCGCTGTTTGCCGTGCGTTTCTCTCTGGCTGCTCGTTTGGCTCCCGCTCTGTTTATTTTCAGCGGGGACGTTTAATTAGGGCCTCCAGCTGTCAGAGGTTCGTTAGCGCGCCCCTCCTCTCCCCGAGCCGCCCCTCCCCGTAGGGAGTCAGGGGCATCAGGCAAATGAACACATTTAAGTCAAACAGCACGCAGACAGACAATAGCCCCACTGCCATGCCACCAGCTCCCCTAGGTAGAGACATGGTTGTTTTATGCCTCATCTCCTCAACCCCTGGGGCCCAATACAGAGGCTGGCCAAGACTGTGAATGTGCAGTCAGAGAAGCTCTCATAGCCCACTGGAGACGACATGCACGCTGCGATCATGCAAAGGTGAAGCGCAGGACCAAGCCTATGCAATGTACAGGAGGAGAGTAGTTCCAGTTGTGAGGTATTTTTATGATTTTTGACAAATTCTGAGGGATTTTAGTCATCCTGAGAAAGATCCAAGAACTTGATTTAGGAAAAACAATAACTTATCTCTTTCCCTTCTAGCTAATAAAGGGAAGAAATACAGAGGATAAGTGTGTTTTCTTACATAGAAGTTGGAGGGCATCCATACTATGACTGTAACGTCCCTGAGGCCTGTTTCACCAAATTTGCAACATGCAAGCTGCAATTCTAGATCATTTCCTCTCCCGTTCATTTTGACATGTTTCACGCATCAAAAAAAAAAAAGCCTCCATATTTGCGACCCATACAAGAACATGCAAGAGCCTTGTAGGACATACTTATTGGCTATATGCAAGTGACAGCCATTTGCGATGTGCCTTTAGGCAGTGCTCACAAATCATACTGTAACTGTAAAACGGGACCCTGGTTTGGCTCGGGCATGATAACCCCCTCTCTCTCTTCCCTTGTTTCCTGTCACCTCTCAATTGTCCACTATCGAATAAAAAATACTAAAAAAGATGGCATTAGTTTTCACATAACATCAAAACTGTGTATACTAGACGTTCTGGTCATTTTTCAGTGTTTACTCAAATAAAATGCTACTGCTAACCGTTCTCAGACAGCTCTCTTCTCTGTTTCCAACCCCCACTCGTCTTTAATTACCTCCAACTAAAGGTAGAAGTGGAGTACACATACATGTGTAAGATATTCCTGTGAATAATATTTTATCAAATGGAGAACGCTCAATATCATGGAAGATGTAGAAAACATGGTTGGAAATAACATGAACAGAATATTTGATGTGGCTAGTTTTCTATCTTGCCTTTCATGTTGTTGAGTAGTTGTAAATGAGTGTCTGGAGCGTCCGGGGAGATGAAGTTTGGTATTCTGGTTGGAGGGCTGAAAACTACTTATCATGCATTACGGCCCTGGTTGGACCTCAGGATTTGGAAGTCAAAAGACTTTTTAATGTACAATTTTTCAGCCGCTGATCAATCGACAGCTGCTGGACATGAAGACCCCCCCCCCCCCCCTCTCAGTATTCCATATTCGGACTTGCTCGGTATTCTGCTTCTGTATCGGAGCGCCGGCTGCGGTTGACCTTGACGACTCTGGATCATTCCCAACCCAAGGTTCTCTCCAACTCTCAAGGGCCTTGGCGTCCCCCCCTCCCCTCCTCCAGCCCCTTCGCCTCTCCCATCACCCCCCCCATCTCTCCTAACCCCCTCTTTGCTCCTCCCTGGCCCTTGCCTGGGTCATTAATTATCTAATGGAATCAATACAGCGTTAGATTGGACCAGAGTGACCCCGCCCGCCCCCAGGTATCTCTTCGGTGATGAGGAGGAAGAGGAGGGTTCGGGAAGGGTGTAAAGGAATGATGATAATGTGTGAGCACCGTACAGTCACAGCGTGGACCGTCCCTAAACTGGAAGAATACAGAATAAAGAGATCAGCGATAAATAAATGATTAGAGAGGGGTGGACGGAGAGCAGATGGGGGATGGAGGGAGCATAAGTTGAGGCGGGGGGAGGCAAATCAGACAGTAAGAAGGAGAGAGAGAGGGAGAGAAATGATGGGCGGATGAAGACATACGTAAAAAAAAGGAGAGAGAAAGGGATTTACTAATGTTCGCCCTCAGTAATCAATATCTTTCTCCTCCTCCTCTTTTATTACAGGGCTTTGGTGAGCGCGTTTTGATGTCCACTCCTCACGGGCGTGGAGCTACGCAGAATCCAATCCATGTCTGTCATAATTACCATCTACCTCGGCCTGAATATACACAAAAGAGATGCTCCACTTCACCTGCACTGTATTAAATACGAAGCTGAAAGTACCGGCGCACAGAATCATATAAATTTACAGTGTTTACCAGAAAAATTACCTCCTCTCTCCAGTGATTTTTCTCAAATAAACTGGATATCATTCCTCACTCAATATTGAAAGTAATGAAAAATATAATTGAGGAAGGATGCAGACTTTATGTACCTTCATTAGAACTTAAAAGAATACAAAACAATCCAAATAAAATAGATAGTATGTTAAATTAATATACAATTTATATGGTTTTACAAAATATCCTTTGACTCTGTATCAGAAGCAGTACAGTACATTCTGGGGTTAGTTTCCCTGTTAGTAAAAGGGTAAGACGCAGGATCAACGGTAGGCGTGATCGCATGATAGGGATAAAATTTCAACCTCAATATTAAGAGCTGAACATGAAAACTCGAATGTATAACTACAAAATAAAGTACAAAACATCTAAAAATAGATAACTTTGTGAATTCAAAGAACATTCTGTAAAAATATTCAGTCCATCATGTCAAGTTAAGCATGCATGACCCTTATGATATCTATGCCTGAAAGAGAAAATCCTGGATCAATAAAATAGTCAAAATAATAGCAGCAATCTATTCTGGGATTAAATACCACGACCTCAATGTAAGACCAAGGTAAAGGTGAAAAGGTGGACTTACAGGAAAGTCACTGATCTTATGAGCTTCTCATTTTGAATGGCAATGTGGTCCCATGTAAGAAGAATACTGATAATATTCACATGCAGTGTTTCTCATTTTCAAATAGTCGCAAAAATTGTAAAAGTTGCGGGTGAACAAACGGAAAAGGTAGAAAGACGACAGAAACTTCTCCCTCTGACTGTGGAAGAGTCAGCTAAGTGGATGCAGGTCTCGATAAGGCAGAGGATGGTAAATCCACTCCCACAGGCAGAGACCACATCAGCACTGACCTCCAAATAACCACAGGCCAAAGCACAGCACACAGGTCACACTCACTCTCTCCAACACACACACACACACACACACACACACATTGGTGTGTGTATGGACTTGAAAGCACACTCTCATTCTGCACACCAGCACAGAGATGTCCACATGCTAATACAGAGACATCAATTAGCATGGTGCAAATGTCAGAGCTCAGAGCAGTGTCAAACTCTTGATAAGAGTTGCACAAGTTGTGTAGGTGTCTTTCAGCACGCTGGGGAAACCAGGATACCCACTGGCCTCATACTATATTCCCACACACTATACTTGGAGCTCGACGCTTTGTTTGAATATTCCAGATTTAGTGTTAATTTATGTAACTTCTGCTTTATGTCATGGCATAAATTAGAGCACAAGAAAGAAGAAAAGAAAGACATGAAGGCGAGATTGTGAGGAAGATTTGCAGACTGCACCTGACAGTCGATTTAAAGGGAAAGTGACTGTGAGTGCGGATGCCTATACATCGTGCGCACGTCACTAAGTAACTGCATGTGTTAGTGTGTGTGTGTGTCTGTGTGTGCAGCCTGGTGGATCCCTTCAGGCCGGTATGTGAATGACAGCGGGGGTTATGTAAGGAGCCACAGCGGGGCCAGAGTGGACAGTCCGACCGGAGATCAGGTCAGCAGAGTGTGACACTAAACACATCTCCCTGACACTGCGCTGACACCCTCTGTCACAGGCCCACACACTGTCTGTCAACGCTCCTCACACACACACACACGCATGCACAGCTAGAGCAAGGCGTGTGTGAGCGGCTGTCTGTCAACACACCACACACTGACCACCTTAGTGTGTGTGTGTGTGTGTGTGTAAGAGAGCAACAGTGAGAGACAAAAATATCAAGAGAGGAAGAGAAAGGGGAAGGGAAAGAGCGCTGAGGCGTCTGTCTACCTGAGAACTTACAAAAAGTGGCAGCTTCTATCTACCAACCAAGACACATTTAAAAATTACTGATAATAACCTTTTCTCCTCATGTGATCATTATTTATGCAAAATGAAGACAGGAAATAAAACCAACTGGCAAAGAAGACCAGATGTTAACCTCACAGTATCATCAGAACCACATACAGGCGCTGCTCTTTGATTTGAGTGGCGCTTTATCTGCCTTCTCTTATAACAACAGCTCCAACTACCTTTTTATTAAATCTATTTCAACTTCCTTTTGTCTGCAAACAGGAACTCTTCGTTGCCAACAAAGTAATCCGAGTCAGGGTCTGTCACACAGTTGCCTGTTGGCATGAACCGCAGCTCCTTAAATCCAAAAATCCAAAGAAACCTGCGTCTGGGTCTAATAAAAAAAAAAAGGCCTAATGGTGGGTCACGACCAAAGCGTCCTGCACATGCCAGAACTGAAACGGATGGAGAGGCTTAGGGGCTCAGTGGGCCAGGGTATAAACTGTACCACTGACATGTGATGACACGGTCTGACCCTGTTTCGTGTCAGTGTTGCTGCATGCATGCGTTTCTGTTGTATTGAAGCAATGCCAACAGTAAAGCAGAAATATATTTTACATCAAATTTTAAAAATATAAGTTACTAAAAACTGCCAGAGTATAGACAGTAACTCTTTTTACCAATAGTAACATTTTGTCACCTCATCCTGACACCTGAAACAGTGACTCTGTGCTGCAGGTAGTTATTTGGTGTGAATTTAACAGAAGCACCTGCTATCTCAGCAGTTGTGTGTGCAAATGACGCTGTTTGGCTGTGCGAAACACAGCAGAGTTTACAGCAAACACATAACACAGATTTAGGAGAAACATTCAGGGAGAGTATGTGAAACACACACAAGCATTCAACGCATATATCTACATATGGGAAGACACAGACGTACAAACAGAGAAGGAAAACAAATATTCTTACCTTTGAGAAATAACTGTTACTGAGTCTGACTTTAAGTGACAAGCCTCCAACCACAATAACTGCCAATTATGAAAAAAGAAAGAAGGAACAAAAAAACACCCTGAAAACCTGAAATCACTATGTGATGGTTTGATGTTGTTATTTACGTTACAGCAGCAGCGAACACTGTGCGTTTGTCACAGTCATTCTGCCAATTTGGACCACCTGCTGCAGACACCCTGAAGGCACCGAATGTTACTAAGCCAGCAAACTGTGACCAATTCTGCCTCTGCAGGTGGAGACGGACACGCAGCCGCTCACTCTCTGCTCCTGTATCTCAAAGTCCAGCACATACACACACACACACACACACACACACACACACACACACACACACACACACACACAAAATGTATCAGAAAGTGGTGGGCCATTATTATTGCGGCCATTCAGCCCCGAATATAAACATGCATAATCATTTGGCTTATCTGAAAAGCAAAGACTGGAATATTTGCAGTGAAAAATGTTTCATCGGTTGCAGTAAATTGAGGAAATGCACAGAAGAAGAACTTTGTGCAAAAGCATTAATGGAGCTTTCAAGGAAGAGCAAACGTTGTGTCTAATTATCTGATCAATATTCATTTATAGTAAATTATAAATGTGTGCTTTAATGCTAAAATATGCACATTTATCTATATATTTTCTGTAATCAAATGTGTATTCAAACATGCTGCCACACAGTAAAAAAAAGAGACCCCAGTAAGTAGAGGAAAGCTCAATTTTAAAATAAAACTCCTGATTCTTTTATTCTCTCATTTTTTTTATTTATTACCTCAATGATTTGGACTTTCTACTAATTGCTAATGTGCCAATTTAATCAAATAAATGTGACAATTGTGTAATAGAACGGTTCTGTTCTTAATTAGACTCAGCAAAAAGTTACCACTGGTGCACACACGCATGACATTTTATCTCAGAGAACGAAAAAAAAAACTACTTCAGGTGTAAATTTAACAAGTTGCAATAATACATGACACATCAAAATGTATCCATTTTAAACTAACAGCAAAAATCTGATGAAAGTGCCAACTTCATAACGTGTGTATGTGTGTCCAGCGTGTGTGTGTGAGTGAGAAAGTGTGTGTACACTCATGCATGTGTGTGTGCGTGTGTGTGTGTGTTGACCATAAGTTGTTAGATCCATTATCTACTCACCTGACGGGCATTTCCAGCGTTCAGTCTGCTGCTGTTGATCTGATCCACTTTGTCTCCCTCTCTTCCTCCTCCTCTTCCTCTTCTTCCTCCTCTTTTTCTTCTTCTCTTCTCCGGAGCCCCTGCTCTGCCCTGGCGGTGCCCCCCCCACCACCACACCACCACCACCGGCACCTCGAGCTTAAACACAGCAAACAAACACTGTGTGTGTGAGCCAAGGGGGCTGGGACAGGGGCAGCGTCAATCCCCTCACTTTCACAAAAGCCGTGGCCGTGCAGCCGGACACATCGTGGACTCCCGTTGCAAAAAAGAGTGTGTGTGTGTGTGTGTGCGAAAGAGAGAGAGAGTGTGTGTGTGTGTTTGTGTGTGTGTGTGTGTGTGTGAGTGGAGCTAGCTGATGTAGCTCTCCTTGGCTCTCAGACTCACTTCACCAACACTCTGCTCCGCTGCTTCTTGGAGATGGACTCGGATTAGGACACAGCCAGTGTGAGAATCTCTTCCACGCTCGCTCTCTCTCTCTCTCTCTCTCTCTCTCTCTCTAGCCGGCATGCTCCCTCCCACCCTTCCTCTCTCCCGCTCACTCATTCACTCTCCTCGCTGAGCTTCTTTCTTTTCATTTCCTCTTGGGAAAGCCGTGCACACCAGTTGTCTCTGCCTTCAGCTGCTCCCTCTCTCTCTCTCTCTCTCTCTCTCTCGCTCTCAGTCACTAGTAAATATAAAAGGCATGCTTGTACAGCCCCTCGCCTCAGTCTCTCTCCGGCTCTCCCTCCCTAACTCGCTGTGTCTCATGCTTTCGTTTACCCCCACCTCCCTGTGCCCCCCTCACTTTCTTTCTCAGTGTCAAAGCTGCCTTTCAAATGCTGATTAGCAGCCAGTGTAAAAGAGAGAGAGAGAGAGAGAGACGGGATGACTGAAACAAGTGGGAGATTCCATCACATCCACACGTATTGTAAACTGTGACTCCTGTCCCGTGCAAACACACACACACACACACATACAAACCTGTTTTTGTCACTTAGGAGGACATTACATTGACTTACATGCATTCTTGCAGACTTACCCAAACCTAACCTTAAGTTGTAACAGTAAAATGTAATGTTTTGCCTTGTGGGTAACATATCTTTGTCCAACAAGTCCTCCAAACTACATGAAAAACCCAACATTTGTCATTGTCTGACAAATCCACCCACACAGTATCAGCAAGTCTGATATTCCAAAACTGATTAATATGATTGTTTTCTGATCTCGTCAAAGTTCAAGGTTAAATGTATTCATTCATGAAAACATGCAAATGACAGTTCTCCCGTCCAAATCAACCAACACTGCCACCAATCTGCCACCACGATTAAGGTTAAGGTTCAGGTTTGATTAGATTCAGGCACAACAGCTACTTGGTTAAGAAAGGTTAAAGAAAGATCGAAGTCATGGTGAAAAACAAAACAAAGCAACGTTGACTGCTAGTAGGAAACGGGATGTGACTAGCCTCGAGTCACAGTCATACAATTTGTTGACCCATCCATCCATAATCCATAACAATGTCACGCTACTTCTGCCTTTGCTTCGGAGGCAAAAGAAAAAGACATAATTTCGCAAGGCCACAAGATGTCTTTGTCAGGTAAACATAAAAGTTATTTCAGGCATTTTAAGAAATGACAAAGGCTGTAATTGTTCTCAAGAGGACAGTCTATTTCAGTCCTCTAATGGAGGATGAATGAACTATGTGAACCGATTTTTGTTCCCACAATTTGAGCAATACAAGTACACTCCTACAAACAGCCTGACATAATACATACAAGAGAACAGTTGCAAGACAACCAGACAGAAACACACACACACACACTACCTCTTAGTAGTGTAGAAATAGCAAAATGTAAAAATACTTAATCACAAGTAAAAGTCCTGCATTCGAAACCTTACTTAAGTACAAATACAGACCTATTACCAGCAAAGTATACTTAAAAGTGAAAATACTCACTATGCACATAAAGGACCCCTATGAGTGGTATATTATTACAGATCATAATATTATTATTATATTAGTATGTTTCAGCTGGTGGAGGTGGAGCTAATTTTAACCACTTTATATACTGGAGTTTGGTCTATAACAACACATCTTATGTGACCACCCCTGCCATCGAATTAATATAGCGGAGCTTCAACCATTTAATACATTTACTGTTTACACCAAGTTTAAAAGCAAAACAGGGCCAAAAAGCACCTTAAAGGTTTCTGTGGAGGTTTTGACCTCTAGTAGTGCTATGGAGCCATTTTTCTATGAGTGGTTCCCCGTTTTGTTGATGATGGCGTACATGCACCCTCACTCAGGTAATGCTGTGCACACTCCTTAATGGTTTCACACTATTCCACTAACCTACAGGTGGTGATAACACGTCAAACTATGCAGCAACGCGCCAACAAAGGCAGGGGAGAAGACTGCAAGCTAGTAAACGTGGATGTTAACAATGTTAACAATGCTAGATTTAAAATACTTCTATTAGCTTTGCAAATGTTTCATGAGGAAGGAAATGTAGGCAAAACATTTCTTAAAGCTCAAGGATGCACGATGAGTTTCGGTGAGTAACACTGAGTAACACCTTTAAGGCTAAGTTGACGAAGATGCTTTTGGGAAACTGGGCCCAGATACAACCATCTGACATTCCTGGCTTTCCCCACATCTACACCACAAACAACCCACTGCCTGTTGCATATAACACTGAAACATCTGAAACACTCAGTAGTTCTCTGATATTAATACATAACTGGTCTTCTTTAATCATACGAGGCAAAACTTTGGATACATTTTAAGGGTAAAAATTTGATAGTGAGACAGGATTTTCTCGGGGCGCTCCTCTTGAGAATTACATTAGTTCTGTTAATAAATGTTTGCCTCCTGTCTTCCCACTCTCAATACTCAAAAAAGGCAGCATCAAATGGAAATACTCAAGCAAAGTACAAGTACCTCTAAATTGTACTAGAGTACAGTGCTTGAGTAAACATACTTAGTCACATTCCTCCACTGGCTGTATGTACTGTATGTGCAACCTATAGTCAACATGTGCTCAGACCCACAACCACATACACGAAGGCAAACAACACACACACGCATACATGCAAGTGTATATGTGAACAAATAATCACACTCAGAGACTCACTCAAGTACTCTCTCTCCCACCAATCTCCCTCCCTCCCTCCTCCCCCTCTTCCCTCTGTTCGTTCCCCTTGCCCTCAAACACTACTCAGAATATTGATACATCACCCCCTCCTCCTTTTTCTCTCTCTCTCTCTCCGTCTCTCTCTCTCCCTCCATCACTCACTTTCTCTACTGAATACTGATAGGCTGTCTACTCCGTGGTCTGAGTTTCAAATCTCTCCCTCCCTCCGTCGCTGCACCCACTACAAAAAAAAAGAAAAAACAGCAACATAAAGGAGGAAATAGCAGAAGTTAATGCACTGAGGTAGACATAAATTCACTTAAGTACCATTTCAGATTATGTCAAGCTAAAAATGGGCTTAACATTGTGGAAAGGAGGGGAGAGGGGTGACAAGGAGGGGGGGAGGAAAAGTGCTGCTTTGGTTGGCCATCTTGCCAGCGGAAACTGGCCGAGCGGCTCGCAGCACTGTAGTGAACAGGCGGCCGGCAACAAAAGGAAAAAGACGTGTGAAAAGTTCAGGCAAATGAAGACGCATTCAGTGTTTTTTGTTCGACTCCCACCCTCCCGCCTCATTGTTGGGCATGTCGGCTATGCCGCGGCCGAGAGGTGGGGGAGAAGGGAGTGAATGAGGTCGTCAAAGAGCCCCAGTGAGCCCCCTCCACTTCACACAGGCACACACACATCGACACATACACACACACACACACACACACACACACACACACACTCACTCACTCACTCAACAGCTTGAAACAGCTGAGAGCAGGAGAGAGCGACAATAAGAGAAACAACACACACAGAAAATGTCCTGCTTTTCTCACATGGATGGGAAGGTGGAAAGGCCTTTCAGGGTATTTGTGTGTTTAAGTGTGTGTAAGTGTAAGTGTGTGTGACTGTGCGGAAGAGGGAGTTTGTGTGTGCCTAGTCTCTTTGGAGGAGGCTTTCTGTCTGCATTAGAAGTGCAGCGCGTCTGAGACACTGGGAGAGGGAGTGTGTGATTTTGTCCTCCAAGTCTTCCCCAGGCGTCCTTGAAGGAGACTGGCAGGGAATATCTGACTCTGAGAGTGTGTGTGTGTGTGTGTGTGTGTGTGTGTGTGTGTGTCAGTGTGTGTTTGAGCCCTCACAGGCTTAGTTTAGTACCGGAGGCTTGCCTCGCGGAGCCGTATTACAGGTGTTCCCTTCACAAATCAGGGTGCTCCTGGAAGTAACAAAAACGACAACCTCAGGGTGGGGAATTAACCCGGCCTGATGAATGAGTAATGTAATTGAATCAAGTGCGTAAATAAGAGTGTGTGTGTGCGCGTGTAATTCTGTGTGTGTGTCTGCACGTGCATGTGGAATAGCGTGTGACGACTGTTGCAGCCGGCGAGACAGTCACACCCATGTCTTTCTCCGCCTGTCTACACATGATATCGGCTGCAGTCAGTTCGATGTAGTGACACAGTTCAAACAGGCCAGGGATCGAAGACACTTTCAGATTTACTTCAATAAAGTAGCAATACCACATAGAAAATACTCAAGTACAAATCCTCCAAGTCTTATTTAAGTAAAAGCACATAAGCAGTGCCTTTACTTAAAAGCACTAAAATGTACTAAATCTGCAGAATAACCCTTTTCTTATTATTAATTGTTAATTAATTAATTGTAACTGGACGAGGTAAAGCTAATTTCAGCTACAGTATGCTGTTGGGTAGTCTAAGCTATATAGTACATGCATCATATTTTATAAGATTATCACTTGTTTTGTATGTGCAGTAGAGTAAAAACTACAGTATTTCTTTCTGAAATGTAGAATTGAAGTATTAAGTAGCATAAAATGGATATACTTACAAGTACAAGTAACTCTAAACATAAGTATATTATGTAGTAACTCCACTTCTGAAAGTAGGCAAAGAATGAAACTGAGCTTTAAAGAATGAATGATATTTGAGCGCAAAAGAAATCTTAACTTAAGTGTAATTTAAGTTAAGATTTATTTTGGTTAAACCAGCATTTCACTGCATTCACACATACAGATACAAAGTAGTAGGTCGTCTCTGGCCTCTCATGAAGCTGGAGCTCTGTGTGTGTGTGTGTGTGTGTGTGTGTGTGTTGCGTTTAGCATGTAGTTTACACACTCTGCTGCTCCGACTGGACAGTTGTTTTCTGACGTAGCCGCCGTGCTACACACAAGGAATTCGTTCATTTCCTGTTGCACAGTTGGTCTGTTTTGATGCCCGAGTTGGCAAGATCGTAACGCTCTAAGATGTGATTAAAAGCTGGTAACTTTTTTTTGTCATATGTATTTACTCCAACACAAAAAAAACAGAGAACTCCAAGCTACACTTTAAGCTGAGGTCAGTAACCCTAAATGACAGGGAGGACAACATGTGGCCGTTTTATGTTAAAGATTGATCGGATTCATTATATGTCTTCTGAGCTACCACACACTCTCCGTGTACGTAGGAAGTAAACACAGTGAAAACCGGCCGACTCTGTCCAGCTAAAACACACTGCGTTTGTGCACTGAATGAAAATGAACTTTCTCTGCTGAAACACAACCAGGCAACATCAGACACACTGTATACATATTGAAATTTGATTTGAACATACAGTATCTGAATGTACAGACCACACAAAGAAACATTAAACAATTCAACAGATAGTCCTCTTCTCCTAGATAATAATGTTACTTTGGATCACATGCTGAAGAAAATGATCTCCCACATGTGACTACAAGATGTTTAAGAAGAAGTTTAAGTTTGGCCATTTTCTCCAAATCTCAATTTAACTCTTGAATAATTAAGAGATGATTTGTTCTTGATAGTCAACATTTCACGGAGCCAACTTAAAGGGGAAGTTCACTAACTTAACACATGAAAATCAGTTTCTCGTTAGTACTTGTTTGACAAAAAGACACCATCGCGTTGCATTAGTGTGAAGTGTAGGATCCAGTATTGTTTTAACTTGACCAGGAAGTAAATACCCTTAAATCACTTTAAAGTAATGTTTTTTTAAAATAAACTATCGATGGTATTGATATGATGCAGTCACCTCTGCAACACTGGATATAATCTGTTTTCATCTGACATCCTTTTCTGCCAAGAAATG
Source organism: Enoplosus armatus (assembly GCF_043641665.1). NCBI lineage: Eukaryota > Metazoa > Chordata > Actinopteri > Centrarchiformes > Enoplosidae > Enoplosus > Enoplosus armatus. Next base: position 14,091,521 of record NC_092184.1, on the reverse strand, counting down.
AAACACTTCTCCAGATTCTGCAAGCTGTCAGTGTAATATTTAAGACTATAAAAATGTAGCATAGCAGAACACAACATTTTCTTCACCTTCCCCTCAGCAGCTCACACAGATGATAAGTATGAAAGGGGTGTTTAAAGATAACTGCCATAGAGTAGATAATATTCCAAATCTATCAGACAATAATTCTTTGAGGGCATGTGGCCATTAAGGAGCCATTTCGCCTTTTGTTGAGTATGCTCCTCCATATTTCATTGAGATGCATATCTGCCTTTCACACTGTCTGCCTGCTCCGCTATTCTCTATTCAACAGTGACCCATTGCTCCCTGCCATACAATCCTTCACCTTTCTGGGCTTAAAAGTAATTACCACTTTAATTTGCTGTCCGCTTTTGTGCATGCCTGAGTGTATCGGTAGCTGACTGGAGTGCTTGCTGTGTGTGTGTGTGTGTGTGTGTGGGTGTGTGTTGGGGGTACATATATGCATACAGGGAGCAATAAAGTGCGTGTATCTACATGAATGTGAATAGAGCTGAGACAATTAGTTATTATAGAGCTATTAGAGACACAGAAAATGAACTGACAACAATTGATTTTTGATAATCGATTCATTATTAAAGTCATTTATCAACCAAGAATAAAACCCCAGTCACTGTTTGTAGCATCTCAAATGTGAGGATTTCCTACTTATATTACAGCCAACCTGAAGACATCACCTTGGGGTCATTTTTTTAGAGGTTTCTGACATTTTATGGATCAAACGGTTCAATTAATTGGGAAAGTAACTGACAAATTAACCCAAAATGAAAATTATCATTAGTTGCAGCCCCAAATGTGAGTATATGAAGGTTTTGTGTGTATGCAATTAGTGTTTGCGTAATGTGTAGACATAAAAGAAAGGGGTGTGTGTATGTGTGTGTGTGTGTGTGTGTGTGTGTGTGTGTGTGTGTGCTGCATCAGTGCATATGAACATGTGAGTTTTTGTATTTTTTAATGTGTGTGTGCGTTTACGGTTAGCCTCCCACTGGCCCAATTACTCCAGAACCAAACCCCCTCTGCTTCCCTGCTTCCCCCCTAAAATCCCTCACCCTTCTCACCTCACAGTCCCAGCAGTGGACCCCCAAACACCCCAACCTTCCTCCCCCCACCCCCCCAGCCCCGCACGGCCAGATTGTCCATCATAATACCCCCGACCCCTCATAGGACCTCCACCACCTCCACTGTACCTTCTGCTCCCCTCAGAATTTTGAACCCCCCCCCCCCCCTCACTCCTCCATTCTTCCCCCTCTGCCCTCCCCAGTCCCAGGTGAGCTGACGACACAAGGAGAGCAGAAACACTCGGTGAATATTAATGGTTTGATCTGAATATTAATAAACCATGCATCTTAATGATCTTTAAAAAAAAAAAAACAAAGCCACAGTCAAGCGCTATACTGCCGGGATACACACACACACACACATACACAGAAAGGCCAATGCAAACACACACACACTGAGCGGAACTATCTGTCCTGCACTGTGCAGATTAGTTAAAACAGGGCCTTATCCTCCAACCTGCTGTTAAAATGCTGAGCATCACGTCCAAGACAAATGTGTTGTCTTTTTTTCCCCCTCTCAGTAAATGAAGACACCTCTCCTTTCCCACGTCCTTCTCCTCTATCTCCTCCTGTTGCTCTCTTCATTTTCTTTTTATCTCCTTCTACTCGTTTAGTTCAGGCAGTAACACCCCCCCTCCCTCTACCTCTCACAGTTGCCCCATTTCACTCCCCCCTCCCTTTTCCTCTTTACCTACTCCCTCCCTCTTCTTTTCCCCCCTCTATCTCACCCTCTCTTACTCTATCACTTTCTCACTAGATTACCCCATCTCTCCCCCTCTCCCTCTCCCTGCCTCACCTACTCGATATTCCAGCCTTGTTCTCCTGCAGTCTCCAGCACAACTTTCTGACCCACTTCCTCTCTCCTCCCTGGCCCCCTGATCAAAGCCTGCAGGACGGCATCGCCTTGGGCAGAGGAGAGGGAGAGCGCGAGATGGGAGGATGAAGGGATCCGAGCTGAGAGAAGAGAGGAAGAGACAGATAGAGAAGGGATAGAGCGGCACGAGAGAGAGGGAACAGAGAGATCACAAGGACGGGAAGAGGAGCCAGGTGCCCTCCCAGCCCAAGGACAAAAGCTCTTCCTGGCTGATCACACACACACACAGCGAGTCCTGTCAGCGCCGTCATTCCTGGTCATGTACGTCATGTGTAAAGACAGCGTTGACATTAATGTGGTAAAAAAAAAAAAAAAAACTTTTTTTTTCTTCAGCAGCTCAAACCCCCAAAACAACTCAACTTTACAAGTGATGGCCATTAAAATTCAACAGGATGTTTAATAAATTACACTTTCAGATTACATGTTGTCCCATCTTGTTATTCTGTTTTGCATTCAGCCATTGCACAGGTGAGCGCACTGACAAAGTGTATCTGTATCTCAGCAGGTGTCAGTCAGGGTGCAGACTCTCCCTATGATTAAGTCATGTTTGTCTTAAAGCCTTACAATCTGCAGAGTAAGATTTCTTTCACTTCATTTTAAGTATTTTCCATTGATCAAGTTGCACTTTTCTTAATTCTAATGCAGAAACTACCTTCCTTGTTTAAATATACAGACTCTCACTTCTAGAAAATTATGACAAAATTAATTGCAAAAGGATTTGTACTGACTTGTTCTAACAACTTAAGTGTTTTAGACTCAGTTATAGACGTCAATGACTTGATAAAATGGAGATTTTTTTGCAGTGCGCAGCCTTCTTCTCTGTGGAGTCGTTATAATTTTAAGAGTCTGGGTTTGGGATGTAAGGTCCGTCCATCCCAGTGGCCGTGTCGGTTTGGCAGTTGGGGCGGGCGGAAAGGATGGCGGAACACCAGCCCATTTGTACCCAGAGCGAGGTGGCGTGTACTTTAACATTCCCCGCGCATCCCGACAAAGAGCACTAATTATAAATAAATTAGGGACACGACACGGTGTGCCACAGGGGGACCAGCCAGAGCAGTCACAGAATAGAGAGACTGATAGAGAGAGAAGAGGGTGTGTAAAAGAAACAGAGAGAGGTAGGAGGGAGGGAGAGGAGAAGACAGAGAAGAGCAGACAGGAGAGATTTGGCAATGACATAGAGGAGCAAGTAGGAGAAGAAAGTAGATAAGAAAATAGAGGAATGGAGCACGGGGAGGCCTGGGGATAGAGGAAGTGGAGGGAGGGAGTGTAAGCGAGCGGGTATACAAGGCCTGAATCCTCAAAATATAGCTTCAACATACATCTGCTGCCAAAAAACTGACAAGATTCTCTCTAGATGACAGAGGCAGTGCAATATGTTTGAAGAGAGATAGAAAAAGGTGGCAGGGAAATTAACAACCAAAATGAAACAGAGGGAGGCTTAAAAAAAATATATACCCGACACAAGATGAACTCTACGAGAAAACATGATCTGTCCCGTATCTGTTAGAAATGGATTCCCGTTATTTTAGAAGTAAATAATACAAATCCGATTAAGTAAATAATATACAATAATCATAAGGTGGCGATATCTACCAGAGTGTTCTACACACACTAGTAGTCAACACTCCCTACCTGTCACTCAAGCTTATCTCAGATGACTTGTCAACCAAGCCAGTGCATGTCAAGAGACTGCTGTGTATGTGTGTGTGTGTGTGTGTGTGTGTGTGTGTGTGTGTGTGTGTGTGTGTGTGTTTGTGGAAGCAGGAGAGATCTGTTTCTGTTTCTTTGTGCCCGTGTGCACACAGGTTTGTGTGTTTGCGAGTGCACACATGCTCACTGCCTACTGTTTGTTTGTTGCGTGGTGTGTGTTTTTGCGTAAGTGTGCGCGCATTTGTGTGCGTGTGCGCAGGGAGAGAACCTCGCCGCTATCTAAATGGATCACACTTCAGAGTGTGCCGCCATTTCTCAGAAGCTGCCATCTCCGTGCAGACAGACAGACAGACAGACTGGAGGGGGGGGGGGGGGGGGGGGTTGGGAGGCGGGAGGGGGGGGGGAGTGTTCAGCCAGTTTGCTCCACTCAAGGTTATGTCCTGCCTGAAGTTGAGAACTGATGACTGTCGCCACGGCAGGAAAATGTGGCGGAGTTCAAGAGGAAAAATAACCATCATCTTTTCTCGCGGGCGTTTCTCCGTGTGATGTGATGTGAATGTCTTAAATGATGGAAGTTAACAACCTGCCTGGACGATAAAGCCAGGAGACATTTATCGTCCCCGAACAACTGCTTTGTGTCTCTCGTTTGGGCGGCTGGGGGTCGGAGGTCAGCCGACTGTGACACAGACAGAGAAAGGTCGTCTGACTGACCTGCGATTGGCCCCCTGACATGGCGACCCCCCACTGACACCGCGGTAGCCATGGCTACTGAGCTGCAGACAAACATGATGTCAGTATAAGACTTTGGGGGGGGGTGAGGTGCAGGAAAGGTCAAATAATAACTCATCTAAGATTCCCCTCAACACACACACACACATTCACACACAACTAATCTCCCATTAAAATCATTATTTTCAGACAAGAAGATGCTCACTGCCTCCCATTTTGCGCAGATTGACCTACAAAGTGCAAATAATATAAAAGCACAGAGGTCTCCATTATCAAAGTCTATGCTTGTGTCTATAGTCTCTAAACTTTCTGCACAGAGGAGAGTTAAAGAAGAAGAAAGGTAAAGAAGGGAGGGAAGACAAGAGAGGAGCAGCTTGTTGCATTAGCATTCCACCAGCAGAGAGGCTGTCTGTTTGCCTCTGGCAGCAGCCGAGAGAGGGGGACACTCTCTGCATCCTCACACAGCTCGTCTATCTCTCCCTCTGTCACTGTCTATCTCTCGCTCTGTCTGTCTCTACCTGTCTCTCTCTCCGCGAGTCTGTCTGTTACATTTCTCCCTCCACTCTGCCACTGCCTGTCACTGTTTTTCTCCACTCTGGACAATTTTCTCGGCAGTCCTCTTGCATCTCCCTATCACTCTATCTCAGACTGTCATCTTTCTGTTTATCTTTCTCTCCACTAATTTCTATTTTGCCCCCTTTTTCTTCACTTTATCTTCATTCCGAGACCTCATGTGCCCCCAACAGTCTCCCCTAGGAATTATACTGTTCACTCCTGGTGGAGCTATGACGGCCAGAGGTCAGTCATAAAGCTACGAACTGTATCATGATGTTGGCAGGTGTGTGTGTGCACTTGAAACTTATAATCTTAAGTAACATAACAGATGTATCTATAAATAACGGTAAACTGTGAATAAAATACACAAACAAGCAGTTTGTGTGTGTTACAGTTTCACCATTCATTTAATCACCTCATCAGATTACTCCATTAAAATGGTAAATGGTATATAGACAAATTGTGTGAGTTAATCTGAATTTTAAATTAAATTCTACGACACATGTGCAAATATAGCCAGTGCAGATCCCCGTGTTGCAGGACGTAAAAGTGCAAAGGCAAACCCCCTCTTTGTTGCCATGGTGATTTTAATAAACACAAGCCTTGACCATTCCACGCGTGCAGATACATAAAAAGCAATCCATTAAATAGTATCATGTTCATTCTCAATTATTCATTGAATGTATTAAAGGTTGCGTTTTTTCATTAATTATTAAATGTAATTCCTTCTGTGAATGAATACAGGAAGGAAAATGGAAGAGCGCAGCCAAACCAAAAACATCAAATCCTCCTCTCTCAGACTGTACTGAACAGTCTGCGGGACAAAAAAGATGTTCGTTTACTAACTTATCTTTATTTGAAGATGACAGTGGAAGAATGCACAGTGTAGTCTGTAAGTAGCAGGGCAGTGATTACATTGTTCTGTACTCAGAATTGGATTTGGAAGGTGGTTCAAGTGTTGACCATCAGCTTTTAGCTTCCTAGGGTGTTTGAGGGTGTTTACATCCATATTAGGTGAACAGTCTAGGAATCATAACCATTACTATACACAGGACAATACAGCAGGACAACCAAGGAAAGTGGAATATTATTGACTGGCCAAGTGAAGCTGTTAACAGTACAGATCTGGTAGAGCATCACCAAGGATGATAGTGATAGATGGAAGTGTTATTGACTGCAAAGGCTTGGGCATCAAATATTAATGTGATGATTTCATTTATATGTACTGTATTTTACTGTGTGTACAATTACTTTAGTATCTAAGGGCTTTTTATTTTGTACAAAAAGGGCTACAGTTGTTACACTATTCATCTGATATGAATGTAAACACAAATTAGAGTTGAAAGCAGCTTTAATCAGACAGCAATGGCTTCATTTAAAATGCAATTTGCTGGATTAAGTAAGTAACAAAGTTTAATACAGCACCTTTGTTTAACAGACGTCACAAGGTGCTTCACAATAATAGATAAAAGCCACAGACATAGAGCCCAGACACAATATATGAATGAAAATATAAACAAATAGAAAATAAAACCAGCACAGAGCCAAAACAACAACGTGTCACTGTCCTGCTACCTACAGACTCCACTGTTTGTACAGGTGTGTGCACCCATTTGACTTGAAGTGCTTTTTTCGACTTGTCAAGATCCACTCTGTCTTCTCTGCCATGAAAGTCAGAAATGTAGAGAACTCAACTTTTGTCAGCGTTTTCTACCCACATGCGTGAAAGGTGGCGCCTTGTGAATATCCAGCACAGTTTTCTGTCAGTCTCAGGAAGAGACTGTCACAATGAACATTAGCTTTGCTATCAACCGCATACTGCAACAAAGTGAATGCAGCTTAAAACATATTCAAACAAAAAAAAATGAAAACATTCAATCACGAATTTCACAAAATTACCATATCAGTACGATGAGTACTCGCCATAATACTCTGATGATTACTCTGCTTTATCAAATTTAATTAGATTATAAAGGCTTAGCCTCCAAATAGCTGTGGGTAAGTAAATCATGCGCCGTTCAGGAGCCGAGCTAAAGCCAAGCCAACTCTGTGCTGCAGCCACCGAGACCAAATGCATTCAAACAAATTAATAGTCCATTAAATAAAAGCAAAACTCTGCCAGCTAATAGTGCCTTAAAAGCATATTAGCATTAGAACAGGATAGACACTCATTTGTCTCGTAAGAGAGTGTTTTAGCAGTGAGAAACTCAGGGATGAGTTAGCCGCCTCGTGATTCTTTCTTTACATACATGTGACATCTGGAGGAGGTCTTTATCCTTACAGAGCTGTGAGTGATGGTTCGCCCTAACCCTGACATGATCAATTCTTTCTTCTTCTTTTTCATTCTTTCCTTTTTCTACATTGTCACCGAAACTCATCCTTCTCATTTAAAAGGTACTGTATCTCCCTTGTCTCAATTAATCTCACTCTCTCCCTCTGTTTGCCCTTCCGCTTTTCCACTCCCCGCATCCCTGCATCCATCTTGTTCCTGCCCTCCCCCTTCCCCTAGGTCCAGCCACCACTCTGGTATTCCCAAAGTCATCTGCAATCAGACATCTTCAATGGATTAATTACACTGTCCTCACACAGCTTGATTGAGCATCTAACATCTACACTCCACCTCCTCAGACCCCGGTGCTCCCTCCTCACCTCCACCCACTTACAGACCTCGAATGCTTTCTTTTCACCCACTTTTCATCTCTCTTTCATGCTTCCTCTCCTTCCTTTTTTATCTCTTCTCCTCTAAATCTCTACCTTCAACTCCAGGACCAACCTCCTGTTCTCTAAAATGGCCGCAGTGGTCGTCCCCCTCTTCTTATGGGCTAGGGAGCCTCGCTAATTGGACATCGATTGGCAGGGCCCTCTCCATGATCTCTCCTGAATATCGGGATCACGCTAATTGGAGAATTAACTTAGGTGAGACTTGAAGCTGGAAAAAGGAAGAGGGAGAAAGGCAAAGACAGACAAAATGCCTCAGCTTAAAGAAATACAATAACGTGCACACGGGGGTGCATCCAGGCGCATGCACTGGCGCTCACGTGCAAAATGGGGAAAAGACGTGCAAGGAGTCAGAGCTCCTTTGAAGATAAATAGGGATAGACGTTTTGCCACATGGTAGGATTCACAAAATGTTACACTGATCATTATTATCTGATTTAGAGTAACTTTAATCACTGGAGCTCCCATTAACGTTAACAAAACCTAAAAACAGAGCAGAGGGAAAATTAAACTAACTCCAGAGGAACAGTTCAACTACCAGCCTGTCTTTACTTATGCTTAGCACACAAATACACACAGTCTCTCTTTCACTCCTCCCCCCAACGCACACATCCACTTCACATCAATCATTGATCCCAGACCATAACCCCAAAAGCAGAGTGCTGCTTTGAGTCATTCTAAAATCATGATGGATGACAACTTCCCAAAGCAATCCCTCTGCGTGCCAGCATCATTTAACTAAAGGCATCAACCTGCCCCAGTCAATACCGCTCCTCTGTTTGCATGGCCTGAGTGCGCTCGACTCGCCGTTCAAACCCCTGACATGATTCAGAAAAAAAATCCTCCCGAGGAGACATATGAAGGCTGCCACAGAAGAATGAGCTTCACCCAAGTTTCTGATCATGAATCTGTATTGTTACCCCCCCCCCCCCCCAACACCCCCCCACACCCCCTTTCACGAGCGGGAAAAGATGACGAGAGACGAGATTGTGAGGAGGTTAAGCTGACCTCAGGCTCACGCTTTGGCGCTGGCTTACCCTGGAGTGCGAGATGACAAAACATTTAGCCCGATCTCACTTGCGGCTCACTGACAGGCTGAAACAAAAGAACAGCCTCGAAGGAATTTAAAATCATTGAATGAATGTCAATTAATTTCACAGGACGGAGTTGAATTGATTAGAATATAAAACAATCTTTCTTGAAAGCAAAGGGGAATTGATGTCCAAGGCCTTCAAACAACGGGAGTGGGAAGACAGAAAAACGACAAAATGAAAGAAAGGCGGCTGATTTTGTGTGTACGTGCGCTCGCTTACGAGTGTATGGGCCCAGGTGTGTGTGTGTGTGTGTGTTTGTGTGCGTGTGTGAGCTCAGCAGTTGTGTTGCACGCTTGGCTGGCGGGGTGTGTGTAAAGTAATTAACATGATAGCCTCCCTCTCAGCCTGATAGCCTGTTCCCTGCAGCGAGGTCGTTCTACAGACACCAACAGACACCTGAGCTGCGTCTCAGACACAACCCTGGAACGCATCTCTAATGCAAACACACACACAACATGTTCAACCCACATATGCCTGGTACCAACAAACACTGGAAACATACAGCTATCAGCAGAAATGACATGGTACACGTATACCTGTCAGCAGCATATTGCATGATAGCTGACAAACGGTTTATTCAAAAGAAACTGACATTTATTAATTCACCTTGACAATCCTGCAGACAAAATGCAAAATATATGTTTAAGAGACAATGTGGAAGCAAGAAATAGAGATAACTCAAGGCTCATTCCGCCGCCATGGCTTCACAAAATGCTGTAAATATTTGAATGACAGAAAATGTGAAGACATTATTAATGTGCATCTGGATCTGGACTAAATAAGACATTCTGATATGTGTCTTTTCTGTAAAGCAGTTTTAATTTATATTTTTATGATAACAATGTATCAAACGACAATGTGAAAGGGGTCACTCATAGTGATGAACCTACAGAAAATTATCACCTGAATCCGCAGCTCCCCTCCGCTTTAGGGAGCTTTATAGCAAGTTTCAGCAAATCGTTTAGCTGTTGGCCGTTTTGGTTCACTCTCACTAATTTTAGCTGCAGCAGGCAGCTGGTTTCAATGACAAAGCTAAAAAAACACAGTTTTTAATTATCCAGTGAACATTTAACAGATCAAGAGCCAGATATTTCCAAATTCTGTATGAGAATATCAGGACTTTGTAGAAGGATGACTTATGTGGTTTAAGGCCAGTTAAAAGTATAATTTCCTATAGCGCCACCTGTTTTCTGGAGTTGAGATGTTCACATTTTAAATAAATGTGGTTGCTATTGCACGATGCATTCAAGAATCACGGCAGTTAAGTTAACGTAAGCCATGTCTACAAGACTTTGGCAAATATGACATAAAAATAGTAATTATCAATTATAATTAATTATAAACATCATCCAAATATATTATGATATTACATGGTTCTTTAGTCACGAGTAAAAAGTGGCTTATAAATGGCCACATATTGCAGCTCTCTACACCACAAAACAATAGAAGAAAACAATTTGTATTACAGTCCAACTTTCCACCAATGTCATTGAAATCTGTAAGGCAGATTTTGATGCTGCTAACTAAAAAACAAACAAACATGAATGGACAAAAAACATGGTGGAGGTAACGAGACCATATGACCACTGGTGGCCAACACAATGCTGACATTATCCTTCCCTTTTCTTCCAGTACAATCTATTGTTTCCCTCTTCTTCATCCCTCATAACCCCAGGACCTTCACTCTGGTCCTCTAATCCTAAAACTGTGGCTTGGCGCAGACCCCCAAACACCCCTTTCAGCCCCACACAGCCCTCATTTGCTAAAGGATTAGAGTGAGGGCACCGGGGTCAAAGCGAGGCCACCACCAGAGACCCTAAAAAAGAAGACGTGCACACACACCAGGGACCACAAGGCCACGGATACACATGCAAACACACACACATTAGCATTGTGTAAACTCTGCACACATGATACTGCTTCAAAGCACACACAGTCGGAGGAGCATAACAGCATTATGTATTCACATACTGTAGGTGTGTAGGCAGGACCTTCATCCCCGGACATGTTCTGAAACAGAGACACAAATTTGCATGAGCATGTGCAGAACTAAATAAATTGACCTTAACTCTCTAACTCAAAAAAACACTAATACATATTTGTGCGACTTTAAAAAAAAACAGGGTCAAATAATAACTATAGAGAGAGGAAGGCAGCTGATAAATCGTAGCAGCTCTAAGGCGGCATGGAGCACACCTTCGAAAGAAGTATAAGTGAGAGAGAAAAGACAGGAGGGAGAGTCAGCAAGAGAAGAAAAGTGATTGTCAGGGAGAGAAGAAACATCACTCTGAAAACTTCTAAAGAAGGCCCTGCTCTGGGTTTTAAATGCTCTCCTCCCTCTATCACTCCCTCTCTTCCCACTTTCCTCTCATCCCTTTCATGAATTAAAAGCACGGCCGGTCTGTGGGGAGAAGCATAGTTAATTCCGATCAGATCTCCTCCTCCCCCCTCTCCGCCTACCCCCACCCTCCTCCTCTCCTCCCTGGGCGACGGTTGCCGTGCAGTCTGACAGACGGAGATGGGATCTGACAGTAAACAGGCGTGTGGATGCCCGGCGCGTGATTGACACGTAGGCAGGTCGGCGGGGGCCCGCCCCCCTCCTAATCCTGCCCTGTCAGCTCTAATTGGGGAGGTGGGGCTCTATGTCACCAAGGTGACTGATTGACAGGACCCCAGCTTTGCATAGATATGAGGGAAAGGTGGGGAGGTTCACGCATGGCATAACACTGTTAACACTACTATACTGCTAATAGAGATATGTGTGTGCGTGTGTGTGTGTGTGGTTGCTGTGTGCTCATGCACATTCACAAGACGCCCAGATGCAGGTGAACACACTCAAGAACATGGCTGAGCACACAAATAAACCCACAACAATAACAATGAACAAAATCGACATGCATACAGGATGTCTGAATGCTGAGTGCATCTACAAACACACACATGCACGCACATACACACAATCTCTTGACATGCTGTGATGAAGAGCAGAGGTTGTAAATGCTACAAGTGCTGAGATACGGGATGCAGGGAGGAGCAACTCAGAGGTCTTCGCCATGTCGAGGCCAGCGAACGACGCAGCAGGGGTTAGACACTCTGCTCTTCAACCTGTGGACACGCCAACGTATGTGCTAATGTGTTAAATGAAAGACTGTCTGTGTGTATATTTCTGTGTATATGTGTTGGGGTGATGCCTTTTGTCATCAACATGTCATGTTCTTTATAGCAGTGGTTCCCGTTTTGCAGGTCAGGACCCCCTAAAGGGTCGCAAAATGATTAACAAGACAGAAAAGAAGAAACAAGCCATGCTAACGGCACAGCGATGCTTGGACCTAAATGCTAACATCAGACTGCTAACATGCTCACAATGACAATTTTAACATGTTTAGCAGATAAAATGTTTACCAGGTTCACCATATTATTTATTTATATAACAATTGCTAATTAGCACCAAACACAAAGTACAGCTGAGGCTGATGGGAGTGTCAGTTTGCAGGAATTTAGTCAAAAACCAAATTATTGGACAAACTGAAATATTGACCTGATGGTGGCGCTGGATGAAAGTCATGATATGAATGTCTGAACCAAATACAACGGAAATCCATCCGATAGTTAGTGAGACATTTCATTCAAAAACTGTAATTGTATAGTTACACTGAGAGGTGATTCGAATATATTGTTCATCCCATGTGTTTTATAGCACACGCCTCACTGTCCACACTATTTATATCAAAGAGAGTAGACTAAATAGAGGGTAGCCAAGTTTACCTATAATAAACTGGCAATACTGTACCTGTATTTCTGCAAAATTATGTTCTTTTTTTTGTTTTTTTACTTTTCTCTAATCTTTGCTTTTTTCTGGTGAAATTCTGGACTATAAAATGCAAAAATCTGAGAAGGAAACTCTGGTTCAGCTGCTCACAATCTCACAGACATGCACAAACTACGATGAGGAGATTGCATGTTACCGTTTCCCACTTCATTAAAAGGGATTATAAACCAAAAAGGTTGGGAACCACCGCTACAAGAGACTGTCAAAAGTATGTGCTCCAAAGCATCTGAATTTGTACGGCTAATTATGAATTGTTAATTGTAATACAATATAGAGCATATCTTTTTTGTATGAATTAATTTTAGTGACAGCGTGTGTGAGTACATGCGTGCATGTGCATGTTTTGATTGACAGCTGCCACTGACCTGTGCCAGTCAGAGTGCCATGCTGCGGGGCGGTGGGGTCGAACGCTACGGAGACGACCTTCGCCCTCATCTGCATCCTGCCTTCATTAGCAGAGCCAGGCAAGGAGAATAACAACCCAATAAATTAATAAAGAGAAAGAGGGAGAGAGGAGAGAGGAGAGAGGGAGGAGAAGGAGGGAGGGAGCAGACAAGAGGAGAGCAGGCAGAGCAAGGGTAAAATGGGAAGAGAGAGTGAGGGGAGGAAGGAAGCAGGCGTGAGGAAAGGGCAGGGAAGGAGAGGTATGAGAGGAAAGAGCGACGCACTGAAGTATAGAGGGCTGGGAGTGAGGAGATGGAGGGAAAAGCTGCAGAAATAAAGTGTGTGTATGTGTATGTAAAGGCTAAGGGTGTACGGTCAGCTCAGGCAGAAAAAAAGCTAATGAATGAAAAGTATAGACAGGCTGAAGAAGACGGGCAGAGAGAGTAAAAGGTACATACATATCAAATTTATCCCCAGCAATAAAATCCAAATGCAGAGAAAAGATGCATCCGTATATTGTGATGATGCATCAAACCACAAGTCAACCGAATTTGTAAAATTTACCCAAGAACGACTGGAAACAGATTTCACCAAAAATATCTCTGGGGCTGATTTAGAAATGTGGCTCCGAGCCCTGTTTAAACAGAGTATTGATACATTACCATCTGTACTGGCTCTTAAATGCCAGTATAGACAGAGATGCTTTAACTGGTCCACAGAGCAGCATTTTGACAGGGCCAAATGTTCCAGATTTTCCCCACTCTCAGTCATGATTGGGATGAACTTAGCATGCCAGCCACACAGCGAATGTGTTAATAAAGTATGTTTAATCATCTACTATTGTACTGGATACATAGCCTTGCTGGTCTTGTTCACAAGCAGACAGAGATAGAGGAAAATACCTCTTGAATACCTCCACACACAGTAAAACACGGGGGAAGCTTGCCGCTTAAATAAATTATGAACAAGTACGTTACGCGGGATACACTGTTGGTTGGGAGCTTTCCCTGGAGGACTCTAGTAATGATGCTTTCTCATCTTCCAGCAGAGTTGTATAGCATACACCACCTTCCATTACTCCATCTTCATCAGCATGATGGATGGAAACACAGCCCATCCTTACGCCAGGAGATCTGTTTTTTTGATTTTTCAGAGGGTAGCTGTTTCCAACAATGAACTGTGGTTCAGAAAAGTATATTTCAAACTTCTACGTAGAAGAGCAGTGGTTCCCAACCTTTTTTGTCTGATGTAATCCCACAGCCCTATGAGGTGAGCTCCAGTACCCCTCCATCGACACCACTACACCAGTCCTAACTGATTTTAAACGGGGTGCTATTTAATACTATCGATTATATAAAAGTGGATATTGTAGCAATAATTTTTCATGCAATTTAACCGCCAATGTTTAGGCAACTGTGGTCAAGTTTGCATGCCATTACCATCTTGAGTGGCAGAGGCTGAACGTTTCAACCATTTATCCATTAATCTTAGCTAATTATTTCAACCATTTCTCTTTTAGCTAACTATTTAAACCATTTATCTGTTACTTCCAGCCAACTGGTGTTTATCCATTACTCTTAGCTATCTAGTTTAACAATTTATCCTTTAGCTAACTATTTCAACCATTTACCCATTACTTTTACCTAACTGCTTAGACTTCTCTACTCGCTTGCTAACTAGTTTTCACACACTATTACTATTACTACTACTTAATCGCAACACGTGGTGTAATTTCTATTTTTAGTTGAGCTACCGCGTAACCTTTCCAAGACTGCCAATTGCAGATGTACCTCCTGGGGTACAAGCACCCCTGGCTGGTAGAGGGATTGAATGGCAAAGAGATGCAAACCAGTTTTCTGACTGCAACTTGTGTTGACTGTACAGACAGCTCAGTTTGCAACATTGAGAGATGTTCATCAAGCCGATTACATCCAAGTCCAACTGAATTTGGAGATGCAACAATACCAGCGCTATCAGGAGCAACGTGCAGCCTGCGATAACCACCTAATAACACACATCACATCAACAAGACCCATCTGTTGAGAAGACACAGGTAATGTGTCTGACCCTGTTTTCGCTCTCTAACTGAGAAGTGCTGGCTGTTCAGGGTCGAGGCGTGTGAGTACCGGGGAGCGGGGCCTGCTGTGTTGGGGAGGAAATTCTCAGGGCGATCGATGCGGAGGATTAGGGCCGGCTTTGGGGCTCAGAGGCCTGGATCTGAGCAGTATTCTCAGTGGGGCCCCTGGGAGAGCTGGAGAGGAAAGCTGGAGGGGAGAGAAGAGGAGGGCCAGGGGAGAGAGGAGCGAGGGCTAACCTGGAACTGTCAGGAGGCTGAGTGAGGGTTGGCCAGGCTGGGAATAGGAGAGCAGTCATGGTCCCACTTGACATTATGAATGGTGCTGAAAATCTGCCACCCACTCAGATAAACACACACTGGCCAGTCTGATTGGATAAGCTGCAGAGCAAAGAGGTGAGAAGAGGAAATTTAATGTAACAAGAGAGAGGAGACAGATAAACACAGATGATGTCAGTTATTGTGTCTCCTTACACTTCATCTTTTAATTTTCTTCAGGCCAAACCGGTAGTTGTCTTCTAACTTGATGAGTGCAGCACACAACAATAGTCTCCCTCCGTCTGTGTGTCTGCCTCTGATGCTCATGATTGGTCAGCCCATCCGCCAGCTCACCGCTCTCCCCCGGGTACAGACGGTTGGATCCATGATTCATTTTGCAATGAGGAGGGAAAAAAAAAGGAGAGAGCGCATGTGAGAGAAGAAACAGCCAAGACCACTGGGAAATTATACGATGGAGCGGCGTGGTGGATCTGGAATTAAACGGCATAATTAATCAAGCAAAAAAACAAGCACGTTGCTCATACATTTATTATTTGCATGTTTTCCACTTCAGGAGATGTAATCAGCAGATATACGTCGGGGCCCCTGATCCGTGTCCCGAGGACCTAGAGGCCGAGCGCCCATTTCGACCACTGACCCTAAAAGCGTAAAGTGGGATCAGTTCTGCTCAACACTTTATTTTTTTCCTCACTGACTATCATCTCCACACAATGCCCTCTGCCTCCAAAGTAATCTCCTCAACAAGCAGAACAAGTCCCACAGAGTCATGTTGTTGTCTCCCAGTCCTTTAAATTAGGGTGTCTGCAAAATTGGGTTCACAACTCTGGGCTCTCTGTGGAGTTGTTCTGCATTATGCAGTGTGTGCACTTGACCCGACAGAGAACAACTAGCCAGTTTTAGAAAGATAGCGTGGAAATATCACAGCAATGTGATCACATAGCAGTATGGGGCTGACGAGACCATGTAAACCCAACAAAAACCTTTAAAATAAGTGAATCAACACAGCTACAAAAGGTCACATTAGGTTGCATACCTCCCCTGTACACTTCTGTATGTCCATCACACTGTATCCTTATGACGGCTGTTCCTCTTTTTGAATTTTGTTTTTCTGATTTTGGAATATGTTGTAATGATTTTCAAAACCGGTTCACACCAAATAATGCAGTTTCTTCAACGACGCACCTGCAAGTTGGGCACAGATGATTCGGCTTATTTGAAGCTCGGCTGGCAAATGCTGATGATTGGCATGCAACATAATATGACATGATATTTGTAGTTTTTAATCATTGTTTAGTTACTTAAAAAGCCCTTTTTTCCCCAAGTGGTGTTTGCATGATTCTGCCTTCCCTTGTGGTAATTTATGCAGTGAAATATTCAAGGTATCTTCACAAAAAGTTCACAATCAACTACATATAGGAAACCCAACGTTGTGACCCTTTAACCCCCTTTTGTTGCAGACGTCTGTGAGCTGCAGTGAAAATTCAGAAAAAAGCAAAGATCTGAGAAAAGTTAATAAAAATAAGCATATTTGTGTGTGTGTGTGTGTATTTTTTTCCTACCTTGTTGATCATCTCACGACCCCTCAGATTTGTCTTGTGACACCTCGGTGGGTCCTGTCTCCCAGGTCAACTTAAGTAAACCCTGTAGAAACCTGGCACATAGAGTATATGTACACTATTTATATATCATTCTAACTTTGATTTATTACAAGTTATTTGTCATTCTGTTTTTTGTGCTGCTGCAATACTTTTTCCTCTCTCAATGAAGTTTTTATTTCATCTTATAATAAGGTAAAAATGTCATAAAGCACAATAATGTCACTATGATCTCCCACTATGGGCTATATCCATTAGTATAACAAGTTTCTGTTGTTGTTATTGTAGAAATATTGATGTGATTTTCTCACAGGATACAGAGCATCGCTGGACCTTTCACCTACACCTCCTGTGCCTCCACCACATGTATCTAACCCTCATTATGCCCATTATGCATAAATACAATTTGAAACCTATCACTTTCCAGCTGGTCAATACGGCTTGTTCCTGGAGCGCCGTCATCAATCGCGGTATCAATATGGAAATACCACTGTGACCCAGACATTAATCAATGGGCTCCTCCGGGAGGAGAGGGAGGGCAGGGGCACCTAAAATCATCAATGAGACGGATCGGCCCGCAGTCAGGCTCGGACAGTCCGTATTGATAAGAGCATTTCCACCTGTAGCGGCCGCAGCGCGGAGACAGGCCGCATCTGAATTCAATACCCGCCGCCGCAGCTGCGAGCTCCGAGCCCAGAAAGACACGGTTGAGCGGAGATACGTGCCTCGACTCATCATAAGACCAGTCTCTTTTTCTCCATATATGTCCCCTTCCTCCTCCTCCTCCTCCTCCTCTCTGTCTACCTCAGAACTTTTTTTGGTCATGCCTCGCGCTAAAGAAGCACATCACGCCTCTAATAGAGAGCAACAATGACTTCAAATTAAGTTCTTTGTCTTTATTCCGCGGCTTACACTTCGCCGAGCCCTCCCTCTCTCCTCTCCCCTCCCTTCGCCGCACAATCTCTGGAGTTTAGTCAAACCTATTTCCTCCTCCAACTTCAAACTGTGAGATGGGGGTGGGGGGGTTGGGGTGAAAGTGGAGCTCGACATCAATGAGAAAAGTCTTCAGATGCTCGTCTCACGCGTTCATCTCACTGTGAGCGCGGGATTAAAACGTCGTCTCACTGTTGACATCCAAACCTTGACCCAATCAATTAGGTCCGTGCTCTGCGTTTGCCTCCTTTACCCGGATACAGCAGAGCGGTGGTTGATGGGTAGCGTGGGACAAGTCAGCCTCCTAGTGGCGCCATAGTGTACTCACAAGGAAAAGCAGCAAAATGCCTGTGGAGAAACATTTCATTAAAAGGAAAGAGGGAATATTGGATAATTGTGATTTGGTTAAATGAGCACAGTGGAGCTCTAAGAGCGGTATTAATCTGTTTCACTTTGTAAATTGTGCAAATTCCCCTCATGGTGGTGACTAATCCTGGCATTCCCGAGAACCCCACATTTGGGAGTCAAGCAATGTTGACGATCCCCATATTTGACTTCCAATCAAATCCCACACCGCTCTCTCCCTCATGACACTTATTAAAGGTTAGAGTTCAAGGGTCGTGTGTCCTGTGTGCACACGGGCCTGCCCTTTTCATTCCCAATCAGCCGCTCTCTTTTTTTTCTTCCCGTGCCAGAACGGGGAGATGCAACCACAAAGGTCATGGACATGGATTTCCTTTGGTTTGACTCAATGAAAAGGTCAGATGAGGGCACCATGAAATGGCAGTGAGGCCTTCACATCGCCCTCATAGGGACCAGGGTCCTTACATCACCCTGAAATGGCACAGGCTGAGCCCTTCTGGGGCCGCTCTCACAAGAACCAGGAGGGTCCCGTGGGCCGCTGTGACCTCGTCCGGGCCCCCTGGTGCTTTAGTGTTATGTGGAACAAAACCTTTCAGAACACAGTGTAGAAGAAATGAATGTAGGCCTACACACGTCTTCCTGTGACTATAAATACTTCAATTCCATAGACTTTATTAACAACAGTGTTACACAAACTGTACAGCAAAGCGCTGAATATGATAGAGTCAGGCAACAGACAAAATATTATGGAAATTGGTCTTTACCCACTTTCCTTGAACAACTCATGTTAAAGTGTGTGCGAGTTGGGCCTGTCTCTGTAAAAATAGATCTGGGTTGCTGTGTATTTTGCTCTTCCACCCAAAAACTGCATCTAGGAGGGCTGTATCTCTGCTGGTAGGGCAGATTGGCCATTAATAAGGCTTGTAAGGATCCCGGTTTTCTCATGTCCGTATGTCAAAGTGTCCTTGAGCAAGACGCAGAGTCCCAGACTGCTCCCACTTCAGACAAAAAACATCTGCAAAATTAATGTAATGTATCTGAACAGGTGATTTAACAGGGAGTTAAATGTGAAGGCATATAATTAAAAACCTGCCTGTGGCCTCTACTGGGACAGATTTCTGCTAACTCAAAATTCTAATTTTCAGCAATTTTCAACATCAAATCCTTTCAACTTTTTTAGTTAACCTGTCTTGTAGTTGCCTGGGTCCAGACTCCACCGAGTTGACTGATTCTGGTCTGGCACCCTGACATGAAACAGCTGTTTCTCGGCTGAAACAGCGATTATCCATTGAGCACCATGGGGGGACTAACAATTAGCCAATCAGTGCCTCGGGCAGGACTAGCGTTGTCAAGACCAGAGGAAGGGGTCGTAAGAGAAACCTGAGGGGTTGTAAAATTATTAACAGGATAGGAATGAAGAAGAAACATATTCCTCTAATGTTTATTTTCCTTTAGTGAATTACCGGGTAATTTCACATCTTTCAGCCTCTAAAATTTTGAAAGAGCAAACAAAATGAGGAAAACTGGTCACAACCGGCAGACATACACTATATTGCCAAAAATATTGGCTCACCTGCCTTGACTCGCATATGAATTTAAGTGACATCCCATTCTTAATCCATAGGGTTTAATATGACGTCGGTCCACCCTTTGCAGCTATAACAGCTTCAACTCTTCTGGGAAGGCTTTCCACAAGGTTTAGGAGTGTGTTTATGGGAAGTTTTAACCATTCTTCCAGAAGCGCATTTGTGAGGTCACACACTGATGTTGGACGAGAAGGCCTGGCTCTCAGTCTCCGCTCTAATTCATCCCAAAGGTGTTTTATCGGGTTGAGGTCAGGACTCTGTGCAGGCCAGTCAAGTTCATCCACACCAAACTCTCTCGTCCATGTCTTTATGGACCTTGCTTTGTGCACTGGTGCATAGTCATGTTGGAACAGGAAGGGGCCATCCCCAAACTGTTCCCACAAAGTTGGGAGCATGGAATTGTCCAAAATCTCTTGGTATGCTGAAGCATTCAGAGTTCCTTTCACTGGAACTAAGGGGCCAAGCCCAGCTCCTGAAAAACAACCCCACACCATAATCCCCCCCTCCACCAAACTTTACACTTGGCATAATGCGGTCAGACAAGTACCGTTCTCCTGGCAACTGCCAAACCCAGACTCGTCCATCAGATCGCCAGATGGTGAAGCGTGATTCGTCACTCCAGAGAACACGTCTCCACTGCTCTAGAGTCCAGTGGCGGCGTGCTTTACACCACTGCATCCGACGCTTTGCATTGCACTTGGTGATGTATGGCTTGGATGCAGCTGCTTGGCCATGGAAACCCATTCCATGAAGCTCTCTACGCACTGTTCTTGAGCTAATCTGAAGGCCACATGAAGTTTGGAGGTCTGTAGCGATTGACTCTGCAGAAAGTTGGCGACCTCTGCGCACTATGCGCCTCAGCATCCGCTGACTCCGCTCCGTCATTTTACGTGGCCTACCACTTCGTGGCTGAGTTGCTGTCGTTCCCAATCGCTTCCACTTTGTTATAATACCACTGACAGTTGACTGTGGAATATTTAGGAGCGAGGAAATTTCACGACTGGACTTGCACAGGTTCACTGAGCTCCTGAGAGCGACCCATTCTTTCACAAATGTTTGTAGAAACAGTCTGCATGCCTTGGTGCATGATTTTATACACCTGTGGCCATGGAAGTGATTGGAACACCTGATTTCAATTATTTGGATGGGTGAGTGAATACTTTTGGCAATATAGTGTATGTGACTGCTGATGAGGGGTTGCAAGTAGACATCTCTTTGTTTTATGAAGTCACAAACCAAAACAGTTAAGAACCACTGGTGTAGACCGTTATCTGCCCGGACTGAACACTTTTTCTGATTTCAAAAATTAGTTTTGGAAAGTGTTGCCTCAAAGAAAAAGTGCTTTTATAGTAAGTTCTTTCTTGATGTTGTACACAGTAGTTTACTGTGTAGTTTACTGTGTACAACAATAACAAAAATCTTAACTCAAGGTCCACTTACTAACTCCAGAGCTTTTTCGTGGTTAATTCAAATTTGTTCATTAAGAATTTATGACAATAACTGCAGACTGTGTCCCGGGACATTCACCTTTTCTCCTCAAACTTGATCAGGATTTCCCTATCCGTTCCATGTATTACTAATTACTCTAATAATGTCCTCTGATGTGTAACAAAGAGACGAGAAGCAGAAGTTTTACAAGATTTGATTTATTAACTATGATACAGATCACATAAGGCCTTGCTGTATACACCATTCCCATTGAGACAAATTACCATACTCAGCAAATAATGACAGTTTTTTGTTTGATGTTATCTTTTCACTTTACAGTACTTCATTTTTTTTTTTTATTATTTTCTTTTTCCTCCCATTATTTCTTAATATTTTTTTTTATCATCTCTTAAATAGTGAGAGTGGTGGAGCCCTCTTCCTTGGTTGGGAAGAAATCATGCACTATACTGGGCTGGTCTCTCAATCGTTCACAAAGAAATTGTTAAAAAAAAAATGCTTTGTATTTCTTTAATTATTAAAATAAAACATAAAAAGAAACTTTATTTTTTTTCTATCACCACTGACTAAAGGGCAAAGTGTTAGACCCCCTAACATACCAATAAACAACCATTTGAATATAGTTTTGCTTGTTTCTCATTTTAACTTAACAGACATCTGTCACCATTGTTGCAACAAAAAAGAAAACAAAAAAAGAAAAAGAAAAGCAATGCAGCCACATATTATCGCTGAACCAAAGTCACATTTTTTAATTCAATTGTTCTTCTAAACTGTCACTTTGCTTCCCATCTCTCCCTCGACCCTTTTTTCCACAGTCTTTGGCTGCCTCACAGTCAGTTCAGTATTAACACATTGATATACACAGGGAACGCCACTGGCCGGCGTTCACACACAAGTACCAGTGGTCACCCCCTCCCTTCCTCCCTCCGTCTCCCAAATAATGATCCCATTCACCCATTCGCTGTCTGTCTTCCCTCCCTCTCGCTCTCCCCCATCTCTCCCACACTTTCTCTGAGGATCAGTGTGTGTAATCTGGACGAGCTAACAGGGTTACACAGCGGGGTAATGGCCGCAAGGAGAACTGCATTCCTCTCCTTCACGTTTGTTTGGATCACGCTGGTGTCTGGCTGTCTGCCAAGCACAGCTTGCTAGCATGTTAGCTCAAACCCACCCACCCAAAGACACATTCTTAATTCCTCTAGCACACACACGCACACAACACCCACACACAAGGTAAATAGGTAGTGTAGACTGATAAAAGCTCCTTTAAGAGTTCAGTGATTGGTTAAAAGTGCCCCCCCGCCCCCCCTTCTGGGCAGAGAGGACAGTCTGGGGAGACATGCAGAGATGAAATTCAGTGTCAAACAGAATAAGTGACCTTGGTGAGCATCTGCTTAACATTAACACGCATAAGTTCACGTGAACACAGAGACATGTATGTGTGTGCGCGCACACACACACACACACACACACTTCAAAAAGCTGCTTCGATCGGGGCTCAGCAATTCTCCTCGAGCCCCATCTTGCTGGTTTCTACGGTAACAGCAGACTGGGCCGAGGAATTCTGTGATGCTCCATTCGAGTCATGCAGACGGATGAATGGACTGTCTGTTCTGTCTGCTGTCTCTCCCGGACCCAACTGTCTCTCTTGGACAGGGAATGACTAGGGGATGCGGTGGCATAACAGTGACAGCGGCGGGGGGAGTCTGGTGTAGTGGTTACACTCAAATTATATTTCGATCAAGAGCAGGTTTGAGTCTCCTCACCTGAGGCATTACGCTGTGTCCTATGAGGACAGCATGCTGAGGCCTGGAGCAGTGGTTACCAATTATTTCAAACGATAAAAAGCCTCCCACCTGTCAAAGCTTGAGCCGCGCTCCCAGCTCTTACTTTCTGGCCTGTAATGCTACATTGTGCCTCAATCTCCTAAATCTCTATTTCCTCCACTCAAATATGGTGTCTGTGAAGTGGCATGCACTCCTCTACAAAGGGCTGAGTGCTTTGGTGAAGAGGAAACTAACAACAAAAGACAGAGAGGCAATTTCTCTCATTTACTGCATGTCTAATCAACTACGATGTAGCCACATGCTTTGTGGCTACAGAGCCTGAATCTATATATTCTCAATTGATTTGTACCAGATTTAAAACTGCTGTTGTTCTTTTATTTACACACTTTCGCTTCATGACCTCTACAGTTAATTTTATCATCAAAGAATGATGAAAAATCGTAACAATTGCACCCATAAGAGAATCTGACGCTACAAAAACCACAGTAGGAAAATGGTGCTACGCCCATGCAGTAGTGGAAGGGAGGTTATGGCGGCAATACCCATTTCTTCCTCTAGATGTCAGTGGTGTGCTCCCAGAGAGAGAGAGTAGGGTGGATTGACAATAAAGTGAACGGTGGCTGTCAAGTACTGGCAGCTCCGATTTAAAATGTGCCTTCAAAGTGCTCAGAAAAGTGCTTTTTGAACAAGGTCCTTACTGTGAAAACTGCAGCACCGACTCGCTCGTAAAACCACCACAGCGTGAAAGAAGCAACATGACAGGTGAAGGTCCAACCCTGGAATTATTCCCACTATCTGCCTAATACAGGGAAATTCAGGTAAAACAAAAATGCATGGATACATGCGCACACAGACAGATAGACAGTCACACAGACACTTACACGCAAGGCCACTCATTGAGTGACGGGCCCGGGTTTCTCTGTGTTTCCCAAGATTTTGTCAAGAACAGAATAAAAAATGCATCGGGACAGTGGGAATGTCAATGCAGACTCAAGATTTGGACCAATGAAAATATCCACTTTCTAAGCTGTTTTCTTCATGTGTTTACAGAGACGGGGCATGAGGTTGAAGTTCAAACCAAGAGAGAGAGCAAACAGGAGACTGGGAGGAGCCTGCCCAGAATGCAAAGGGTGTGAGAGTTCCCATAATCCTTTGCTCCAATTTGATGCCTCGGTTTTGATTTTATTTTTTTTCCCCCTGTGCTTGGCATACTGCCGCGACTGAAACTGAATCTGTCTCTGAGCGTGTGTGCGAGGGGTTGACAGATAGGAATGTGTAAGAACATCCTGTCGGGTGAGTAGTAACACGTGTTTCTTGTCCTCTGTACAGTGGTGAAATAAACGTGTGTTCAGGACTCGCTCTCTGCTCCACGTTGTCCCAGCCATGGCCTCCAGGTAGGTACAGTAGGTGGGGGGCAGTTTGCAAAAAAATGGGCGCCGGCCGCCAAAATTCCAAGCGCAGTCAGAGGCAAAGGGATTGAGGAGAACAGTTGTCGGAGGCACACTGGCCACTGGGTGTTTTTGTCAAGTGTGTGTCTGTGTGCGTGGTGAAGCAATCCCAACATAACAGAGTTCACATTCCCCCTGTACTTCACTTCTGAGTCCCTCCCTGAGTCCCTTTAACAGTTACTGGCAACATCTCACTCTTTGTTAGTGTGTTTGTGTGTAGGTTCTCTATAAGGCAAGGAGGGCAGGTCTAGATGAAGTGAGACTGAGAGACAAAGGGATAAAGTGGCGAAGAGGGAGAAAGATCTTACTGCCAGTTCAGAGGCTCTTCAGTGTTCCCCTTTTTCTGCCTTGTGTGTGTGTCCATTTTTCTAAAAGCAACGGAGCTCATATGCCCCCCTTCCTCTCCCAAACATGTAGGTTTCTCCCTGTACATACTGCATCTCACTCAATCTCTCCCAACTTCTCTTCCTACCTCCTGTTCTCGTTTCAATGTATTTTCTTCAATTTCTTCCCAAACCTCAAAATCTCTTATTCTGAACCCTTAAATCTCTCTGAATCTTGTTATCCGTCCTCTTTTTTTTTTTTCTCTTTCCCTTGATCCCTGGTTCACAGCGTGTGTTGTTCCGTAGGGGGGTGATGGGGGTGCAGGGAGGGCGGCAGCAGGGCTGGGATCGGGGACTGGGGAGTAGCAGGTGGGGAGTGGGGTGGGGACTGATGTTGATGGTGGTGGTGATGGTGGTGGTGGTGGTGGATAGGAGGGCCGTAGTGTGGGATGACAGGAGGGGTGGCGGGGAGGACGTAGGGAGTCGGGGACGGAGTTGGCGAGGATGAGTAGCCTCCAGCCATGCAGGAGTAGGCCGAGGTTCCTCCCCCGGAGGAGAGCGTAGAGGTGGGGGAGCCGGGGAGGCCGTCGGCCAGCGGCTGATTGTAGAAGAAGTACGAGCACTGGTGGATGAAGCTCTCGATGATTGTCTGGTAGGTGCGGGTGGCAGTCAGGGCGTCCATGGTGGTGAAGTCTGGTCTCATCAGTGTGGGCCAGAAACAGATGGACAGGTTCTCACTGGTCATCAGGTTCAACTTGTTATTCTGGCTCACCCTGGGCAACACAGAGAAACCAAGAAATTAATTGGCCACAAATCACTACTATGTTAACAGAACATTTCAAAAAAGGGATGCTTCAAATGACCTGCTGCTGATCAAAACCTGACGGTGTCCTCTAAATCTCCTGATCACATAAACTGATGCTATTACATAAGCCAAATTATTACTATGAGGGTTTTTACTCCTCATGTGGAATAAAATACGCTATCGAAACAGCAGGGGTCTCTTTCTAAAAAGGTCCGATAGAAGAATCGACTCAGTTGTATATTGTGTACTGTAGGGCTGCAACTATTGTTGATCTGCCAATAATTGTCCGATGTTGTGTTTTGTCCAGCCAACGGTCTAAAAAAGTAAAAGACTTCAGTTTACAATGATATGAAGCAGAGAAGAGCAGAAAATAGTCCTCACGTTGGAGAAACTGGAACCAGAGAATGTTGTTTGCATTTTTACTTAAAAATTACTTGAGTGATTAATCGATTTATAGTTGTCAATTAATTTCCTGGCAATCGACTGAACGTTGCAGTTCTAATATTTAGCATCTTTAAATGATCTGACTGGAAGAATCTACAGCCCTGCTAGCAGCTCTGTGAGGCCGTAAAAGTATCTTTTATTTGACAATAAAAAAACAAAATTGTACAAAAATAAGCATCATTTTGTGTGATAGACGTGTGTTTTTTCTCGTATTCCTTTAATCATCTTGTGACCCCTCAGATTTATCTTGGGACCTCTTGGGGGTCCTGACCCACAGGTAGACAACCACTGAAACTACGAAGTTTTCCTGGCATTTTTGTAGCACAGCAGTCAATTTGTCATACTTGTCATTGTAAGAGCTATTAATACATACATAAACTGTAACATCCAAATAACCACTGCATTAACACAGATCATGACTCAACCTGAGTAAAACCTCTATTCTGTCTGTGTGCTGGTTTCAGTGATGTCACCGCTAGGTCACTTGACTGGGTGACCGGTGGTGTAGTCAGCACGGCTGTCAGAGGCCGTCCGTGACCCCGTCACTCACTCACTTGTTCAAGTGGCTGATGACATATTTGAAGACCTCGTAATTCTCCTTGGGGAAGCGGCGCAGAATGTCCTTCATCGTCTGGAAGCGCTGCTCCCTATCGTTGATCTCTGAATGGTGGCAGAGAGAGAGAGAGAGAGAGAGAGAGACGAGAGGTTAGAGGAGGGAGGGAAGTGGCTGAAAGAAAAGATTAGGGGAATCTGAGGACAAGATGTCAGGGGTGTGAGAGTACAGAAAGATGAGGAGGGATGGGGGCGGGGTACAATGGAGAAGAGGAGAGTTTGAAGAGCACAGTGAAAGCAATTGGATTCAGCTCTCAAAAACTCTGTGCAGGACACAGTGATTTCATCCTACAACAGTACGAGTTTCACACATCCCAGTGACGAAAACACACACACACACACGATTCAAAAGGAGTCCAAACTGTAGTTCTCAGAAAAGACAAGACAACAGACAAAGACCACACACATTCCAGAGGAGAAACATACCATGCATACACCCATCACAATGTCCTACAGATTACAGCAGCTCACACACAAACACTCATACACATGCGCTGGGTGTGTTAAGCCTGATGGCAGCGAGGAGTGAGTCAGAAAAGCTGACGTCACCAGCTAACACAGTCCATCCTGTGTGAATGCGAGCGAGGCAGAGAGCGGCAGTGAGAACAGCAGATGTTCTCCTCCACATCACAAACATGATTTACAATCAGAGAATTTGAGTTTGTATTCCCACAATGAGGTCAGTGTGGATCAAAAACAGATTTGAGGCGTAATGGCTGTACACAGCTCCAGTTCCTCCTGCCGTACATCCATCACCAGTAATCAACTAACTTCCAACAGCTTATTTAAAGTAACGTCACCATGACAATATCCACTAAAATCCACCCACCCAGCTTTTTCTATACATCTCTTTTTCTCCACCTCAAATACTGAAAATGCCAAGCACAATATGCCATTTTCAACCGAATGAAGGCTTTCTCGTCTCCAACTCCACCTCATTTTTCTTTTTCGCTCTCTCTTCTTTTCCTCTATTGTGGCACCGACTGCAGGAGCTTTATCAGGTCTCTGTCACGGCTGAAGGGTCTCGCTGGGGCCGTTAAAAAACACACACACATGCAAAGCTCGGTGAGTGACAGCAGCCTTGCGGCCCGGGGGTAAATCTCTCTGGCGCGATGCAAGACTAAGCTACGCCTTAAGTCTCCATTCTGACAGATTACAGGACACAAAGAGAAAAGGAGAGGCCGTGTAGAGCGCAGGAACACTCTTGTTTATCTAACATATGACTGTTTTCTCATGACTTCATCCGGACTCTGTTATCCATAGTGCATCCCCCCATCATGTGCAATCATCCCCACATCCTCCTCTCCGAAGCCATAAATATTCTCTCCTCCACCCCATTTTTCCTCCGTTCCCCGGCTCCTCGCCGAGTGTTAAATCCAATTCTCCCCATGGATGGATTTGGATTGCAAGAGTTTTGCTTGTTAGGTTAAAGAAAAGTTACAATGAAGGGAAAAGGATTTAAGGCAAAATCCAATACACCTCGCGTTTTTGTGAGGTACTCTCCCCACATCCCTTTGCCCCATGTCCCCAGGACTTACTGAAGGCCTCCACCAGCTCGCCCTGCATGCTGTAGGGTACCAGAGGCTCAGGTAGCTCAGAGAAGAAGGCCTTCATGGCTCCGGCTACAGTGTTCATGGTGAAGTCTTTCTCCACCAGGTCCAGGTTGTGGTCTGGGAAAAAAATGTAAATAGCAAGAAGACATTTGAAGTACAAAGGACACATATCAGATATATACATCACGGTTTTAAATGCACACAGTAAATAAGAGAGGTGGCCAAAGTAAACACCTGACAGACAACTTATAATCTCACTCATTCCAAAACAACAGTCCTGTAAAAAATACTACTGTTGTGAAACTTGCTTTGGAAATGTTGACTCAACCACAGTCTAGACTATGAATTGATATATAACATGAGACAATATAAATTTGTCAACTGTCAGAGATTTTGCTATACTGTTTATACCATTATACCAGGTCCACTTGATCTGAAACAATGGCATCAAAGCAGTACCAACATAAATACAGGTTAAAAAAACTTGAAAAGATGTCTTAAAACTCACCTGTTTGACTTTTCATTTCATATTTTCTGTACTTTTTTGTATCAAGTATCTTTGAGTACAATGAAATGTGCCACATAAAGCTGATCTACTACTATTATTATTATTAACGGCCCGTCATATAACTAAAGAAAAACTGCACATATTCAGCATGGTGGCTTGACAAATCAATGAACAGTGTTGAGTGTTTTTGGAAATAATGGGGTATGAGTTCAGCGTCAATGTGATCAAAGCACTTTGATTTGTCAGGCATCACATTTTCTGGATCAGAAACAGACATTCCCGTCTTGTTATTGATTTTCCAGAAAATTGACTGAATCACTGCAAAGTAAAATTACACTTACAGTGTTAGAGGGTTTTATCCATATCGCAAACTTATAATTCACAGTTTGTATTTGTTTTGTATTGTGCACGCAACTTGTAGACGAGCCTGCACAAACTGGTCTGTTCTAGACTTTTCAATTCATAATTTAATCAATATGAATAAATAACAAATAGCTTCTTTGGTGAAGAATGAACCGTAGACAATTATAAAATAGATTTGAGCCGAGAGAGACAGCTCAGAGAGCCAGACAGCAAAACCACTAGAGAACCACTCTAGCTGATAGGTGTGTGTCTGTGTGTGTGTGTGAGAGACCAAGAGACTTAATTAAAAAAAGCCATTTTCTGATAACTTTTTACTTTACAAAGGTAGTATGTGTAGAAAGAAGAGAGGCAAGAAAAAAATTATACTTTTACGGTCAGTGAGTTCTTTAACAGTTTGAGGAGAGCTCCCATTTTGAGAGTTTTCAAAATATAGTGTTTCTGATGCTGCTTTCGGCTGTAATGAGTTATCTGAATCTTCGGGAGGTGATGAAGTGCCATCTTCAGTATGGCTATGAGACACCTACACTGTAGTTTCACCTGTAATTGTCTTGTCCCATTGGCCTGAGGCTCAGAATGATTCAACGCAGGCCTTCAGCTCTGATTACTGGAGTTGGATTTAACCTCAACCAGGCGTGGATGCCCGCATACACAGGCCCTTCTTGCTCTGCTATCTATCTTGGCAGCGACATGCTTCATTAACCAAACCAATCTGGAGGTAATTAACTGCCCACATCAGATAGACACACGCATGGAGACACACATTGAGAGCCCTTGTACGTTACATGCACACGTGTGAACACGCACACGCACACAGGAGCAGGTAGGAGACTGAGGAGGCATCTCTGCAGTCTAAAAAGGAAGCGAAGGCCAGTTCCTTCGGTAGAAAGAATGCTCGCTGGTTAATTACACACACATCTTTATGGCCTGTTCTTCACATCCAGTGTATAAGTGAACAGGCTGAAGCAGGAATGAGCATGTGTACTTCTGTACGTGTGAGTACTGTAACTAACAAACCTTGGTCAAACTGCCGCTGCATGCTCTCCATCTCTGCCTTGTTCCCGCTGACCCTGTAGATGCCCTCTGTGCTCAACCCTAGTGGAGAGAGGGAGAAAGAGGGAAGTTGTTAGTGTTCTTTTCATGTGTTTAATTTGCAACAGGTATCAAGTATTTATGGTAGATGTTCAATCACCTCCAAGAACCCTTTGATCACATCATTACGACGACTATAGATGCAATCTGAGGGGCTGAAAAAGTAGAGCTACTCTAATGGCCTCTCCGTATGTCCCCCTCCATCTAAACACACTATTAGCACTATTTATTAAACCCATAAAACACCCCTCAGGCCTGCTAAGAGCCCACTGGTGCACTGTGACAAGCTGAGACTACCTTAGAGCCACACACTTTAAAATGACTTGAGGAACAGCAGATGTGCTTTCCCTCTCAACTTACTTAAGAGGATATTTACTCTTGTGATATATATTTTAAGGAGTTTCTATTTAGAGGTGTAAAATATACCCATTGACCAACAGCAGCAGAAGAGGCTGTGTCTGAAACGTAACATCCGGAGTGTAAAAGCTTAGGATAGGGTTATAGAAAACGTTGGTCCATCTAATTCAGTTCAGACAACATAAACACTTTAGCGACAGCAATAAAGAACACGGCTGCTCTCCATTCATCACTACAACAAAAGAGCAGGACTGCAGCAATCTGGTATTTTTCATAACACTTCTGCCTTTCTGTCTCTCCTGCCTCCTGTTTGAATATGTATTTCTTCCAGACTTTTAATGGCTCACAGCAGGTGCAGTCTAGTGTGATGTGGTTGAAGCAGCCAATTAAATACTTCTCCTTAAGTACCTGTTGGATTTTATTATCTGTTTACAGCAATAACCTATTCTATTATAATCTAATAATCTAATAACATAGTCGACAGTTTGTGTTTGTGTTAACAGCTACCAAAAATTTCCCACATTGATCTTTTAAAACTCTGGAGGCCTTTTTAATTCAATCCCTGATCTTTTTATCAAGCTGACAACAACTGACTATTTCCTCATATGCTGTATAACTTTCATCTTGCAGGAAAAAAAGCACAATAGCAGTTTCAGAACTGTCCACCCTTGAAAACACTTCGTAAATATCTCCTCTAGTCTTGTATTTCGGCAGTACATCCATGTACTCATACATGGAAAACACAAGCAGCCAAGTCAAAGCGTCAAGGCATGTGGATAGCTGGTGAGAGTGAAAGCTCGCTTCATTTCCGTTCATTAATATTTTTTCCAATTCATATAAGATAAGGTTCCACCTCCCACCCTTGAAATCCTCTCCTCGTTTACACTTTGGTGGCGATTCAGGGAGACAAAGAGCAATCCAGAGGGAGTGAGGGAGATAGGGAGTGGCAGAAAAAGAGGGCGAGATAGAGAGAGGCAGGGAGGAAATGAGAAGAGCTCTCAGTCAAGGCATACAGCATCGATCTCCTCCTTCTACCAATCAATTACCCACAAAAGCTTTTCTAGCCAGACACTAGGAAAACAGGGATGGGGGGAGAGATAGGGAGAGGGGAGTAGTGTAGCAGTGGTGGGGGGAGAGAGAGAGAGAGAGAGAGAGAGAGAGAGAGAGAGAGAGAGAGAGAGAGAGAGAGAGAGAGAGAGAGGGAGGCAAAATAGGACAAGCACCCAAGTATGTGAAAGATAGTGGGGGAGTTTGAGGACGCATAGGAGGTGAGGGTCAGACTGATGAAAGAGAGAATGAGAAAAAGTAAAGGGATTAAGATAAGGAGGGATATATGGAGGGATAGGAAATGTGTTTGAAACAACAAAACACATAAAAGATGGAGGATAGAGGAGAATGAAAAGAATCGAAGTGGAGCCACAAAGCAGTGGATAAAGAAGGTGAATAAAAGAGTTTTACTTTGATAGCTCGGAAAGGTCAGCTCTCCGAAACAGACGTCGACATCCACTTCCTCTGGGGTCAAACAAAGCACTAGCACTTCCCGGGGGCAACGTAAATATGAGCACTTCCTGTGGCAAACAAATGTTTTATCTGCATCCTCCAACAATGTCTTCTTTAGCCGTGTTAGAAATTGTAACTTTAACTCATAACTTTCCATTCTTTAAAGCTATTGTCAATCCATACTGCAGTGCATATAAATCATTGCTTTTAACAGCTTCTGGTGCCTATATCCTCATACAATACACACACAAAAGGAGTAGAAACCTAAAAATACAACCGTCTATGTTGACTGCACAGCTTCCAGCAGCACTCAAGTGACCAAAAACACACCTGTGAAGCTGCAATCACACAAACTCTGAGAGCATGATAAATGCTCCTGTAGTTAGCGGGCTGTGCTCCTGCAGCATGTTGCTGTCTGACAACCCTCCAAGCTGATCCCACATCAGCCCAGACCCCAGCGTCTGTCTGGGTTCGGCAGCCCAGAGGCTGATTTCATAGTTCACCACGAAAACAGGCAGCGGCTGGGTGCTGCCCTTTACGTCGCTATGGAGGCTCCTTCGGCCAGCAGATATGCCCGCACACGCTAACACACATTCATCACCTCGGCACCCGTGAGCAGAACACAGTGCGGCTACCACGCTGAGAGAAAGCCGGAGCTGAGGAGAGATAACAGCAGTCACTATGGATTGATTTTATATAGCTGCTTTTCTCCAAGAATGCATGAAAATAACACAAAATACCACATCCACTCCTATTATTCTCACGGACAAAAGGGAGTGAGGTATGAGGCACAATTAAGAGAAGCAACAAAGAAATAAGACTTCTGAAAACAAAAGACAGAAAATAAGAGTTTTTTCTGCAGTGCATTTTGTGTATTGCCTTTATAAAACATACAACATATTGTTGTATCCATAAATTCAGAGTTTTCTGACTAGTAAATCAACAATTGGCTTTGTCTGAGGGTCATCATTCTTAAAGAATTGCTTTCAGATACAGTATACGGAGGATCATCAATGACATTTGAACAGATGAACAGAAAGGCAGGAACACTGGGTTTGGGTTTAAGTTAGCTGTAAGTATTTTTGTTTGAGAAGGAGGGGACAGGGAAGGATGTAGGTCAAAGCTGCAGGTCCTGGGTCAGCCTCACAACGTCACTCATTATCAGCCCCCACTATAGTGAGAAACATAGTGTCAGCGCTGTACGGTAATTTCCTGTCAGTGCCATTATACCCACTGATTGCAGACGCAGATACGGGATAAGCAAAGTCTGACTTACAGCAACTACAATTGAAACTAAATTGCACATTGTAACTAATTTCCCCTTCCAGTAGCAGTAATTCTCCTTGTGAGTGTGCCATTATGTACTGCATGTGTTAGTATGTAAACAAAATATTTCTGCGCACATTCTCTCATTGGTTCCTACAGTGAGATGTTTGAGGCTTCACTTCTCAAACATGCATATGTACACAAATAACACAGGAGCAGGCTAAACTTGCACAGGAAAGAGCTGAGCCTGAACATTCTTCCAATTTCCTACCTTGTGATATTGATCGGACAGAGGGAGCTATGGGGCAGAACATTACCTGGCAAGCCCCTGGCTAACACACACACACACACACACACACACACACACACACACACACACACACACACACACACGCACACACGCACACACGCACACACACGCACACACACGCACTCACAACAAAGCATGCTGACAAGAGGAAGGACAGGATGGAGAGAAAGCAATGATGGGGGAGATGGAGGGGATAGCGGGGGGGGGGGTGTGCAGTGAATTGAGTGAGGTGACGATAGGACAGGGGGAGAAATAGAAATATGGGTTAGGAAGAAGATGAAAGAAATCAAATCTGACAAGTGAAGGTACTCGGAGAGACAGAGGGAGAAGGATGACTGGATCTGGAGAAAGAATTGGAGAAACACAGACACGGGAAAGGAGGAGGGAACAAGAGGATTAGGTGAAACACTAAAGGAGAGAGTGAGGGTAAGAGGTGGAAAATATCCTCATGTATGCACACACCAGTGTGTATGTATATGAACGCATATTCAACCACACCTTCATCCAGAACTAAGTGCTGTGACTGCTCCAGTTAACATCTGAACAGGGTGCGGTGAAATCTAACGTGATGCCTTGTTATCTAGAGCTTTGCACCTATACTCCTACACACAGAGGAGGGCGGCGGATGTTTTGTAAGGCCGCAGTAATCCACAAATACAGAGTCTTTAATCAGGACAGAGATTACAGTGGAATGATTTAGCATGTCATTAAGTGACAGCAATGCTTTGACAAACTCACTTGTTCAAATGCAACTCACTTTATGGAAGGTGATGAAAAGACGTGTACATTTTTATCAAACATTGCTTATATGTATAATTAAGGGTCCTAAACCACATTAAGTTTGCTATAAGACAAACATTCAAAGTATCAGTATAGTAACTACCATTGAAATTTGAGGGGTTTAACAATCTTGTGGGAGTTTATATTTTACAGTTTAAAACGTACATTTACTAGGATTTAGGATGATTCTGATATTTTTTGCTGAACCCGTTTGAATAAATTCAAAAAGAAAAGAATTCAGTACTTTTCCATCTGCATTTTATTCCTGCAGCATGGAGAGAGCTTTGAAACAGCATTTAGACCTTTATGTTGAAAAAGTGTCACGCTGTGTTTTACAGGTCTGTAATTTCTTAATAATTCTGGGGCAGGTTTTCTGTTCAGTATGTAGACACAAATTTTCTGAGACATGTCTTTTAGCTAGATATTAGTTGAGTTTATAAGCCGTTGTTGATTTTCAGAGGAATTTAAGAACACATGCAAATATTCAATTTAAATAAAACTTAAAATGAAAATATAATTAAACAGCTAACTAAATACGTAATATGTTAAAAATCCAAATAATAATAAAAAAAAAGTTGAGGTGTTCGGCGGTGGAGGGGTGGGAGCCCAGCCAAGAATAGAGAAAAGTGTGCAAACGTCTACACATACTCATCGACCCTGCGCTAAGGCGCCTCTGGTTTAGTGTAACAGCTGGTGGCAGACTGAGAGGCAAGCTGGCAGTCCTAGGGCAGTGGGGCACCAGAACAGCCTGGCAGGGGGTTTGGCATCTGAGCAACAGGGTAGCAAGGTTAGAAGAGGCTATCCAACCACATCTGTGCTCCCAATACTCCCAGAGAGGAGATGAGACGAGGTAAGGTGGGGGATGGATGATTGGTGGCAACAGGCTAAAGATGTGTATACAATCGAGTCTAATCCATCCAAATTCAAGGTTAATCTAAGCAGGGGAGGGTATTTCAGTTAAAATACATACAGCCATTTTAACATTATACTCCAAGACATTTATTTGTTGCTTAAAATCCCTACTGGCTTTTCTCATCATCACACTGATCTGAATCTGAAGTGAGCAAACAGAAGCCAGCATGATCTGCTTGACGCTTTTACTTGAACCACTTTGGGAGCTGCCACATAAACTCTAGGTAATGATATTCATGTGATATGCATATATACTTATCACACTTCATTTTGCTTTATTTTTTATCAGACAACCACGTTATCAAAAAGTAAGTTAACACCCCAACTTGATTACCGTCCCTGGAGGGGCCCACATATAAAGCATCGGGCTCAGCCAAGCACAACCATTTATCAAACCTGAACAAAGAATAAGGGAGACACAAAAGAAAGCAAAGATGCACGTGCACATAGACCACAAAGGCTGCATGTGACTTAAGGAGGACGACAGGATCACACTCTTAGCTGTGAAGACCATAGTACGCAACAATCCCACCAGGGAGGAGGATTAAGATAAGGAAAAAAATGCAGGAAAAAAGACATATCAAAGGAGGCAGGTATAGCTTATGCAGAGGCAGAATGGATCCTATGAAATCATTTTACAACAGTTAATACTTAAATGACAGAAAACAACACCCTGCGCTGCGTCCAATTGGATGCCATTAAGCAAACTTGCTAAATGGCAAGTTTTTCTTGACATAATATAAGTAAAACATATTCCTACCTGTTGTTTCAATGAAGCGGATGCACTTCTCAATGAAGACTGGGATTGGCCGCTCAGGAGTGACCACGGTGGCCAGTGGCATACCAAAGTAGTTGCTTTCGATGGGTTTTGAGATGGAATGCCTGGGTTTGGGTCGTGGTTTCTGGGGAGGAAAAAATTGAGAAGAAAGACCAGATTGGTGGGAGCACTCAGAGAAAAAAAAACATTATTTGAGCCTGATTGACATTGACACTGCTGACATAGTTAAACATTTTCCAAAATTACACTGAGCCGAGAGGCATTGTTCTTGAAATGACTCTATTTAGATGGAAAAGACCATGAGATTGTTTAAAAGTGATTTTGTGTTAGTATCTACTTGAGCAAAAAGACAAACACACACACACACCCATCCCGCACATTCCTTCAAATCTTAAACTGATAAGGGATCATACATTCCTGTCTTGAACCCTGTTCTGTGCAAAGTGAGATATACATCGGTTCCTACATCGCTCTGGTCTCTTCATCCTTGCCCTCCTTCCTTTTGCAATTTGTGTTTCTCTCTCTGCAGCTCTCAGATAATCAAACTCTTTTATTCATTGTTTAATTACTTTCTAACTCCTGTTATTCTCCTGTTAAGAGACCTCTGCAACATTCTCTGCCTGCATCCGTATGTCTGAGGCATCTGCAGTAATTGTGCTGCGCTTTAATGGTGTTCAGTGGGAATGTTTTGAAGGCCCCTGAGGCCTGGATCTCTAGTAAGTCTGTCAGCCCCCCGAGGCTCTGCCCTGGCAGGCTGGGTGGTGAGGCAGGGATGCATGGTTGGCTGGGCACATAGACTGTGGGAGCAGTGCAGGCCTGACAGACAGACACAGGAAAGACGCAGAGGAGTGCTCATTAGAGAGAAGGAGCCCGGCGTGCCCTCTGCTCCAGATACTGGCCTCACTGCACTCCACCAAACACTGATACCACATACAGTGCTGCTTGAAAGTATGTGAACCTCTTGAGCATTTCTATTGTTTTACCATTATTTCTTTATTTAATCAGAACCACTAATTTTATATGAAATACCAAGTGTATGTTTATCCATTCCATATACTTTTTATTTTGAGGAAATCAGTTGTGTAGTCAAGACTAAATTTTTTTATTTTTTTTTGCCAACTTTTGTAGGTGCAAAAGTTTGTGAACCCTGAGCTGCATTACTTAAAATGAGCAGGTAAATACAACCAGGTGGGACAAAATTGGTGGCTAAATTAACCAATGAAATGGACCAATGAAATGGTCCCTCTTTAGGGAAGAAATTGGACAGCACTGCTTAAAACAGAGATGAAATCAAGTCAGTTTAGTCTTACCAAAAGTGAACCCATACATTTAAATCATGCAGAGAGGAAAAGACATCTCAGAGCACCCCAGGACCTCTTCCTGGTGGTACAGCACATTTGTCTGGGGAAAGCTATAAATGAATCTAAAAAAAGTTTAACTCCATCAGTCCACCATGAGGCAGATCATCTACAAATGGAGAGCACTGAAAATGACGGCAACTCAAGCCTCGAAGTGGACAACCATCTAAAATATCTGCATGGCCGCAAGAAAATTCAGGTAGAAGCCTCTCTTGCTGCATCTGGGACACATGTGCATGCTTCTACGGTAGGAAGAAAACTCAATCAACATGGCTTTCATGAGAGGGTTGCTGTGAAGAAGCCTCCGCTCTCAAAAAAGAACAAAGCTTCAACTTTGCCAGAAAGCACCTGGAGAACCCTGAAGCTTTCTGTGAACAGATGAGTCCAAAATTGAACTGTTGAACCTCCAC
This sequence comes from Enoplosus armatus, assembly GCF_043641665.1. Taxonomy (NCBI): domain Eukaryota; kingdom Metazoa; phylum Chordata; class Actinopteri; order Centrarchiformes; family Enoplosidae; genus Enoplosus; species Enoplosus armatus. The sequence goes on along the minus strand of NC_092184.1, from coordinate 14,053,715 downwards.
GTTTGGCGAAAAGTCAACACTGCATGCCACCAAAAGAACCTTCTTCCAACAGTGAAGCATGGTGGTGGGAACGATAAGATCTGGGCCTGCTTTTCGTCCTCAGGACCTGGACACCTTCACATAGTCCAGAGAATCATGAATTCTGAGGAATACTGTAAAATCCTGGAACATAACCTCAAGCCATCAGCTGTGAAGTTAAAGCTTGGCCAAAAAATGATCATGCAACATGATAATGATCTGACGCCTTCCAGCAATACAACAAAGGAACGGCTGAGGGAGAAGAAGATTTGGGCTCTGGATTGGTCAAGTCAAAGTCCGGACATGAAACACTGTGGCGGGACCTGAAGCGGGCAGTTCATGCCAGACGCCCATCCAACCTCACTCAACTGGCTGAAGGGGTTCACATGAAATATGAGTTTTGGTTAAATCAACCATTTTTGTTAAATAAACAATGACAATATATCATTTTCTTTGTGAGTCCATTATTTGGAATGTCAGTATTATGAATTGGGGTATAGATTAACATTTAATAAGGTTATTTTAGCATTTTTACAAAAATACTGACTATCTCTGTAGTGTTCACAAACTTTCGAGCAGCACTGTATATACACACACTCACTCAAAGCAGAGCTCAGGAAAACACTTATTAAGACTGAGCAGTCAACCAAGGCTCACCTGGACTTTTTCTGTCCTGCCTGGTGTCTGAACAATTTATTCTGTTTTAAATCTGTTATCTTTCAGCTGGCTCAACAGTTTTCATCTTTCAATAGGCTTCCACCTAAAAGAGCCCGACCAATACATCTGCAGGCCAGTATTGTTGGCCAGTATGTGGTTATTACAGAAATCAATATCAGTGAGTGTGCTGAGAGACACCTAAAAGAGATGGAAAAGTAAAACGCAGCTTTTATTGGCAACATTCCTATATACATTTTATCTTAACATATAATAACTTTTAATGATGTTTACCGTTACAAACTGTTATGCTCTACTCTCATAAGAAATCTTAGTGTTCAAAATATCTTTACTCAGACATGTCGTTTTCACAAAGTGTAAAAAAAAAAAAAAGTTGGTCGATATATTGTTATATTGCTCTCAAATATTTATATCGGTATTGGCCTCAAATATCTAGCATGATTCAGGCTCTTCTATCTAGGGTGTTTTTCTGTAATAAACTGTAGAAAAAGAGGCACTGTCGCTACTTCAACAGTCAACTGGGTGCTCAAGTGTCAGGAAAACAAAATGTCAAAGATAACTGGGCAACACTGCCTGGCTCACTGGAAGAGTCTGCACTTCATTCAGCAAGGCCCCTGAGATGCTGATGAGGGCTCTGTGCTGAAACACATCTAACTGCGGACTTTCCCAGCAAGTCAGTAACGGTTGCCCAGTTATCTTTCTATTATAAGCCCCACATGAGCTGATTCCTAACTGGAATTCCTTCACTCATCACTCCCAGCTACCTCCCCCGCTGCCCTGCCCGATCCCTCTGTGACATTCTCCCTTTCTCAACATACAGACATCCTTATGCTTGTGGCCGTTAGCCAAACACCTGCGCATATAGGCTACATGTGAGGTGTGCATTCAGGTGGTCACATGTGCACAAAACACCCACATGAGGATTTAATTGAATTAAAGGCGTAGTAATAATAGACGTGGCGCTACAAGACAACAGCCTCTGTGGTAGCTGTGCTGTCATAACTCACTGCCAGCTTGGTTTGGTAGCTCCAAGTAGCAGCTCATAACTTATTTGTGTCCCATCACACTGACTGTGTTGTATATCTGTGCCCTATCTCAGTTTAGCAGACTGTCTCTATTCTCTCCCCTCCTCTCCTCCACCCACTTTTTCTCTCTCACTGTCTTGTCCCCCTGCAGTTTCGCCTTCTGGCCACTCCTTTTAGTTGCTGACTGAGACAGGATATGTTGCCAGCGCCGGGAAGACAAAACAGACCTCTACCACAAAAGACAAACAAAACATATCCTTTATAATAACATACAGACACCATGCTGAGTGTTTACATACACAGCACACAGAAACACAAAGCCACAATGCAAAAAATTAAAGTCCTATCAGTTCTATCATTCTCTCCGGCTCCATTTCATTTTCTGTCTGTGGTTGTGTTTTCTCCTTTCCTTTGATTGCCTCCCTCCCTTTTATTTCTTGTATGAGGACACTAGACTGGAACTAGGTGACTGAGGAATTTGAAGCATTCCTCTTGCTGGCTGAGGAGGCTTGAAAAAAAGCTGCAGGAGAGAGAGAGGAAACGTTTCCGGCCTCTCGCTGAGGGAGGGGAGGCGGGACAGAGACAGAGTCGGTCATTGCCGGAGGTAAAGGGGGCTTTGAAATGGGCCAGAATCTAGTTTCAATTATTTGCTCCTACCCGTCATGACTCAGAGTGGTAGACAGCACCCTAAGGCTCTGTCCAGGAAAGTGTTTACACTGCATAAACCAAAACCTTCACCCTAAAACTAACTGAAAATCTGACTTTGTGTTAACCCTGACAAGCCACTAACAGGAACAACTGGTTCTTTACCAACCCAGAGTGCTACAATACCTCTCCCTGAGATGACCAAATAACTCAATAACATGTCAGTTATCCTGGGGGGAATTCAGACTGCAGCAGCTTGAAAATGGCCTCTTATCTTTGAGACAGCTGCTTAGAAAACAGGTGATGGAACTTGATCACTTTGTCACAGCCACAATTAAGCCATAATGGCCTGTAATGTGGATATCCAGATCCCAGACCTGCTGTAGGGCACATATCAGAGGCACTAATTGAAGTAATGATGACGACACTGATCCAAATTCTGCTGGCTCCAGTTTTCTTGGGGATTTGTTTTGAAACATGTAGGTTTATAATGTGTCATATGATACTTTATTGATCCCCCTTCCCACTTGCCCCCCTGGGCAGGGTCAGATCACAGGGTCGGGTAAAAGTCCGAGCTACTGGAGCTTGTAGCTTGTGGGTAACATGGGGCTTGAACTTGGCTGTCCACTTCATTGGTAGTCTGTCCTTACACACTTCTTTTAAAGGATAAATGGCATTGAGTACATTATGTGTTAAGTCAGTTGGTGCATAAAGGAAAGAAAGTAGTTTAGGCAGTTAGGAGCTATGCGAGAAGACCGCCTTCTGGACATCACAGCTGAGTGTGTGAAAACATTAATCATCTCTCTCCTGTTCCACCCTACTGACAGCCATGGTAATTATCACAGACACACAAGCACAACATAGGCAGCTGTAGCTCCTATTCAACTGGCACTTCTGTACCACGCCATTTGTGTGAATGAACAGCAAACCAGGTTGATAAGCCTAACAGTGCAAGGTCAAACGTATCGTCACAACACGTGTGAGGGACAAGCACAGAAAGGGACAGGAGAGGGGTAGACAGAGGTTGAGGAAACAAGTGAAGGAGGAGATTCCTGTCTGTGCAAAAAAAATTTAAAGGAAAGAGAGATATGAGGAGAATATAATGGGGAGTGAGAGAGAAAGAGTGTGACAGGAATGTGAGAAGCAGAAAGTATGAATCAGCAAGAAGACAAACACTGTGAATATGAGAGAATGAAAGAAAGGAAGAGAAGAAAGCCATGCTGACAGGGAAGAATTGGAGTCTTAGGAACAAGTTGACCAGCCTTGGCACATACTTCACTGCAATACCACAACAGTGAACAGTAAACAACACTGCCTTAACTAGATGACACTGATGTCAATCACTAGATCACTAATGGCACATGCACTGCACCCTTTGGCAATTAAGTTGTAAACAACGTGAGGCTAAAAACAAGTGATTGCACAATCAGGTTTTGCAAAGTGTAATTTAAGAGTGATTAAGTTATTTCTGAACAAAAGACTCCTGTGCCGAGATTCTGTCCCATGTTTTTGCTTGTTTGTACTATAATTTCCTGAACAGCAGGGATGTTTACAGCTAATTTGCTGAGATATAACAGTAGTTTTAATTTATCTTCATGTACCGCTATAGCAACGTTGATGCTTTCAAAATCTTGCTGAAATAAATGTCAAACATCATTATGGCAGCTCTCATATAATGGGAAACCTGATGCAACCAAACATATACAATAGCACAGCGTATACTGAATCTCTGTCCCTACTCATTAAGAGTTTCTGCCTTCTGGTAGAGAAGTTTAGTGACCGGAGTTTGTCTCTTTTTCCTCTGATGATCTGGCTGGTTTAGAGAGCTCTCACAGAGCGGTCAGGGATAAATATGGCAGACATGCTTTCAGAGGAACTCCTACAGTATGTCATATTTTCATTGTGCTAAGCTGCAGAAAGTAGAGAGATTATACTGAACTCATTAGTTACTCCTCGACTTTAGAGATAAACAGTTATCCACCAAAGAAAACAGGTGTTGAATCTCAGCCAAGAACCAATTATTCTGGGGATTATGGACATTTTATCCATTCAGTCCATAAACGAATACTGTGTTTAATGTGCATACGTACTGCAGACAAAGAGGTGTAAGTGTGCAACACCCTGTATTGCTGAGTTACTCATTAGATACAATTTACAGTAAGTGTTTTGCTCAAAAATGCAATTTCCTCTATTTAAACAAGTGACACTTTCACTGCCAAAAAGCATTAGAGCATGGTACTTTTCAGTGAGGTCATTTTAAGCTTTGGTTGAGAAAACTCTCAATATTTAAGTACTAAGTGATGTTCTTGGGCAACACTTTTGAACAACAATTGTTAACTGCTGTGTTTGAGAATAGTTCAATCAACTAATTAAATTCAAATGTTCTCAATTTAGTTTGTTTTAGTCACTTATAGTCACATAGTTGAGACATATTTGCATTTAACCCATATGTCAGTCATGTTCAACTAAAACAGATGAATGCACAAACACCTACCTTTGCATTTCTGCGTAGGCTCTTAAGAATATTTCTCCTTTTGGGGTCCTCACTCTCCTCAATGGAGTTGTCCTTTTGGGCTCCTCCCTCATCTTGGCTAGCCTTGGGTGGACCCCCCATCTCGTCATCACTACCTATAGAGAAGCTTGTCCTAAAACTGCTGAACTTGCCAAGCCGTTTGGATCTGTCTCTGTAAAGCTTGGGCTTTACCCCAATGGCGGACAACTTTCTTCTACGCTCCAGTGAGCTGCTATCAGCCTCACTGTCCGACCCATTCCCCCCAGCACTCCCGTTGGAGTGACCTTTGTTGGCGTTGCGAATGGTGATAATCTTGCCCTGTGTGCTGTCATGAGGGACAGAGTAAATATTCTCCTCTTCTGTGGGTCGAGGTTTGCTCACAGCATCCATGGGTTCTGCGTAGTCTGAGGGGTCATAGCCACCATCGCTACCTGGAGCCCAGGTTACAGCTTGGGGCAAAGAGCGACGGTTGGTGCCACCCTGCTGGTCCATGTAGGGGCCGAGGTTAACCTTACGGACAGGTTTGGGCTTCACTTGTGGAGGAACCTTGTTGTTCAGCTTGCTCTCAAAGGTGCTAAGCTCAGAGATCACAGAGAAGGTATCACTTGAATCCAGATCTGGCAGCTTGAAGCTTCCTAGGTGGGAACTGAGACTACCATCCTCCCTCAAGGTAGGGTAAGGTGGTGATGGGTCGATATCGTCCTCTGAGTCCATAAGAATGTTACCTGGACTAGGAGAGCCACAGCGAGGGCTGATGCTCTCATTGGTACATGCCTCAGCCACATTATCGTACATGTGTGTGGCCTCAACAATAGTGCGCTTCTCTACCACTTCTTTGAGGAAGGGTTGGAAAAGGTCTATCTTATGAAGCCCCCCTACTACCCCACCATGTCCACATATTACTGTGTTAAACCTGGCCTCTATTTCATGGGCCAGTTCCTCTCCCTGACTGACCTGCTCCTTAGCTGACTCTGAGTCTGACAGTTCCATCTGGCTCTCCCCTACTGCTAGCAACTGGACTGGGATGATGTCTTGGACCTCACACAGGAAAGCGCATAACGTCTCCATAGAGGCCTTGCGGCGAGCAGAGTAAACTGCAATGTAGCCGTGGACCAGCCTGGTCTTGCGTAGGGAGAATGAGGAATGGAAGGAGAGCAGTGACAGCTCAATATTCTGCCTCTGACCTCCTATACTGAAATCCAGCAAAACAGAGGTGCCACTGCTGAGGCTGGAAGCAGGACGACAATGCTGGGGCAACAGGAAGGGAGCAAGAAGCTGGTCTAGGTCGTACGTGTCTCCACACATCAGGCACATGACTATCCTCAGGTCTGCCTCTAGCATTGGCTGTGACTGAGAGTCTCTGAAGGCAGAGGATGGAGGGGGTAAGGGAGGGGAGCTGCTCCCTATGCTTCTCCGTGATTCTAAGAGGCCCTTCAGCATCTGGTTGATCTGCTTCTCATTGACATTGCGCCCATAGCCCATGCCTGGTGAGGCAGGGTCTAGGTAAGCACATTGCAGCTTTCCAGCCACCTGCTGCCCTTGCTGGATAAGAGTCTGAGCGGTCTCCCCTCCAATATCCCCAATGGACCCCACCCCCCGCTTGGTGACCAGAAGGAGGGACAGCGGGATTTGGGCTAAGCTGTTTTCCCTTTCCCTTCTGCTTATAGTTGACTCCCTAAGCTTCTCTATAGACTCGACAACATAGGAGAGGGATTCCTTTGAATTGTACAAACACAGGCAACCATGGGGTGTAAAGGTTGGTGTGTGGAATGAATTGACTGGCAGACGTACGTTGCCCTCTATGGGACGAAGGGCTAATTCATACATCCTACCATCTAACACGTACCGGTCGTCACTGGTGCACAAGGCCCTTATCTCATTTGCCATCTCTCTGGCTAGCCCATCTTTCCCTAGGATGACTAGATTTATCCGTTCAGCCCTTCCCCCATCCAGTCTTGAACTGTCTGATGATGGGTAGCGGGTAGGGAATCTGGAGGCCAGTATCTGCTCTAGCTTACTGTCCACACAGTGGGGGCTGTTGGGACAGGTGTCCTTTGTGGGGTGGTAGACAAAGTGGATATGTTTCAATACCAGAGCATCCCTTTCTGCCTGCAGCTTCTGTAGGGCTTTAAACCTTTGCTCCTCACCCAACACCTCCTGAATGGCTCCCATTTTCTCTTTACTTGGCTTTGCATCCACTTCCAGCTCATAAAAGAGCTCAGAGTATTCAAGAAGCAGTTCCTGAAAGTCCTCTTTGGCTCGGTCAATGATTTCCTTCTGGTGTTTGTTGTAGATATCCAGATATTCAGCCTCATCCAGCCACTGGTAAAAGTCTTCATTCATGATGAAGCTCCGGGCCTCCTCCCAGGGTTTCCCTGGTGTGATGAAAGGAGAGACACTTAGCTTCTCTTTGAACTCCCATCTCATCTCAGCTCGTTTGCGCTCATTCCTTAGCTGCTCCAGGTGGGTCTCATAGATAGCTTCAGCTGCGGGCGTCTCCAGGAGGTCCTGGGGGATTCGATCATCCTCCATGTTGTCAATGTGTGGAGTGGTCTCCCAAGGGGTGTCATCTAGTACTACAAACCATTGAGAGAAATCTCTCTTTGTCTCCAGGACTTTCTGAACTCCAGACCAGCTCAGGTGGTCTATCTCATCCAACTCTGGTAACAGTACAGACAGGGCTTGTGGTAGTGTACTTAGATAGGCCTTCCTACGTTTTTCTATATGCTCTTGTTTAAGTCTATGCACATGCTGCTGGAAGAGCTTCTTGGCTTTAGCTGTCCCCTCAAGGAAAACATAGTCCTTGTACTCAGGGGCAGATTGCATGCGGCGACTGACAGTGGGCCATGTCTCATTGTGGTTCTTCACAATTCGGTTGACCAGCCACTCATAGCGGTCTTTGGCTGAGGCAATCTGTTGACTCTGCTGTTTCAGTGCCTCAAAGTAAGGGATAATTTTGGGTTTTCCCCTACTCTTGTCTATTAGCTGAACCAGTGTAAGAAAGGCTAGGTCAACATTGACATTAGAGCGTGCTGATGTTTCTACCACCTGTAGGTTCTTCTTAGCTAGGGCAAAGGTGTGTGAGTCTTTAATATAGCGCTCAACTCCTTCATCACATTTGGTGAGAACCAGTACCACAGGTTTCTTCGTTTTGGCTTGCTGGTTGTACAGGTTGGTAACAAACTTCATCTGGTCCTCAAAGCTACGGTTCATACCCCTGCTAACATCCACACAGAGTAAGAAGCCATCCACCATAAGCTTTCCTTCGGGCATCTGTTTCTGCTCAAAGTCCTGCTCCAGCCCCAGCTGATCTGTGCAAAAGTACATCAGCTTCTCAGCCGATGCCAGCTTGGTGGAAGCTGCCCTCTTGATGTAAGGCTGGAGTGCCGTGCTTCGGTGTGGCTGGAACGTCTGATCATCGATGAACTCTGTCTGCTCCACCACATTCATGCGGCATTCTGGCCCCTCCTCCAGTGTCCGCCCAGCCTCTCCCCAGAACAGGAAGTGGTCATTGTTCACTACACGCCCTCCAAAGTCACTGGTGCTGAGAACAGAAGTGTGATCTAGGTGGAAGTCATCTGCACTTGGCCGGACAAAGCGGTTACACAGGCAGGACTTGCCCACACCACATTGGCCTTTCTCCTTCTCCGTGCCGGACAGCCCAACCACGACAAGGTTGTAGGTGGGTGCCCGGACATCTTGCTTTTTGGCCATCATCATCGCTGGCAGAGGCTCATCCTGCCATGCTGGCCGCTAGCTCTAGGGAGAGGAGAAGGCTGCCAAGGAAGGGGGGTTTCCATGCAAGAGGATCTCACTGGGCTGGGGTCTGTCCCTGCATGATAGAGAGAGAGAATGGGGAGATATAATTAGAGAAATACAGAAAGAAAACATTCCAATGACAGCCTTTATTATTAGAGAGCTATTGTGTCTCTCATCTAAATTCCTACTGCGTGCCTATGTGCTGTTAATAATGTTTAATCTGTGATCCTATTTCTCTACTCAATGTTTCCTGAAAAGATTGAGGTCAGTGGCAAAGCTGCTGGAATGCTGCACATTACTTAACCCAGCTGTAGCTCAGTAAAAGGCAATTTTTCCCCATTTATCTCATTTAATTTTTATACTGCCAGGACTGCACTGCTAACAGTGGTGCCTTCCACATTTCATTCCTATGTTCGTTGAGACTCGATGTGTGTTTTGGCTTATTATCTGACATCTAACAGTATGGTTGGTCGTCTCACTGCCAGCAGCCATAGAATAAAGTTATGTGGGGTTTTCACTATCGTGGAAAACAGACACATGAAGGTGCACACAAACACATTCGCACAGGCACCACCGCACACTTGTGAAAACAGGCCCACTAAGCTCCCTGCACCCGAAATGAAAGACACACACAAGAAGATGAAAGCAGATAAGTGTTCCAGAGCTAAAGTTACTAATTGGCCAACTAGGGAAAGCCATCTGCATTTTAAAAGGCTGCACTGCCTGTTGGCTGGCTCGTCTCCATCAAAAACATGTTTTCCTATGTTTCTCACCAAACAGCACTCTGCAGATCAGAGTTGGCTGATGTACCATCACTAATGTCTCAACATATTTACCTGCAGTAGACACAGCAAATTGGTGCCGTGCTGTCAAGAAATAGCAGATACACCTCGGAACATACATAGAGGCTCAGTTGCCTGGCCAGTCTCAGTATAATTTATTCCATCAGTAGATCAATCCTAAAAATAACGAGAGAGAGGATGAGGGATGGGGGATGCTCTTTATGGAATGGCCCTCTTTGACAGCACAATTTGTAAGGAACAAAATCTTCCAAGACAGCCAGCACATAGACTTGCAGTATGAGACCACCCCCTCCATGTCATAACTGAGGCGCTAATGTAGTAAAACAGACATTAAAACCACTATTAATCATGAATAGCTCTTTTGACAGAGAGCACAAAAGCAGACAAAGCCTTCACTGCTGCTGAATTGAGTTTGTCAGACAACAGTGAACTGTGGATGCGCAAAGATGAACTTCAAAGTCCAACACTACTACACCAGAGGGGTAGACAATGAAAAGGAAACAGTAGGCGGAGTAAGAAACTCACTACAGTGGAAGACACTGTAGATAGAAAGCAATCCCACTCCTGATATGTATTGACTAGTGCATATACTGTATATTTTATATGAGTTTTATTTGGAAAGCTGACAGTTACAGTTTGAAACCCTGATTTTCACAAAAGCAAATTCCAATCAGTCTGTGAATTAGCATTACAGACACAAAACCTCCCCAGTGCTTCACCAGGTATACAACCAAGTGCCAGCAGAAAAGGGAGTCAATATCAAAAAGAATGTCTTGTGTTTTGATATTTGTAGAGGAAACATGCATGAAAAATGTATCAAGGCACCCGGAGACAGACCCAGTCCATGTAATAATAAGGTGTGGTGTGTGCTGTGCTCAGCCAGACTTGCTGATCGATATGTTCAAATAGGTATATGACCTGGGGATTATGGTTAATTTATGATCTTCTCTTTCCAGACTGTCTTGTAAGTATGTTTACTGCATACGTATGTGTATTTGCTTGTTTGTGTGTGCGTGTGCGTACACCAGTTTATAAATAATTTCTATTGTATGCACACATATCTAGTAGTGCAGTATATACAGCCTTGACTAGATGAGAAGAACTGCAGGTGTTGTATCTATAGAGCTAAAGTCAGCAGGCTAAAAGCGCACCTGTGTCCTGACCTAGTCATGTTCACATTACAGAGCAGACAACCTCAACTACAATCAGCCACAAAAAAAACATGACCTTCTGCCCCTGGATGTGGTCCACTGGCTAAACAGAACATGTATCCACCCAGGTAATTATCTTTTTTTTAAATATACTGCATCGACATGATCCCCACCTCACTGACCAGGTTCACCGACATAAAAATGTAAGGTTACATGTGAAATCCATTCCATATTAATCCAATTAACACCTCTGACATATAGAATTTTATCAACAGTTCTTTACTTATTGCTATCATCTTTATCTAGTGCTATTACAATTAAGTTTGGCAGATGTCATTTACTGTATTCTAAATTGTATATACTGTATTTCCCTTTCGAGGTCAACCAAAAGGGACTTCAGGTAGGTTTGTGAGCTCTGCTATTGCTAAGGTTGCTGTGAACTGTATCCCTGCACAGAGTGAACTGTTGTGACATGCTTGAAGTAGCTGCCTACAGAGCTGGCAGAGGGTGTTAGATACAGATAAGTATGGAAGCCCTGGTGCACACCCACATTAGCACAAATGACCTACATGAGTTTCCACACATAAAAATGCACACATACACAGAGTACTTCTTTATCCTATATAACACCCTGGTGATTATGTGCGTATGTTCGTGACCAGTTGTGAGAGTGTCTGGATTAAATAAAGTCAAGCACTCCTAAAGTCCCTATGGACCTGGAAGCTAGCCAGACTCAACACTCTCACAGATGTGTGCACAGATGAGTATGTGAATACAAGTTCATACACATTTTGTGACAGTCGGCTAGCATGCTCACTGCAGTAGAGTGCAGGTTGGGTGTGTGCATGTGACAAAGAGCTGTGGCCTTTTTGCAATAACCTCAAAAGGAATACCAAACAAAAGACACCATTTTTTAATCTGGTCTGTCCGAGTGAGATGAGCAAACAGACAGCTCAGAATTCAGTCTTAAGTGATGTGAGGATGCAATGGTTTAGAATATAGCAGCATCGTATAATGGAAGAAAATAAAATGCCTCCTGAGACTGACTGCCGTGCCCAAGCCAAACTGACAGAAACATAGAATATATATGACAATACAATTGCACAACTCAGCTTGTTTCAACGGCCTGTCCACTGGCAGCATTTCATACACAATAGATCTAGTCATTGAGGGAATACATTTCCTCTTTCCGCAGACCTATAAAGACAACACTGCCTGAGCTCAACTAGCCTTTGCGCAGCAGGCCAGTTGTAGAGCAATCAGGCAGCCAGTTTCCCAGTTCACCCTGAGGCCTGGTGTCTGGTGCGCATGTTCAGCCACATACCACTGTATCAAGGCCTAGGGCTGAGGAAGAGATACGTTGCGGCCTGCACTGCATCTGCCTCTGACCCTGAAACATGAGGGTAAGCAGAAAAGGAGAGGGAGAGAGTAGGAGGAGGTGGAAGAGACGCAGGAAGGAGTGGACGGCATTGGGGGAGGAGACAGGGTGGGAAGTTAGTGCACAGGGAGAGGATGGGGGTATAGAGAAGAATGGGTATGAGGGGAAGGATAGAGAGGTCAGTGGCCTGGGTCATGTGAGCCACACATTGGAATCCCCTCAGGGAAGAGGGGCAGGGCGTGGTGAGCCCTGGATGAGTTAAGGGTCAGGGTCTGACCTGTCACATCACTCTCCCGCTGCCTAATCACTAACAGCACTACAAGCAGGACATACCCAAATACCACATCTCCATTTCCCCGTTGCTTTTTCTCCTTCCTTCCTCTTACAAGCATTTACCATCTATTGGTTTAAAACAGTCAAAACGCACACCACCATTTCTAGGTCACTGGCTGTCTCAAGGACGAGAGAAGCCAAGGAAGATAGGATGCATCTGTAGGCTATTGGAGTGCAGCCTGAAGCTAATGCTAGGGCGGCAGGGCGTGAAGTTCAACATAACACGTGCTAAAAAGGGCAGCAGGGAAGAGGCTGTGTTCACTGCCCATGAGGAGAGACCATGTAGCCTTTACAGGGTGGCTGCATTCCTTTCATTACAGAGCAAAGACGAAGAGTTAGCCAGGGAGCATCGTCCAAGAGGTTTAAGTCATTTTCGGTCAGGCCTGTTTTGATATACCAAATAAAATCCTTCTTGCTTTGACATGTCAAATGAGATAACTATGTGTGTAAGTCAGATCCAAGGAAAATCCAAGTCAAGAAAAGGGGTTGTGAAGTAACTTATAAATGCTGTGTGGAAGTGAAACATTGCGGTGTAAACATTTAGTGGACAACAAGAATATTGTGTGCCAACAGCAGGAAGAATTGATTTTTTCTAATCCGATACAAATGAGGGGCTAATATAATTGCAATATATGTGGGGTGCTTAGAGATATGCAAGTGGTATTGTTCAACACAACAACGAAACTACCAGATATAGTACAGTTCAGTTCATATAGAAAACTGCTCAACGTGGATAAATGAGGAAGACTGCTTGCGTGGTTTCCCAGCAAGCCCTCTGGTTGTACAGTATTATACACTCAGGAAGGCTGGGAGTTGACAGAAACAAAGGTCATGAAATAGTCATGAAGCAGTGTGATGGTGATGATGACAGAGAGGCAGTGGGAAAAACTCTCTCTCTCTCTCTCTCTCTCCTTTATTCTCTAAAGATACAAGGCTGGCTGGCCCTCCCTTTGCTTCAGTCCAAAAAGTGTTTTCCCTCTCTTTTTCACTCCTTCTGCATGAGGTAAGTCTGCAATCTGTTGTACTTCCGTTCTCCTCTCCCTTGTTATTTTGCCATCTCTCGCACTCTCACTCACAACATTATCCTCATCATATAGATTTCCCATCTCCATCCGTCAAGATTTATTTCTTTCGAACTCCTCTCTGGCTCCATCACTCTCTCCCACACGCTTCCTCCCCGCTTCTTCACACCCTCTCTGGAGACTTGTTGTCCATTAGTAAGAAACTAGGGTCGCCCACAGGGGATGGGGCTGTGGGTGTATGGGTGGGGGCAGTCCTTATACTGTTACTACTTCCTGCTAAGGCGAGCTCTTTCACTGGTCAAAGGCATAAACACATAGATGAATATACAGAATAAAAGCAGGGGGGATGAATATGATATGAATGCTGATGTAGGCAGGTCCAAAACAACATTATGCAAATATAAAGTTCATAACCACTGATGCACACGTAGGCATGAGTGTTAATAAAATTAAACAAAGAATATATATATAAATATGTAAGAATCTGCCACCACACACCACACTTAAGGCACTTTACATGAAGTGCTCTGTGGTGCAGTGTATTTAGTGTACCCACTACAACAGAAGTCATTTGTCTCTTCCACAAATGCGACACATCCATCTATCACTCACCCAACAGGAAATACAAATATCCTGTGTGTGCACGCACCAACAGAAAACATAAACACTGCAATCGCACCATTGCTAATGCATTTCACATGCAGCCAGGCGCACAAAACACACCAACCAAACCACACGAGCATATCCAACGATACCAGTGATACGTTTATTCCTGTCAGAAGAAAACACACAGAAATGCTAATGCAGCACCCAAAACAGCCGTCACATATCCAGGTCCTGATCCAGGAGGAGCCGGTCAGTTGTGACTAGGATTATGGACACTGTGGTTTAGCTACAGCTATTTTCATTTTTCCATTTGCTGGATCTGTCCGTGCATTAGCATGATCCGATGGCATGGTGATATAACCACATGAAAAAAAGACGCAGATAACAAATCCCCCTACTGCTGCAGTATCACACTGCACATTTGCATACTGACACGTGTGTACACAGACGTACTGACATAGAAACGCACATATGTGCATGAAGTAAATGATCCAAATCCATATGTTCTAATACTGTGCTGTTTTACATAAAGTATATGTTATTAATTCCACATGGTCTGGTAAGTCCTAGGTTCTTACAGTCTTTAGTAACCTAAAGTGCAACTGCCATGTAGCCAGGCTCTGTCGCGTCGCACCAGGCTCTCAGCTGTTAAGTTCACTTCCACTTCCTCCCTCCGCCTGGCACAGCAGAGATAGAGGGCCAGTTACTGATAGACCCCCTTAGGAGAGAGGTGGACAGACAGACAGACAGACAGACAGACAGACAGACAGAGGGAGGAAGGATGCAGGATAAGAGCAGAAAAAAAGGGATAAGAGGGACAAAGACCGTAAACAAACACTCAAGTCAACAATTGAGAATGCAGGATATCAGGAATAAGACAGAAGGAAGAGGGCAGAGAAGACCATATTCAAGGCCTAATCTGAAATTCAAGACTATAACTGAACAGTTCAAGGAGCGGAGACAGAGGAAAGAGCCAGGTTTAAGTCAGATAAAGAAAGGATCTTGAAAGAGTGGACAGCCTATTTAGAGAGTGGAAGGAGAGAGCGAGAAGGGCAGAGAAGGAGTGTGTCACTGTGGTTTAACCTCTTCAACTGCGCCAGAAGGCCTCACTGATAGCACAGCTAAATATAATGTGCTGGAAACATGGACAATGACAGCTATGAATTTGAACTACCGCCACATAAATCCGCTCTTACAAAACACGCACACATGCACAAGTATTCACAATGTGGTACCTTCTTCAATGATAAGGTCATTTCTCTCTAAGCTGAGTGAAAGTGAGAGGTTACAGTGTTTCTGAAGCCACAACTGGGCTAGCTGCACGTTTTCTGTTATCTATTTTAATCACTAAACTTTATTCTACAATGATATTCATTTGTTCACTTTCATTGGTGAACGATAGAAAATGAATTGGTTAATCGTTTTAATTAATTTATCATGCAAAAGCACTGAACATTTCTGCCTCTCAAATGTGAGGCTTTGCTGCTTTCCTTTGTTTTATATAATTGCAAATTTAATTTTTGGGGTTTTGGAGTGTTGGTCAGACAAAACAAGCAATTTGGAGTTGATATCTTGGGCTTGGGTTTTTTTTTTTGATTATTTGTTTATTTATTGTCACATTTTATAAACTTAGCAATTTAGAAAATAATAGACCGAATACTCAATAATGAAAATAATCATTGGTTGGCGCCCTATATGCTGCAAAATTCTGCTCAACTGTTGGGGATTTGGGGAACCAAACACTGAAAGCTCTGCACTTTCAACATGCACTTACGCGGAAACATTTGCTCCAGAAATTCCCTACAAAACATAAACAGCAACAACAACAACTGTTGCTTTACATGAACGGTCAGAAAGACAGACAAGCCTGTGTTTTCCTTTGGCACAAAAGCTCATCTGTGGGCCTCTCCTCTCCCTCCCTCTTAATTCCCTCTGCCAGGCATGAACTGCCTTACTCCCTGTTTCTTTCAATGCCCCCTGGCCCGGGTCTAATTCTCCCTATATTGCATGTCTCCATATTCCTCCGTCTTAGCATCCGTCTCTACGGTGCTCCATCTCACTCTCTCTCAGCTCCGCCTTCTCCTGCAGTAGTACCTAACCTCGCAGCCCAGCCCCTGTCAGACTAGCAGACTGTCTGCTGGTAATATTAGCATACATCTGATCCCTGCTCCCCTGCTAGAAGGCTTGTCAGCATCAGCACGACTGTATACACACATTCAGACATCCAATACAGCTGTCCTGTCCTCCCAGCCAAACTCAATACAGCAGCACAAACAAACAGCTGCAACATAGACCGATATAGACCGTACACAAATACATCCAATGCACTCAACAGGGGAGGGGGGCATGCTTGCACACTTTACACACAGTCCAGTTTTGTGGTTAAATATGACAGCATTTCGCTCTCTTCTTAGAGGAGGAGGATTGGGCGGTGGGTCTTCAACCCCAGCTGTTAATCTTCCACCTGAATGAGCCTCCAATTCTAACTGCTAGTGTAATTGGTTTGACAGCAATGGTGTGTGTGTGTGTGTGTGTGTGTGTGTGTGTGTGTGTGTTTGTGATTGTCTCATTTCAGAACTGGGGACGCCCTTCATCTTTCAATACTGAGCGCTGGATGTCATTTGAGGAATATTTACGCCAGTTTTTTTTCCCAGACAAAAACAAAAATTCTTACATTTAATATACATGTTCATGTCTTGGTGCATTAGTGTAAACTGAAAATTGCTTCCAGCACATTCTCTCTGTTTACAAATAAAATCAGACAGTGCATAATAGATTTCCTCACTAAAAGAGAGCCCATAAACCAGAAAAGGAGAAGAGTGTTCTCATACCGCTAAAGGGATAGTACAGCTGAACAGTTGCAGAACAGAACTTTCTCCGCTTTATTTCCTGAATAACTACCGTAGATGGATCTGCACTTTGACCTCTGGGTGGAAAGGCTTCACTTAGTAAGAGAATACAAATAATAGCATTCTACATTTCTTAGATTTTCAATAATTCGACTCAGTGACTCCCACTTATTTAAAACCACAATTCCGCTCCCAGGCAGAGAAAGCCATCCACATAAAATACTATGATTTGTGAGCGACAGATCAACTGCTGACATTACCTTCAATTTAATTGTCATTATTAACCCATTTTCAGCAGAGCACTCATCCTTAGCTAGAGTGGGTTCCTAATAGATGTGCTGGGTGTGTTTTCCAGATGGTGACCGAGACTGGAAAGCTGTGCACACTGGCAGAGCGATGCTGCTGCCACCAGAGTTTAATTTTTATCACTTTATCTACTGCTGCGAAGATTGTGACGGCCAGACTAAACTGACGGCACAGTCTTGATTGCAGCAATTACTTGATTGCAGCCACACAGCTTCCATTGTTTTGCCTTGCTGTGACAGAAAGTTTCCATCGTGCAGCATATGGGCTACGTTCACCTATGTCTTTTGCATCTCCTGCTTCCTGCTTGAAACGAGGAGTGGAAGGACAGGGGAGAATGGCTTGTGCAAAATGGCTGCCACTTCCAAAATATATACGATCATAATTCATTTGCATTCACGTAGATGTGGTGGTACCCCAGTAGCTAGGTTCTCTATTTGGCCTTTTAACGTCCAAAATTATGATTAAGCAGACTGAGCAATAGCCTTTTTCCTAACGTTGTTATATATCAAATAAAGAGCCACTAACAATCTGCAGCACCTGCTGAAACATTACATGCATACAGTGCTTAACAAATGTATTAGACCACCACCCAGTGTAAGGTGTTTGCCACCGCTGCCCTAAATTAACAGTATTGCTGATTACCAAAATGTTTTATGTTTCTGTAATGGTTAATCCACCAGTATGTGCAAGCCAAGCTCTTTAATCAAAATGATATCTTTAATGCTAAAATATAATTATTGTTGTTATCCATGAATTCTCAAATTTACTGTTTTACAAAAAAGCAGAAAAAAAATAGTAAAGCACATTATTATTTTTTGATTGAGATGCCAAATTACAGTTATTTACTTGCATTCCTGAACAGAAACATTTGTTTTGTGGTTGCAAGAATGCAAGCTGTTATCAGGGCCAAAGGAGGTCATACAAAATATTAAGATTTTTGGTTAATATATGTGAATAAGGACTACTTAGTTGTTCCAGTTTGTTATTTGCCTAATAAATAACAATACAATTTTTAGTTTTTGACAGATTTCTAAAATATTTGTGTTTTCTCATTTTTATGACAGGTGGTCTAATAAATTTGTGAAGCACTGTACATTACACTAAATACACAGGATTCAGAGCTCTGAAGTTAAAGCAACACACTCATTTGCCTCCCGATCAGCCCTCAGGATATAAAGGATAAGTCTTTCCATCTGGACTTTTGACCTGCAGGCTTCGTATATAATCAGGTGTTATGATCCCTACAGGGGGATCTTACATCAATCAGAGATCAACCAAACTGTTACTGGGTGACAGATGGTCATCACACACACACACACACACACACACAAAAACAGCCACCCAACACCTACACCATATGCTCCAACATCTCACACATTCAATACACATGCCCTCTGACTTGCCTGCTCTGCTTAAATAGCAACAGTTTAACTGCGTTTTTAAAAAAACGTTTTTTCTTCCTCTCTTCTCCACCAAGAGAAATGTTCAGGCGCTGCTGATTCTTGAGACCAATTAAATCTGAACATGACAGAAATGAAGGAACAAGGATGGGCCAACAGGGAAACGGAAGATAATATAAACCAGTTTCTACAGAATGCTGGAAAGTGTAAGCTCAGAAACTAGTGCTGGCTGTGGAAACGCCAGCAGCTACGGTACGTCACCGCGAGGCCGTGAACACCACGCTGCATGTGGTCTGTTCTTGTCATGTTCTCAAGCGTGGAGCCCAGGTGCTAATGGGCTGGCCTGAGCAGCAGTATCCTTATAGCATCATCGCACCCTGCCAGCAGCACAACAAGACAAACTAGTCAATAGGTGCCACTTCCACTTGCATCTCCAGTCAATCCCTTCAATCCTTCCCTGCTCTGTGGAAGGCTAATAAAGCAGCCAGCAGTAATAAATGGTACGCCTGGACACTGCACTGCCAACCGGTTTTGACAGGCTCTCCGATAGTCAAAGGCACATCCCAGATTCAAACAATAGTTGCAGACAGAACATCCCAATACTGGCTTTGTTTGTCTAATTACTTTTTCATCAAATCGGACACTTTTTGTACCCACAAACTGATCAACTGAGCTGGTGATGGCGGCGAGAATCGGCTCATTACAATAAAAAAGGGATTGGAAGACTACAAATGTTTTTTGAAGGCTTGCATTGTTTGTAGACACCGGAGCAAAAATTGTGTTTTTTATTTTCATTTTGAGGGGCTCAAAGAAAAATTATTTTCCATCAGTTAAGTGCAACCTTTCAAGAACTTCCCACGTCCTGCGCCATGAAAGAGAGAGAGATGAAATGAGCCAAAAAAAGAGCGAAAGTTTGTTGGACGTTGATGTATTGCAAGGGGGAGGCGAGTGTCTGAAATCATAAATGAGGCAATGAAAAATATTATGAGAGAACAAGGAGAGTTTCCAGCAAAGTGAGGTAAGAAGGGGAGGGAGAGGGAGGGAGAGAGAGAGAGTTAGCTTTGGGGGAGGAGAGGAGGAGGTTAACACAAGCAGCTTCTGGTAAGTGCTTAGCACTTGCGGTTGGCTAATGGTACACAGACAGGGCTACTTTACGATCGCTCATCTGTACTTCTTGCTGCTGCCGCCCTGACAAGCTTTAACATGAAAGAAATAAGCCCCTGCTAAAAGGGATAGACAACCACTTTCCATACTTCTTTGCCATCCACCATTCTTTGTCTCTGCTGCCATTCAGTTTTTACGTTCCTGTTCCTTGAAATTTTTAATTTTTGCTCTGTCTGTCATCGTGTTACCCATCAATACGCCTCACCATCTAAATGCCCGGTAGCATCATTCTGTATGCCCTAGGAACAGGATAACCTTAGGAGACAAGAGCTTGAGATGCAAACACATACCCTCAATAACCCAGTGAGGCAGCTACAAGAAAAAGGTACACAACACGCTAAAAGAAAGGATGATGGGGGGGGGGGGGGGGGGGGATGAAGAGCCCCAGTACGAAGTGGCGGACCGCTGCCAAAGATGGGTGAGTCACTGCAGAGAGAAAAAAACTAATGATACAATTGAAAACACCTGAACCTGCCACAGTGTAAATTAAAGATAATGACTTTTTACTGGTTGCCACAGTAACCAACAGTTGGCACAAAGGCAGATGGCTAAAGAGCCCCCCCCCCCCCCCCCCCCAACGTTCTTCCCCTCTTCCTCAATCGCTTTCATTTTTCCAAGAGCTTCACTCTCTCTTTCTGCCCTCCTGCGAGGTCTACCAAACAAATAAACATTTCCACGCTTTAATAACCCCTAACTAAAATAGCCTCTGCTTTGTCTCCTCTGTGACAAGGAACAAACCAGATTCAGGTGCAGGGATGAATGAATGAGATGGGAAAAGTGGTGAGTAGGCTGAAATACAGTATATCTCACACAGTCTAATGTAGCTTGTGTGCCCTAACAGACTATGCATATGTATACACTTCACCTTTTAGCACTCTTAAAGCAGTGCATGTGGGAGTGTCACCTCTGAGCTCCTTCTGCAGTCTGAGTGGAAGAAGCTGACAGGCTCTGAGGCAGCTTGTCCAGAGGTTACAGGGGTTGTGCTTGGTCATCCATTTTAAATCAGTCTCCAGACAGCCACTGGAGCGCCATTACAGCTCAAAAACTTTGCTGCACTGCACTGATCTGCCTGCAGCTGCAGCAGTATTAGAGCCCAAGGCCGAGCTCTGCCTGCCGAGGCTCACTTAGTGGTGTCCACAGTCGAGTTGGCCCCGTCTACATCACAGTCAGAGGAATGCAGCCTTTCAGGGTAAGAGTCAGCTTTTACCACAGTGAGATAAACACTTTGCAGGGCGCAGGATGTTTTTTTAATTGTGTCCTTGTGCATATTCAACCACAAAGCCTGGTCTTATCTTATAATCTCGTACATACATGGTGTTTCCGTGGTTACTGGAGTACTGTGAATGCACTCGTTCTCACATTTGTACTATAATCATTTCGCTTGTACTTCTGGGGTTATGGGAAATAGAAGTGAGAGGACAAGTGAAATACCACAATAAAGCCCAGTGGTTGTAACACTGCCCATTGATTTATGTTATCGAAATAGGTCTTAATTCAGTAACATGATATGGCCATGAGGGGGAGCATCTGAGCACTGAGCGGAAGAGACAGCAGAAACTGTATCAAGATACAACTCTGCTAGTCTTTCTTCACTGTCAAGGACATGATGCCATTTTCTACTCTACATAGAGTACACATATATCTTGTTAACT
Organism: Enoplosus armatus; assembly: GCF_043641665.1. Lineage (NCBI taxonomy): Eukaryota > Metazoa > Chordata > Actinopteri > Centrarchiformes > Enoplosidae > Enoplosus > Enoplosus armatus. The sequence goes on along the minus strand of NC_092184.1, from coordinate 14,032,417 downwards.
GGTTACTGGAATGCAAAAACTCATTCATAATAGACATATTTTTTACTCTTGGGTCTGTACACTAATTATGGAGCTAGAGCCTTGAGGGCGGTTAGCTTAGCATAAAGACTGGAAGCAGGGGGTAACAGCTAGCCAGGCTCACTCCTACTCACTGTTTGTGTACACATTAAACAAACAAGTATGTTAATTGCTAACTTTAGAGGTGCCAGTGAGCTTATTTTTGAACTTTGGATAGAGCCAAGCAGCTAGCAGTCTTTATGCTAATTTAAGCTAATCGCCCCCGGCTCCAGCTCCATAATTAGCGCACAGATATGAGAGCGGTATCGATCTTCTCATCCACCTCCTGGCAAATAAGGGTATTTCCCAAAATGTCTACAACTATTCTTTGAATATTGCATTCATCTTATATATGCAATTTAGAGTATACATATATACATATATGTATGATTCTGAACAATATAATTGTATTGTGTATAATTATATATAAGCCTAAGATAAAACTAGCTGACAGTTACATGTACATGCATTAAGGTCAGTCAGTCCAGCCTTAAGTCAACAGTTATTTCTTCCAGGGCTAGAGAGGATCTGTCCCCTCCCATAAACCTTTGCCGGTGATGAGAGTGGCAGCTGGAGGCCACCAGCGGTCACAACAGTAGTCTGAACTAGAAGTCTGGATCTGTAAAGACAGGCTGTGGAGCAGTTTAGAGCCTAAGAGGCTGCAGAGTAGAAGAGAAGTGTGAAGCTATACTCTGCAGTGCTGCGCAATTGTTAAAATGTAATAAATATAAGGGCAGACCACAAACACAGAACGCAGCCATATAAAAAAAAAAAATCAATCTTGACCTCTGTTGATCTCATCCTTCTCATTTCTGAAAGTTACATGTGTACTATATTATTTATTCTTCCTCAGTCTAGTTTCTATTCCGTGCCTGCCCTGTTCCCTCTCCAGGCCCGGAGGAAGAAAATATCTCAGGAAAAGGCAGGGGGTGAGAATTAGACCATTCTCTCTGCTGAAACAGGAAAGGAACCAGGTTGGGTTTTAAAGCAGTTCTCCTGGCTCTAATCCAAGTGTCCCCCCACCCACACCCCCACCCCATGAACACACACACACACACACACACACACACACACACACACACACACACTATTAAATTCCTCTGCTTAGTGATGATGCCAAGACTCCTTTCCACTATTCCCTTCCTCTCCCCACCCACCCCTTCTTTCCCCTCTGATTGGCACTGTTGCTCCTCACTACCTCATATCCCAGGGTTCTCATATGAGCCCACTGGCCAATCAGGTTAGCTGATATGGCTCCAAATTCTCTCTGACATCACAGGCCAGAGGGAGGCAAAACAAGGATCCCTGGCTTAGGATGGAAAAGCGTGCAATCCTTCATGCTGCTTTTTGCTCTAATACCCTTTTCTCCTTTTTAAAAACAAAAAAACATAGATACATGTGTTAAACTGAACTTAAACAATTAATAAATGGTTTATAACACGCTATAATGTAGTTGTAAACAGATTTAGGGACATTTTATAGTGTTAATTAATGTATTTGTCAACAAGTATAATTCTTCCCAAAAAAGCAACTGGTGTAAACTGATATCAGCATGATATAACACAATTGTAATCGTAAATGTCTTCATATCTCATATGATATATGTCGTATATCATATACTTCTTCACTCTCCATGACAAACTGAAAGCCCTGGAGGAAATCTAGTAAGAAGACCTTGTTATACAAGTTGTAATTTACTAATCAACTTACAAATTACTTTTTACATTACTATTATCTTTAAGGTCAAACTCAACATGTCTTCATCATTAAATTGATGACAGCTATGTCATACATTCATTGACTGGTTATAGACCAATAATGGATTCTTCATAGGAGAAGATGTGAAGATGAGAAGACTGTTGACATTCATAAACACTTAAAACTGTTAAATGCTAAAAAGCTACATTATAGTGTGCTATTCAGTATTTATATATTGCTCATAAATGCTAAATAAAGTTAAAGTAAAGCGTTCTCAACATAAAAAAAAAGATACAAAAACAATCCTGTTTTGAAAGCTGTGTTGACCCCATGAGACTATCATGACTTGCAGAAATGAAACCAAATAATATGTTTCGGTTTCTAAAACTTCCCATTCACAGCACTGAGCCAGTAGTCCTGCAGCCTCTGTACTTTGGGGGAGTTTCAAATGCAACAGCAGTCTCTTTAAGTGCTGACGTCATCTTAGATAACGCTAACCTCACAAAGACACACAAATGCGCACACCCAGCTAGGCATACCATCTTTAAGCCTTTCTAATCCTTGATCTCAGACAAAGGGAGGGGGCCACTCACACAGACACACACACTGTCGCACACACACCCCACCTGTCCCCCTGAAGATGCAAGTCTGTCTATTGATGAGCGCAGGCTAAGGTCATTACTGTGATTGTCGTGTGAAGGTAAAGAGGGATTATTTTGCCAGCGTCCACTCAACACACATCAGGGGACTTGAGGTTCTCTCCTTTGTCTTTATCTCTCCCTCTCTCTCTTACAATCTCTCCGGCTCACTTTGCTTCGTTTTTTTGTCACTCCTGTCTCCATGGGGATTTGAGCGGGGGGGGGATGAGCCAGTCAACAAGTTTCAGTTTTTTTATATATCAAGAGATAAAGGCAGTATGTGTGAGGTGTGTGCGCAAAAGCCTCGACAGGCACAGTAACCAAATGACCTTGAGAGGGCTCCTTCATAAAGCCAACCTACATATAGCAGGGGGGCACAACCAAACATCCAAACTAGATAAAATCTACTGGGGAGGGGGAGGGCATAAAAGGCCGGAAAGAAAAGGAATAAACAAATTAAGCCAGATAAAGCTTTGTTGCTATTGCACTCTGGAGACTTGCTGCCATGGTGGTAGAAAGGAGAGAGAGGAAGAGAAAGCTTCAGAAGGCCCTTGGAAGTGAAATAAAGGGAAAGTGGAGAGCTGAGTCACACAGTGAAACCTGTTACTACAGCTATTCACAACTTTATTACAGAGAAAAGATTCATTTACAATAGTCTACACAGCAGCAAGAAGCATTTCTCCAACTTTATAAACATCATTGATTTAAAACAACGTACCTACATATCACTTCCTAGCTCCCAATAACCTTTAAAATCCTTCTGTGGCTGTGGCGCATGGCAGCAGCAGCAGACTGCTCCTGGCTCCCATCCCACAATCCACTCTGATGTTTAGGTTTTCAAGTGAGGCTCTTGCCTCAGTAGAAACAAGCTATGATGGAAGCTAAATCAAACTCTTGGCACAATCAGGGGAGTATGATAATGAATGAGCAGAATTAAATGAGAAGAATTTAAAGACATATGGCACGGTGAGGAGCGGCGAGGCCAATTCAAACACAATCTGATATTGTCCAGACAGGTAAATATTGCTTCTTTGAATAAATCTACTATTCTTTCTCCACTGCCTATTAAACCCTATCCCTTCATCTCCCCATTAACTGGCCTGCCAGGCTGTCTGTTTGCTGGGCTGCTCTATACAATGACATGTTTACCTCCAGTCAGATTCCCATTTAGATCACTGAAGAAGCACAGGGAGGTGCCACCACGACTGTGTGTCCAACAATAACATAAAAGCCTTGCTGTAATTTTGTTATTATCACCTGTGTCGCTAAATGCTTTGCAAAAACAAACAGTGGAATGAGTTAGTTCAGTCCGACTTCCACCAGAATATTATGCTTGAAAATTAACAAGGTACGGAGTAAAATGACAAGTAGCCTGTTTTGTAATGTGTCAGGTATGTGTGGAGCGTTCACATGGGCTATAATCAAACCAAGGACGGAATCCATGTACAACATGCAAATTACCCTGCTCCACATGTATCAAGCCATCCTCCACCTGCTACAATGACACCAGTATATCCAGATCCAAGGACATTAACAGGATGTTGAAGGACCTGGAATAAAGGTAAGCACACAAACTTTGGTTTCGTAGGAAGTCCTCTCAGTTGCCTCTTCAGTCCTGTTTGATACGTTTTCAGTATCTTTGCTCTGCAACATCAGTAAAGTAAAGCTGCAGTGAAAAGAATCATATAGAGGTACACAATTAAGGCCTACTGGATTTCCAGAGACAGTTTGAAGTGTAGGCTGTAGCACAGAAGCCTTTCTATACATCATGTGGTAGAAAAGTCAGTTTGCCACAGTGACGTCAAACTCTTACTTTTTCAAGTTCTACATTGCTCATTTACATCTCCATCACAGCAAGACACAAAGTGGTCTCTGCAAGCCTACCTCTACAAGGGCATTAATCTACATTGATGAGGAGTTTCGCTGAACTGGGCTTCTACACAGCAACATTCAAAAAGTACCCAGCACTGCCACTAGATAATCAGACCATAAATCATGTCTGCACAGTCATGCTATACCCTCATTCACTCTCCTAGAAACCACAACACAGTTTCCTATAGTGCTGTCCACATATGGGTAAGCTTCCACTGAAGATGTTGTCAGTGGTATTATAGACAACTGTATTTCCTCAGATGCAGCAGCTCTGACCACATGACGTTACTGCTGAGACAGAGAAAACAACATAATCAGCTAGGATGGCGTCATCCCAGATTTGACAGGGTTTTGTCCAAACTGTGGCCAATAAAGCAAAAAATGTGCGATCAGTCAAACCCAACCAACAGGCTTTCGGAGCTTGAACACAGTTGGACACACACACACAGAAAAACATGACTAACAAACAAACACTCAGAGGAACAAACAAAGGATGATTTGGGAGGAATCCACAATTTTAAAAGCACACTTGGGTAAAACATGAACAGACTTAGTTTTAAGCTCAGACATCACATATAGACATGCTGCATAGTTAAAGACTCAAATTTACATTTAGACTTTATAAAGTATTCTTGGATTTCTTTTTGAGAGAAAACCTTACGTAAAAACTGACCTGAATACTCGAGTGAATGTGTGCAAAATTGGGGTACAATATACGTTTAGAGTTAACAAATATTCACACCTGCTATAATAAGTGTTAGGTCAAAATAGGGCCACGATACTCCCATACGATTCATCACAAAGGAAGGCATAAATTCTCCAAAACCTTAGACGTGTGTGTGTAGTGCACTTTCGCTCCTTGTCTTCTAAAAGAGATCCATGTAGGGAAAAAAAGACCTCCGCACTCAACTATAGATTTTCTGATGTCTCACACTACACTCTGTAAACCATACAGTCAGTTATCTGAAAGGTAAATTTATGCGCACACGTCACCATATCATGAATGTGTCCGGAGGCAAATTATTCAGCTTCTGCTTTGACAGCATTTTCTCAGCCCACTGCTCATACACGGACATATCTTCAAGCTGGCACAGGAGACACCCTCTCTTACGAGACACACACACACACAATTCTCCATGCAAATGAAGAGAGCACAGCTATTTTATCTGATGCAGGGGATGTGAGTCTGATGCAATCAGACGTCCTCACAGGTGCATGTCTGCATGATGACGAGCTCTACACGTGGCTTATGAACATCACTCAAAATGTCCTACGTGTTAACACCTTGTTCACGCACATATGGCGAATAAGAACTGTTTCATTCAAGCCACATTAACACAAAACCCACCCACGCTCACTCTCCGCGCAGACACACCAAACATGCAGCGCTTGTGGTATAATAGGACAACATGCAGCATAAAGACAGCACAAGGGCAGCTGGACCTGACTAGTGACAACACTCCCATTCATCACCATGCCCCTGGAGACTCTACATCCCTCCACAGTGACAGCAGTCAGCAGAGCACACACACACACACACGCACGCAGTTGTGTTACAAAGAGCACAAACGCACAGCATACAACGGCCCATGTCAGCATCACCACCAATCGGTTGTGTGTGTGTGTGTGTGTGTGTGTGTGTGTGTGTACGCGCTTGTTTTCACATATATTATTCATCTGCATGCAAGCACATGAACGAAGTGTCTCTGGTAGGAGAGATAAGGGGCTTCTTTATTTCAGTCTTACGCTCGTGTGTGAATGAATGTGTCTAAGTGTGTGTTCTCCCAGTCGTCTATCAAACAGACCATTTGTTAAAGGGAGGAGTGGAAAAAATATAGATACCAATAAAGAAAGCAAGAGGGTTTCTAGGCTAAGGAAAAATAAGAGGAGGTAGAAAAGAGGAATCACTTATTGGACAGATGCATAAGAGAAAGTGAGAGGCAATGAAAGAGGAAGTGAGGCTCTGAGATGGTAAAGAAGGAGCTCAGGGGGGCTTATCGTTGTCATATTTTCATTTTGGCATACAACCTTGAATTTATCAAGAGAGATTTTCAGAATTCAGACACACGAGGTACAAGAAAACACTGCAGATCTGCCTCTCCCATTCTAGTCCACAGTACTCAGCATTCATCCACCCCATCAGCGCTAACAAGCCAATACTGTCAACACTCACAGTGGGCTTTATTCCATCTACAACGCAGTCTGCTTGCACAAAACATAACATACACGCTGGCACAGGCGTACAGAATTACACACATACCCGCACACAAAAACATCTCTGAAAGACAGGCCTGGACTGCACAAAAACTGTTCTTTTTCATACTAAAATGAAAAAAGTAACCCAAATTTTCATAGGCTCTCTCATCATCCTCCATCTGTCTACGCCCAGATAAACACAAAGTCTAGTCGTCAGACGTGCAGCGGACAGAGGGTGGGATGAGCCAAGCTGGGAGAGCAGGTGAGGATTTGTGTTTAAAGCAGTACTGAGGGTGATGAAGAGCGTTCTGGGCCCATACATACACGTATCTGTAGGAGGAGGCTTTCATCTAGGGAACTATGGGGACAATATGGTAAAGCTTTATGGTAAATTGATTTTATATGGACATCACAAATTCAAAGAGTGCAATGTTTGTATAGCAAGAGCTGCAATTTTAATTATAACGTAATGAACCGTGTCTTAACAAGCTGTAGCAAGCGAAAGTTTAAACCAGCTATTGAACCGCCTGTAAAGACAACTGACACCGGCAAGTTTCCACAGCTGTAGCTAATTATCATTAATTGTTGGTGAAACAACAAAACGTACAGTATTTACACCCATGGCCAAAGGTTGTTTTGTCGAAGAAGAAACGCCACTCTGAGTAGACCAACAGAGTACCACGTCTTTTTCTACATAAATGAGATTAGTAAATGCCTCAAGTCAACATTAGACAGGTAGCTAGCAGGGAGCAGCTGCCAGGTGTAAATGACGGACAGCTGTTAAAGAGAGTTGTTGGCGTGCCAGTTAAAAACTTTTTTTTCAGTCACTCACCTTAAAAGTTCACCAGGATTCAAAGCTGTGAGGCAGCTTGTCCTGTCAGTCTCTGAAGCTAAAGTTAGCTAAAGCAAAGCTGTCAACACTCGCATTAAGTGTAGTGCAATATTATGGAGACCAGATTTTAAAAATCGCAATATTGGTCAGGAAAATCACAATTAGATAGCTGTTATTGTATCTGTCAGCCCTACAACATGGTCACTACGCCCACGCCCAAGAGGACCTGCAGTGCGACTATCAGAGCATTCAACTTGACTTCTAGAAGATCTGTGCTCCTGGTCTTACAGGTTTACAGAAAAACTGTATTTGGTGTACAATTCTGATCCTGTATGTATGTGCAGACACCGAGCGAGAAACCACTGCACAGACCTCCTTCCATATTTTACAAGAAAAGCTATTAAAGCATGCATGTATTAAAGTGGTGCAGTGCAGGGATTCATGAATTTGTCGTGTCGGAGTATTAACATGTTTTCAAGCACAAAATCTCAGGCTGCTATCTTATGGGCTGAAACAAAAATGGTATACTAACTGTATGCATAATAATGCGTATGCTCAGATACACACACACACTTCCACAGGCAGGAAAGACACACATAAGCGCACAAATACCCACAATAGAAAGTCGGTCAATGAATGGGAGGGGGCAGGCAGGCAGACTAGCAGGTGCTGTGTTGGTGGAAGATATGGCTTCTGTCCACCTCAGCATTTCTAAACACTCACAGTTATCTTCCCTCTCCACAGGAGGAGAGGTCATTTCTTTTTTTCCTTTTCTCCTCTGCATCACCGTCCTCTCCTCTCCTCATTTCTGCTTTCCCCCTCTGCTCCAGCCTTTTCTCCCGTCTCATTTATCTACACCCGGGCTCTCCTTTTATATCCTTCCCCCTCAGCTTTTATCTTTTTTCTTTTTTTTCCCCAGAATTCTCCTGCTTTTCCTTTTCCACTCTACCCTTCCTCTCTCCATCCCCTCCGCTGCTCCTCGTCCTCTCCTGTGCTCTCAGTGGAACAGCCCATTCAGCAACAAAACAAAGCTGCCTCCAGCATCACACACTGGCTAATCAAGCAAGACCAGAATTCAGCAGCCCTCAGATCCACTCAACAGCACTATGATACTGGGCAGCACTGGAAGGGAGAGGTTTCCCACATGAGGAGGAGAGGAGGGAGACAGAAAAGGTAGAAATTGAGAAGGTTGAGGAGAATAAATAGGCACAGAACAATGCTACCTGTTGAGTTTTAGCAGCTGATAAGCGCTAAAGGTAATTCTGACTGTAAAGGTTCGGACAGTGTTTACATTTACCTCATTTAAATGAATGTAAATATGCAGTTGCCCAAGAAAGGCAGCACAAAAGGCCCTAACCACTACAGGTAAAGACAAAGCAGGAGGGACGGCTAAAGAAGGGCATGAAGGAGAAGCAGAAAGATAATGAGGGTGAAGAAAATTCTCTGACAGGCCATCACCAGTGAGGCAGCGCTTTCATGATGATGATGAAACCCAACAATGGTCAGCTGCAATCTCCTCCTGGACAGAGGATGAGCGTTTACAAGCTAGCGTGCCAGCCGCTCCTCCTGTGAAGGAAAAATAACTGCTGTTCAGCTTCAGGGAAAACTCAAAACAAGACAAAGAAGCTGGTCCTGCAAGATGCAGAGATAGGAGAGATATGTAAACATGCCACAGCAACAACAGGCAGGCCACATCAGGAGCTGCTGTATGAACAAAGCGTATTGTAAGCCGGCAAAAAGTTGGAATCACTCATCCACCTACAAGATAAAATATTCACACACATGGACAGGAGGGCACAGATTTGTCCCATGGTGGGATTAGGGAAGGGAAGTGTGTTACTGACATGAGAAACACATCCTCTTCTTACTGCAAGAGGAAGAGGGAAGGCTTAAGAACAAGGGCAGGGACGAGTGTGGAGGCAGAACTGCTGCAGAGACGGAAATGTGCTAAAAGACAGAAGACTCTGCCAAGTAACTTGTTATAACACTCACCACTTCCCCCAGGTTCTCAGTTGGGCTCCAGCCTTTTGAATTTTGATCATAGTGCCAAACCTCGGAAACCCCTCATTATATTATGTGCCTTGCTCTTAAAGAACTTCATAACAGAACTGTAAGCTTAGGTGTGCAGGATCCCTCTTCTGTCAAGCTAACACTGGATACAAAGCACAGACAAGGAAAGGGGTGTTAAACTTTTACTGACCATTTCTGGGGTTCAACATGCAACACTTTCACTTGTTCTGAGGATATGCTGGTGCTGATGATAATATAGTTTAACTATTGGCAGCAAATGGGTCGTAATGTAGGCAGGCTGGACAGAACATCTGGGCGTGACGGAAGACACTGATGGTGTTAAAAGGAAAGAGTGGGATGGCAAGGAGGAAGAGAGGGCAGAGTGAGCTGCGAGGAGGAGAGAGTGTGATGGTAGGCAGCAGAGAGGAGAACGTGGTGATGAGACCGAGAGGCGCAAGTGATGGTGTGGAGGAGAGGAGAGTGTGATGGTAGGATGGGATTTGAGTCTTTTAACTTCATTAGTTCCGCCTCAGTCTGGGGTCTGTAGATTATGTCTAATTAAGCAGCTTAACATGGCTTAAAAAGCACCACACAGAAAGCACAAGAGCCTTATCTGTCAACCTGCTCAAACGATTCTCCGCTTCTCCTTTTCTTCCTGTGGCAGGCTAACATAAATTCCCTTCGCATGGCCTTTATGCTAGAGAGATTAGAGGCTCTGACATCGGCGCGAGCTGGATGGCTCACAGCCGCAGCGATAGCAGTGTGGGCTGTGAAGAGAGAGAGGGAGAGAGAGCGAGCATGTGTGGCGAGCAGTGGGGAGGCAGAGGGGCAGGCAGATGCTTCCTTTCCGACTGCAGGGGGAGAGAGAGTCGATGAAGCAGGGTGGGGCTCGGCGAAATGAGTCCTCCTGTCGTTTTAATAAGTATTGGTGCACCAGCCAGAATTAGGCCCTACAGTCTGCTCATTATCAGAGGAGTGTAACAATACATCCCCAACCAGGTAGCAGCATTACCAAACAGACCAGTGCGGTCCAGGTAACAATCTAAAATGACAGGTGATTTGTTGTACAGCTGTTTAAGCCAAAGAGGAGCGTAAAGTATCCCCATAAAGTATTGAGTGGGTTAACAAACACACTAGCATTCCAGTTAGGATCCTGGTTTCAGAAACCTGGACAGGCTTGCTGTAGCACACTGATAGAAACAGAGTTACTTTTATACACGGTCCCTGACTCTAGTTATGTAGTAGTAACAAAAAAGAGCAGATAATAAACAATAAAATTATGTATAAAACATATTCATTATTTGTAGCTTCTCAAATGTGAAGATTTGCTGCATTGAATATATCAACTTGGGTTTTGGAAAATTGTGATCAGCATTTTTCATTATTTTTGGACATTTTATAGACCAAAGGATTGATAAATTGACCGAGAGAATAAAATCGGCTGATTAATCAATGATGAAAATAATTGTTAGTTGTAGCCCTAATGGCAATATACACAATGAAATGAAGTCTGATGTCTCTAATGTGAGAGGTAAGTTATACTGTTGCTCTCATCTTCTATTTAACTGGTGATCCAACATAATGGTAAATGCCGCAGCAGTGTCCAGACAGCCAAAGACCAAAGTGGGTTCATCCTCAACTGCTGTCGAATTAGAAAAAACAGAATGGTTGAAATATCACAGAGTAAAAGACGTGGCCCTCCTCAGATGATTACAAACATGTTGTAATCTGTAAACAGGGATAGGAATAACCAGGTTTGTCATGTTCCTTGTAAACGTCTTATCTTGAACATGATCAGAGCAAGCATGAGACTCAAAACTGGGATACGACTGTGCACGTAAACATGCTCATTACAAAACCGTTACAACAGCAACAACAACCTTCACCAGATATTTCTGCTGGGTTGGGTTTCTGCAAATCTTGTTTGGCGAGATACCTCATCACAACAACACAGCAATAAAACACAGTTTAACTGAAAAGTGTCTCTATGTGGCCTCTCACCTCTTCCTATCCACCACCTGTTAATTATCACGACGTGTGACACCAGACATGCCTGGCTGCCATATGTCAGCGCAGAGCAACAATGTTGTTTTACATGATTGTTGGAGGTAGCTGTAACAGAACACAGGAGTGCCACTCAGCTTTCCATGCCATGCAACATTCCCCACCTCAGGGTGCACACACAGTTGTTACAGGTAGACCAAAACACTCCCTTCTTTTTCAGTATCTACAGGTATCTCACTAATCTTCTTTATTATATAAAGTTATATCGTTTGTGACACAAGTATGCAAAACTAAAACCACATGCAAAAAACAACTCCCTCTAATCCACAAACACCATCTTCCAGGTACTGAGGCAGGATGTACAGTATTATCTCTTGTGTGGTTTCAGACTGGGCAAGGCAAGATGGCCGCCCTCAAAACTGGTCCATCTTGTTAACATGCACAAACACACCAGGGGGTAGAGGAAACTGCTCACACAGAGGCTGTAATGTGCTGATGTCAATGAGTAGCCTCAGAGCAAAAACCTCAGAGCAAAAACCTCAGAGCAAAAACCTCAGAGCAAAAACCACAGAGCGTCTTTTTCTGAACTCATCTCGCTCACTCCAGGTGCAGAGAAACCGGGTCTACTGCAGACACAAATAGGTGCACAACATGAGGTATTTAAATGACAAAGAAAGAAAGAATGAAAGAACACAGGAAAAGAAAGAGACAGAGAAGTAGAGACCAACAGCTACAGAGAAGAGAAGAGGAGAGCAAGGTAGCGATAAAGAGATAAAGTCAAAGCCTGACTGATATAGAGAAGAGAAAGACAGTGCAGGACTTGGAACGGAGGGAGAGCGGCTATCTGATAGAAGGGATTTGCCCTTCCCTGGAACAGTAATTTACTAAAGCCATTCTACAGAGGCCCATCAGTGGCGATCTGCTGGCAGATTAGACGACAAAACCTCATCTCTCGCTTTTGCCCCAGCCAATCAGCGCCAAGGCAGCGAGCACAGGGCAGAGGATGCAGGGAGGACAGAGGAGGGGAGGGGCAAAATTTCCTGTCTCTGTCTGCTGAAGTTGGGGAGGCCAAATACACAAACATAGTCACACACACATACACAAACACGTGCGTAGAATACGTGCTGGAGATTGGATTGGAGTCGGAGCTATTACTGTTGCATTTTCCCACCCTCAGGATAGAGCAGCTAACACTGTTTGGTTGCAGGAGCTGGGGATTTGTCATTTATAATCAGTTTTCTGCTCTTGTTTCCTCTGCACTCGCTTGTCCTTTTTGCAGTTTGTATCCTGCCCTTAAGGCCCTCACAGCATTCCTCTGTTGTATCGGTCCAGTCACCCCCCCCCTCTCTCTCTGTCTCTGTCTGCCTGCCTCCTCCCCATCCCTCTCTCCATCTCCCTCTCTACAGGCACTGCAGAGGCCCGTCAAGTGTGCCCCAGCTGTGCAAGCAGTGGGAGCTGTTTACCATGGTACATCATCAGGGAGGCCCGGGAGCACCGCCCAACATGCTCGCAGAGCTCTCACAACCTTTGCACAAGTGTTTCGCACATGATGTTGAACATTATAGACCCTCTGAACAAGTCAGTGACCCAGCATGCACTAAAACAACCATCTCAACTTATCGTATCCTTGGCGACAATGTAGCAAAAACAAGGAAATCCTGGAGAAGGAAAATACACAATTTAAATTCAAATCTGTCAACCTTGTGGTGTACCAAATGGTTCCAGTAGCTCTTCTTGGAGAAGGAGCCCTAACCATCGACATCCTGTGTCACTGACATGTGAAAAAACAAAGTAGAACAACAGCAAGCTGTTCCTTCCCCCTCTCTGCCATCGCTGCTTCCCGTCTTCCCCTTTTGGAGCTGCTGCCCAACCTCACAACAGCCCCGAGGACCCCCGGATCCCCTAAGGAGAGGGCTGACATTACCCACCCGTGTCTCAGGTCAACTATGACCTCTGCAGGGAGCAGAGAAAGGAAGAGAGGAAAAGGCAGGGCCCTAGATGTAAGCTTTGCTCTGTGGTCTAAAAGCTGCACGTGGAAACTCTGTGTTGCACAATTTCCTAGAATCTGACCCACTATGGCCAAACACAGAGAGACTGGGGACAGAGAGAGAATATATTCACATAGTTGTGAAGCAAAATCTGAAATATTGTGGATGGGAGTCTCTGTAAGATATGAGTATGTTGAAACAGAGTGTGCTTAAGGTCTGTGCTCATGTGTAATACCTTGAGTTGCGGTTCAAGGGCAGGTTAAACTAGTCTCAGGCACTTGTTTGGTTCGTTCTACCAAATAGCACACAAACAAGAAGCGCCCTGCACTCACACCAGCATGTCTCAAATGATCTGACATGTTTATGGCAACACCTAAACTGATTGTCTGATATACTTTTTGGATTTGTCTCACAATTCTTCTCTTCGTACTTTTTTTTTCATGAAGTCTTGCTATTTCTATATCATTCCTTTCTGACTCTTGATCTCTTTGACACACGCAGACATATTTTCACAATACACACACAGCAGGTGGTAGAAATAATTGAAGCATCAACATCGTTTGATCGTTTTTGTGTCATATCTGGCACAAACTCATAAAAGGCAAGGTTCCTGCCAAGTACTGCTATAACAGTGATTCTGAATGTTTATTTCCAAGATTACAGTGACAGTCGAAACCACCATTTCAATCACACGTCTCAGACATGTCCAGATTCACCCCTAGCTTTGTTTTAAGTCATCATTTTAAAAGCTACTATTGATCACATTGTGTATTTCACTAACTTAGGATCCCATTGGTCAGAAACGCTGTTGCTTTCTGTCACTAAGAGGACGTTTTCGCAACTAGGAGAACCAATGTAAGGAATGAGACTTGACAACAATGAATTTGCATTCTGAAAATGTAAGTGAATGTCATGTTAAAACTATGCAGTTACAGCACAACTGAACTAGAATTGTGTATCATTTAGACGGCAAGAACAGTTGTTTTGTGCTATAAAACAATCTCACTTCATGTCTATCAATCATACACATTATCCACATGGCATGGCACACAATGTAAAATGGTTAAAATAAAGCATTACCATTAGTACTCTCAGACAAAACCTTAGCAGAGAAGTAGAGCGACTTTATTGGACAAAAAATGTGTTGACTATAGACTAGGAGGCTAGGAATGCTGTAGGCCTGGGTTCAGATGTTTCAAAATATGTAAAGCTGCATTTTGGATAAACTTTCTTTTTGTTCAATCTGTCCACTATTACGTTTAGTGAGGGCCAATGAAGGCTGGAGATTCAAGTGTTACTGCTGTAAAAGCACATCCATTCTCTAATAAATGCCTTTTGCATAATGTGTCTTTGATTTGATGTAAGGCATGAAGCCAAACATTTAATAATCTATGATGTATGTGATCAAGGAGAGGACAAATTCCAGTCACAATACCACGATGTCTCTGAACTTGTTAAATGTCTTTCTTGATTGTTCAAATATATTCGTGAATTAACGTCTTCTCATTGACCAGATGTGATCAACAAGTGAGAACAAAAGACATTTTTTTTAATCAGCGTTCACCACAATCACTGCAGGATGACTACGCCATTAGTCACTCAGCGTCGTTAGTGATTAACTACTTTGCCTTTTAGGAGAAACAGCGTGACTGAAAACATAATAGCCTGCATGAGCAAACACTGACAGAGCACCAGTAGCTTCAGACTAGCATGAGGGACAGATCCACTGAACAATATAATAATTTTTTAACAAATTTAACAGGAACATGAAAACAGTTACAT
The DNA here is from genome assembly GCF_043641665.1 of Enoplosus armatus. Lineage (NCBI taxonomy): Eukaryota > Metazoa > Chordata > Actinopteri > Centrarchiformes > Enoplosidae > Enoplosus > Enoplosus armatus. Next base: position 14,017,340 of record NC_092184.1, on the reverse strand, counting down.
TTATATTTTAACTTTCAATTTTAGCATGTAATAAAATAGTGAGATAAAGATAGATAGTTAAATCCATTAAGTGTAATCATAATTCATTTTTGAAGGGGCACTCCACCAATTTTTCATGTAAAAGTCAATTTACTAGTCATGGGGAGGATTACACAGCCTGTAAAAGCAGTTATATAATGTCTTCCGTGCCTCTGGTGGAGTTTTGTCAAGGCTGAGAAAATTGCTCAAGTGGGCTTGAGTTGCATTATGGGAAATGTAGGATCCAGCATTTTCAGAGCTTGATGTATAGGGACAAAAAGTCAGTGCCTCTGTTGCACAAATATAGACCCTGTGCTCCTCACTACGTGCACCAAATTGATCCCAACTCTGTCTCTGTTGAAATCTACGACTGCATTGCGATAACTGAAATAAAATGAACATCCAAATAGTCATCTACAACCATGACAATAAGTAAATACATAAAGGGCATACACACAAGTGTTCTGCCTGTGTCTTGATATTCATGTTTCACCAAAAACAAGTCCAGTTGAGATTCACCTCATTTTCTTTCTGGCAGTCACACGGATTTAAGCTACAACAGGCCCGGCTCGTCCTGACCTGACAAACTGCATTCCCAACGACCTTTTCCCTCATTGGGCAAAAAGGTCTGCATTCTCTTCCCTCCGATGACTGTGACTAATACGAGCCGTGGTGTGGTGAGGCTGTCCTCTCCCTGAACAACCCTCAAATCTAAAAACAATTCCTAGAAATGTTTACATTCTTCACCCATGTTTCCCTTACTTTTATCTTCTTTAACTTTTGGACATACATGGGAGTCGGCATAGCAACAAAGGGGCTGGACCGATGCAGGTTTGGAAGTTTGTGGCGATTTACAACCAACAATTATGTATTAGAAGTATCATTAGAAATAGAAACATCAGCAAAAACTCTTGTGACAGTGTCTTAATTTCACTATTTAACACTTGACCTCGACAGTTTATTCACTGTAAAGCAACATAATGAGATTTCAACTAATTTGTGAAAAAGTCTCAGCGACTTTCTTCATTTTGTTCGCTGGTTACGTCAGCTTTTCCTCAATAATTGTAGACTCTGAATTACATTTTTAGAGTTAAAAAGCCACACTCATGAGTAATGGGTGGTGAATTGGGACATATTTCTCCAGTCCTCATCAGGAATGTTACAAAATGGTGGATCCTCAGGAGCTGCTGGAGCACTGCAACAGGAAATGAACTCTGACATAAGAGCTATGGACCTTGGGGCCCCTACTGCATCCTGGGAAATTATGGCACTGAGAAGAGAAATGACTCATGTCACCTCCATGAAAACCCAACTCCGAGCTAAATCCATTAACAATCTTCTAAAATGGCAGAGTGGATATATGTCTTTACAGCATTCATAGCAGCCTCTTCTAATTGCCTCTAGATTCAAGCATTCAAGGTGATTCACCACTAAGAGTATTTATTTAGCACAAATAAATGTGCTGTTTGCCTAACAACCGTAACAATCAGAGTAACAAGGTCAAAACCAGGCCAGCACAGAGACTGGCAGACTGGCAGAAATCATGGTCTGTCTTTCTTTCATGCAGATGGACCAACCGGCACCACAATAAAGACAGCCAACGACAGAAAGAAATGGGAGGGGGTAGAGACAGAGAGGGTGCAAAGCAGTAATACGAATGACGGTGCTACCATCCTAAGATAGCATAACACAGAAACCACTTGGCTCAGGCTGCTTTGGGTGCGCCTCCTCTATCGGTAAAATCCATCTTTCCCTCCGATGCTGTTAGTCGCCGTTCTCTGTTTTATGGCCGTTTTCCCAGCCGTGAGACAATAGTATGGACATCATTAGCTAAGTGGTGGCTGGATGACAGGCGGTGGCGCTGCGATCGATAACGGCAGGCCCAGCCATCCGCAGGCTGAGCAGTGCTTACTCATCAGCCCTGGGCTTGCATGAGTCCTAGCTTGGGCCAGAAACTGGGACTAGGCCAGATAAGGGATGTGGAGGTGTCGGGGGCTCACTGCCTGTGATAACAAATGGCTATGAAGAGCCACCTTATCTTCTCACCTTAAAGAGGATATGATGTCCACTGTCACACAGCTGCCTAACGGCCAGAACCACTCTGGCAGGTATGTTATGAGGGTGATGAGGGGTCAGCCACTGTTGGTCCCATTGTGTGTGTGTGTGTGTGTGTGTGTGTGTGTGTGTATAAGTGTGTTTGTATGTGTGTGTGTGTGTGTGTGTGTGTGTGTGTAGAGTTGTGTGCACACTTTTTCCAGACTGTTTTGTTGTCCTTATGACTGAAAACAACACTTAGCCATTTTCAATGCTAATTTCCAAGCTTTCAAAGTTGAGTTGTATCAACCATGAATACTAAACAACAACAGCCACCTAATAATTTGCAAATGTTAGAATGCCTGAGGCAAGCCCAGAGTTAAGAATACCTAATCAAAACATTCTAAAAAATGTCCCTTGTCAAAATACAAGGGTTTTGTGTGTCCTTGTATGCGTGGGGGAGAGACAGTGTCAGCACATGTTCACTGGGGAGATGCCAAAGGCCACCACAGTGGTGGCCAGATCCCCCTGAAGTGGCATCTGAGACAAACATCTAGTGACAAGGTGGTGCCCTTCCTGTGTCCTTAACCACAGCTGACAATAACATTGCACTGTGCTCCAAGGGCAGAAAAATTGAGGGATGGTGGGAGCCATGGGAACAGAAATATTCTGCGACATTGTGAAAAAGACAAGAAAGAGAAAAAGAAGCAGAGTGGATACGAGAGCGATCAATAAGAGTTTAAGAGGAGTTTGAGTTTAGGAGGAAAAAGAAAGGGGTCAGGTGAGGTGCTTTGTCTGGTTGTTGTTGGGTCTGCAGGCCCTTTTCCCTTTCCTCTCCTCTCCTCTCCTCTCCTCTCTACTTCCGTCTCTTTCTCCTCAGACGCTTATCAGTCTGTGATTAAACCTGCCAACTTTAATTAGAATACCTTAGAAGTAGAACTCCTCTCTGCCTCCCACTCTCCACCTCCCTCTTCCCCATCTGAGTGCTGCAGGTGTACGAAGACACTTCCAATAAAGTTGTCAGAACACTGGGCAGAAGCAGCATGTAAGAGACATCACGATAGACAACACACTGGGATAACGCACAAACTAAACATCATGTTCCAGCTGTATTAACATACACATACCTAAAGCGGTTAGATTTTGACAAAGAGAGTCTGACAAGTAAGTATCACTACAACCTCACTTCCTGCCTCTGCACACAGTTTTGCTGTTTGTATACTGAAATCATTCCTGCATCATATTTCACTTGACACATAATCGTATTACGGCTAATGTGTAAAAATGAAATGAAAAGGCAAATAGCTGTAGTTAGTCACACACCCTATTGCTTTCAATTACAATGCTTACAGTTTGCGTAGAGGAGGGGAGCCGAGGAGAGGATGCTGGTTTCATTTTTTCTATTTCTAAAGTTGTAGTATTATACATGACAGGAGCCTACATGTACAGCCAGTCTTCATAGATAAACACCCCAACCTGAGAGTCTCTCAGTCATACACAAGTTGCTGCTGCAACAGGAGTGTTTTTTTCCCCTTTCCGAATTAAATTAATCCGACTGATGATGCCCAAGGTAGTACAACTCCAGCACTAAATAAAATGACTGCAGAAGGTGTCCTATTGACATGTTCTATGGTAGGTAATCAGAGAGAAATGCTCCATCATGCATAATATACTGAATCCAGCACTCCACCTCTCTCTACTTTTGAAAAAGGATGGGAAAGGAAAAACATGCATCGAGCGCTTCGCACCATTATTGCTTGACTGCTGAGCTTCCTACTGAACCAACAAGCTGTATCAGAATACAGAGAACTACTCCTGCAGGTATTAAACAGAAGACGGTGTGCCACCCGCAGTACCTGCCATCATTCAGATATTCTGAAAATAGAAAGTAATTAGAGAAATGACAAACTATCATCTGGATAAATGAAGTTCTTCAAACTGAACTGGCTAGTTTATTCGGCCTTAGCTATTATTCTGATTATTATGCAGGCATGTATACGGGGGTCCAAGCACCCGGTGCAACATGGAAACAAAGGTGCACCATCTCGGAGCAATCAGGAAAATGAGGCCATCACTGAAGAGGGCTTAAACAGCTGGTTTTAGAATATAGCTCAACAGATACTGATTTGGCTATTATTCTAATTATTTGTAGAATAAAAAGGGCTCCTCTTCTGAATCTTCCCCTCACCTTTGACCCTCAGCTCTCCTCTTCTCCTTCACCCTCCTCCACACACACACACACATACATACAACCAGGCATCGTAGATGGACTTCCTACAGGAAACCCAGGGGCGCCACAAGGGAGAATCTTGAGAGAGAGAGAAAGTCAAACAATGACACACGGGGATTTCTCCTCCCGACTCCAGACAAATTTAGGCAATGAAGCCTGCAGACTTGCGAATGAGAAGAGGGTAGGTCAGCACGACAGGTTAAGACAAAAATGAGAACTAAGTGTTGGGTTAGTGTGGGAAATGTGTGAGTGTGTACAGACTACAAACATGCTCAAAGTTATCCCTTAATGCTCGTGTAGATGGATTCCAGGGAAGCCTCTCTTTGTTTCGGAGGGTGAGAGGGTTTCCAGTGTCTACAGCCTTTCAAAATCCCAAGTACAGTCACCGTAAACACTGACTCACTCAAAAACAATCAGACGCCATTGTACCCTTAACATGATAGTGTAATGGAGTACGTATTTATGTATGACAAACCTCTCTTTTCAGGTTGATCCCCTACACAATCCACAAAACTTAGAGAACTTTAGGGTTAAGAACCGTGCTGGCACTGTATGTAGGTGGTACAAACTTCTTGTGTGCGATTACAGAAGCAGAAGTCCAACCTATTGAACTGTGGGCAGTGGCCTGATTTCATTGGCAGTGACTCAATCATAACATCTTATCTACGGACATGCTGAGTCATGGAATTCAGCTGTGGCCAATAGCCAAGCAACAGGGTTACTTATGGCTGTCATTGATTGGTTGATCCCTGAGCACAAAGCTGAAAGGGCACATACCAGGAACACAGCCTGAAGCAGAAACTGGCAGCAGTTTGCTCGCGCTTTACTTTACTCTCCCATTCTTGTAGCTTTTTTATTTTTCTCCAACTGACTTTACCACCAACTTTGTTGTGTCACTCTCTCACTGTTTCTAGTTTCTCCCACTTCTCCCCTCGTGTTCCCTCTCTACAGCTCTTTCAAATTACCATAGCCCATTACCCTCGTCCCTCTGTTGTGTAATTGTATCTGGAATAGCAAAGCGGGGCCGCTCACGTCCAGAGGTCACCATTCCTCTGTGGCTTACATCCTGGTCCTTCATCTCCATGGTCACCGTGCTTCCAAATAGAGCCCCCCCCCCCCCCACAATGAAATATGAAGACTAGTTAAAACTATCTCTACAGAGACCTACGGCCACCACTCAAACACCATTAATCATATCTAAAGCCCTTACTTTCCACTAGCATTATCCATTAATAACGCATTTGTATTGGAAAAGCAATATCATCATAACGTGGGCCTGGGATATAGAGCAAATGCAATCTTTATTACTGATTGATTTCAATGAAAAATATTTTCAAAGTTCTTGGGTGAACCATTTGATGTAAAGGGCTTATGCACAGGGATACTAGTGATAGTTTTTCACTAACTTTGTTCCCTCAAATAAAAACTAGGCATGACCAACGTTGCTGATTTGGGGTCAGTTCCCTCATACGCTAAACTGGCTCTAAAACAGAGCAGGGACACACTACAGAGGCCTTTATATCAAGCTGTCCCCATCTGCAAATCTGTAATGAGCAAGGGAGCTGAAACAGTGGGGAGAGAAGAGAACCTCAGTTCAACTGAGGCAGGCACACTTTCTAATGGAAATTCAGATACAATCATCCCAGAATGCACTTCTCTCTGCCTAATAATCGGCCACTAGAACAAGGCCACCATTGAGAGAAGAGTGACTGTAATCTGGTCCACCAAACTCCAAAGCTGCCCGCTATAATTAGCTCCTTTCTCCATCAAACACAGGCTTACACTGACTCACAAGCAAAAACCTCTCCTGTAATACAAGAGAGAGGAGCGATTTAGCAAACGGCACATTTTCAGATGAGCGGGGACATTTTTTCCATCCTTGGCATGTGGAGGCGCCCTGCGTTGACAGGTATGCTAGCTGTGAAATCTGCAAATGAGCAGGTGAGAGGCCACCGTTTCCTTCAGCAACACAGTGGTTTCTGGAAATAAAAGCTTGGGTTGACATGGAAATAATATGGTATGGGGCAAGTTTTTCAAATTGAGAAGTATTACAAGCCAAAAACATGTCGCTCCTTATTAAAATAACCTGCCCACAGCTGGGCTCACTGATTCAGGGCATTTTTCACACTAAAGGGCTCAAGTACTTTCCAATTACCTTTCTGAATTGATTACTAGTCCAATGTTGAGAAGTCAAGTGAGGACTATTAGAATTAGACATGATATGAGGAGTAGGAGTCCACTGTTTCTGTTACGAAGCATGCCCAACCCTGTGTTTATCTGCCCACGTAATATAGGACAGAATCTCTCTTCCAGTGCCCTCATCAAAGGGTGTATCCGCATCTCTGGCCTACATCCTGACGAACAATGCCTGCCCTCCTCTAATCCCAGGAACATGTTCTAGCCCAGGGACTCACAACACGATCCGCAGCCCGGAGGCAGACAGACAGACAGGGGTGAGTGGGTATGCTGGTAGCTCGCCTGCTGCCTGGGCAAATGGCACAGCTATTAGGGGAAGAAGAGGCTTCCTGGAGAGGTGTGACTGCACTGCAAAGGGCCCAATCAAGCAGAGAACAGAAGTGCTGACAGCTGCTAATGCGTTTACCTGAGAGCAAAGAGACGGCTTTACCAAGGAAAGTGGAAAGCATGTTTACTTCCTCCATAGCGTGGTCTTCCCAGTAAGGTTGATTAAGATCAAAGAGAGAGTAATTCAGTCAAAGCCCTGCCAGCAAATGCGGGGTTATGAGTCAACTTATTTGCTTGAAAAAGATGTGAAATCCACAACACAACAGCATATATCCCTTATCAAATGACAAAGTTCCTGTTTTGAAAATGTCCCCTCTATCTGGCAGTGACACAGCAGTACAGGCACAGTCCTCGCTGCGCACCTCTGCGTTAAGGTCATATCACAAACCCACACAGACATTCGCCCACTTATCTCACTCTCTGAGGTCTTTCACCGTCAATCTTAAATCAATATTCCAGGCGCAGGTAGAACGATCACTTTCAAATTGAAAGTACCCAAGTCCAGTGGAAGGACTCAAAGGACAAAAAGGGAGTGGCTGGCAGGGCAATGACCACTTTGCAGTGGCAGTGAGATTAAGTCGTGACACACGGGCGACACAAAAATAGATAATGGAAGTGTTCATTGTTATCATTAGGTCACCCTAATAATCAGTCTATCTGTACCTTAATCTTACAACATGGAGGGGGCAGACATGCAGCATCCAGAGAGTCAAGTTAAATATCCGCACCTGAGATATTTAATTGGTGGAAAAACAGCTAGACATACACTGTAAATCCTGTCAGAGCCGAGTTACCTCCCGGCAGGGCGTACGCACATTAGCTAACTGTGTCACCAGGAAGCCCTGTACATGTAGCTTTGATGTTTGCAAAGTTAGTGGGACATTTAATAAGAGAGAAAATAATTGCTCAGGACAAAAGTTTCTTCCCTGTAAGAGTTTATATCATGACCTAAATCTGTTGAGGGGCACTGTCTGTGGCTACTAATATTTCAAATAAAAGCCCAGGCAGGTACATTAGACAACTTAAAACTTCACAAAACCTCATTTACACTTCACTTACATGTTCATTTTAACCAGGAGTTGATGAGCATGTGAATAAAGAGGCAAAACATAGCAGACACAGCATCAAACAGTTGCTTGACAGTCCTTATAGTCCAACCCAAACATCCTATTTCCCCTCTACCAATTGAAAGTCCTTATTGCTCCTTATAGTCAAGGCATATCGGGGGTTTCTCCAGGCCTGACAAGACCAATGCATTCCAAGTGTTGTTGTACAAACAATTTTAATGTTTGATGTTCGGACCAGGTCCATTTTTATAACCCCCCCTCCTCTTTTTCTCCTCTGTAAACTTCCCATTTAAAAACAAGCACAGGGCAACTGTAACCAACATTAGACCAGGTTTCATTTTTTTTATACACCCATGCATCATCATTAGAATAATCATCATTATTACTATAAAGGGCTTCAAATCACACCAGCCCTCGGGGGGACTGGGGTTGTTATTCGCAGCACTTCAAATTAACCCAAGCTGCAATGTAGGGAGAAGTGAGAGGAGGTAAACGCCTCAACATGTCTTTTCAACAGTGCTAAGCTCTTCAGATTGTCCCTTCACGTGTGTTATTTGGTGTAAAAGAAGAGTATCTAGTATAGTCTACATACCATAGCATTCCTCCCTCTCTCCAGCTCTCGTCCACTCCTTTCTTTCTCTCTCTGCGACTCTCAGCCGGTGAAAGACTTTAAAAATGAGAAGACAAAAACACTTCCTACCAGCACTCACATCGATTATTTTCCGCTTTTGTTTTTAGTAAACAGGCTTTCTGTCCATCGCTTCCCACATTAAGCGCTCGTTTTCATCAGTCTGAAGTTTTCAGAAACGAGATGCATATCTCTCTGTCTCTCTGAGGAGAGGAAGAAGAAAAAACAACTAAATTGTCGTCAGGAAAAAGAAGAAATGCTGTTCAAACTCCAGTATTCTCACCACGGCTGGAAACGTCCTGCGAGGAGAAAAAGGGGGAGGCGTTGTGAAAGCGCTGTTTCGGTGTGTTTTTCCTTCTTGGTTCAACCACCACGTTGTTTTGACCAATTATTATTTCCTTTGTTGTGTCAAAAAATAAAAGAGTCCGTAGGAAACGCGACCACAAGCTCTGCCTTCATTTACCAAAGCGCCGCTTTTAGAGAACAACAGCTCGTCCGAAACCGTTGTGTTTTCCTTTCTAACGTTAAGCCCCTTACAGGCTAAATGTGTGACGGTGTGGATAAGTCTATTTTTTTCAGCTTCCCAATAATGGCGGACCTTCTCCCGAATCCAGCATCTCCCCTCCTATTCACTCAACTGAGAGAGAGAGAGAGAGAGAGAGAGAGAGTGTCTCGCCCAGCGGTTCATGGACACAATTACAACACACGCACACAGTTTACGGACATTATTGCTCAGCATCAACGTTCATCACTGCTCAAGATGCCAAAGGTGACGATTAAATTAAAAGAACATTACAAAGAGAATACACATAATACACATTTACATCTGCCAAAAAAAATCCCCAAATAAATGGGGAAAAAAAATGTCTTTACTTTTTGGAAGTTTGATTTAACCATGTTGACCTGGAAGTGGACATATTTATCAACTAAAAATAAATATCTTTACACACATAAAAATGAAAAACATTTAGGCTACTTGAGTAAAATGTAGTTCAGCTACTATTTTAAGGTACTTGTACTTGAGTATTTCCATTCTCTTACTTTTCCGTATACTTTCGCTACATTTCAGAGAATATTGCACTTTTTTATTGTTGTTTTCCCATTGCTTAATGCTTTGTATTGTACTTGTGACAGCTATAGCTACTAGTTGCTTTGATATACATTCAAAGCATATTGTCAACTTATAAAATATAATGTATTGTTATTTTTCTTATTTAAATTTGTATTGTATTTGTATTGTTATATGTCGACACAAACAAAGAACATTGCTCATTGCAACAAAACACGAAAAAGAAAAAGTCTGTGGTCACATCATCATGATTGTAATTAATAGACATTATTATGGTCCATTTGCCCTCTTGGTCCCATGCCTCACACACACCACTTGCTTTCACAACTGATCCCCATTTCCCCCGTACAAACTCAAACATTTGTCATCCTCGAACAGGTTTTAATGTTCCGTGGCTACATAACGGGTAATAAATAAATTTGTTCTGCGTTCACCCGAGGACTCCTACCTAAAACCTTATCGAGCAGCACAGAGGGAAAATATTTAATACCTTTCCTGAGAATATCAGTCATCTCAAAGGTTACTTCTAATTATATGTGTTCTGCCCTGAGTCATCCACTTGGTTGAAGAGTTGCTGAGAAGTTGTCTGTCCTTTGATGATTTCAGCCACTAAATAATGGAACATATAAGCTCCAAAAGTAGATTTCAGAAAGACAATGCAACTACTTCCACACAGTTGGAGAACTGTCTGCAATGTTGTACAAGACAACTGCCTGTACCAACAGCTCAAACAGATGTTTAGCGTCTTGCATTGGGACTGTCTCCTGGAATTCTCCTCGCTCTCCCTGTTAGTCCTTGACCTTCCTCGAACATCCAGTTTTAATCTGGTAATCTAAACTATGTGTGATATGAAAACAAATAGTTTATAGGGCTGTAAAAACTCAATGTATTGACTTAGAAATTCATGTCAAAAGCTTGTCTTTTAGGTTGCAGTCAAAGTAAAAGCTGTTACAATATTCAACCTTCCGGGCAGTTGAATAGCAAAACCAGGACATAAGAAATAATGATTCATAAGTATAGACGTTCTATTAGTCCTATACACACACACACACACACACATATATATATACATATATATATATATATAAAATGCATAAAGAGCACTTTATCTGTGCTCTTTGAGTGTGACCCACCATTCAATACACAGTCAGGCAGGGTTCAAGATGCACTGCCCTCCGTTTGAATAAGTCCACAAGCTTCTGTCCAATCACATTAGTCACTGTGTTCTCAGGAATATTTGCATGACCCCAATCACACAGAGCAAGATTAGCAGGGGTCAAAGTTTCTGTTGAATAATCTGCCTATGTTTTACATCCCTTTCTCCGACCACTGTTTTTTTAACATGGGCTGGGGCTTATCATAAAACTTTTGTTCATTTAACTATTGAATTATGACACGTTAATTTGTGCAGTTTAATTCTCATATAAAGATTACCACATTATTTGTTAATCTGGACACACCAGTATCAAAACACAGCTGCAAAAGAAAAACTCTACATTTATTGTTTACTCCCTGGTTGGTTTTCCCTTTCATTTTATTTCTCCCCCCCATCCCACCTCAACCGTCTCTGTATTTGCATCTGAAACATTTCTGGGTCCCAAGGGCAAGCACATTCCTTCACTCACAGTTGTGCAATCCCTGACAATCACAGTTCCCCCATCCCCCTCTGACTCCCTAAACACCCAGAACGCTCAGAGAGGCAAGCTGTCCAAACTGTCTGGGCAATGTTCTGCGGTGAATTGGCTGCCCAACCAGACCAGTAAACAAACTCTGAGCCCTGACTCTGCAGAAAACAACCACAAATGATGTAACCTCAAGAGTGTGGAAATATACATTGCTACTATTTCATTCTGTACTGTGTATGAAAGTAATTCTGAGGTGTGTCACACATGTGGTAGACGTAACCACACACTCAGACACAATTATGAAGAAGTGGCTAAAATATTATTTATAATATTTTAAAAATAAAGATGGCATATCTTTTACATTTGTTATCACAAAAGTACTCCAGCTTGTTTCATGTAAGAAATCTTGATGACAGGACAACCTATATTCAATTTTATTTAAATAAAACCTTTAGTTTCTTTAAAAACACACGTGATAAGTCTGAGTGAGTGATGTTAAGTGTCACATTTAAATATTTTTTAATGTTTGTCATCCTTATCTATCTTTGTAGTTTGTTTAAATTCATATTTAGTAAACACACACCAAAATCTTCCTGCTTGAGAAAAACCGTAAACGGCCCTTTTGCCTCTCATGTGATCCAAAGTACGACTTCACAATAGACATCAAGTAGGGACGCTGGTTCTTGTAGTGCCATTTTACCTTCCGTGGGTTCTAAATGTGGCGACAAAAACTACATTCCCCACCATGCAACGCAACATAGCGTAGCTTTGCACTTCCTGTTAGCTCGGGGAAGATAGCGGACAAGCGGTCGAAATAATTACTGATGTATTTATGTAAAATCGTAGCATAATTGTTCAGAAACGTGCTATTCTGGAGCATTTGAGGTCCACATTTAGGAGACGACAATGGTAAATATGTCACACATGAACACTGTTCTGTTTTCTTCTCATAATTGCAGCGTTTTACCGCTAGCTTGCTAGCATTTGAGAGTTCGCAGGATAACCTCTTCATTCGGTCAGTAGAAAACGTTAGCTTGTTTAGCTCACTTACCATAGCCGGCTAAGGCCACAAATTTGAAGTCACGATATTTTACCACAGAGACCAACAAATACTGAGCTCAAATAGATGCATGGCAATAATATTGACTTTGTCAAAGGTCTCGCACAATCATGTTGTCAAAATAAATGGGTGTGGTAACGCTAGTTAACGTTACCAGTATTTATCAAGCTACAGATATTTAGATGTTGGTAATATAGATTTTAAGAATATCTAACGTTAAATTACTAGTGACATCCAATAAAGTAACGTTAGATTGTCGTGTTTGATCTATGAATTGTGTGTGTCCCAGTTCACTTAAATACCAAGTATTTCAGTAGGCTTTTTCTGTTGTAATCTCACTTTGGTCTAATTTTATCGCTTAGATCCGCTTCATCCTCATCCAGAACCGAGCAGGGAAGACACGACTGGCCAAATGGTACATGCAGTTTGATGATGATGAGAAACAGAAGTTGATTGAGGAAGTGCATGCTGTGGTAACTGTCAGGGATGCCAAGCACACCAACTTTGTGGAGGTATGGGATTAGTCACTATTATATGTATGCATGCATGGTTCTTTTTTCCTGGGTGGTTCTGTGAAATGCCCCATTATGTTACTTTGTTCTGTTGAACCAGAAGCAGACTTTTCTATATCCTATCAAGGACCGCACTATAATGACCGAAACCACAATGTCCTTAAAAGTCTCTGTCGTGGCTACTTTACAGTAAAATAATTGGGTGACTCATACGTGTCCCACATTACAAGCTTTTTCCACTAGTTACTTAAAGAAATCATAGGTCCGTTTTCTAAGGCAATTTGAAAAAGAAGCATTTCAATCAATGGATGGCATTCTAGAGAAATACACTGTCAAAAGAAACAAAATCCTCATCTGCTGATGTGTTTTCTTGTGCAATTTTTTTGTTAGAAATACACTGTGTTTTTTACCTTAAAGCTGGCAAGCCTAAGTAATAAAGCTGCTGCTGTTGCCATAATATGAGAGACAGTTGTTAAGAGGCTTTGTTGTGTTGTTCTCACAGTTCAGGAACTTCAAGATCATTTACCGGCGTTATGCTGGTCTGTACTTCTGTATTTGTGTGGACGTGACTGATAACAACTTGGCATACCTCGAGGGAATCCACAACTTTGTAGAGGTAACTGACACACACAACACATGATGTATAGACTTAGTAAGTGAACTATGATGATTTACTTCTCATGGTCTGATTGTTTTTAGGAATGTCTGTTAATGATTTCCTTCAAAAATCCCCCCTCTTCTACTGTCTTGCAGCTCCTTAATATCAAACTTGCATTCTTGTGGGAAGTATGGACTGCAGTCAAGTAACATTTAGTGGAAGAAATTAATTGTTTATTATCCAGTACTCAAGTTTATGGGTGATACACCGCATATTAAGAGACATATAAGGTGTTTTCCACGCTAACTGTATGATTTCGCAATAGTATCTAAAATATAACTTGTCTTCAACAGAATATGGATTATCAGATTGTTGCGAGGACAACAAATGAGTCACAGTTTAACCGTTTAGCACGTCTATTTCAGTACAAATTCCAACACACACTACACTGAGTTTCCATAAAACCAAATTCATTTTACATTCTTATGTTCAGGATGTGTCATTATTGGCTTTGATCAGTGTTAGATAATGCCAGGTCAAGTGATGCTGGAAACAAGCCTTCAGCAATAAAATAACAAATTGATCACTAATTATGAAGTGAGTCTGATAGCAACAGACATTGCACAAACCACTGAAATGGCTAATAACAGCATGCTCAACAAGACTGATGTTGCTAATAGCAACGTTACAGTAACTTTTGTAATGTGCAAGCATTTGGGTGAGATAAAGACTTTGCAGTTTCCTGATAATGTCTGTGCCAGCAACTGTATGACTTCCCTCAGCACAGTTGCCTCCTGTCAGGGCTTATGTTGGCCCATAAAGTGCTACGATAGCAAAAACGGCAAACTAAATGCATTTCAATATGCTACTCATCATTTCAGCTGTTGCTTGATAGCAGATCTACCAATAATGTAATCTGATTTTGGGTGGGCTTTTTTTCTGTTTTTCAAGTAGTAGATATTATGTTTTCAAGAGTCTGTTAATCAGCGTATGGCAATAAACAAGGAAGCTAAACAAGAAGCACACAGTGAAGTGAATCATTCAAGCTGCTATCAGAATCAGAATCAGAAACTGTTTATTGCCAAGCAACATACATTACAAGGAATTTGCCGTGGTCTGAAGGTGCTATTGTTTCAATAACAAATATGTAGAATATAAAAGGTAAAATAAGAATAAAAAAAAAAAATAAAAATAAGATAAATAACACAGTGCAGTGACCAGAATAAAGTAAGCATATTAGTGTTTTTGTTATTTGTTATCTTGAATTAAACATTTATAACAACCAAATAAATGACATTTAGATAATGTGACAACGGTCCTGGCCCATATTTTGACCCAGGACATTTTTTATATGGTTTCCTGACTGAACTGAGTCAGGAGGCTAAATATGTTAAATCTGGATAAGTTGGAACGTCGGCGCAGTGTGCTTTTGATGAAATATGAGACTTCCAGTGCTCCATTCAGGAGCTATGTGACCTGGAACGCGGGACACATCAGCCTGTATTGATCACTGCGTCTGTCATAATTTGTCCTTTACTTAGCTGCAGTGTATCATTACTTGCCACCATGTTATACTGCATGTGGGACGTAATATCATCACACTGGCATTTGTGTCTGTAGCAGAGGATTTCAAACACCATAAATCCAAGATAGAAATTTCATACTTACAGAACAGGTTTGCCCTATGGAGCTGTTAGTCTATATTTGTACAACACCCAGATTAACAAACTATGGTGAGACAGAAAAATTGAAGTCCAGAAGTGTAAAATCAATATTTTGGAATAATTCTCTGCCAGGCAGTAGTTGAATGTACTGCTTAACAAAAATCATGCTGCAGTCAGATAGTTGGTGTCATTTTTAAAATGGTGGATATCTCATTTGTAATAGAACTCTATTATAGTGTCATTTGATTTAATCAATGACTTAGTAAGAATAACTTACTATGCTTATTATAAATCTTGATTATGTGAAGGCATTAGGCAGCTCATGTGCGTCTTGTTCTATCACTTAGTTTGCTTAATTGCTGTGTAACAGCTTGTTCTTTTTCTAATCATATTCAGTTATATAGATCAAATAGTATGAACTGAAATTGTGAGCTTAAGCTACAATCTACTGTTTGTTCTAGGCTAAAACAAACAGTCGACCATTTTCTATCCAGAGCTGTCAGGAGTGAAGGTCATTAGATGTAATGTTTGACTATGAAGGAATGCATATAAGTGCAGTCTTAAGTTCTACTCCCTACGCTTGTTGTTGGACATGGCCACATGCTCGAGGGGAAATAACCAATTTGAAATCAATGTTTTTTTAAATTATTCTTTAGTCACTGCACACACGTTAAGATAAACCAAGCTGAACTGCACATCAGCTCACAGCCAGCTTCATGGTGCTCGTTTCAACATTCACTTTAGCAAATTCTTAACAAGGGGTCAGTAATTCTGCCATTGCAAATGACACCGTGTCACTGCATTAAAATGAACTCTTGTGGAAACATGATGAGACGGGAACCACATTAATTTTAATTCGGCGTATTTTAGGTGGATGTCCTTGTAGTTGAAATCAGCCTATTACATGGCTGTTAAGTGGATTCTGCTGCTACTACAGCGTCAGTTTATTTCTGCACAAATACATCACATCAAGACATACAATTACCATACACCTTTATGTCTTCTCAAAGAGTGTCCTCTCTCCTGGCAGCCATCTGATTGAATTAAAGGTTAGAGTTTTTTTTGTTTTTTTTACTGTTACCTCTCTTTCTTTCAAGGTGCTGAATGAGTATTTTCACAACGTGTGCGAGTTGGACCTTGTGTTCAACTTCTACAAGGTAAGGACGTCGCAAGATTATTTTTGCCATGTGAGATTTTAAATGGGTTCATTAACACCTTAATCAGACAAGGAGCAGAGGAGAAAACATTTCTTTCATTACAATGCCATGGCAACTGATATATTCACAGCTTGAGCTTTCATTGTCAGTGAGCTTCATCTATATCATTTTAGGGGGGGTGGATATATATTTTCCATAGAAAAGAAATGCAAAGCAACAAACACCTCTGAACTCCCTCCCCCCACCCGCTGGAGTGATCTCTAATTGTCAAGGTGCTTGAACGTCTGCCTAAATGCATAACTTTAACGAAGCACCACCCACGTGTTACAAACCAGAAATCAACAAATACGAGAAACCGGCAATGAACTCCCAATTTCATTACAACCCCCCTCTCCTTCCCATCCACTGATGTACTGCTGCTCCTAATGCAAAACTGTTTCACAAGCTCTCAGTTCTCTCAGGTGTATGGCAAGGAGAAGTGATTCATCCCATCATGTGTGGTCACTGTTATTTAGTCATCCAGCGGTTATTTTTACATTTTGATGACACAGAGGTGGAGCTCAGTAATGATGACCACAGGCTAGGTGATGACTTGTCATTTTCTATGACAATATTTCCAGGAAAGCCAAACCCTTTCACATGCAGGGAAGAAGATAATGTCACTTTGGTTTCAGTTTCATGTTGTTTGTGGTATTTGTACTCTTTTTTTTTTTTTTGTTGTCCTGAATTGCCTCAATCCTCTAATTTCCTCAAGGTGTACACGGTGGTGGATGAGATGTTCCTGGCCGGAGAGATCAGGGAGACCAGTCAGACTAAGGTCCTCAAGCAGCTCCTCATGCTCCAGTCGCTTGAGTAGAAAACAGACAACCATACTTCCTACCTGCTACTAATCTGCTGCCCTGGCACCTAAACCCAGCCTGTCCATTGTTCCCGTCACTCTGGAAAGGACCCCCTATCATTTTCCTGCCTCTACAGAGCAGACTTCACTCCTTGCAGAACCTCAGGAGGGAGGGGGGGTGTTTAGAAATAGAAATACACAATATTGTTTACAGAAGGATTTATAATATGGAAGTTCAATTAACCTGTTTGTCATAGCAGTCTATATGTATCTGTTGTACTTCTAATGAAGTCACCCAGTATTAAGGCTGCACATTTCAACATGTTAACATTTCATATACCGCCTAAGTTACAATCAACTTTATATACTTTTCCCAAAGCCAGAGGCTGCAGAAATTAGTCATTTCAGTTAGTGACCAGTTAGTCTTTGCATTTGTCTCTGTGCAGTGTGGAAACACTGATGGAGATCCACCAGTGTAACACTGCTCTCCCCTGCCCTCCCCCTCTCCTCCCCCTCTCCTCCCTTCATTAAACTAAACATTCATTGAATGGCACTACTGTAACTAACAAGCACCATGTATAAAGAGAGTCCGCCTGTAATGATCCACGTGCATTGAACCGCCGTGCAGCCATTTCTATGAATCCATGTAAAGACCTTGCCAGTGATGTGATGTTACACTAGTCATGCCTTCTGCTCATTTTACATCTGGATCACAGTATGAGCAAACGACAACTAGAAAGCCCTTTAGAGCAATTGACCCACCACGGCAAGTTCATAATTGAATGGAGTGTACTTAGGGTGAGTACCATTTTGACGGTGTGTTATGGCAACCCGTGCTGTGTCAGACATCCTCACGGCTGATGATGATAAACAGTACAGGTTATGTAAACTGCACTCTGGATGTTGTAATCGTTCTCATTGCATTTAAATGATTGAGATCATTTGATGCAACTCGTAAAATTAAATGATGCTTGTTGGTCACACTTCAAACACTTAAAACACAAACGCACTCAAGACGGAAAAAAGACCTGGACATAAAGTATATTTTACATAAAGCAGTACTGTGAAGTTTGCTTCGTATGGTGTGTACATACAGTGTATCTTGCGTATGTTGAATATTGTGAAATTAACACATTCATTCCAGAAAGAGTGGTTCTTGCTCACTATATGGTCTGAGCAGTATTTACATGTTGAAGATCCATAAATTCCTTTGGTGTCGCATAAAATAATTTGGCTTTTAAATTCCTCCTACAAGCCTCGTGAACTTAAAAAAGAAAATCCACTTTTATTCATCTCCCTTCGCTGGACTTTAATGTTCATGAGATTACTTGTCATACTCATTAATTTTAACCATATCCAGTCACAAAGGTGGTTTCAAATGTTACTGTTGTTGAACTTTTGTATTTTTTTTAAATGATTAGGCATTAGTGAAATATGTACTGCTTCCCCTCTTGTCCACCTGTGTGAGTTTGTTGATGGAAGATGCGTGTTTGTATGTATCACTGTCTCTGATTCAGCTACCCACATCAATACGTCCCATTATATGTAAATAAAATAAACAGATGAAATGATACACAAACGTCAACTGTTTCTGCTTCTAATTGATGATTAATCTTCAATGAAAATTGACATTTTCCAACCGTGATGTTATTGCCCAACATGTATTAAAGTATGTAGCTAATATCCTAAAAATGGAAGTAAGTATTCTCTCTTAACATATCTGTTGGCTTGACAAGTGTCAATGGAAACAGACCATTGACTGAACCTCATGAGATGACCTGTAAGTGCAATAGTCCTTAAATACAGGAACTGGAGATTTTTCTGTCCAATATTTTAGCACCATCTAGTGGTAAAGCATTGGCTCCTCTACAGTAAATTATGCAACATGGTTATGAGGTCATCCTGACAGCCTGCCCGGGATCAATAAATCAGTCAATATATCCACTTCAGCTACATTAAACCACTCTAGCTGTGGCTCCATCGACCCGAGAACATAAATCCAGACAATTGGACACAGGGCATTTACTCTTCATCATGTGAGTCCTCTGATATCCTAACCTCACCCTGGCTGCCTTTGAGAGAAATGATTCGACTGAAGAATGGAAGATGAGGCAAATGAATCATGTACATGGATTCGTTTTGTTAAATTTCAGGGTCTGTTAAGTCAGCTGCCAATAAACCTGATGTGTAATAACTTAACACTGGTGCTCACAGGAGAGGAGGGGAAAAAAAAAAAAGGTTTACCTACATTAAAGATGTGACTTTTAAACAGGAACCTACAGCGGCTCAGAGACAAGACAGATAAACATTAATATCCAGGAGACGGGTGTTAACTGAAAAAACAAGCAAGTTTACTGGGAATTGCATAATCATTACAATCAATGAGCAACACTCACCCTCAATTGACAATAGACAAATCTTATTTACAGCATAGGTTACTTGAGATGTACAGTAGGATTTAGGTTGATTATATAACATTAGTTACTAAGCAACAACTGAGTTGGATTGCATTCATCACATGATTGAATCCAGACTGGATGAAGTCAGAAAATAGTGCTTATCATATGGCTATTTTGCTTATTAGGAACTGTACAATAAATGCATACAGATGAACTGATTGAGCTCTCTCGTTCAACGGTATTCAACAACCGCAACAACTTGTGAATATGAGCGATCACAGTTGCTGTTGACGGCCTCCTGCAGCTCAGGAAGTCAACATCCTTTCATCGCTACCTTCATGTCAACAGTGTGCCATAAACAACTCAAACCTCAGGAGTGTATCACCACTACAGCAGCCTTGCCTCATGACAGCAGCAACAAGGAAATCAAATGAAGAATCTCAGTTGTTATTTAGTAAGAAATGATAACATCTACAATTAAAATCTTTATTACAGTATACTGTTCAAGTAAAATAAAATGTACAATTCTATAGTTTGCAGCATATAAACAAAACATGAAAATTCAAAAGTAAAAGTGCACTTGCAGAAGGAGACAAACTATTACACAATATTTTATGAAAACTACATTTGTCTGACCATCTGTCTCTTGATATCCTATACGATCTCATGTTTACACAACTCACCACCTTTTCCCATAAGTGTGCTGGCTCACTCGAGCTTAAAACACATATGGTTTGTCTGGGAGGACATATGCTAACACTTGAGGAGAAGACATGAGAGATTTTGCAGGCAGTTTGTTTTGATCTCCTCTTGGCTGGATCAGTGTGACCTGCTCTCATTGGTTCAGATAGAAGCAGTGCCTTTGACTCAACAGGAGGGCGGGAGAGGTTTGGGATGTTTTTAAGTTATTAACTCACAACTTCTTTCTCCTCCAGCGGCACCACAAACCATGCTGTCAAGTGTTACATGGAAAGAGGAAACCATGTTTCAAGGGAAATTCCCTGTTTCTCTCTGGGGCAACACAGAGTCTGTTCTGAGGAGAAAACATCTGGGTTGGCTCGGCAAACTCAGTGACATTTTGGAGCTGCTTCTGTGCTTGACAAAGAAAAGTGAAAGCTACTTGGAAGGTTATAAAGCAGAATCCTGACTTTTATCAAGGAGTAGCAGTGTCAAGCCTGTATGAGGGAACTGAGTGGGCAGTATGAAAGTTTCCAAAACATGGCACTGAGGCAAAACTGTGGTTTCCTGTGACGTCCCTTGTACAGTATCTTGCATGAGTTAAAGGGATGTCAGGTGGAGAAAAAGCCCAGCAGGAGAAGTCAAAGACATTGTTAGTTTTCTTAACCTTCCTATGTGATAGGACCAGAGACACTGGACTAAATCTGATAATGCACATCTACAGACTTTAGGAACTTTGGAGTAAAATAAAGAGCAAAATCTCTTTTTTTTGTGCTTTAAACCTGACCCACAGGCTTGTCTATGTGGATGTAGAGTGGAGCCATTGGACCGTTCCCTTTGACAGTTCAGAGACATGGTGACCAGGAACAAATAATATACTGTAGATCCATGATATCAAGTATATTACTAAGGCCAACACTCTGTCATAACAGTGCATTTTAATGCAAAACCAAAAAGTCAATTGACTCAATGCAACACACATCTCAAAGAACTGGGCTCTACATTTGGGCCTGTATGACTTAACTATGACTCACCGATTAGCTGCTTCCATTTGGGATCGGGAAAAGTTACCGGACAACAACTGCAGAAACCTTTACAAACATTTGCATTGTACCTGGTTTTCAATATATCTACAGTAATTCTAAACCAAAATCTGTTCATGTTGACTTCATTTTACTTATAAGAGGACACGTTTAGACTGTTTATCACTATCAATGACAGGCTGAATTTAAAAAGTACAGTTAACTCAAATAATGACAATAAAAAGCTAAATATCGTGTGCCTTTATGAATGTTAAAACTCAAAACCGCCAACCAAACGGATCATGAATCATATCCGTATAGGTTGAACAATGAAATAGCGCGAAATAGTTTACCAATAATAATTTACAAACGATAATGTGCAAACATAGAAAGCATGTAGGAGTTACTAAAACCAGAATGAAAAGCACAGCGATAAAACAACAGTAGGGCAGCCCATACACACAACCCTCGACTCGTCCTTGTCTGGCACGTAACTGAGAAACCACTTTTTAAGAAGAGGACTCCTCTTCTTTATGATCCCAGCATGTTCACACTGAGGGGTTTCCCTACCAAGACGCAGGGGCAAAGGGGTTGCAGTGATCTCCATGACCACTCATCCAGGTGATCCAAGGTGTGTGAGACGGCAGAGAGAAGGGTCCCACACACCAAAAAACACCTGGAGCTGAGAAGTGGGAAGAGAAGGGAGACGAGAAGGTGAGGAGAGTCAGAGAGGTAAAGTCTCTTATTTTAAATTACTACAGTTAAAGCCTGAGTTGACGACATGCCACTGACCTGTAGGGGACGTCCTGTCTGTGTGGGCCTGTGGGCTGAGGTGAGGGTGGGGCCCCCGATCCCTAGCAATTACACTGCTGTTTATTCTGTGTGGTGGTGCCTCTCGGCTGTCGCAGCTGCCTTAATGAAGCATCTCCATACTGGATACCTGAACCCATCCTCTCCGGGTCCAACTCGCCTTTGAAATGAACCATAATGAGAAATGTCAGTGGGTGCAGACATACATACATACAGATCCGCAGGGCTTCATGCATTCAAGCACATAAGCAAAAACGTGCATACGTCTGCATACTCTCACGGCAACGCCCAACTCAGACACACCCCTTTAACAAAGAAATGAGAAATGTACCTGAATCTATCTTGTTGAGGATGGTGCGAGCGCACTTCAGGAAACCTTCCTCGACATTCTCCCCCGTCAGAGCACTAGTCTCCAGGAACATCAGCTCTACATAGGCAAAAGAAAAGCACACATTCAAGATGGAAGAAAAAAGAAACAGTGAAAAAGTGGCATAAATTATGAAAATCAAGCGTACAGAATAACACAGACAAAGACAGAGAGATAGAGATAATGTAAATTTAATCAGTTACCGTTCTCCTGAGCAAAGCGAGACGCTTCCAGGAAGGTCACCTCTCTGTCTGCATCCAGGTCTTTCTTGTTGCCACACAAGATAATAACAATGTTGGGGCTCGCCAGAGTCCGTGCGTCTGTCAGCCAGTTGGTTAGGGCATTATACGTCTCCCGACTGTAAGACAAGACAGGACAGATGGACACATGGTAGAGGCACAATGGCTAGTTTATTGTTGGGGGTAAAGGATCGACCTGTCACATGTTAAGCTCAACTGATTTTCCCTGTCTGCATAGCCTCAAGGGTCCAAGTGACATTCAAATGTTGTCACCTGGACATGTTGGCGAGGACACGCACGAGTGAATGTCCACCTATGCAGACACCGAATGTAGTGTGAACACAACTGCATGCATCTGTTTTGGAGTGTATTTGGGCCTTTAAAGTACACCTTATATAAACACATAAAATCAGGTTATTTCAATACAAGGACAAAATACTATCTAAGTACCAGTATCAGATGTATCACATGGACTACTACAGTAACTAAAAAGTATGACTTCTGAAAGGTTAAAACAGAAAACTAGTCTGTTTCACTCCTCAGCTCACTGGACTAGATTCATTATTATATAGAGAAGTCTGTTGGGCTGAGACGATAGTCATAGAAACTTTTGTGGAAACTTATTTGGGTTGAAGCCACCGGTCACCATGGAGACCGGACCCTGGTGTCCATGGTAACATGAGGCCAGGGAGGTGAGCAGAAGGGTGTGGGTCAGCAGAATGATGTGTAACAGCTGCTTTCACAAACAGCCAAAGAACGACGTCACTCCTCATCCATATGCTGCAATCTGATTCACACACTCACTCTGAAAGAGCTACTCTCCTGTCTATCTTCCTGCTAACCCTTTCACCTGTGAGAAGTGATAAATGTCTCCATCTCCCATTCACTGTCTTGTTTTCCGTCTCCTCCGTCTAATGCCCACCCCCCACCCCCCCCCCCCGCAGTTTTCTCGCTCCACTCTCCCTGTTTTTTCCTCAGATGACACTTTCTGTGATGGACTTCTGCTTGCATGCTGCTGCTGCCTGCCAGAGGATGCCTCTATTTTACAGCTCCTGCCACTCTGCACTCCGCCGCTCCCTCCACAAAAGCCCATACATTCTTACAAACACAAACTGTATTACATTCCTGTCTCTCTGCATTACTGCATTCACTCCATCTTGATTTCCCTCTATGGTAACCCACAGCTTATAAATATACAGGCCTGTGAGTATTCATATCTCACAGTGCATAGTCATTAAATTGCACTATTTCTAGAAGTGATATGGACACACTTTAGCTTTTTTTTATACCACACAGACTGAAAACAACAATATGGGTGCTCATAAAAATAAAGGGAAATACAATTTACAGTTAAGCTTCATGGGTCACTAATTTTCAATTTCAAGTCCAGATTCAATTTCAACAATTCACTCCTGTGGATGTCTGGCAGTATTGTGTTTTGTGCATATTTTTGGTTGCTTTTAATGATTATTTGTCATTTAATTTCAAAAAATCTCTGGGAGATGTCCTGCACTGGAAGGGAAATGTAAGTAATGTGCTTATATGTGTCGACATCCCACAATATGGAGATCATTTCTAAATGTTCATTCTGTTATGCAAAAGGCATTATTTGTAGAAAGATAGAGGGACAATAAGTGCAGCAATTGTTTTACCTGGTAATATCATAGACGAGGAGCGCTCCAGCTGCTCCTCTGTAGTAGCTGCGAGTAACAGAACTGTGGAAAGAAGGCAGAAATCTTAAAATAATGCATTCACAAAATCAGTATCAGCTGGTGAAATTAGGCTGGGGAAGGTGAGTGAGAAACGGTCCCTAGCTTTTAGCTATTATCATCAGTCAGGCACGTAATTACTCCAATGGAGCTGCTCAGAGGTATGAGACTGGCATCGCCACAACAACACTGTGGTTAACTGTTTGAAGCTGGATGTTGCCCAAAGACAGCATGTGTGCTCAGTAATTCAAGTTAACTTCTAATTTCTAAAAAGTTTGCCAAACCCATAGCAGGAAATATTGTAGGCCGTTACCGGAATCGCTCCTGGCCAGCAGTGTCCCAAATCTGCAGTTTGACCGTCTTTCCACCAACGTTGACCACTCTGGAACCAAACTCCACGCCGATGGTGTGGTTGGAGTCCTGTTTAACTGCAACAGGAATGCAGAGAGAAGACAGTGAAGAAGGAGAGAACGTGAGGTAACAACTAACCTCAGCACAGTTCTTGTCGTGACGCCATTTTTTCCTGGCAAAATGATGATAAAGAGAAGCCTTTCCATTAAACCAACTGGAATCTTACCTCTAATCTATAAAATGTTGCTGTGTTGTTTAAAAGGCCTAAACTCTTATCTTCAAACAGCCCATATCCACATTAGAGACTAGAGGGAGTCTAGGTGAGATTAACACTGTCAGCCTGCCCTCCCTTTCTCTCTCCAGTGACAGCACAGGAACCTAACACGTCTTCAATCAAATTAATACAAGCATGTGTGTGAATGTGTGTATGTGTCTGAGTTTTCTCGTGTTTTTACATTACTCACAAAAGAAAAACTGTGTTTTTTTAGACCAGCACTAGCAAATGATCACTCTACTCATTTTAATTCCATACACTAGCAAAGGTAAAAAACAAACTTACTTGCTAGCTTACTTTTCAACATCTTCACAGTTTTGAAGTTTAATGGATAGTAGTGGATGTACTGAATTACAGATTTATTAGGGACACAATGTAATGCAATCCAACTGCCCTGCAATAAATCCTGACTTTGTGAAGCTTATGATCAGTTTAGTTAATACTGTCAGAGAGGTGTAGATTTAACAATTTGGAAGCCATATCTAGTTGGAGTGTGTTACTGGACACTATACAAAAGGAATTCTATTGTAATTGTCATTAACCATAAAAAAGTACAGCTGAGGAAAAAGAGTTTTTCAGGGTACACCCACCCACCCAAAATGCCAGAGATGTGATTTAATCTGAGCAGTCCGCCTCTGTGTCTCCCTGTTGTACCGTTAACTTGTGTGATAGTTCTGAAGTTCATTTAGGTCCTTTGGTGTGTGTAAAATAATCTTCAATCGTATGAGGAACTAGTTTGGTGGTTTCAGGATCTGGGCAGTAGGTTTACTTTGTTTATTATTTTCATATATTACCTCGGCACCACAAGAGGCTAATTTGACTGTCAAGTTGGACACTAGCTCTTATCGGTGGCTGCTTGAGTGTGTTTTATTTTGACAGGTAAGAGTAGTGCAGCCAGGTAGACTTGCTTTCATTTTGTTTCTTTCAGCTGTTGTCAGCTGTAGTGAGTCAGCGGGGATCTGTGTGGGTAGGAAGCGTGTTTTTGTTTTGTTTCATGATTTGGCGCCACACGCAGCCATTCCCTTTTGTTCCTCGCCTCGCTTAACTCCCTTTCTGTTAGTTGTTTGGTATTTAACTGTTGAGCAGAAACCTTGTAACTTTGTAACTTAATTATTTTCGGTACACTAAACAATAAATGGCAGTGCTCGGCAGTATGTTGCTTCCCTTAAGCCTAGACACCTGCAGGGTTGTAACAACCCCAATAAAAAAATACTATAAGTGCATGAGTTCATAAAAAAATTGGAATAGATTGGAATATAATATCTGAGTTTGGCTTCAAATAAAGTGCATATTGCATATTGCTGCTCTACAAGAACAGTGGTGTCATGTGTTATAAGTTTGCTGGCTCAATAATTACCTACTGTGAATGTTAACAGGAATCTGGACTGACACATAATTCATTCAGTCGTTTCAGTTTGATTCCACATGGAAGTCAACAAATAACTTTCTCAGAACGAACTCGTTGAAAGATTCAGCAGAGTAAGAGGGTTATTTGATGTGTGGCATTAAAAACAACTCATGAAATCAACAGCACTAATTTCATGACCATGTCAATTTCTCTGTGTGTCTGTGTAAAAATACAATTATGTATTCACTCTTCTGCAAACCTGATGTGACTAATGGGCTTTAATGAGGGAAGACTTACACTTGTTCTCGATGAATTGGTGGAGGAGGCAGGATTTCCCCGTCCCAGCACTGCCAATCACCAGGAACTTAAACAGGAAGTCTGAAAGCAGAGGAGAGGAGGTAGAGATCAATGCAACACTGACGTCAGGGGACAATCTGAACCTGCTGCTCTTTGCACTTCCATCCTCAGAGACAATCCTTAGATTTCCTCTTAATCCCAGTGAGCTTCTACTTTCACAGTATCCAACAACCCCAAATTAGCCTACGAATCACGAGGCCTCACATGTAATCAGTATAACCTGCTACTTATGATTCTAATTTAATATGCTTGTTTGTCTGAGGTGGAAAATGACACGAACACTTAATAACACATTACAGCAAAGCCAAAGCTTTAGACTTATTGAACATGGCTTAGGTTAACTGAGTTGCACAGGGATTGAATGACCACGGCCAGCTGGTTGCACAGATGTTGTTGCTGTTGTTGTTGTGGAGAGTGGGCCCTTGCTCTGGAGAGCACAACCCAACACACGCAGATGAGCCCAAATGACGCGGGGCCCCTGACATGCGAGGCCATCTACAGTACAGACAGCCTTTGTGTGCTGTGACCAAAGATAGTGCAGGGGGCATTTACATACGTAGGCTGTGCTGCAGTTCTGACTAGATCCGTGAGACACCAAACCATGTGATGAATGAGGAGGTGAAAAGTGTGTGAGAATCATATGTGAGTCTGTGTTTGTGAGTAATGTATAGAGAGGTAGTAGAAGAAAGAACAGGAAACCTGAGAGTGATGGTGTGTTGATGATTGCAAACTACACCTTTCCTCCTGAGAGCCTGCTTCAGTTGAAATTTTAAGACAGTGTGCAATTTTGGTTTAAGCTTAAGCGCTGGCTCTGCAGGCAGAAGTGCTGGCCTGGCAAATGATTAGTGACTACTGTTGAGATAACCAGCCAGGTGAACATCCTGTGAGTATTCAGCTCCACACAAGGTCAACAGAATCAGTAAAAAAAAAAAAAAGGGGAAAAAAAAGGAGCGGATGAGATTTTTATTTTCCATGTGACATTTAAACTTATTATGATAGTGTTCTTGGAGCCACCTTCATAGGCCGACACACACCACCGCCTGCTCAGTTTATGGTGCACCTTTGTTTGTTGAAGCGGGTGTTTTCTCAGGCAACACAAGCTAGAGGTCAAATTGAGGGTAACAGAACTGCTACAGCAAAGCCAATGGGCCTACAAGCACTTACAGTTTTATTCTGCCACAGCAGTCAACGTTACAACTCAACCACACGTTGTCACCGGTCGTGACAGCCGCACTGACAGAATCAAAAGCTAACAGCTCTGTTTTAAAAGCTTGCCTCAGCTTTTCAGCATCTTCCCAGACATCACATATTCCCATGCGAGATCTGCATACAACAATCAAGCTGTCAATATGTCAAAGCAATGGGGAGAGAGGAATGCAGCATTGAACCTCTCAACAGCAGCCTTTCAGGCTATTGCATTCTTTACACATCAATATTAAACAGCCCAAGGGAACAGACTAACACTGTTATCTCCATTCACTTACACTGTGACAACACTTAACACACTCAGGCCCAGATCTACCTACAGTTTATGTCTGATGTGTCCTAAGATCTACTGACAAAGTGCGCAGGGCATTTGCACTTGAAGTTACATGAGATGTTTGCCTCACTGCATGTGCATCTGTGTACTCCAAGACAGACGGAAAACATGGAAACTGGAGAGTTTAGATGAAATTTCACTAGTTATAAAATATCATGTGCAACAATGGCCAAAATCAATGCCAAACAACACAAGTGTCCGGGGTTTTTTTCAAATACAGGATGTACATTTTTCACTACTTTCTGACATTTATAGACTAGGCAATTCATCCACAACGTTGTTGAAGGATTAATCAATAATGAAAACTAATGAAAATAAATAATTTTCAATCGTTAGTTTCAGCTTCAGTATCTATTCACATATTGCATACATGGAGCAATATGGCCTATAGAAACAGGTTAGTTCAGTTGTCCATTAACACCAAACAAATAGTCCAATAACACCGAACAAAGTGTAAATATTATATTTGTTTTAGAATTACTCTAGAAAATTGCTCCATGTACATTTTAAAAACTCCCAGATCATAATATTTTCTATTATCTTATATAATCCACATTCTGTAACCATACAAGATAAACTAATTAAAGAGTCCCATACTGACCAAAGACCAAATGAATTAAACATTTTATGAATTCCATCTGGGACCTTTCAACCTGGTCATGTACTTATTTGTATTCATAATACTTTTTGCCAGTTCGACCACTGGCCCTCCAGGAGAGGAGGCAGCACAGGAGACAGACAGAAATCAATAAAAGGCTATTACAGCTACCATTAGCGCTGGCACTTTGACATAAATGCTGCCCACTGGGATTAAGTTTCATACAAGGAATGAGGGAGACAGGGTACAAGTAGAAACAGATAGAGAGAGAGAGAGCGTGTGTGTGTGTGGGAGTGAGAGAGAGAGAGCGTGTGTGTGTGAGGGAGTGCAACAGGAGAGGATGCTGGTGCGCCATTTCAAAACAACTGGGTCTACTGTGTCAGGCCCATTGTGCAACTGATACTATCAGGCAGAGTCATGTTAAAGGAACTCATGCAGAATAGTAATAACTTTCCGTCAGTAGTATTGGTAGTCGGCCATAATGTCAATGCTCACAGGCAGGTGCAACCATGTCGTCTGTCAGCATTAACTAGTAATGTAGATTGTCTGTAGTACAGACAGAAGGGAAGCTGGGTTTCAGGATGGGAACAGATGTGGTAGAGACCACTGGCACAGCTGAAAGCTGCTGCTCTACAGGTAACCGATGGGTGAAAAGCCACAGCTATCTTACTTCCTCATATAGGCCTAGTAGCTAATAGCTACCTCTTAAGTTAAAATACACAGCACCTGGGACTGAATGCAACATTTTCGCAGCTTGCAAGGTCACCCAATCTGCTTGAACTCCTAGCTCAGGTTACCTTCGTGTCTGCAAACACACTCTTCATGTTTCGACATGCTACTGTAGCTTTGAGTCTCAAGTTTGGGCAACTTTTTACCTGGAAATGTATCACCATCTGTTTGCTGATGTTACTAAACCGTTTAAGGAAGCAATGTACTCCGCCTTCGTTGGACAGAGGTGTCAGTTCATACAGACGAAGCATTTAAACTATACCAGCTCCTTTGAATGAAATATCAACAGCAAACGTTAGTTATCACTATTAAAATCCGTATACATGATGAGGTGGCAGCTAATCTAAGCTAACCATGTAGCTAGCTAACTAGCAACGTTGCTAAGAGCCAGGCTGTCACATCACACCACAGAGCAGTGTGTATGTAACGTTAACAGCTAGCAAGCATGAAATTACGGTCTGCCGCCCCGCACAAACATACCGTATGTCTCAGACATGTTGACCCTCGCTGTGTGAAGGACTCAATCGGGCTTTTTTACTGTTCTCTTGATATTGTGACAGCTGTGTGCTCGCTGGGTTCACACCTCTAAAGGGTGTTTATCTACGATGCTAGATGTTTCCTTGATCCCTTCCTAGCTTTTTTTGCTCGACCACAACCAAACAAGGCAGCTGCGTGCTACGTCATTCGTCGTCTAGTGTTGCCTTCTGGTGTTGTTGGTCATGTAGGAATTTTGAACATAACAATCAGGACCAACACGACAAAGTGGTCGAAAATAAATTGGGTTTACTTCGGAGAAACAGACATTTGATGAACTGTAGTTTGTACATGCCTCGTGTTTTGACTGTATGTCGGAAAATCCCGTTAATACCCCATATATAAAATAGAAAAATCTATAAATTGGATAATTTATAATTTAATTCGAACTTGTATTCTTCAGCTTGTCAAAAAATAATTTTAGATTAAAGGATACAAAAAGGCTATTGTACTATAGTATTTGTTTTTTCGTTAATTCACTTAAATCCGCGACTATTTCAATGCTGAGAAGCAAGGGAGGCAGCATTAGATAAGTCACCAGTCTCACCTCCATTGCCTAATTACATGAATTTCTGATTGTCAATCAAAGCAGTTTTTTTTTCTCAGAAAATGCTAGTCTAGTCAGAATTATTCAGTTATTTATATTATAGACCAAAATTAAACATCATTGATACTGTGTTTCTGTAGTTATACATCTCTGTAGGTGCAACAGCAAGCCACAAGGTGGCAGGCAAAGATTAAGGGACTTGAGTACTGAATTTTCTAAAGACAGCAAAGGGTAGTCTAACCTGGTTAGATACTATAGCCTAACTAACTAAATATGACATTTTTGGGTAATTTGTACTTATTTAAAAATAAATTTCTAAATTTCTCTTTCAAATATTACTATGTTGCACTGTTGTATGATACGTGTTGCCCATCAGCGCATAAACATGTAGTGTCAAAATCTGTGGTAAAGGGAGTTATGCATAAATGTGGAGTCTTTGGAAAGCAGATAACTACTTTCCCCTGGAAATAATTGCTCAAAGTCTTTTGAGGTTTTTAGAGGAGTGAGGAATGTCTGTTTTCTTACTCTTTGCTTATTCATTCATCACCTTTCCATACCTGCATACATACATACACACACACTCTTACACAGAGCCCAGGGCGTGGAGTGCAGGGCCGCCCAAGGGCAACAGGTGATAAATTACAGAGCCTTCCACTCTGCTACTATCTCTCCTAGTTCCTCCCTGCCTTTGTTCTGCTTTGGCAGATCCACTCATCCTCCCCAGCCTTGTTAAAAGCTCTTTTCACTAAGATTAAAGACACAAGGAAACACAAGGCTCAGCGTCGTGTGGGGGCACGGATGTTTTCCTAAGGTGGGCTATGAGAAAGGCTGGCCTCAAAGGTGTGCAGCAGGCAGAAAGAAAAGAGGGATGTTTTCACTTCCGTTCAGTGCTCTGCTTACCTGTGAGGGTCTCTCAATGCTCACTGTGTTTTTGTCTCTCTCGTCCTCTTTCTTGTCCTCTCGTCCATTGCAGGTGTCGTCATCAGTGGAGATATTTGTTTGGACCGCAGGGCAAACAAGGTGCTTGCGTGTGTCTGTGTGTGGGTTGTTTGGGGGGTTTTGACCTTGGACTATCCTGTCACTGACAGATCAGAGTAACCCAGAGAGGCCTGCTGGATTCACATGCTTTTAGAAAGACATGTCGAGTAGAAAAGAGCTATGAAGGGAGAAATCAGACCTTTTCATGTCCCATCCAGACAGTTTCAATCCAAGATCAGAATAAATGTGTTCATGATGAGCACATTTGGGGAAGCCCCACATAAACCCAATAACATCTTTAATGTTTACAACAAACAGTGAGTCATCACATCTTGAGACAGGTGAGCTCTGCGGCTGGCGGTCATCACTGTAAGTATAAAGGTGTTTGTCACATCATGAGCATGAGTCATCGGCCATACAGTAAAACAGAGGGATGCCTGACAACCTGCTGTTTTATATACAGACACAAAGGCATTCTATGAAGTAAGGGCTATTAAGACACACGGTGGTGTAAACATAGCCAGGAGGTGTGAAGGCATTAATGAGTTGAAACAAGTACAAGAATTCTGAAAAGGCGGAAAGTATTTACTCGAGCTGACAGAGGTGCTGTGACTGCAGCAGCTGAAGTTAGAAAAATCACAGATTTAAGATCCAACTGTCAAAAACTGAATGAGTCTCCCAGACAGACGGTTATGTGTGTTGGAGTGGAGAGCGAACAGTACAGCTCTGATTCAGACTGAGGGGGTGTATTTATGTGCATACCTGCTCTGCACAGTAGTGCTTATGCAACTGTATGTTTGCACGCCAGGGCATCCTCTTCAGTACTGTACTTCACTCTGCACTAAGTCATTAAAGCCCTACTAGGTCGCCCCACATAAGAGCAGAAACCCCAGGCTATTTGAATTAGTGTAAGTACAGGTAGTGGGAGCCACACGTTAACAAAGCGGCACTGCAGTCTTTGAAATGAGTGGCAGGAATAAGAGAGCATCTCTTAAAGTCATACTGAGGGTTACAGATAAAAGAGAAAGATCTGGCATATCAAGTTCCTTTTAGCTATTCATAGTTCATGTCTCTTTCATAGTTCCATTATCAAGAGAGACGTAATGCTGTGGATCCCCTCCAGTCAGCTATAAATAGACTGCATACTTCTGTGCTGCATTTTATCTATGAAAATAAGACCATGATGGGATGGCTATCTTGTCATGGCCACATCATACTGACAATATAGTTTCATTGTGTTATTTATTCACCATACATCCATTAGCTATCCACGCTTATCCTTGAGCAGGGAGGCTGAAGCCAGTCCCAGCTGATATTGCATTATGCCTTTTATTTAACATTTTATTTTATTTGAATGTCAGATTAGCTTTTTAATATTTTTCTATACAGATTAAACACCCCTATTTTTTTCTACGCCTTGTTAATAAAAGGGAACAGATTTGAAACATTTTTCAAAAATGTTGCCAGACTTGAGACAGCTACAAAATCAAGTTCACACATGTATCAGGATTCAAGGTTTTTCTCAAAAAGACTGCATTTTGTTGAGGAGTTCAATTCTTGGTTTAGTGTGGAAGCCTATCGCATGTGTTCATAGAAGTCTATCATTTGCCCCATAAAAAAAGTCATTGTGACATGAAGGTTACATGCTACAAGCCAACTTCCTTTAAAGCCACAGCAGACAGGCTGTTGTGGAGAGATGATAAAATAGGTCGAAGGCACCGCAACCTACCCAGAGACCCACAGATCGTTTTCACAGACACCCTCGTTTTCACTTGGCAGAGGAGGATTTTGCTTTTACTAACTACAAGAGTATTTCTGCTGTTTGATTATTATAAGTTATAAAACATAAATTCATTTAATACTGAACACAACTACAGACTCAATTGAAGATTAAGGGAAGCATTAAGCCTATCTTCTAATCCACTTATTGTAAATTCACTCTGTAGGTGGCCACGAAGGGGTATTGAAGTGAGACCAAGTTCCAAAGGAACAGAAGAATGTCAATGAGTTCAAGGGTCCAAGCAAACCCAAAACAGCAACAACACAGGCTTCTCATAACAACCACAGGTGATGCTAAAGGGTTAAAATCTAATGGAGCAAAGCCCGCGAGCGAGATCAGGCAGGCCATTTGTACCGCTACACTCACACATGGCATACTGCTTGCTGCAACATACATTCAACACAGCCTTTGCAACAAGGCGGCCTCTTTAAGTCGTCTAAGCTCTGCCCACTCTTTTGATGATGAATAGTCTGATCATGTCGCTTCAGAATGGCGTTTTGGAGGTGTAATCGTGTGTTTGTGCTCGTCATATAAGCTGAAAGCAGAGTTTTTCTCTCAGTGACTCTTCCCGGAGCGTTAACTCAGAAGAAAGGACGCCTGATTCACTTCAACAAGTTCTGTTTTTGGGGCTAACATGGATATCATGAGTAGATCTCTGTTCAGTTGGTGTTTGTGTGCTTATATCACTAATTATTGTCATTCCAAATCTCCTCTGAGCTGCTTGTATTCTTGAGAACGGTCAGATGCCAAATATCGACTGCGCATATTCAATATTGCAAATCCATCCCACATGAGCTGGCTCGCTGAACTAAGGATTTACGACCCTTTTTAGTCACACAGAGTTTATCCATCAAAGACATTTGAGACACTCAGTTGCCAGTTTATTTGGTTCACCAAACTAAAACTTACGCAGTCTGATACATTAGCCCTACATTCATGAAGAGTTTTTGTTGAAGCTGTGTATATAGGTTTATTAGAGAAAGAGGTCCTTTAAGTTAGAGACGTAGTCAGAGGTTAAGAGTGTGGACTGTGTCAGTGGAAAGAATCCTGCCGACCTCTCCAGTGGCAGATCACTATCTCAACACCCGGCAGCCTCCTCCATACATCTTCCTCTGTCGGTGCACAAACACCCCTCTTCACCTCCACGCCAACACTTCTGCTCTCCTTCCGCTTTTCACACTGTCACATCACAGCCCGGAGGAGAAAAGGAGGGCAGTTAAATGTTGTTTGGGGTCAGGTGTCGGGAGAAGCAAGAAGGTTTCATGTTGTTGTTTCACTTGGAAGTAAAATGTGTAAAAGAAACATGTAAAACCTACCAACAGCCTACACCTATCCAATTGGTTGTAGGTGTAAAACACATAGTGCCAGTATTCCTGATTAAGCCTTGTCACATACTAAAACAATAGGCCTTTTTTCACAAAGGACATTTTGACATGTCGCTGTAGGAGAAGCACAGTTGTAAATAATAAAATGAATGATGGCTGAATCCCATTTAGCTGCTTTAGTTTCAGGTTCTGGTATTGCTCGTGGCTCACTGCCACACTGCCATGGCTTACTAGGACACTTGAACAGAACAGAGCCATCATTAATGTTATTAGCAACACGTGTGCTTTTCTTATTATGACAAGTCAAAATATGTGCCTATGTTTTGAAAAACTTCCTTAATCTTGGGAAACCAGCCTCTAATGTTCTGTTAATATAGCTCTCATTTATTTCGTTAACCTTTTATTGATAAATCGGTTCACAATCCCTCATGCTAAAACAACTTTCCATGTCAAAATAAGACCTAAAAGTGCGCTGTTGAAGACTTTAGTTGGGCTGAGAGAATGAGAGGGAGGGACAGGGAACAATGAAGAAAACACCCTGAAAGCAGACAATGCAACATTGTCTCTTTCAGCATGTTACTGTTATAGGTTCCTGTTGTTCAGAACGTGCATTCTCCTTAGAGGTTCACTCAAATTTCATCTCACACAAAATGTTATTTTCACATGTTGCATCAGCCAGTTGTGTATAAATGCTTGCTATCATCAGCCAAAGGGTATTGCTGAAATCATAAGGGGAAAAAACATTAGCACATGATATTTTGATCAGCAACGTGCCCTGATGTGTTTCTGTCTTCTTCTTGGCCCCATTAAGATAATCAATCACAGTCTTTTGCCTCGTGTTATGACACATATTGACATATGGAAGGTCTTATCATCTGCTCTCACTGCATTGCTGGATGCAACTTGTTGAGGAATCTCTGCATGATGTCATTCACAATGTGTGGAATTCATACAGATCTGCTGTGAAGATCATCTTGCAGGTCCTCGGGGGTAAAAAGTGAAAGGGTATAGCCAGACGCGCCACATCTCCCCTCTTCTGTAGCTGACTGTCAGTGCTTGTTCTCTTTTCAGCTCCAGTGCTGCAAATAAGAAGAATTCATATTTCTTCATTTATCCGGTATCCTGCAAATGTGATTGTCAGTTCACCTTTCAACACACGCTTATCTGAAAAGACGGCTCTCGAATACATCAAGGAACATGCCAGACTGCACGTACACAAAGGCTGATGCTTGCTGGGAAGAAAAGGCTCTTTCCTTCACATTGTATCTGTGTGTGTGTGTGTGTGCAGAGGCGGGAGGAAATCCCTGCTGCCCACAAAGCCTCATTACCTACTATCTCTCCTGAATACATATATAGTATCTATGCAGAACAAAAACAAACAAGACACCACAGCCTAATTATTAGTTACTCAATCTGTGCCTTTGATGGTATCTTTTCCTTCCCTGAATTGCTTTCTTTGCCACTAACTCTCCTATCTCAGAGGTTATCTCTTGCGTTCTCCTAGCAAGCTCATATACCTCCCTCAGGCACAAACATATGCCAAACCCTTCCCTATATTTCCCCGTCCTCTCACACCTGTCAGAAAGCCTGAGAATTTACCCTTTCCATACAGATGTAATCCCATAATTATTTGAGTCTCTCACTTTGTTATGTAAAGACAACTTGCATTGCCTATTTTAGTCTATGATTAGTTATTATATGATGTAAATACAAATGATTCACAAGTCACTGCATGAAGGGATAGTTATGATTAACGGTTATACATTTAAGTGAACGCGTGTTGCTAAAACAGATCCCAAACTGAAGAAATATAATAAAGCCCCGGGACAACAGGCACAATCTAGGTCAGTGGAACTTCTCTGTAATGAAATCCAAAAGCCTGTATGAGAACAGGAGCCCCTCTCCGAGTTGTGGTGTTCATTTGTGTGCTCTTGCAAGTTCATGCATGCCCTTAGCTGGCCCTGCAGCAGTATGTCGGTGAGGGAAAACAGTCACCCCCTGAGGATGATGTCAGGGGCCGTGATGGATGACATCACTGACCACAACACCCATGAATCCACAAATCAAAGAGATGTCTGGGCACATCCTTTCTGTGTCTCAAAAAGATGGAATAATTGAACTGGAAGTGTTCTTGATTCAATTTCTGACTCACTTTTCATTGTAACTCCAAACCAGTGCACAGATGATACGGTTAACACAGTAGACATACTGCCATGTGGTTTTGTAATGATGCAAAATGATCAAATGAAACATACAACTAAACATGCAAAGTAAGGTTTAATCCATTCAACATGTAATTAGTGCTGAAGGGATAATAGATTAGTTGATTAGAGAGCAAAAATGCCAATGAAATGCTGATTCCAGCGTTTTAAATGTGAGGATTTGCTGCTTTCAGCTGTTTTCTATCTTTTTAAATTAAACATCTTTAGGTTTTTTGGATTTCTGGGATATTTTTCACTATTTTTACACATTTTACAGACTAAATGATAAATAGATCATAATAGAAGAACAATTGACATTAGTTTCAGCCCTGCATGTAAACTTAAAGGTGCTGTCAAAAGCCTGAACCTGCTAATGTGTCCTAATTCCACCTCACAAAATCCCCCCTCTATTTGTAACAGGAGAGAGGGTCATTGACCCCAGTTAGGTGGGTTATTATGGCTAATGGGGACACCCAAAGGCCCAGGTGTGCAACACCTGGGGCTTTGGTCGGACCGCTTGTGCAGGTGAGTGTGGCTCACCCTCATCCTCTCCCCACCGCTCTCCTCCCCCCGCTGCCCTCCTTTAAGCTTCTCTAATTGTGCTCTCATCCCACATCCCCTCCAAAAGCTCCAAACACAAACTCAGCCCCGCCTCATGCTGCCACTCTCTTTCCTTTCTTCTCACGCAGAGGAATGTGTACTGTGTCCGGTATTTGACTGCATGACATCCTTGTCAATAGACCTATCAGATGAATAGATGTTGAAGTACAATAAAGTATGGGTCTATATATTATACATTTTCTATCCCCAATGATGTGCGTCGCTCATTTATACACATCTGTCTCCCCACATGAACAAACATAAATGATAGTCAAATGACTACTACCTTCCAATTCACCAATAGGAAGGAGACTACTCCTGTATTTTACAGAACAGAGAAATAATAATCGAATAGATCATACTGCAGAGGCTAAACTTTTTCATTTAAACCTACTATAACGAAATAAGATAATAAGAAACAACCTGTGAACACAATGCTGACATATTATCACCTTCAAGTTCATATATGCCTATTTATTTATTTTTATTTCATATAGCAGATAGAGAGCAGCATTAGCATTTGAGATGTGTCTTTGGCCACCAGATGAATCTAAGTCCAATAGTTACTCTTCTTTTAGCTCTGGTTTTGGTCTCTCCTAACTCCTTAGGGAAATTTCGGGACTCTTTAGTGGCTTCAAAATTTAAACATTTTCATTTCAATAATCAATCGATAATAAAAAGTAAATCAACCAGAATTTGAATGATAGGGTTGTGACATCTGTAGATTTTAGTTTTTGCCTTGATGCGTTTTTTTTAAACAGTGAATGAGATTTCTTAGTGGGACAGAAGTAGGTCTATGGAATTAAAACAGCCTAAACAAAATGATATGATAGCGTGGATCACTTCTCCAAGGTCAGCTAAGGATAAGAGCGCCTTTTTGTGGTGAGGTGGTGATGATGAGTGCAGCTGCAGCTCTGTCCTTACGTCCTCTCACTTCCTGACGCTGTTCACCTCAAATGACGGGGTCTGTGCAAACAAAAGTGTCTCTCATTTCCAGCAGGAGTGTGCTTCCATATGTCTGCTGAACCTCCTCTCTTTAACCACCTTTTCATCGTGTCTCTCTCTTTCTTGGCCTCCTGTCCCCACTGCAAACATTAGCCACAGACATGTCATCTTGGCTTAATTAAAAGGCTAAACTTGTCCACCCCCGCTTCCCCCTCTGTCTTTAGCCTCTCTGTCACCATTTTCCTGAATAATTTCATAAAGACTTGTTTCCTTCAAGGGCCAGGGCTGACTTGACTGCCTCAAAGGACTCTCAGTTAATGAAGTTTAACCCTGGTCCAACACAAGGCCTTTAGAAGCCGAGGGTTAGATTAGCTGGCCTCGCCGCTCTGAGGGGCTCGCCTCCAGGGGCCTGAATGGTGGCTGAACAGGACACAATGGAGCATGGGGATTATCTTTTGTGGATGTGACAAGTTTTGAGGCTGAGTAGGGGGGTCAGGAGTCCTGTTGAGCTCACATGGGAGAGTGGCAATTTAGCTGATCCCTCCCTTTTAGCTACTTTGACAACAATGTCTCAGTCACACACACGAGTGTAAACATGCATGTTATAATCCACTTTGATTTTACCACTCTGCACTACTTTCAACCACTTTTCTCCCAGAGTTTCTCACACTTCATTTCTGATTAACCTGCTCATCACTTGAGACAAAAGCAGACCTTCAGGCTACAACAGCCTCCCCCCTTTCCCCAGTCCCCCTTCAAGGCAGAAACAAATAACCTCTGCTGGGATTTCTCAGCTGGAGGTTTCTGCTGATCACGTTCCCGCGTCCAGCAGCTGAAGAGATGAGAACCTTTTGGTGTTTCTCTGCTCAAAGTGTGACTTTACCTTACAGTAAACAACATGTGAACATATGGACAACATGTGGAGCGTACCTCACAAGATGCCAGCTTTCTTAGCCTCACACGTAAAAGTTTTCAATGAGAGCACAGTTACTGTCCCGTTTAAATGTGGTATTGATTAGATGTGTAGTTAATTTCTTCTTCATTCCCCAGATGTAGGCGATGATTCGATGATGGAAGGAAACTCCGCTGATACTGACTTTTCACATAATATTCTTTATTTGCATCAAAGTTCAGGATCAACAGGCATGCGCATCTTAGCCTGGACAGCACCCGTAGCCGAATCAGTACTGCTGCCCCGAACACTGTCCAAGCTCATCTTTTATACCTTTAGACATGCATGGGGTCCTACTACAACACACAAGTCTGTAAACTTCCGTTCCCTATCTAGGGGTCAGGAAAAGAGACCTCTCAGAATGATGTTTCACGTACCTTAACCTCTCAGAGATAACTTTTCCCATACCAAGGAAGATCTCGTCTAAACAACAATGCATCTTATCTTTAAGGTGCCCCAACATCTGTTAATTGTTTACCTGGAACATTGCATACATGGCAACTTTGTACTACATATCATTGTCTGAAAAGACTACCTCTATGATTAGTATCAAATAATACACATCATATTTCCCCCCTCGGGACTTTTTAAGTCCCGCAATACATGAAAAATAGAGAAGTCATATCTGCAATTAGCCACGTAAGTGTCATCTAATGACACACACAGAATACTCATGAAATTCCTTTCATCCATGCTTGTTACAGCATAGCCTCAGTATTATATGAAATTTGTAGTGTATTAAATTTTGAAATTTGGTAAATTTTCGGAGTATGAGAGTGAAAAACCTGTCTGGCAGCCATCTTTCCTTTAATTTCCATCAAACAATCTAGACAGGAAAACTCTCTCATGGTCCCTCTGCCCAAGGCAACCACCGATCAGGCACTCCAAGCCAATTAAGAAATTAGGATTCTAAAAATACTGTAAGAGCAGAATGTTAAGCAAATACGTATAGGAATACTCAGAAAAAAATTAAAAATGTCCAAAGTCAGGCTGGTCGACCCATCGCACCTTCCAGTGGACCTTTCCCTACCTAACATTACTATCCTTAACCACCGAAACATAACAAAAAACTGAGATCCTAAGGTATTCACAACATAACAAAAACATTCTACTCAAAACAATTTAAATGAATAAATCCCAAAAACATTTTCTTTTCCTCAGTCTTATACCCCATGTTATATACACTTGATTATCACTCATATAATTATATAAAATTACAGTATCCTTGTTCAGAGTCCCCTTGTCCATTTTCAATATCCATGTGTGAGTGTTTGAGTCCATGGAGACTGTGGGGATCCCTGGACAAGCTGCCACCTTCACATTGCTCTTCCCATTATTGTCCTGGGAAAAGAGAAAACACCAGCCAGTATCTTTGCAAAAATATCAGATGCAGTATAGTAATTTGAAATTAATTCACCTTGTTTTCATATTTTCACAATGTTCAGTTCATAATCTTATTGTCAAAATGATGGTATATTTAGAGAAATTTTACAAATTTTACAATTAGATTTTCTATTTCCCCCCTTTACCATTCTAAATCCAATTTGGAATGTAAACCTATCCATCCCAAATATCTCCAATGATCAAATCATAATACAGAATACACCAACCAAAGAAAGTCAAATAAAAACTGATATGTCAACAATAATGATAAAAGTCCTATAATAATCATAAAAAATGAATGTCACTATAACTACTCCAAAGTCAAACAACCAAAACTGGATATTGATCCACTATGTCATTTGCCACTATTTCCTCCTCATCCTCACTTAAGTTATCTCTTTGTAGCAGTGGCATCTGGGCATTATCTGCCGGCATTACCACTCCTACCCATCTCAATATCATAGCCTTTGCGAAAGTCAACAACAATGTACAAAAACAAAACATCACACACAGTGACAAAACAAAAGCCACCAAAATTTGAACCAATATAGCTCCCATTGGTCCTAATTTATCTTGCATCCAAGCATTAGCTGACCATCCAGCTTCTCCTGATGCACCAAACGCATCTCGAATGTGCTTTAACGCATCTATGACACTAGTTATGTTGTCAGAGTTGTCAGGAATCAAAGTGTAACAGGCATCCCCTGTTAAGTTTAAAGCCACACATAGGCCACCTTGTTTAGCCAAAATAAAATCAAGAGCCATGTCATGCTTTAGTAATGTTAATCTATGACTTCTTTGAGTATTTGACAGGTAGTCGAACCCTCTTATAGTCTCATTTGCAAAACCTTGTAGGGTGTAGGTGATATTATCAATATGATCAGCCAAGAATGTTACCCCATACCATGGCAACAAACCTATACCCCATTTCTCAGCTAAACTTATCCTCCAATGATAGGACTCCAGATTATGAAACTGTGCCAAATCTCTCTTCCTCCTATTTCCAGAAACGTCCTTAGGTTGGTCCCCATCAGGACCCTGTCCCTGTTGGACAACGAAAACTTCATAGGGAAGTTTCAACATTGCCATATAACAACATCCAGTCCACCCATATGGTAGAAATATATATGCTTTATCACCACAAATCCACCAAATATCCTTAAAATTTCCAATAGTCACATTAACTGGCAAAGCTTGACTTTGAACTCTTAACGTTCTATCCAATTGATGGTGAGATGCATGAAAAGTTACTGTATATATCTCATTAACTACTGCTTGGTCATGAAATCTAAATTGCATCCCATACTTATCACACTCTGATATCCCCACAAACATTCCAGCCCCATTATGGGTATCGTTTGAACAAAAACAAGTCATGGCCTTGACAGGTGTCACTTCCATTGCTTCAGGGACTGCTGTCATAATATTTTCATGCTGATCGAGTAAATTCACATAAGGTAGATCATTCAACCAAGAACAATTACGTCGCGGTCTAAACAGATTCTTTGACAAAGCCATCAGAGGATCTGCTGATGCTCGTTGCTTATAAAGCAACCATGATAATGCGTTACTTTGACAAACTATATCCAACGGTTCTGGTACCGTCTCTAAAATTGAAGGCCATGTGCCTGGAGCTGGAACTTTCACTATACATGGACAATTCATGTTAGTAGCTAACCTTACAGAATGAGTCAACTGCTGAAACCATAAGTTTCTACTTGCCCATGGGTCTGATATTTGCAACCTTAAAGAATCAAATCCAAATGCTTTCCATTTAACTTCACGCTTATGTAATGCATGATAACGTTTAGTCATATCCTCTGGTGACCAATCAGAATCTAAATCATCATTTTCTATTTCTGCCATAGTTATGGATGTCTGTTCTTTTGTGTTCTCAATCACTTGAGACTCTGCAATCTTACTCTTATCTATCACCACTAAAGTCACAATATGAGTTTTGCAGGCTATCTCTGATGTCGCACTCTCAGCTTGTGGGTCATAGTAAGAACATTTATAATCCCCTTGATCATCCAACTGAGACCCTCGTAAATAAATACTACAGTGTCCTTCAACCTTCAACCTTCTTTGATCATTAATTAACACCCATCTTCCAATTGGTGTTTTTGCTGATAAATCAATGACCCTTGCGTGGGGATCTTCCCACTGTACTCGATATTTCCCTTGTCCACTATTTTCTCCTGTACACTGACAGGAGAGCTGAACTGACTTTCCTAAGACCACCTCAACTCTAGTCCTCGTAACGTTTTGGTTTGACTCTGCTCCGCACGGGCCTTGGACTTTTAGGCCTGTCTGGGTCTGTGTATTTTCCAGGTGAGGTATTGCAGCCCTCTGGAATCTCTGACGAGTCACTCCGCAGGGCAGTAGACCCTGTTGTTTCTGGGACATGTTGCAACACAATGTCACCAAATCTTCTTTCCTGCTCGTTGACTGATAAGTCATCTCTGGCATCATTATGAGTGTAATCAACACCAACATGACTGTCCACAACATAGTCAATTCTTCCATCCGGATTTTGACCTTGGAGGTCCTCATGAACCTCTGGTTCTCCTGGCTCTCTTGAACCGTCAACATCCTTTGGTGCTTTAACACAATGCGATAAATGATACCAAGTTGGAGACCCTCTAACCTGCACTGCAGTTCCAGTACTGCGAACAACTTCAAATGGTCCTTGGCGGCGTTCGTTAAACCACTTCCTTCTAAACACCTTCACGAACACCTTGTCTCCAGGCTGCACTGTGTTCCTCTTTTGCTCATCTAGCCTCTTTTGCACCTCCTCCTGCTTTTGCCTGTCAGAAACATATATGGATATTTTCTTATGTAACGCAGCCATATACTGAACATACGTTCGCAATTCGTCTTCCAAGAGGGCCAAACTTGGACCTTTTCCGCTGGTGCGTAAACAAGGTGTTGGCATTCGTCGACCTGTGGCCAACTCATGGGGTGTCATATGCAAATCACGGAGCCCACTCGAACGGCAAGCCATTAATGCCAATGGAAGTGCCGCTACCCAATTTAGACCCGTGTGTTGGCATATCTTAACAATACGATTTTTCAACACACCATTCATTTTTTCACAAGCTCCTTG
This sequence comes from Enoplosus armatus, assembly GCF_043641665.1. Taxonomy (NCBI): domain Eukaryota; kingdom Metazoa; phylum Chordata; class Actinopteri; order Centrarchiformes; family Enoplosidae; genus Enoplosus; species Enoplosus armatus. The sequence goes on along the minus strand of NC_092184.1, from coordinate 13,973,545 downwards.
GCTTTGCGGATGGTAAACAGCTCCTAGACGCTGTTTAATTCCCAATTTCTGTAGAATCAATCTTACCGTTTTATCCACGAACTCTTTACCATTATCTGAGGATATACGATCTGGAAGTCCCCATCTACTTATGACCTCACGACACAAAAACTTAGCAACAGACTGAGCATCCTTCCGCTTGGTAGGACAAGCCTCAGGCCATCGTGAAAATCTATCCACTACAACAAGCATGTATCTTTTGCCTTCAATTGGTTTTATCATGTCAACAAAATCCACAACCAACTCGCGCATGGGACCTGGCGGAGTTGGAATGTGACCAGGAGGGACTGTCAAACCTCTCCGAACATTATTTTTTAAACAGATAGTACATCTGCCTATGACATAATCAATTTGTTCAAGCAAGTAAGGTGCCCAAAAACCATACTCTTTCGTTATCTTCCTCCTTACTTCCCCCCTTGAGACATGAGCTAGCCCATGTGCTTCTTGAATCATCAAACCTAGTAGGTCTGGTGGTGCTACCATCAATCCTTCATGGTTTCGCCACAGACCAGTGGAATCTTGGGTGGCTCCTCGATCTAGCCACAATTGTTTATCTATCCTAGAGGCAGCTTCCTGCAATGAAACCACATCTCTAAGAGTAATTTTATCTTCCAAGTCCACCTCATGAGTGACCAAAAAGACCTTGCCCAATTTATCTGCACCTGTGACTGCCTTCGCAGCCTCATCTGCTGCTTTATTACCAAGTGTGACCCTTGACATGTCTTTTTTATGTGCGGCACACTTAGCTATTGCTATTGCTTTAGGCTTCATCATAGCATGCAACAACTTCATTATCTGAGCATGATGCTGTATAGGAGAACCATCTGTTTTCTTAAATCCTCGATTTCTCCACACTGCTCCAAACAAGTGACACACATTATGTGCATAAGCAGAATCTGTATATATTGTCACCCGTTTTCCTTCTGCCAACAAACAAGCTTCTGTCAGCCCCACTAGCTCAGCAAGTTGTGCCGATGCAGGCTGTGGTATTACTTCTGCTTTCTCAACAACAAATTCAGTTCCTTGTGCTTTCACTACTGCATAACCAGCACTCAATGTGTCTCCTACTCGATAGCAGGACCCATCAGTCCAATACTCCAGATCTGCCTCTTGCAATGGAAGAGCTTGCAAATCTGACCTGAGTCTTGAGTATTTCTCTGCTTCCAAAACACAATCGTGTGGCTCCCCATCCTCTGGAGTTGGCAAATTTTCAGCTGGATTCACTGTGGCACATCTTGCCAGGGTAACATCTTCCTGTTCCAAGAGTCTATGATAGTCTCTGAGCCTAGGCATTGTCAATGTATATTTGCCATAATTTAAAAGATTTCTGAGACTGTGATGGGTAAGAATTGTAACAGGATAACCCATAGTCACAGCTGACGCTTTGTCATACATTAAGTGAACTCCCACCATTGCTCTGTAGCACAGTGGTAACCCCAACTCTGCTTCTGAATAAGCAGTAGAGTAATAAGAAATAGGCTGAGGACTTGTCCCCGTACCTGTTGGCTGACAAAGAACTGCACATGCATATCTACCCCCAGCGGATGTAGACACATACAACAAAAAGTTCTTAGTATAGTCCGGCAATGCTAGTGCTGGTGCCTTCTGCAACCTTTGCTTCAAGGTTTCAAATGCCACTAGACCCTCCTGGGTCCAGGTCAGGTTACAATGAAGTTGGGTATTTCCAGTAGCTTTGATCATGGCCCTCAAAGGCCCTGTTAGACTGGCATAATCCTCTACCCATGCTGAAGAATAACCAGCAATGCCAAGAAATGTCATCATCTCTCTGACTGTCCTAGGCTTTGGAGCCCTTTGGATGGCCTCCAGATGTTTGTCAGAGATACTTCTACGTCCTTGTGTTATGGTTTGACCCAAATAAACCACTTTCTCCTGGCAGTACTGCAGCTTCTTCTGAGAGGCCTTGTGTCCCTTTTCTGCCAATATCTGCAACAACTTAACTGAGTCCTCATGACATGTTTCTTTATCTGGAGAGCAGATGATGATGTCATCTACATACTGAACAACAGTACTATTTTGCAAGATCTGATCTATCCCTGCCAAATCATCTTTCAACACTTTGTTGAAAATGTGAGGACTATGTTTGAATCCTTGTGGCAACCTCTTGTACTCATAAGACTGTCCCTTATATGTAAACCCAAACAAACCTCGACTTTCTGCGCTCAGTGGAACACTAAAAAATGCTCCACACAGATCTAACACTGTGAAATGTGTAGCGTCTGGCGGAATTTGAGCTAACAAAGTATGTGGATCCGGCACATCTGCTGGAAAATCAGCAACCACTTCATTTATTGCTCTTAAGTCATGTACCATTCGATAGGACTCATCTGGCTTCTTTAACGGCAATAAAGGTGTGTTGCTCTGAGGATTTGAAGTTATCGTCAAAACATCCGCTTGCAACAGTCCTTCAATTTGTGCTCCAATCCCTTCAATTGCCTCCTCTTTCAGTGGATATTGGCTTTTCCAAGGTGGTGTAGTTTCTGGTCGAAGTTCAACTTTCACTGGTTGGGCTGACTTCACAAGTCCAATGTCAGTACTATGCTTTGACCACAAACATTCTGGAACTTTTCGCAGCATCTCCTCTCTCATACCATCTGAGTCTAATTTAGCACTGAAGATTGACTCATGTGTCATCTGCACCGTCTGTGGTTGCCCTTGTCCTTGAGCTGAGATCATAATCTTTATAAATCGCTGATCTTCACTTCTCCAAATTGCAAGATTTTCCTTTATCGGTTTAAAAATGGCTTTCTCTGCTTCTGCCATCATTGTCCCTATATGTTTTTGTTCATATCCTTCAGCCACTCTCAAAGACACATGTGGAACACTTTCCTTGATATTATGCTCTTTATCAAAATAATCATTATTGCTTATCTTCATTGCTGCTCCTTGTGGTCCCAAAATTATACAACCCGAAACGAGCTGCACTTGTTCTGGTTGTTGACTTAACCACTCTGCTGGATTTGATTCAGCAACAGTCTTAAAATACTTAAGCGTGCAATGTAGTGGACTCTCAGGAAGTCTTGTATCAGGCATGTTTGCTATGATGAATTTTTCCCACAAATTGACCGGCTCCAGTAGTTCTGGACTAAGATTTCCAATCCAATAGGCTTCAGAAGCCTCGGTCTCTGTTGTCATCAATAACTGGTGGTAGGTTTCACTTGGCATTTCCACCAGACAGCCGTCTGGTGTGCATCGTATCGTACACTTCAATCTGCACAGAGCATCTCTTCCCAAGAGTGCAATTGGCGTATGTTCTGACACCAATATAGGTATTGTGATCTTCTGATTTTTACAGCGAAGCTCAATTGGTTTTGTGAGAGGAACCAGCTGTTTCACACCCTCAAACCCGATTGTCCGTATCAATTGTCCAGACATAGGGAGATGTATAGCGTCTTCAGGCCGAATACAGGTGAAAGCAGCTCCACTATCTGCCATCATTTCTAATGGTTGATCATTTACTTTCACCTTTACGATTGGATCTTGCTCCGGTCCTAACACTACCAGCTGACACCTCCCTTGCGAGTTTTCTGGGCACCCCTAGTATTCTGGTTCCAGACCCCTGTAAGGGTTTACCGGTCCCCTGGGTAGGCGTGGTTGTCCTCTGAATCCTCCTCTAAATCCTCCTCTATAGCCTCCTCTAAAGCCTCCTCTTGACCTGTAGCATTCACGAGCAAAGTGGTCCATCTGTCCACAATTATAACATCCTTCAGTTGACTGTTGAAAATTGGGATTAAAATATCCTCTTCCTCTTCCTTGATTTCCTTGTCCTCTTCCTCTCCACAATTGTGACTGGCCAAAACCTGGTTGTGAAAAGGGAGCGACGGGAGTTACAAATGATGTCTGTGGTGGTTGAAATTGGATCTGTCCTGGCTGAGTTTGTGGTGGTTGATTTGGCTGGGACTGACTCTGCATAACCACGGCTTGGTTTTTGTCCTTCTTTTTGTTATCTACCAATTGTATTTGATTAAGTTTTCTAAGAGTCTCCTGGTCCTGTTCTTTCTGGTCTTGCTCCTTTTTCCGATACAGTTCCACTTGGTGTGCTATATGATCTGTGTAGACACCTCTTGTCATGCTTCCAAGTCCAACCACCTCGGCCAGTTTACTCCTCACTGGCAGGGGCAACCCTTTCTGTAGCTTAACTCGCAAGATTGATTGCTCCATCTGATTCAAATCCGGATCATTCCCTGTAATGTTTCTCCAAACTTGATGAACCCTTGACACGTAAGCCCTCGGATTTTCTTGTGGACCCAATGGCTCAATGAGAATATTGTCAGGATGTACATTTGTTGGGAACATATTTCTCAATGCTCTCCACAATTGACCTCTACTTGCAGCAAACAACTCTGGATCATTTACTGCAGTCCCCATATATCGATCAAGTCCTGCATTTTGCAGAATCTCTTGCATAGTTGGGATCCCAAGAAGACTGGCCAGAAGTCTCTTAATGTCTCCCATGGCAGGCTGTGTTCCCACCAAAACTTCTTCCAGCTTTGCGATCCAAGGATGTGCTCCTTCTTGAAGAATAGGTAGTTTTCCAAGAATGTCAGACATATCTGTATTTTGCCAGGGCTTATACTCCAAATTCCTACCTCGAATGACCACTGGGCACATCTTATCCAAATCCTTTTCCTTTCTTGGACGTAGTGAATATTTTGAAGTGTCTGGCTTTTGAACTATTCTCTTTCGCAATTCTCTTCCCGTTGCCCGCAGGTCCTGTATCTGCTTCTTCAATACCTGTCTGCGCTCCGTGCTGACAGATTCTTCCAGGTCTAATTGACATCTGCTCAGAGTATTCTCAACCTCTCTTAAAACCTGTTGTCTCTCATCTTCTTTTCCAGTACTGGATGCTGTAGGGAAAGAAAATGAAAGACCCTCATCCTCCAAATCTTCATCACTGGCTCCATCTTCACTCTTATCCGTGTCACTTTCCTCTGGACTCCTTACTGATCTACATCCTCTTTCCTCTGCTTTAGTCAACATCTTTTTGACTGCTTGGCTATATCCCCCAATGGCCTCATCCGAGTCATTCTGACTCTCATCTCCCAACTCCATCCTTTTGAACCTCAGTCCACTCAAACCTCTCCGGTGTGTCTTCTTCTTCTTGGATTTGGAGGTTGGATACATTTCTATAGTTGTTTTGGCCTTCCCCATTTCGATTATTCGCTCATCTTCATCTTTGATGTGGTAATTGCCCTCCTGGCTGATCACTGGGAGCTGAGGATACACATCAGTGAGCTGCACCTTTTTCTCATAAGGTGGGGGCTTCTTTACTGAGGCAGTATGTGAGAAGGGAGAACTGACCTTTTCCATTAACTTTTCTGTTTCCTTCACATTTTTCCCTATATCTTCTTCCATTCTTTCTCTCCTTTCCTTTGCGGCTTTTACTACTTTCTGTCTCTCACTCTCAAATAACTGCAAAATACCAAGCTCGATCTGTCTTTTGTCTCTACGTTTTTGTCCCTTCCTACCTTTCTTTTGCCCAACTTTATAAGTAGCCACCAGCACTTGCATTGTTTTAATCACATCTGGGTTAAGAGTGCCTTCCACTGGCCAGGGTTGATCAATGTCCGGCCAACGCTTGCTCCATTTTTTCGACATTTCTGAAACACCTTTGACAAGAGGATTATTCTTCTGTACTACATTAACAGGGGTAATTGCTTTCATAATTTTAGTGTCCATCTTTAACATTGTGATGGCTTCCCTGTACTCTTGTCTTATATCAAAAGAAATTAAAAGTATTTTTATGATGTACCTTATTATCACAAACAATCCAGAAAAACTACTGAATTTGCCAACCTCAAAGGAAACCAAAGGTTTCGTGATCCGAAAACAAAATCTTAAATTCCCAAATTATTTCAACACTTAATCTTAACTCAGATCAAACAAGATCATGCTCAGACAATGAAATCCTCTTCTGCAGCTTTCAACTGTATTTTAATCAAATCAACCGTTCACAAATAAGTAGTTAAATCAATACTACTCCACTGTTAGATTAAATACCTCAGTTTATCAGTCCGTTGCCAAGCTTCCCAGTGTAATATATATATATATCCCCTATATGTATTTTATGAACCCCAAATTGAATACCAATAATTGAAAAGAAAGTTGTGTGACTATTTTTGAAATAATATTAATTATATGTGAGTGTATATCTATGTAGGTGATTACGGATATTTGTTAAAAGAGTTTCTCTTTAAACAATTTTAATTAATTAAATGTATAACAGTTCATTATATTCATACATACTTTTATCAATTTATGAATTTCAAGAATAAGTATTTTAATATAATTTCAATCTGGCGTATCCTCTAGTTCTCTGTCCCTTTTCTCTTTCTGTTTTACACAGAGAGAGAAAAAGAAAAAAGTGGGAGTGCTCACTCACTGCTCTCTTTTTTAGAAGAAGCCACCTTCAAAAGTGAGACACCACCCTTTTCTCTGCCTCTTTAAAGTAACAAAGACTTCCAGTTTACACTGACTGCCGGGGAGTGAACATCCGGCCCAACTCTCCTCAAAAAATTAACTCAGTGTATTAAGCACAAAGACAGAGGCGAGGTACACCCAAAAGCCAGAACCATATCTTCCCAATCAACAGCCGAAATACAGAATTTATCCTTTAACCATCCAATCTTCTCCTCTACTTTCTGCACAATCCTCCAACCACAGAAAAACACATTTTTAATACTCTTTTTCAGGAGATTTTCTTTCCCTTTCACTTCTCAAATTATTGTCTAGTGGTTATACAAACAAACTGTCCCTGCCGGTCTTCAGACCTAGCGAAGGCTCATATCTTATTATTATTATTATTATTATTATTATTATATGTCCCAAAGACGCTCATTATATTATTAAACTAGTAATGTCCCTTACTGGGCTCATTCTCTTATGTAATTATAAATGTCCTCCTTTTTGAGGCTCATGTTTTTATCAAATTATAAAGTCCCTTCGAAAAGAGCTCATTGGTTTTTTAACACTGTATCAACAACAATATCTTGCCTTATAAATTGTTAATCCCCTACAGCCGATCACAATCTATATGTCTCTTCAATCACACCTACTACATATATATCAAATACACATTACAAAAACATTCCACAGCCTTACACACACACTGCCATACCACACACAACAAACACACACATGAGCTCTCAAACACACCCCCAGCGCTTAAACTTATTCCCTTATATTTTCCTCATCTCTCTTTTCACTTCTCTTATTCTTTATCCTCTCTTATTTTCTATCTTCACTTTATCCTTTAACTATTTATCCTTTAACTATTTATCCTTTAACCATTTATCCTTTCACTAATTGTCTAACAAAATATCCTGGGCCCAGGATCCTTATTTCACTATTTTTACCATTACCAATTTGACTATTGAAAAGCTAACTTTCACACAATGTCTAAATTTACACATGTCTAACTGTTAAGAAGAGTACGGGCCCTGTATTTCATTAATCTGACTGCATGGTTTTTTCTTTAGCACACTTTTTATTGTTACTAATATAGCTATTCCTTTTTCTTCTATCGTTTATTTCTCTTTTCACTTATTTCTATCTTTTATTTCTCTTTTCACTTATTTCTATCTTTTACATCCTTAGTAGTACATTAATTTAAACGGAGTCTCACTTCTACCATCAATACATCACCACATCAACACATCACTACATCAACACAGATTCTTCTTATTAGTGCAACCATCAGTTTTAACCAAATGAACCAGCCTCACCTGACGTCTTGATGTGGTAGTTCATGGGTTAAGCTGTTAATTCGGATGCAGCAGATCCTGTTCGTGACGCCAAGTTCTGTAGTTAATTTCTTCTTCATTCCCCAGATGTAGGCGATGATTCGATGATGGAAGGAAACTCCGCTGATACTGACTTTTCACATAATATTCTTTATTTGCATCAAAGTTCAGGATCAACAGGCATGCGCATCTTAGCCTGGACAGCACCCGTAGCCGAATCAGTACTGCTGCCCCGAACACTGTCCAAGCTCATCTTTTATACCTTTAGACATGCATGGGGTCCTACTACAACACACAAGTCTGTAAACTTCCGTTCCCTATCTAGGGGTCAGGAAAAGAGACCTCTCAGAATGATGTTTCACGTACCTTAACCTCTCAGAGATAACTTTTCCCATACCAAGGAAGATCTCGTCTAAACAACAATGCATCTTATCTTTAAGGTGCCCCAACATCTGTTAATTGTTTACCTGGAACATTGCATACATGGCAACTTTGTACTACATATCATTGTCTGAAAAGACTACCTCTATGATTAGTATCAAATAATACACATCAGATGCCAAGCCAAATATCGCTCTGATTGCAGTGGAAAATGTGTAAGCTCTTCTCTTTGATCACCACACATGTAACTAATAGCAACGGAGTACACAGCAGCATATGAAGCTGATTAATCTTCATACAATGGAACAAAGTCGCTCAGGTGGAAAATGTGAGATCTGGGTGGAGCTCTCAGGTAGAAATTTAACTGTCAAGGATGAAAAATGAAATTAAAGTCTTAGGAAAGTCAGGTGGAGACAGCATTTTTCCTGAGGTGTGGGTGACTGGATGTGGGACTTGTTTTCCTGTAGCCATGCTGAATTAGCTCCCTCCATTCTTGACTCTCCCCTGTGACCTCACTTCCTTTACTTTCTAGACACACACTGACTCACACACACACACACTGACTCACACACACACACACCTCATACCTCACATAAACATTCATCTTGAAAAATATCCATTCAAACTCCTCGCTTCCACATTCAGACTTTCTTGTCTTTCTTGTATTGAATCTGCTTCATCGATAACATTTACTCACAATTATTATGATGTTATAAGACGTATGACAGCATTTCAGTGTTAAGAGTAAAGGAGTAAGTTGGGAATTGAAATGTACATTTTGCACACGTGACCGAGCAGAGCTGCCAAGAGTCTCACATAACATCTCGCTATTTTTAAGTGTTTGTTGTTGTGGCTTTCAGCAGACAGGAAAATGGTAAGAGAAACTCAGGAAGTTTTCTCTGGGCTTCAACAGATTGTGTTTGTCTTTGAGGTTTTATCTTGATTCAACTCAACTGGACAATGGGTCTTAAGAACTGAAGAGCTAAAGAATTAAGTGATGTTTAATGGAACAAAAAAGTGTGTCACAGGAACTGTAATTAGTTATCACCTGAATTTGTTGGCAATGTCTGTCCTTGTGCACGCTGATGAAACTGTCAACATGTTTTCAACTTTTTTGACATCATTAATCTATTTTTTGTTTTTTCACTTTGTTACACCTCAATCAAAATGAGTCATCGTTCCATTTTCCCCTCATATTTTTAGTTCATAGGTAAAATTATAGTGAACATCCCTCACACTGGGACATCTGTTTTACTTTATTGGTTTACTACAATCTTGTTTAGCATCAACAACGTGGATACTTTTATGGATCACATCATCCACAAAACATCGCAAAAGATAGAGCGATATATTTTCTGATCCATCAACACATTACGCAGCGCTCTTCTCAACACAATGGATAGAAGTGGTGAAATACTATAAATGAATGGTTTCACTGGAGGACTGTTCTCCTGTAAACAAACCTGCAGGACTGGAGGAGCAGAGCTTCACTGCCGTAAATGCTCCTTTTGTATGTGTGTGTGTGTGTGTGTGTGTGTGTGTGTGTGTGTGTGTGTGTTTGTGTGAAACAAAACACAAATCTATCAGCACATATGGATTTTGAATGAGGGCATGTATTTTGCAATAATAAGTATGTTTGTAGGTATACTTGTGTGAGCAACTTTGTGTATGCATGTGTGGTTGAGAGAGTGTGTGTGCACACACACCTATATACAGAGACAGTAATCTGAAGTTTCATTAACTGCTGGAGGGCAGAAAGTAGACTCCCATACAAATACAGTGGTGTGCCAAACAGCAACTATTCAAGTTTTTATAGGTAATATGTTGATAAAAACCTGCCCCATGCTGCTTGTTCATCAACATCAATATGTCGTCAGCGTTTTCATTCTTATTATATTCTAAAAACAAGTCTGATATCCACTATTGTGGCTGCATTTGGTCTTTTTGGCTGGCTTTAAGTTGGGCAGTTACCTGGGGTGGTAACAAAAAATGGCTTTGAGTTGTGAGCTTCTGTGCTGAGATCAGCTGCAACTGAAGTGACTTGACTGTATGGAGCAGAAGCCCAAAGTGATGATCTTTTTGATGAATTTTCACTGGCATCATACAATAAACCCTTTAACATTACAGAGAGTTATGTAATTCATATATTCATATTTTTCTTTTTTAGCTTTAAAGGTGCCATATGTAACAATATACAATAATTGTATGAATCGCTTTTTGTTGCCAATGTGTGAACAGAGTGTAACGTCTCTTAAAAGATGAGACCCTCCCCGACTTTCTCGGTTGCCTAGATGGCCAACATTAGCTTGCTTGCTAACAATATGGCGAGAAAAATACTACCTGCTGATAACTGATCCATGATACTAACTGATGTATTATGACAAACGACGTTCATTTTAGCCATCAATAAATGATGTAACAATACAAAGCAAAGGTGCATTAATGTTATAGGGTTGTTTTTTTTGGCTGATCGAGCGCTGAGTCACTGGTCCAAATAAAATATAGGAACATTACAGATAGTAACGTTATTCTAAATATGATTGTAAATCAGTCTGGTGTATGTCACTTCACTGTTTTGGCTCGCTCGCCCCTGCAGACTGCGAGCACGAGCAACGATGCTGATTGCTGTTCACTTAGCGGCCACCGGTGTAATTAAAAACAACGACTTTCTGAAAACTCCATACAGGACCTTCGAATACACATATTTAACTTTTTATAATGAATATGTCTTTGTTTATATGTACAGTCTTTTGCAATTGTATAGAATGGGCCTCTTTTTGGATCAGCACTGGAATGCAAACATGCAGTTCTTGAAAGTCACAGCATAAATATACACCAAGCTGAACACCACCTCCCCACATTCTCAATCTCAGTCACAATTAGTAGTGAGTATTACTCCAATAAGATTGAAAAAAAAGTCTTGTTTACTCCTGGTGTGTTTATTTACAACATTTTTCAGCTATCCCATAGTATTAAAACTATGAACACTTTGAATCAGTATCCAGAAAATGAACCTTTTCTTATTATTCATATTAAAACGGCCTAATAAGACATTATAAATGCTTCATAGCTTTTAGTTTATCCATAAAGTTTGTCCTACTTTTTACTACTATTACTACTTATTGTAAAAAAGCACATTTCATACTCTTACACATGGATTTGAGTGTTGGTGCGTGTGTCATTGAGTGTGGGTGGGATATATAAAGCTTACATTCGTGCCTCCAGCTTGAGTCTATTTGTGTTTTTTAGAAATATTTTAAAGGTGGCCTCATATCATCTCAGTTAGCTGTCCGAAGCTGTTATTATCACAGATTTTCCAGTGCAGCCCAGGTATTGCCTGCCAGCCGGGCTTGTTATCCTCCACTGGACAGAATCAAGGCCATCATTTCTAAAATACACAGCAATTTGCCTGTAAAATAACCAGCTTCTAATAGCCATTCAAATAAATCACTTTAAGCTCCTTTGACACGGCACTGGCTAGACAGTCCCTAATAAATGCCTCAAGTTAACGCACACTCAGCAAGGGATCTAGGTTGCCACACACATACACAGACATCAGACACATTAATACACATGAGCACATGCACATAGACAAGTACACACACTATCTCCCCCCATCATCCTGTACGGCGTCTCTCTTGATCCCCTCAGCCTAAGCCAGTCTGCTCTGCCTCCCTCTCAACCCAAACAAGCTCACGTTTGGAGAAGAAATTGGTCCAATAAATCAAAAGTGTAACCGACACCAGCACCACGCCTGTGTTTCTCCATCCCGCTGACCTCAGGAGCCCCATTAACCAGCTGTAGTAGGGTCCAGGGAGGAAATGGGACAGCCTGAACTCCTTCCTCCCTTCCCTGCCTGGCCCTGTGCAGCACACGGCGCAGCACGTTTCCCACACACTGTTGGGGTTCACCTCTGACTTCTGACCCTACAGAGGGGGGATGGACTGGGCTAGGGGGGGGACCACCCAGTCAGGCTCTTAGGGGCTCCCCCTGGGGATGGGATGGCTGAGGGGTGTGGGGCTAAGACTTCAGGGGACAGCATTATAGCAGGTTAGGGAAAGGGAGGAAGATCAGAGACATGTATTTGGTGAGGATGGGAAAGAAACAGTGAAGGAGGGGTGGAAGGGGCTTTAAATGGGTGTTGGGGTCACTAAGTGCTTCACTAAATGACCAGAGGACAGACAGAGAAACACTAAACACTCACATCTGTGAAAATGCTCGTCCTGAAGCTTGTATCTCTTTTACCACACCTGAGGGTGGGGTCTGACTTGATTTGTCTGATTTTTCCACTCCGTATCTGAGAGATGAAGAACCTCACTGATTGAGGTCAATTACGGTTGGTGCTAGAGGGTGAAGTGATAACATTAGTTCAGGACTGAGTAGGACTGATGGAGTGAAGATAGACTGATTCTGTCTCTGGGTTGTAAATCTCTCTTTATCACCCACCAAATAATAGTCCCAGGGCATTCACTCAGGCAGGAAGGCGCCCCAATAAAACTGCCAGATTGCGCCGACACATCATCAGGCTGTAAAGCCTCACTGCTGTTACTGGACGGTTACTGTAGCTACAGTCGTTTCTTTTTTGTTTTTGTTTTGAGTTACATTATTGTTGAGTGGTAATGTTGTGAGCAGGTTTTCTATTTCATGCAAGAAACCTCAAATTTCACCTCATCTTTTTCTTGACATCAGTGTTTTCTCACTTCATCTTCTGGATTTAATTTACTGACAATCTATTTTCCTTTTGTGACTATAGACAGAAATAAAATAAAATAGAATAACAAAAACAAACCTTTGACAAAAAATACCCATTTCTAATAATTTTCCAAATATCTTCATGCCCTACTGAAATAAATGGAAGCCAATGGCTGCTTGGAATATGGTAGAAACTTTGGACATGAATGTGAAGTAATATGATTTGTAGTCAATGGGCCAAAGCACCAACGCCTTTATGGGATAAGGTTGGTGTTTTGCTGGCGTTTTCTTACTGTCAACAAATGTAATCTAGTCCATTTCTCAATACTTCCTTACCCATTCAACCAAAAATTAATTGGTTCCTACTGCAGACATAAATCTTTTAAATGGGTCACAAATATCTAGTCTCATTGTTTTTTTAAAGGCTAACAAATTTCCTAAAACAGCTGGGCACTGTAGTTTTCAGCAAATGTTACTCAAACAGGAACAAAAAATGCATTTGTTGGGGATTATTTTCAGCTGCGGATTAATAAACATTTAGTGTTCTATTCAGTGTTGGTTTTGGTCTTTTTTATGAGATTTATTGTAAATATAGATGATTGCAGCCTTATCCTTTAAATATGATATAAAATATTATTATTTGAAAAATGTACATTAAAAAGTATTTGATTATGATTTAAAATTAAGTATTTATTACATGTAGAATGTAGATGAGATGAATGAGTTATAAGCTGTAGAAGCCCTTTATAGCCCGAAAATACACAATAAAGATCTCTGAAAGAGCAGAAATTATTCTTAACTGTCTTATGATGCACTACAGTGATCCTATTTGATCAAAGCCTGCATAGCGGTGGACACAGCATAACAGATAACACACGCAGAGGGGAGGAGAGGAACAGGCAAACAGGGTAATAAAGAAAGAGTGACAGTGGAAACAGAACAACAAAGAGTGTGAACACAAAGAGGTTTGACAGGGCCGGAGCAGGAATGTGCCGGCAGGTAGTGCAGGGGCCCAGGAAGCAGGGAGACATGGGAAAACATGGAGGGGGGAACAATAGCAGTGGTGTGTATGTGTGTGTGTGTGTGTGCGTGTGTGTGTGTGTGTGTGTGTGTGTGTGTGGTTGTGTTAGGAGGTGAGGTGTAGCAGAGCCCGGGGTAGATCAGTTTACCCTCCACCACTTACCTGCTCAGCACAGCACTCAAGCTGGGAGCAGGCCTCAAAGGGAATCACATCAATGGCTGCTATTCATATCAGCACATAAATGTGTGTGTATGTGTGTGTGCACGTCTGCAACGGACATGAGCCGATGATTAATTGATGCACAGATAAGGCGGGGAGGAAATCTTTCAGACTTTTGTCAGTTGCATTTGAAAACAAACACTGATGTTTGAATTACCTGTGTGGTTTCTATGAACTCTGAGTTAAAGTCTACAAACATGTGATTTCCGCTCTTTCAAATGAGCTGCTCTCTCGCTGCTCTTTAATTACACCAAATCACAGAGTGGATTAAACCTATTTTCTGGCACTGATACAGAGAGAGGATTATGTAAGGATGTGTTGCGGAGTTCTTCATTACACACAAACACCTCATTTAAACATGCAGGTAATGATGATCGTGTACGAGGCTGAATGGCTCATATCACATGAATCCCCACGAGCGAAACATTTGGTTTCAGCAAATTAAGGGGAGGAGTGGGGGTTGTTTTAGGGAATCAACACAATGGGGATTTTCTTTGATAAGCAAGGGGGTTTTGGTCTGACAGCTGGGAGATATTGGGTTTCTAATATTTTTCTCTGTCAAAGTTACGGCAGAGTTAATAGATTTTCTTGTATAAGGACGGCTTGTACTATGTTAAGTCTCAAAATCCCCCTTAACAAATGTTTTGGCCCTCTGTGTCCTGTGGGAAAGTAACAAAGTCAAATACTGTACTTGTTTTGAGGTACTTCTATACTTCTATTCTACTACATTTCAAATAGTACTTTTTGCTCCACAGCATTTATTTAGCAGCTATGGTTACTTTGCAGATTAGGATTTTACATAAAAAACATATGATCATATTATAAAACATGATGCATTGCTATAGATTAAAGGACCCAACAGTATATATACTACCTGTTGCTTACACATTAATGTGCCAATCATAAGTATCCAACACATACAATAGCATAAAATCCTTGAAGTAATAGTTTGACAGGGGGAAACAGTTAGCCTGGTTCTGTCCACATACAATTACATTTTAGACTTTATAGTGTGCCCCCAATTTAGAGGCAATAGTTTGGGGAAGGCTCTTTCCTGTTTCAAGATGACAATGCTTCCGAGCACAAAGCCAGGTCCATAATGAAATGTTTTTCTTCCCCCAGTTTGGTGTGGAAGAACTTCACTGACCTGCACTGATCATAACCTCAGCCAACACCTTTGGGATGAATTGCGAGCCAGGCCTTATCGCCCAATGTCAGTGGCTGACCTCACTAAGCAAGGCTCGACAATCCTGTGGAAGGCCTTCCCAGAAAAGTAGAAAAGCAGCACATTAAAGACTGAATTTAGAATGAGGTGATGACAATCACATAAGGGTATAATGTTTGGGTGTTCGTAAACTTTTGGACACGTTTTCCAGAGTACTTCTGTACTTTTACTCGTAAGCGAATATTTATATTGCTACTTTTACTTGACCAGAGGATCTGATCATCCACCACTGATTGGGACAAATTGAGAATACGAGCATGTGTGTGTGTGTGTGAGGGAGAAAAAGAGAAAGATGTGCTTCGATTGTGGCAGATGTTGGACTGTAACCTGAGACGAGCTCTGGTTTTCTCCCAAGCGACAAAAGACATGGGTCTCAGTGACAAAAACGAGTGACCCACAGCAGCTGGGGGGACATGGTATGTGTGTGTTGTTTCATATATGTGCATGTGTTATGTATGTTGCATACATGTGTGACATGTGATAGTGCACCAGGCAGATGCCTGAAAGAGAGATAGCCAGTTGTCGGGGGATTCCCACGCTAAATCTGTGGAGGATGGTGAAGTTTAAGCCGTCACTTCCCTTGAATCATGTGCAATAACAAATTTCAGGGTCGGTCTCACAGGTGGATAATCAATGCATTGGCCTCTTCATGGGCACCAATCAAATGTCAGGAACTAAATGATGGATGATAATGACAAAGATCTGGAGGAGGACAGAGTTAAAAACCTTAAACATCTTGCGTAACACTGATCGTACTGTAGGTGGTCTCCAAACGCAACCACAACAATGCTGACTCATGCTGTCCCGAGCGCACTGCTTGACTACAAACATTCAATTAGGCTCCTGCATCTGTCTCTCCCTGTCTCCGTGTTTGTGTGCGCACCCGTCGACACGTGTCTGTGTTTGTGTGTTTCCACGAATGCGAAGTCTGTGTGTCCGGTAAGAGGAGGTCACGTTGCAAACAGGAAGGTGCTGACGAAATCTTTCTTTTCCAAACAGTGCACTGACACAGCAAGTCATTGGCCTGTTGGGATGATTTGTTTTGAGGGGATAACAGAGAAAGGAGAGCTCAAACATAAATAAATAGTCAAAATGTTTTCATAACTAGAGTCCTGAAAACATTATAGGCAGCATATCGTTCTATAGGGAATGAAACCATTTTTGATAACTTTCTTCTGTTGATATTCAGTGAACTGAAAGCGTATTTGAGCAGAGACATTGTTTTGGCTCATATCCGGCACGTGCCAGTGTTTATGCCAGACATCAGACTGAAGGCTGTACGGGGCATAGGGGAGGTTATAGTGCTATTATTTAGTAAACATGAAATATAGCAACACTTTTCCCACTTTGAGCTCTTATCACGGGATAGAGGCGACACGAGGACCCAGAAAGTGTTGATATGACTTCACCCAGTTGCCACTGTAACATTTAGACTTTAAAGAGATAAGAGCACAGAGCCAAAAACATAAAATAAATGTGCTCAGTACTATCTATGCCCTATATAGCCTTAAATCTGATATTTGGCATGGAGACTGATATGCGGTTTAAAGCCCTGAGCTGTGGGATAAACCCCTGAGATTGGGCTTAAAGGGGCTCTGCTCTCAGCTGTGTGACATGCCCCTTATTTGCTCTCACTGGCCCAGCAGGGGTGTGTAATCTCTCTGCTCTCTCCAGCCACCCTTGCCCAGACTCTCCTCCTCTGGGAGTCGGGGGTTAAATGTGAAAGAGTGATGTCCATCAAATGTTTCATGTGTAATTCTCCATCCAGACTAAGATGGTTTCAGTGAACACACGTCTTTTTCTCTCAGTCTCATCCTCCCAGTGTTTTCACAGCAGGAAAGACTGATAATGTTGCTCTGTAACAGCTGGATGTGTAAATAACAGGTTCACCGTGATGATATATCAATGTTGCGTTCTCAAACTTTTTCCCACCGCCCTCAAGTGGCCAAAAAATCAGTTAATGCAGGTTCAAAGCGCACAGAGGCCCTTAATGTGGACTTGGATTAAGGTCACTTCACACCGCCATCGGTCAAGTGGAATTGCGTCACCTCTGTGGTTGCTCAGGTGTGCGTTGTGTTGAGTGTGTGTCAGTGGGCTTTAATAAACAAATGGAAATCTACAGGCATTTCAGAGCGTTTTTTATTACACGCTCCCATGATCACACCGACACACAGGCCTCTCTGGTCTTATCTATACTGCTGGAAGGGGCTCCCTCTGTTCTATAGGAGAACAAAGTCCACTAGTTTCACCATAATAACCCTTCAAAGAGAGAGAGAGAGAGAGAGAGTGTGTGTGTGTGTGCTTGACTTCCAGTAAATGGCCTTATAGCTTTCCACAGCAGCAGCCGTGGTAAGCAGGTGTCCTTTGTTAGGCTTAATCCTCACAAACCTCTTTCAGAACTGGCCTGATATTTACTTTTCTCCCTCTTTCTGAGAGACTCTGACGTCAGTGCTTCACAGATACTGACGAGGCTGAAGTGAGTATTTCACAGCAATTCATTCTGGTGACACTTTTTACAGCCTGTATCTGTTCCACTAACAGATGATTTATTATCCCTACCCCACTTCTTCTGCTTCTTCTTCTCAACTCTTTCCACCAGACTTTCCACACTTTTAAAAAAAAACTCACCTCCCACCTCCTTATCTCTGCCCCCTCTCATCTGCTTGCCTCCCCCCTTGTATCCTCCTTTATCACCTTTCTTTAAACGCCCCTTTTCTCCCCCGAGCTCAGGTTGTCTTGCCTTGAGTTGCACCATTGTGGCCAAACATTTACTTTTTCTACATCCCCTAGTTATGTCATACCCTCTGTCTGCAGCCCCGGGGCTTCTGTCAATCAACAGACCATAAAACAGCACTCATCCGACCCTGCCCACTTCACATCAGCCCATAGACACGTACAAAGTGCCACTATGCTGCTTTTTCTGACCTCTTTTCTATATTTTCTTTAGTAGTAAGTCGTAAGTTGCTGTAGTTGCATGTCTAATTTCAGTTGAAGAGATGAGGCAGCATTTGCATTTGCCAGCATGTCTTAAATAGGCTGTCGGCTTTATATAACACAGCAGCCTCATCCAGCAGCTTGTCGGGTCTGTTTATCTTACTATATTTATGTTACTGGGTGTTTCTAGTGTCTGATTCACTCCCCAGTCAGTGGGGTCTGAAGCAGCTGCGAGTGCTATTGTTGGATAAGCAAAGATGGAGCAAAGTCTGTTTAATGCATTTAGACAGTAAAACACTGGGCACATTTTAAATGGTGTGCAAATGCTGCTAATATGTGTACAGTAAGTACATCTGCTTTTGTCTATAAACGTTTGTGGGTTGTGTGTCTATCTGTCAGTCTATTGTTCATTGGCGTGTGTGTGTGTGTGTGTGTGTGTGTGTGGATGGATGAATAGTATATTACAGTGAGGTTTGGGGTGGATTATGTAACGTGGGGAGGGTGATGGAAGAACAGAGTAATGCATAAGGGCGGACATAAAGTACACTGTCTTTCCATGCTGTGACATGTTGGGACAAGAGAATGCCACCTCTTGTTTATCTGCGTCTACGCTCCACAACTCATCAATAAGGCTCTTTGACAGAGACACAGATACAATGTTTGTCATTAATCAACGTCGACGCTCACTCAGCTGACCCCTAAACCCCTGTGTGCTCTCATTTGCTTCCCTCCTCCATTAAACAAAACAAAACATCCATTCAAAAACCCCGAACATACTGGGTATAATATTTTTAGAATTAGCATCCCACCCATGTTTCTTAAATAACATGTAGGAGTGTTTTGTTTTTCTTTGGTTTCTGTTCCACAAACTATTATGTGCATATTGTCACTACAGTCAACTGCTTGCTCTGGGCTTGTATCATTTTAGATAAGAGATTATAAACCAGTTTGGTTCAATAAAGACACATTGTTATTTACACAGACCCAGGTGGAAAAGCAGACAGACGCCTTGATGACAACACTGTTTAAACAGATGTCAGGTGTCACTTGGACTCAGGTTTTCCATGGCTAACAGAGCGCCAGCTCAACTTCAACTCACTCAGCGGCAACGTGATACTAAAAACAATCAGGTTACGATGGCATTTGATATGCTTCAATGTAAAAACTGATTTTATGCATCACTTTGACCGTGCAGTAGCGTTATATAATCTCAAGTGTCAGGCCCCGTAAGCATGCACTCATGCATGTTTTTTGAGTAGTGTGATATGTATTGCAGCCTTAAATCCTTTGGGATTTTGCTGCCGGACTGTGCCACATTTCCACTGTGTGTTTGCATATGTAGTTAGATGAGCTGATTTCAGCAGGGAGATTGGCCTGCCAGTCTAGAGTGAATCTATCTATAGGTCCACTGAGACATCTGCAGCAGCTGGCCAACGCAGTCACCGGGCTCATTTTAGGCAACAGACGGCTACACAGAATGGCAGAATGTTCAAATGAGAGATGTCAAAATAAATGACAGGGGAGATAGGAGATATGTGGCGAAGGATAACCTACTGTTAAGGCACATGAATGTGAGTATATAATGACATAGAGAATGAGCTGCAATATACATAATTCATTATAATTAAGCAAACAGAAAGGCTGTCCACAGGGACAGGAGGTCTGTTAATCTTTTTGTTGAAAAAAAAAAAAAAATCCAATGCAATAATAAAGGATTTTTAAATTATAGAGATCTGAGGCATTGCAGTGGACAGACATGACACACTGCTGGAGCCACCCTTGAAATTGCACTCATATACTACTAATTTGCAACAACATTTGAGAGAACAGTAATGTAACAGTGAAAGTAATATGAATTATGTTTTTGTCAACATGAGGAAACATTTTCAAGTTATAACCCTTAAGATTTTAATCCTGGCAGCCGGTCGCCTGTAACACTTCATCTAACAGCTCATTGTGGCTGCTCCATTACTACCTGAAATGTTTTAAACTTATCTGCTGTCAAAAAATGCCCAAAATGACTGTTTCTTGTTTTGTAGATGCATTTTGATGAATCATTGTGGTCAGCACTAATCTCAGCACGTGAATGGCGGACCCCGCCATTGAGAATTAATACTACATTATAGAGAGGTAAGTATACAAGGTAAATACATTTAATGGCTATTGCATCATAAAATAGTAGCAAAAATGAGATTTGATTTCATGAAAATCTCAAGGATTCTAACTTTAATTAATGTAAGTCACAAAATGTTTACACTGAATGTATTTGCAAAGCGCTCATTGACAACATGTATTTGTTTTTCCTTCAATGTACGCTCTTTCAATATTATGTCGGCATTTTTTATGGCTATGTTTAAGCACTCAAAAGGTTAAATATTAAATATTAAATATTCAACAGTGACTTGAAGCACAAGACTTGACGTGTTTACTTAATTAACACTGAACCAAAACCACAGTCTTTCCCCGACCACCCTTCCTATGAGTTGAGTGCAGTACAAAAGCTTAGCAAATCCTTCACTGGAAAAAACATATTAAAACAGAACCCTAGTATGAAAGCCTAAATTTCCAAGAGACAGAGCTAGTTGTAGTATGCGAGATGTACTCCTCTCACATAAACTGCAAGAACATACAATTTCAATGTCAATACAGTAGAAGTCATCAGACATCACTTCAAATTCACCACAACTATGCCCAAGGACGGAGATAATGGTAGGTTGGAGAAGACAGAACGACTCAAATTCAGAGAAAGCTAGAACGAGGGAGAAAGTGAAAGAAAGAGAGAGAACACTAGAGATTGAAAAGATGGATGGATTTTGCGATCTAGAAGAATGTAGAGAGTGCTGTGTGATTACAGAGCAGTTGTTCATGCTCATCTGAAGAAGCCAGAGTTGTGTACGAGCCGCGACATTAACTGGCCCGAGGGACTTTTCCCTGCTCTTCACACAAGCAAGTGACAGGCATCCACTGTGTGTGACGGCAGAGAGAGAAACACTGTTAAACTGCACCACGCTAACACTGCTCCTGTTTCAGCTGCTTTCGTGAAAATACAGATGAGGAGGAATGTGCATTTGCAGGTTTTTATTGCCTGAAGTACAGGGAAATGTACAGAATACAGGTCCAAACACGGTGTGTGTGTCAGAAATTGAGTGACAGATACAAACTGTTGCTGCTGGCTGTCTAATCCAGGCTCAGTCCCCCTGAGTCACACTCTAGTCCTCATATTCAGCAGCAGACCGGAAATAAATTCTGTGTCAATGTACCAGATTTATGTTAGACGGATCACAACTAACTCCTACACATGCCCCAGTCTTTCCTGGGCACACAGGCCAGCACATAGAAACACAGAAGCACCCATGAACACACACATTATGCTCTTTCACATGTATCCACAAACACACACACACAGAGGCATGCACTGGTTGACAGAGAGAGTGGTTGTTCCTCCAAGTCCTCCCTCGGCCCGGCAGCTCTGAGACGCCATGGGTCTATATTTCAAAGGCCAAGGTCAGGACGGCCAGCATTCACCAGGAAGTTACACAGTAATGAGACCAATTAGGAGGCTGCCGCAAGGAGGTATTCAATCTCTCCCTTTCTCTGTCTCCCCCTCTCTGTCTCAAATCCCACCAGAAATAAAGCCTCACTTTGTCCTCGGAAATGATCCACATTTTTTACAAAAACTTTAAAAACAATAAATACAACTTCTCCTTGAATTTGCATGTCGGCTGTCAGCTGACTCTTTTCCCACAGCAGGCACCGCTTTCCATTCACCCTCTCATTTTTTTCTCACATCACACTCCCTCAATGTCTGCTGTGCTCGGCCTCTCCCTCCCTCTGTCTTTCCCAGACCTCCTGTATCTCATGCTGTCCTTCCTTCCCTCCCTTCTTGTCTCTCTGTGGTTCACTCCCCATCAGCCCAGCGTCCCATATGAGAGATCACACACTCACACATACACACACACACACACCGTTTGATTCCCATGGTGGCCAGCATGTGTCCATTAACAATCATGTGTGCTGTTCAACCTTGACTGAGACAATGAACCTCTGTATACTCACTTCATCAGCCAGAAAAATACACAAGTATTATCAGCAAAATGTTCTTAAAAGTTACAGCATTCATTGTGCAGCAGAATGGGCCCCTGTTAGTGTTATATTATCATGTATTACAGTATTTGATTATTATGCATTAACATCTAAAGGGGCACTTCATTGATTTTACACACAAAGTTCAATTTACACACCACAGAGAGTACTATTCAGCATGTGAAATTAGTTGTATAATATCTGTTTTGGCTCTGGAGGGAGATTTCCAAAGTTTGGAAAATGTCATCAGGGTTATCTCGGCATGGGCTTGAGACTTAAAAATGTTAACAAGTTTTCACTACAAACTGAAGGTGTGGTATTTGAAAGAGGTGGGTGTTTAGGAGGCAGGGAAGGTCTAATGAGGATGCAGCGTATTTGGATCGGATCATACAAGGGACTAAAAATCAGAACTCTGCTGCTTTTCAATCTGTCTCTTGTGAGCAAGTCATGAAAGTACAATACTAAATTGTTGAAGTACTCGTTTAAGCTGCATTTCAATCTTGTAGCTCATCAAAGTGACCATTTTACCAGTTTAATATATTCTGTGAGATAAGTTTAGTTTACTGTATAACAATGCATTGCAGGGATTACAGGTAGAAAAAGTTTTCAACTTGGACGATGTGATTTATTGGCAGCAACAGGCTGAACATTAAAACAATAGACCATCTTTGCATTTACATCAGGGAGAATGTCGCCAATCTTGCACACAGCATCACGTGTGAATTGTTGAATTGTATATAAATTTGTTGGAATGGGCAAACAGTGGAAACATTGTGGGACACAATAACCCAGACCTGGAAAGTAACTCATGAAGCTTTAAGTGCAAACTTAAGCGGGAAGACAGCATCTAGTCTATTTCACCATCACAATGACATGCCTAAGTCTTTATGAAAGAAAACTTCTGCATTCGTGTTGACTTGTGCCTTTCTGGATTGAAGTAGCTATAATTGTCAAATAATATAACGAAGTAAAAAGTAAAATACAAGTACTTAGGGACAGTACTTGTTGTGTTACTTTCCACAACTGAGTTTTCAACTCATCTGAAGGTTCAGATCACATTTTAAATGTGTATGTGTGCACACACTGTCATCTTTGAGGAAGTTTCATAATGAGAACTGTTCCAACAAACTAAACCACTGAACTGGTAATTTTTCATTTACCAGAACAACACATATTACCAAACTGTAGGTACTTAGCCTCAGTGAAATCCTGCAGCGGGTCTTTGTTCTCATTCTTCT
This sequence comes from Enoplosus armatus, assembly GCF_043641665.1. Taxonomy (NCBI): domain Eukaryota; kingdom Metazoa; phylum Chordata; class Actinopteri; order Centrarchiformes; family Enoplosidae; genus Enoplosus; species Enoplosus armatus. Next base: position 13,949,953 of record NC_092184.1, on the reverse strand, counting down.
GGTGGTGAAAGCAGCTTTGCTGCTGACACACACCAGACGTCATGACCCCGTTTCCAACACGTCCAAACCCTCTCTGTTCTTAACAACTCAGCTCTGCAGACCAACAAAAGAATCAACAGTCCAAACTGAATCAAAATCAATCAAAAGCATCAAAGCCATTTTCTGACTTGAATGGAGAAGCTTGGATGGTGCGTTGACTACCTTTCAGTGGTGCACTCTGAGAAAAGCCTTAGCTAAATACAGAGACAAAAGCAAATGGATGATGATGATTCATTTTGCTCAGTGGCATCACAAAGTGAGTTTGTTCTTATAAACTTTACTGGCTGTGACTGGATACATTCATAATGTCAGGTTGAAGAGGGAAAAGCCAAAGAAGAAGAGGGCACTGAAAAAAATGGAGAACAACAAAGTAACGGTGTGAGTTAAAAAAAGAAGGACCTGGAGAAATGTTACGTCAAGACATTTCTCTGAACACTTTGCAAAGCAAAACTGCCATTCTCACTTCAGTGAATCAACACTGGGTAAACTAGTATATACTATACCCAACTGAAACCACAAATCACACGTCTTGTAACAATTTTTCCACTTTCCACAGTGTCTTAGCTGTCTGAACGCATTTCTCCTGCATGCAAGGAAGCCATTAGTTTCCATTCGTTTCAGTGTCTTATGAAAATCAACTTGCAGTCGCTTGTGGACTGCTGGAGATCAGTAATCCATCACAGTTAACATCACGTCTGTCTGTTGTCAAAGATACGTTATCACTGACTACAGTGCAGAGATTTCACATCAATCATTTTCAACTGCTGAACTATGTAAAGATAACAACACTTTTACCAAAATAAAAAGACACTCTGTGATAGGCTACCTAACTTTTCAAGTAACATATGAAAATTAATGGTTACCAATGGCTGCCTGAAAGGTAAGAGAAACATGTTTAGGACGCTTAAACACAACAAACATAATCAGTTAGATGATCAGCAGTGATTTAGAGTATATATAATTGATGATAAATAAACTACAACATGATATAAACACAGATTGCTCTTTCAAAATGTATCTGAACCTCTTACATCTTGTTGTCAGGTCTTGCCTTCACCCTGCCAGACTCAGATCAGGTTGGTCCAGACACTTAGTCTGGACAGTGTCTGGGGTCAAGGCCCTCCTGCAGAGCTCCTCTCATAGGTCACATCCTGTCCAAAGGGGGAGAAAGAGGGGGCTCCTCTTACCGTGGGAGGTGGGAATCTGGAGGTCAGAGGTCAGGGCTGCTTTCTCAGGTTTCAAAGCTTGCTGGGGGCTGAGGTCGCAGGGTCACGGAGGGTAGTTTGGCTCTAGTTAGGGCCGCTGTGTCTTTGTGGATCACAGTAATGGCTTCCGAAATTAAGCACTAAAAATGGAAGCATTTATATCCTCTGGTGAAAGCGGGGGACAGTGATGATCGTCGGGGTAACTGCTGTTCCGGCCAATCGTGATCTGTCTTGGGGTGCTCGTTACCTGCTGTGCGGTGGAGCACGCGCTGCAACAGTGATTTTAGTGTGTATTGTTATTGTTACTGTGGGATTACTGAGCAATCAATCATTGAGGTCAGCTCTGCTTTAGACTTCAGTGGACAAACACAGTCTCAGTGTGAGCTCACTGTCTGGAATAAAAGACTACGAGGTCGGACAGATTCAGGAGTGTGTGCATGTGTGTGTGTTGGTGGTTTTGGAGGGTGGATTGGTAAACCTTTGTATTTTATAAAAGAGTGTGACTAGGAGGTATAGGACAACAGAGAGTGACTAAGAAGTATATTAGGATGAAAAAAAGGAGAAAAAACGGACGAGTGTGTTGCGAAAAATGTGAAAAATATATGAAAACGATTTGTGAGCAGACCCTGAAACTTGAAGAAACTTGGAGGTGGAGAGTGAACAAAAAATATATGAAAGAGAAGGGAGTGGGAGGGCAGAGAGAGGAGAAGGTAAAGGTCATTCTGCTGGCCAGGGCCTGAAGAATAAGTCATTGTTTTTCGTTTTCGATTGGGGAAAGAGAATGCAGATATTCAGAAGTGGGATAAAGGGCAACTCTAGAATGAGAGCGGGGTGGGGGGTGGAAATGGGAGTGAGTGTGGGTGTGGAAGAAACAAAAGAAGACAAGAGAAAGACTGCCAAGAGGAGGAAGATAAAGAGGGCGAGACAGTGCAGAAGAGCACAAATCAAAGAACCTGCAACAAAATGTATAAAAAAAGAAAAAGCAGGGAAGAAGAAAAAGTACGTCAGAAGTACAAGTTGAACCCTGTTGTTTTCCATTGAGCTGTAAAATTGCTCCACTGTACAGGAACAAAGAAGTGGAGCGCTTCTGCAGGTGTTATCTCAGTTACCGATAAAGAGCTTTCATGCACAGCGTGGCGTGAGGCGAGGAGCTGAGCCTCATAGGGAGAGAGGGACACGCTCACATAACTGGCCCGTAACTGCCAACAGCTGGCTTGGTCTTGGCTTGCAGCATTAAAGCCTCTATGGGTCCAGATCCAGATTTCATGTGTCCATCAGTAAGTACATTAGAGCGGAGAGGAGAACAGAGAGTCTCTGGCAATGAGAGGTACTGTTTCCTGTCAAGATGCATCTCCTCAGTCTGAGCAGGAGAGCATATGTGTTGATCAAGTGCCAAGAACTGAAAAAGAGACCACAGTCACTTTAATACGCTGATCCACGTATTCATTTCAAACAGTTTGAAATGAGTGATGAGGCAATGTAACACTTCCCAGCTTCAGGCACTGACCGGTTATCAAAATGTATTAGCATGAGGTAAACTGTATATCTTCAATGCGTCTGGGGGAAAGAAAAATGATTCCATTAAACCTGCAAAAGTGTTTCCACTAGATACAAAATTTCAACTACAAACATTCCCAAAAAGTAATTTGCCCTGAGAAATTGTTACAAATCACTGACGCACAAAAAGAAGTGTCTTCTGATCTGACACAGCTATGGTCAAGGTTTGGTAAGATTTAGGAAACCTTGTGGTTTGAGTTAAAATGACTACTGACTTAAGAGTAAAGGACCTTCGTCGTCATGGTTAAAACAAGAGTCTTCAGCCATGTGGCAGCTCTGTGAGGCTGTGCTATGAGCTAAATGCTCATGTCAGCATGCTAACATGCTCACAATGACAATGCTAACACGCTGATGATGAGCAATAATGTTTATCTTTTTCACCATCTTTAGGATGTTAGCATGCTAATCAGCTCTAAACACAAAGTACAGCTGAGGCTGATGGCAATGTCATTAGTTTTGCAGATATTTGGTCATTAAGTTTGTACCTAATATCATGGCAATCCGTCAGATAGTTGTTGAGACATTTAACTCAAAACCACAACAGTCAACGTTATGGTGGCGCTAGAGGAGACGTCAGGGGATCACCAAAGTCATTAGGCTTCATCCTCTGGGGACTGTGAACATCTGTACAAACTGTCATGACAATCCATCTGATTGAGATATTTCAGTCTGGACCAAAGACAGACAGACTGACCAACATTGCCCACTCACGCCTTGTCGCCAGCATGACTAAAAATACCGACTTGGTGAAGGTAAGGGAACAATAGTGGTCATGGTTAAAAATACAAACAATGTCGATTGTTCTCCCATGGTCTCCTGTGTCAAATACAGACATTTTGTTGACCCATCCTTCAACCTGACCTCCTCCCTCTGCGGACTTTGTTGCTCCATAACAATGTCACACTATTTCCTCCTTTGCTCCAGATGGACAAAGTCTGATTCCTACAGCCACTAGGTGGCTTTGTCATTTGAACACATTTGCGGAAACGACTGATGCTGTCCTTTTTTCTTGGAAGGACACTGTCAACATTTCTCTTTAGAATTGATGACCACAAACTCGATCAATCTTACATGTGTGGAACAAAATGATCTATGTTTACTTTCGCAACAAGGAACACTTTGGTCCATCGGTCCTGCTGAGCTGGTCAGGCCACTAATGAGTCACAGGGGAGGGTAAATAATCAGCTTCCACCTCTGACATTATCAGTGACCACTAAACCTGCGGACTGACTTCATTGGCATTTGTTTACTCTGAGAATAAAATTGCACTTTTGTTGATAATGTCAATTTGGCACGGATGTTTGGAAACACTCAGTCAGAGTGTGTGATCAATGTTAAAACCAGTGAGTCACTCGTACTTTATCTGAGGTGTCTTTGTCCTGTGTAAATCAAACCGAAGGCTATTGGATTTGCAGTCCAAACAGTGGGAAACCACAGGACGACATCAAGGCCAGGGAAAACAGGGCATAAATGTGTGTGTATGCATATGGATACAAGAACACACACACACTCCCTGTACCCTTATCTGTCCCATATGAGAGATCAAAGCACCGCAGGCTGTCAGCAATCAAACAGAGAATGAGGGAACGCCAACAAAATAAACTGATAAAGAGAGAGCAAGTGATAGAAGCAACAGAAAGAAGAAGAAGAAGAGATTCAACAAGAGCAAAAGAGAGAGAGAGAGACTGGAGAAAATATTCACATATGTCCCAGAGTAAATGAGGTCACTACACCCATGAGCCGTTTCTACACAGAGAACAATGCATGTCTCTGGAGGCCAATCAGATAACATCAGCCAAGTGGGCTGCAGCTGTGAGCCAATCACAATCTCTGTTAGTGACATCAGACGTACAGTTGGATTCAAACCAGGGAATATGATCTACTGGGGAAAGAGAAAAAAAACCTTAAAAAGGTGGTTCTTCTTGGTAATCAAAACCTTATTGAATTAGACCCTAAAGTCTTCACTCGTGCTCCAGTTTCATCAGCAATATCACTTTCTAGAGTCAGGGAAGGACTACTTTTCATGCCCCAGATACAATTTGGCACTAAACACCGAAACCAAGTACAGTGCAGGCAACTTGAGACGCTCTGCAAACAGCAGATGCTCTCCTTATCATGAAGCTCGCAGCATCTGGTTTGTGTCTGAACACCAGAGAATATAAATCCAAAAATGTTTACAGCTGAACCTTAGAGCGGCAACATGTGAAAGTCTGACATAATTCAAGTCAATTATTAACTGCAATCTTCAATGGAGAGAAGTTTCTATTGTGCAGCAGACCTGCAGATAAGGAGCAGATATGGAGCCACGTCTGTCAACTCATTATACCTGAAACAGTTCATTATCTTTTCAGCTGTGTGCTCAACCATAAACAGAGTGAAATTACACAACCTTCCTCTGTGTTTACCTCTTTAAAACCAATACATTGCAAAGGCCACACATGACAAGCACATGCAGGTGTGTGTGTGTGTGTGTGTCTGTTTGTGAATGAAGCAACAAAGTGTATGAACCGCTGGCAATTAGAAGTTTATCTAATGCTCTACATTCACAATTTGAGCAATCACTATGAAGACAGAGAAATCTTTTCAAAACAATACCTATATTTTTATAGGTAGATTCTTTTCTAATTTTGAATGCAAACTATGCTAATAAATCAGCCAGTCAAATCTAAACTTCTAAACACATAACTTGTGTAAAGGCTTTTCTGATGAACACAAGTCCAGTAGAACAGATGTATGAGCCCAGAAGCAAGACCTCTTCCTTTATCCTTTCTCCTCTGAGACATGAATATCTCTATCAAATTTAATGGCAATTTCAGTGTGGATTGCAATGCCACTAGCTTTGCTGAAAATAAGAATAAGAATTGAATATAAAAGCATACAGAAAGACCAAAACACAAGCAAGGCTCCAGGAAAGAAAGAGGAGTCGGAGGCTGGAGTGAAACAAGGACAAATAACTATGTCAGGTTGACAAATGGCTAAATTGCTTTACAGAGGCTTTGTTTTTGCAGTGAGCTATCGTAGTTTATAGTTACTTTTATAGTTATCCTCAAAATGTGAATGAACCTACAGGCTACAGCTGAAGGACCTGTACATAAATACACTGTACGTGTGCAAGTGCAAAGATACCAAAATGTTCACGTCCAAACAGTTTGCCTGAAGAAAAGACACATGTTCCACAAACCGCAGGACAGATGTTCTGGAGGCAGTGATGGGCCTCTTTATAGCAAAACACTGAGCTGTTCAAAGAGGCCCTGCTGACCCCGGGACAGAGCGACTCAATTAGCTTCCCATAATGAGACCACACTGTGGGGGGTGTTTATATAAGCTTATTAAAACATAATCCCGCTAGCAACGTCATACTGTAGCATGCCAGACAGACCGCTCCTGCAACCACAGTGTAAGCTAACAGCAGGTTGGTGGCTTTATTCAGAGAAGACTCTGACAAAATATTTTTATTCATTAATATATAAATCAACTTCAATTTCAGCAGATTCTGTCTTTTTTTGGGATGAAACAAAACTTCATCTGTCTCTCTCCAGTAATCTCTGTTCACTTTACAGTCTTTTTCTAAAAGACTCTATTCACTTTATATTAATTATTCACTTTTTCTCAATTAAAATTTTTTCTGGGCCTTTTACTCAGAACAACACAGGTTTAGATGTTCCCCACAACTGTCGCAGTACAACACAGGTGGTGAGGACAGTGCAGTGCTATAGCACTACAGTAAACCTGTAGTAGTAACAGACTGCCGTCACACAAGACCACCAACAAACATGAAAAAAGAAGGAATACTGGACACACTAGACGTATTATTGTCTGGCATTGAGTTCCAAGTGTTTAAAAATCTACAAAGTGCCCAGAAATAAAACGTGTGTTTGAATGAACTTTTTGGTGTCTCTCTGTCAGATGTCTGCTCATAAAAAACGTCTACATCAGGAGTTTTCACTTCAGACAGAATCGAGTGATTTCATCACTCCTACTATCATACTTTTTAAAACTTTTTGGGGGGGGAAATCATGATCTAATTTTTGGGACTACAGTTCCCCTAATAAACAGGAAGTGTAACGTTGCCATGGGGTCAGTGAGTTTAATGTTTGCTATAACTCAAACCCCATTTGTCTTTTTTTTCCACTAGCTCATATTTGTTTATATTTTGACAAATTGGCACCATTAAGAGTATGACGAGTTAGCCATTAGCAGTTCCTGTTCACAATGTACCCATGGATGTGATTCATTTATATATTTTACACATATATAAAATATAATCATATGATTATTTACTTGATAATGTCTTTTTTTTTCATTAAATGTTATTTAATGTTATACATTTTGGGGTCCCATACATTTCAAGCACATTGAACCCTTTACACCATTCCCACCTTAGTAAACCTGTGTGTCACAGTCATATAGAGACCCAGCACTTAACACTTATAGTCCTGTGAACATATGAGAACATGAGAACAAGTCACTGAAGACTGAGGTCTTAAATATTCTTTGAAAGCAGATTTCTGTCAAGAATAATGAACTATTCTCAATCTTTGGATAAGTCTATGTGTGGGTGTCTTTTAATCAGGTCCCCAGACATATTGCATCACATTACAAGAGCTTGGGCAACAGTTAATCCTAAAGACAATGTACAAAGTGGACCACAGTCTGCTGGTTGGATCCTTTCCCACCCCACAGACCTGATCGACATAGTTAATGTCCCTCAGTAATCCCGCCCCATGGGCTGAGCTCCAGTCATTATGCTGGCGGTTATCTGAGGGGTGCTGGAGAAATCCTTCACCAACTTTAAGACATCAAAACTGATTACAGAGCTGCTCTTTCATGTGGAGTCAGAGTTCAGTTGTTACCTAAATGATTCTCAGAAGTTACGTAAGGAAGTGGGTTTACAGGACTGAAGAGTTCAACGACAGCTGAAGCAGGCTAAAGCTGACTGGGCCACCCATTTCACACCATATCTCTCCCAACATTAATTTAAAAGGGATCTAACAGTTTCCATCCACGGAAAGTAGATACCAGAAACTTCAGTACATTTATGGGAATTTGGGAGGTTTATGACATGAAGAAGAGTTTCCATTCTACGATTACACACATATTACACATGCTGGTTTTATTTTAGGCTGATATCTTAAAGGAATAGTTCAACATTTCCAGCTCTAGAAGAGAAAGTAACTGAGCATCTATTGGTCTGAACTCAATATCTGCCACGGAGGGAGCCATCTGATTGAGCCACAAAGATCATTTAAATGTTGCTTTTTCCTCCATGAACCTGTGACCATGAAATGGCTTCAGTGCATATAGTTAAGTTACCACTGAATGATAATATTTTGTCAGCTCCTCATGAGTTTCATAGTCTTCAAGGGTTTAGTGATTTTGGCTCACTGACATATTTTACGTTTACATATGGTTGCACAAACACCCCCACATATGTTTGCTTAACTCTGAGCTCTGTTGTTTTTTCTCTCTTGTGAGTATTTATTCACTTTTCTACCTCAGGGACAGTTTTGTGTTTGGATTAAGCAGAGAAGTCTAAATCAGTGGAGACACATTTGCACATGGACAGCTCAAGATTCCTACCACAGACAATAACCTGTACTTCCAGCAGACAGGTAGGTATTACAGTCAAACACACAAGCCACAGTGCTAAATCACAGGACGTTTCACAAGATGGCGGTCTTGCTAGGACACAACAATGGGGTTTCCTGCTAAAATATCGGTGGAAAATAGAGCCATCTTGACTGTCATAATTAGACCACTTGGCTCCACTTCTACCTTAGTTTTACCCTCGCTGAGGCCGGAACATACTCATCTGCAGTCTGCCAGACGACACAAACTCTCTTTTAGCTGTCTACCCTATCATTAGCGCTTCTAAACAAGTACAAGATACCCAGCTAACTGTCATTCTCTGCCCATTGTTGTATACTGTGGTGTAGACACGTAGCTATGAATAGGAGGAAAAGCCTATTTCAGGCAATTATAATCATCTGATCCTGCATAGTTAGAAGTCTTGGTGCCGCCAAAACCTCTGAGGCTAAATCTTTGAAGTCACATTTAACTCTTTTCCAACTTTGTAAAAAAGTCTTGAGTCAATTTTAGAGACTGGCTGTGTCTCAAAGAGTTCACTTATTCACTATTCATATATAGGAAATTCTATATGTAGTGAATCACATGCCAATAGTATCAGTTCATTTCTCATCCAGCTGATGTCAGTGTACATTTACCTTTTTTTTCTGTCTTAGCAATGCATGATGGTAGTTAGCTCATGGTTAGTGACCATCAATTCTACACTACTTTTTACATTGCATTATGGGGTCATTTGAGTCAACTATATAGGGTATGATAATTCTTAATAGACATTCAGCCAACAAAAAATAGCTAGCATCCTATAAAGCAGACTATATAGGGAATATTGTATCTTTAACGAGGCCCACAATGGAAATAGGTCTTGGCTATCCTTGACATCTTTGTAGTTGTGTGAGATTTTATGTACTCTTTCTCATAATGTCAAATCATGAATGATTTTGGACACAACCCCCAGTCTACTAATAGTGCATTTTTATTCACGAAGTTCAATGTGTTTTTCCACTTAAGGCATGTTAAAGTTTTGTAAGGCTGCAGGTACACTTTTGGCAATAGCCCACTAACCTACATTTTGGTGGGTATTTAGACCAGGCCTCTCTTTCTTTATGGCAATTTTCTGTATTGCAAATGATTTACCAAAGCACATACAAAACATATGAGATCTGTCACAAACACCTGTTCATACTCTAATAACCTTTGACCTCAGAAAGCAAGTGTGTAACAAACATTCCTCCACTGTTACCATCACATAAGTTTCTCTACAGTAACAGTGTGACAGTCGAGATAACATATCTCCATGGACGAGCCAACGATGAAAACAGGTTAAATATTTCACATTTTATTTTGTTCCGCTCATACAGCTCAACAAACTGCTCTCATGCCAAAAAATCTGACACCAACTGAAACACTCATACTGTTAAGTACCATTAAGAGTTGGACAGCACTGGGTCACTCATATATGTACACACAGATTTATCCTGATGACATTACAAACATCATAAATGATTACTATGTAACATACATAATGACAAACAACATTTCATACATCTGCTCTGTGTCGCTGTTGATCAGTTATTGGCCCAGTAGGAACAGATAAATAGACGGAGCTGAATGACAGGCTTCTGAAAAATAAGAAGCAAACATAGAATCAGTCTCTTTGGTGATTTCACCTCATTTACTGTATAATTTCAAAAGACGGATAATGATCTGTTTAAGGCCCTGACTACAATGACAAAGAAAGACCCTGTGATCATCCAAAGCAGTGGGTAGTGCAGGGAACATGCAGATGAGCCACTTCTGCCACTCAAGCACCGCCAGTGCATTTACCTGCTCTATATCTCATTCACACCACTGGTCCGAAGGCCATTGCATGGCAAGACTTCAGTGATGTGTTTTTCAACTGTGTGTGATAAGTGCAATGTACAGTGGCACCACCTAACTTATTGCTGCAACCTTGTAACAGTAAAGTCGTGAAAAACTGGCTTTCTTCTTTCAACACTTCAGGTGAAGCTTTTCAATCAACTGAATCTTCTAAACGTACGGCAGGCATGTGTTATCCAGTTTAAGTTGGGTAATCAGCATCAATAGGCAATCGGTTTACTCTGTTAATGTTGTGTGGCATCAGTACTGTGAGGAGCTTACAGACCTCTAACTGAGAGGTCGACTAACAGCGTGACAGCTGTATCAACACTTCAAAATGTGGCACAGACACAAGCTGATGTAGAGTAATCCCTACGCAAGCTTGCAGTTACACAGCACTGAAATGGCTGGACTACAAACCGCAGCTCCACATCCCCAAGATCTCCTAGATTTAAAAATAATTGATACTCATTTACATTTGATTGTAACCCGAAAGAGAATGAGTTGAAATACATTTGATCGGTTGCACATCTGACTCTTAACAAGTTGTCGCTAGAGTTGTGGGTGCTTCTGGTTTCGGAAACAAGGTGCACGACTGGCTTTGACTTTCAACAGTAGAATTATTGCATCTTTGATTGGGGATTTAAAGCACGTTAACTTCATGTTCTGATTTCAGTGAAATAAAAAGGAACTATCAGAAGTGTTGGGGCTCTGAATTACAGTGTAGAACACATAAAATAATATACTTTGTTTAAGAAGGGCATCAAATCAGACACATAGGAGGAGTATACTTTTAGTACTAACATCACCGTCTGAACACCTCCCCTCCGAGGAGCTCACATTTCCTTTGGACGCGTCCAGTATGATATGCAGTCCATGTGCCAAAAACCTTTATTAGCTCCATAATTTTTGGTTGAATGCTGGTCACAGTCATATTTAACAGTTCAGACTGGCTCTGAGGAGCAGACAGTGGTTACAGCCTTGTGCTGTCTGTCTTTTAGGCATCAACAAAGGGATCTTTTCTGGTCAAACTGAAAATATCCCAAACCTGGCACACTCTGGCTCTGTTGAACTATTGCTCTGCTGATTTAAAGTCATTCTGGCCACCACATCTGGGGTCGTGTCCAGGTGGACGTAAAAATAGTCCTTACATCCAACTCAGTCCCCACCAATAAGTCAGCAGTCACAGGGAAATGGTCTCCTCCTGTCCTACTGGACGCACACATACTTCTTCCACCAGGACTTGGAGAGCATCTTCATCTTATCGGCTGTGCTACGGACCTTCCTCTCCCGCCTTGCTCTCCTGTCAGAGTGCCGCAGACCCACAGCGATGGCCGCATCAAACACCTCCTTCAGATTCTTCTGTGTCAGCGCCGAGCACTCAACGTACGTCACTGCCCCAATTTTTTCCGACAGCGCTCTGGCGTCCTCCTCCAGCACCGGCCTCTCCCTCCGCCTCGCCAGCTCGATCAGCACTTTGACATCCTGCCGCAGGTCGCACTGCGTACCTACGAGGAGGATGGGCGTGAGGGGGCAGCGGCGGCGGATTTCGGGGACCCACTTCTCCCAGACATTTTGAAAGGAGGCGGGGCTGACCACGCTGAAGCAGAGCAGCAAGGCATCAGTCCGGCTGTAGCAGAAGTGGCGGAGTTTGTCGAACTCATCCTGATGGAGACAGAAACAGATACTTAGCAATGTGGTGATGTCCGTGATTTATACATATCAAGCAAATGTATCTTAACATTTTCCATTTTAGCTCTAAATCTTTACGTTGTGATGAATTATTTCCCTTCACTTCCTGACTGACCACACACACTAATGCACTTTCAGTAAGTGCTCCATCAAACGAGTCAACACAGCCAAGTGCTATCACATGACAGGAAGGGGAATTGTGCCAATGACCATTCAATAAGAAACAGTCTAAATAGTGTTTATATTGTGCTGATGTACAGTACACATAAGCCCTGCCCATTCATTTATATCATCTACAGTAAATCTCTTATATTAACACTTTGGAGCCACACAGCTTTGACTAACAAGGGCCTCCCACATCCTTGAGTACACAGATTAAGGTTGGCAGAAACTCTCCTTCTTTCTCTTAACCCTCTCCTTTCCAGCACACTTCTCCTAATCCCTCTTTGCCTAAACAATGCTTTCGTGCCGGCCCCTTCTGATCTTCTACAGAAACAATCAGTAACTTAAACACGTGGATTTGAAGCTCAACAAACGGAGTGGACACTTATCAGCATGCGAGTTTCCCACACAAGCTTTGGCTGTGCTTTTGCGATCTGATGACGTAGGCCCATCTGCGGAGCATACAGACATATCAACGTCTCTGAGTAAGGAGCAACTTTGTTTATCAGCTTTGGCGGCAGCTGTTATCATTTTTCCTCCAGAAAGTTTCTGTCTTTCTGTCTCGGCTCTCTCTGTCATCTCTTTTATTTTGGCACACCCCAACCTGTTTCTGGCACAAGCTCCCCTCTTATGAAATTGCATAAGTACAGTAAGTGTTTGCCGACTTTTATCTGCCCATATTTGCCCAAGCTTGTCTGCGTGTGTGCGTGTGTGTGCATATGTGTGCAGTTTTAACACTGTGTGCAGCCTGCAACACGCTGTGAGGGTTTACATGTATTAGGGGCTTGTTCAAATGCCTCGCTCCACTTTACAGACAAGTTGTCTTTGATTCTGTGTAGAACTGGCAGTGCCCCCGCAGCGTTTGTGAATGTCAAATATGCTGCTCCCAGGGCAGGGTTCTTTTGAGTTGGATTATGAAACAACCACACATGCCTCGGAGATATAAAAACACTCTTTCACAACCTGTTTCTTCACAAGATTGCCCTACAGTACCAACATAATGAGCCAGTAATGTTTGCCTGGCAAGCTCCCTGTAACATTGTGTCCTTAACAGCAGAGAGAAATCACATTTTTTGCGTCATCACCTTAATTCTAACCTATGAGCTTTTCCCTCTCCTTCAGCACCCTGTCACTACCTATCCTATGCAGGAGTGTTATTCTCTTTCCAGATGAAGATTGACAGCAGAGCCCAGGAATCTGGCCATTTCTATACAGATGAGCTACCTGCAACAGCAGGCAAGAGGCCCATACTAAGAATGAAAAGAAAAGGCAACATGGGCGCACCACGAAGACAGTACGTCTGTTACTAATGAATATTCTTACCATAAATTCATCAATCAATCAATTATTTGTTCAATCTTTTAAAGATCCAGAAATTCTGAAAATGACCCTCAAAAAGTCGAGGTGTTGTGCTCATATGTCTGATTTTATCAGACCAGCAGTCCCACATTTAAAGGTGTTTGATTTACAACGATAGAAAAACAAGAAAAAGCAACAAATTCTCACATGTGAGAAGCTGGAAAGGGTGAATGTTTGGCATTTATGCTTAATAAATGGCATGAAAGATTCATAAATGGTAATGTAACAAGAAACAGCCATGCTAGCAGCTCTGTGAGGCTGTACTCAGCCCACAGCTGTGTTTTGAGCTAATGGCTAACATCAGCATGCTAACATACTCACAATGGTGATGCTGACATGCTGATGTGTACCATGTTCACAATCATATTTTAGTGTGTTAGCATGCTAACAGTTGCTAATTAGCACTAAACACAAACTACAGCTGATGCTAATGGGAATGTCAGTAGTTTTGCAGGTACTTGGTCATACAGTATTAATCTATTATTACCTAGTATTAACCCTTTTAAATTCTGACCCAATGGAGCTACGTAAAAGGTTAAGGGATCCACAAAGTTATTACACTTCATCCTGAAGGGAACATTTCATAATAATCCATCCAATAGTCATGGGTTCACCGAAGTCACCAGGCTTCATCCTCTGGGGACCATGAGTGTATGCACAAGATTTCATGGCAATCCACGCAATAGTTGTTGAGATATTTCAGTCAGGACCAGAGTAGTGAACCAACCGACCAACTGACATTGCCACCCATAGAGCTACACCACTAGCAGGGCTAAAATGTGACTTTCATGTGAAGCAAAGGGTCGCGAGGCATGCAGGGCATACATTGTGATCCAGATAAGGTGCCAAATGGTGATGCAATATGTGTTTGTGTGTGAACAAAACTCACCTGTCCTGCAGTGTCACACAACTGTAGTCTAACCGGGTTTCCATCCACCTGAACCACAGCTGTGGACACAGAAACAGAGAGACAGAGAAAATAAGTCACAGCTGCCAACTAGACTGTAAAGCCTATAAAGCCCCCACCTGACACACACACACACACACACACACATTACCACCAGAATATTCAGTGGAATAAACAAAAGCCTGCCAGTTGAAAACACAAAGACCCCCTGCTCAGCTCTTCCAGCTCACAGACGGCCTGCTCTGTCTCGCCCACCCACTCAGCCATTTACTGTTGAGACCACAACACTTTACTGTCGCTCGGACCACTCTGTGAGCTTTGTTCTCGGCTGTGTTTTGACAGAGGCCATTCCAAGGTTGTCTAATAGGGGGGTAAAAACAGAGCAGATTATGTTTGCTCAGTGACTCTCTTCCAATAGGCCTCATTTCCAGATTGGAAAAGTGGATGAGTCATCTTGCAGCGAGTTTCATTACAGGGCCATTTATTCTTTTCAGAGGAGTGAGCACAATGCGGAGCAGCAGGCACATGGAAACATTTATAATGCGCCTGGAGTGTGTGGTCGGTCATACCACCTGATCAAAGAGTTTGATGGAACTATTCAAGTAGTGGGACAGGCATCATGGCACCCCTGCTTTCACAAAAGCAAGGAGAAAGAGCGGGAGAAAGAAAGGAAAGTGCGAGAGCTGCCATTGTGTAATAATTTCCTAATCCCTGACATATGATACCCCTTTGATTTTCTGGACCAGAACTCCCTCTTATCGTCCCCTCTCCCAGCGTCCTCCTCAGCCACCTGTGGCATTGCGTAACTGCTCAGAAGTCAGCTTTTCAAGAGGACGCTCTGATTCTGGGCACCGAGAAATGACATCACCATTAAGGGCCCCAACTGCACAATCACTCTCTGTCAGGCCGAGGC
The DNA here is from genome assembly GCF_043641665.1 of Enoplosus armatus. NCBI lineage: Eukaryota > Metazoa > Chordata > Actinopteri > Centrarchiformes > Enoplosidae > Enoplosus > Enoplosus armatus. The sequence goes on along the minus strand of NC_092184.1, from coordinate 13,934,676 downwards.
GAAAGACAATCTCTGCCTCTGAGCCACTGCAACAGATGTGCCCATTCCAGTATAGAGGAGAGGGCTCGCGGGTCAAGGCCGACAACAATAGGCAGAGTTGTGCAATCCAAAACCCCTGAACCGGAGACGCTCTCTGCTCTGTATGGGAGGGTTGAGCCAGCGCTCGGCTGAGGGCGGTGTGTGTTCTCACTGAGGGTTTTATGTGACTTGTGTTGGCCAAGTTGTTAGTTTAACTGCTCATCAGCGTAATGTCAGAAAATGTACTAAGATTAATAATAAAACTATTAAGTCGTATTCATTCCTTAATTCTAAATAAGCATACAAATGTGGTAATGTGTGTATTTATACTATCAGTTTATACTCAGTGACAATAACAGCTCCTAGTCGAATATAGACAGTCAGGTTTTCAGAGTTTCTCAAGAAAAGTCTGAAGATGTGATCATGAAGCAATAAAGGTGATCAACATTTTCATGCCACCACAGATCAGTTTCAAAACAAAGTTTCCCCTTTGTGTTCTCTCCTCTTATTTTGCAGTAAACAAAGCCTGCTGGGACTAGAACAGACAGTTTGGAAAGTGGAACCATGCCAAAATGGAAACCGTGCTACATCAGGGAGGAGAGCTCATGTGCATTTAAACACTGATGGAAAACAGATAATAGGAAACACAACCACCATCTATCATAACAGTGGAATAACAGGGGGGGATGGCAGAATGGGCATGGTGCTCTCAAAACATGAAGAAGAGTTGAAGAAGAGTTCAGTGGAAGTTTGTGAGATAGTCAGGCAGGTAGACACAACTTTTAATTCAACAGAATTTACCCCAATTTGATCCCAGACTCCAATCTCAATAGCGGACTTGCACAGTTATACAATTATATATTTTCTTTGCGAATCTAGAGAGGTGTGTGAGAACCCCTGATCTAGAAAAATGAGGGGTGATCTTCCTTGTATATATTATTATTTCACTCTTTTGGACTATTAAGGCATTAAGTAAATTGTAAAGAATCTAAACCATCTTTCTTTTGCTTACCTGAGAAGTCATCAAATGCAGTCGGGACGTATTTGGTTGGGTAGCCATTCGTTGTGTAGCTGACCACCAGGCTGGTTTTGCCCACCGCTCCGTCGCCGAGAAGGATGCACTTCAGCAGCCGCTCCTGCGCCTGCCCCGGCCGGGCGGGTATGGGATTGTGCGGGGGCACCGGAGGGGCCATGGTGCGTCCGTAATCCATGGTGACCGGAGGCGACATTCACTGAGCCAGCACTTCACCGCGCTCTCCTCGACGTGCAGATGAAGGACCCACCATGAGAAAACAGATTCCTTCTTTACTACAACTTTTCCAAGCGCTTATGCTTGTGCGTAAAATCGCTCCTCTTGCCCTGCGCGCTGCCAAATCCACTGTGACAGCTCACCATCAGGACTACAGACTGGGACTCCGCAGTTTACAATGCGAGGGCGGGTCTAAAGCATTTTATCTTCACATTGATTTGACTAATCCCACCCACTTCACCTCCCAGCAGCGGAGGGCCGGACAGACTCAGGTTGAAGAAGTCTGTATCACAAAAAGTTGATTCTTTTTGAAAATATAAAGCATCAAGAAGATTACTTTTCATTCATTTCCATTCCTTCAATCATGTAATCTACTACACAACCAACTGTGTCATTTTCTAGGGTCAACTAACTGTGAAGTTGCCATGTGAGTTTGACCCTGTGCAGGCAAGTCCAGACTTGTCCTCACCGGTGAGAAGAGGACAACCTTGATGTCCATTTTAAACACGACACATTAAGTACTGAAATTTCAAACCCACTCAGACCTCTTGACCTACTTTAATTTGTAGCCAGCTGAGCCTAGAAGGACCGGCAAGTGGCCACAGGCTGTAGCTGCTGGAGAATGTACAACACAAGACCAAAATATAGAGCAATCAGGGGATATTTGTGTTTCCCTCTGATTGGGGAGTTTTTCAAACTGGCTGAGGTTTCCTGGTCCCATCCTGTCAGACGCACTTGTAAAGATGTGATGGAAGTCACGTCTTGACTTTTGTCGCCTCCTTGTGGTTCGTTGCAAGAACAAAAAGAAACAGACATGGATAGTCAAGGAAAGAGGAGCACATCAAGGGTCCTAATTCACATGTAAATGCAAATGGTGGGTGCTTTACTTAAGTAAAAGTACTAATACCTGTAAAAACTGTAAAAAAAATACCCTGTTACAAGTAAAAGTCCTGCCTTTGAAGTGTTACTTATGTAAAAGTACTCAATGCAGAAAAATGTCCCCTGTGACTGTTATACTCTTATATATCATTAGATTATTATTACTCACACATTAACAGCCACACAGCATTTTACTGTTGTAGTTGATTTTTTACTATTTAATATGTCCTATAGTATAATTATTCCCTTATGGATGAATGTCCTGATTATTTTCTTGAGTAATTGATTCGATTGATTGTTTTTGTTTGTTTTGTTTTGTGTGTGTGTGTATATATATATATATTTTTTATTTTTCACTTCAATATTGTAAATGTATATGTTTTTATTTTTTATATCTTATATTTGTACATACTTCTCATTACTAACTCTATGCTACTTTTTCTATTCTTGAATGGGAGCACCTGTAGCTGTAACTTGTGTAATTATCCCCTGAGGATCAAGTGTTTCTGATTGTCCAACCAATAGTCCAAGCCTCTCATACTATGAAAAATAAATTCAAATTATGAATATAAATATCAAATATAAATACAAAATAATTGCAAGGAAAAGCAGTACATCCTCACATTTGAGAAGTTTGAACCATGAAATGAAAAATCCAGATAATTGCCATTCAACTAATCAATAAATCAACTAATTATTTCAGCTCTACTTGTATATATAGTCAGGTAGTCGTTTACTTTATTACAAAGCAGCACATTTTAATGTGCAAAGTAACTAGTAGTATAGTAACTAAAGCAGTCGAAAAAATGACTGAACCCATACTGACATCTCAGGGGGTCCAGGCCGAGAATCCACTGTAGGGGCCCATGTAAGGTACATTTTGTATAAATGTGAGGCCCGTGTTACAACCTATAGGCCCCTTTACCTTTCACGTTGGGAATTCAACAATAACAAGCTATTTATTTGTTATTTCTGTCTCTAACATACTAAAAATCTACCTGAAAATATATTTGAAAAAGTCACACTATACGCTTGTTTTATCTTTTCAGTGTGTTTATTTTTCCAAGATTAAAACTCTAGTTATTTTCAAGAATACAAAATAATCAGTGTACTACTATAATGCATGTATTGTGTTAAATTAAATTAACTAAAAGTTACTTTGGATTGAATCGATCTTTCATCCACACAGCAAACATAAAAACCATTAGATTGACAGATTAACAGCAGTTTTGTTTAAATATGATTGAACAAGACAGGTCTCAGCGAATGAACCTTTTTGTGTATGCCAAGCTGTGTGGATATTTAAAGAAACGAGTGCCTTTAATTGCATTGCCATCTTCATTTTCTTTGCTGGAGTTCAAGACAAAAGCTTCATTTGTGTTAGTACAGAAAACTGCAACAGGAGGCCAGCGTGTGTGCAGCTACTGTAGGTCCAATACTAAGCAGCATGTGACGTCTGACGCTAAGCGGCCATCATGTTTGGGTTTCACGGATCAGGGTTGTTAACATAATGCTCTGAATGCAGCACACAGGTAAATGATGCAATAATAAGGCATTGGGACAGACACATTTTTGTGAGAGCTTTAAAAGCGAGCACTAAAGGGAAACATGGACTTATATCCTGAATACTTTTATTATTCCTAAAATGGATCTACTTACAATTCTGTATAAGATACCTTGTCATGGCACACATGTACTATCACACAAGTATTGTACACGTTACAAAACACCATTCTCAGGAAGGCAATGGTCAGGTAATGAGAAGTGGTTTGTTTGGGAGGAGAAGTGGCTGTAAGCTGTTGTCAGCGGTTGTAAGTACTGTGAATCAGATCATGCACTATAACCTGCAGTTAGAAAGGCACCTGCTGTATTTCACTCCCACAGTCCTTCACATCACATTACGAGCTCAGAGAGGCAATCTATCCGAGAGCACTTTTTGTATCATCAATCCATCCGATCCTAAAATAAATGAACACTGACACATTCTGATGCTCCGTCAATGAGGAACTTCCTGTCAAGTGATTTCATTCTATTTGATGATACATCTTACATTATTGATCTTGTAGCAGAAGAATCTATCTCTATCTCTCTGAATATTATGTTTCAGCCTCCCATTTACATCAATGAATGGGGTAAAGCAGCACCCAGTGGTGTACAGTAAGCAATGAAGTAACATGAGAAGACAACCAGGAAAAAACAACAACCCCAAACTCAAATGATCCGTGCGAAGGAAAGTGGATGCCTGCGTGTGGATGAGAAGAAACAGAAAGTTTTGGAAAATAAAGAACAAATGTGACTTTAATTGCTTTTAGGTTTCATTTCAGCAAGCTGTATGTCAGGAATTACACACACACACAAACACACTCATACTTGCATACACACAGATAAACTGTCATGAGAATGAATATGCATTCAGAAAAGTGCATGTGCTGACACATGCATCCTTAATTGCCAGTTTTATGCTGCCATGAATAATGATGACCCCCTGTTTTTGTCCCCTCACTTCAATCACCTTAACAACTGACTTCCCTCTTCTCAGGCGAGTAGCTGTCGGTGTGGGAACTTCCCATTCCTGGTCTTACTACCTCATTTGGACTACAGCTCTCAACCACCTAAGACACTTCTCTTAAAAACAGTGAACACTTCCGAGGATGGTCACGTACGACAAGCTGTGTCGATGAATCTTTCCAGCTCTGACGTCAGCAGCAAGTGTCTCATCCAGGATTCATATACCTTGATTTCACCTTAAGTTTAAACCCAAACCCCTAACCTCTAACCCCATAATTTAGATACAGGTAGAGTATAAAGTACCATGCGTGATCCACATCATTGTCCGTATAAGTAACCTCCCTTCCCTTCCTCCGTCTTTGGAGCTCCGTTTCTCTGGAGCTCTGAGCACAGACTGCTGGGTAAGACATCTGAGTGACAGCCTGTAACTCTGGGAGCTTTTCTTTAAGTTCTTGTCCATCAGTGTTTACTGGGTTTTGGGTTTGGCGCCACCGGGAGTTGGGTCAGGAGGAGGGCCACCACCCTGGGCGAGTCTTTGAAAACTGTGAAAGAGCAATAGAAGAGTAGTTAGTACTTGTACAGGTCGACACTTTGATTTAGGGTCTGTCCCAATACCTACATTGTGCCATCAGGTAGCTGTGTGAAACATTACACAGTACACTTAACCCACACTTGATGCACACTTATCTTAATACTGCTTCCAGGCAATATTTAAAGTCCAGTTGTTGGCAGTATTGAGCCCCAACTGTTTCTATGACCAACAATAATCAACAAACATGAAGAAGTTGACTAGTATATATTAAAAATATTATTATTTCAGCCCAAACACTACTACTAAATGTCTTGTGAATTAAACCAGTTTACTCACAAGTCCAGGAGGCGGGGGAAACGGTGAATGAGGGTTTATTTTAAGTTATAGATCACAACACCAGGGCAAGTAAATCTTATCTAAGATATTACATCTCAGTCCGGTCCATTACTGATTTGATGTTCTATTAAAGCGGTGTTACGAGATATCACCAGCTACCACAGTGAAAGTTTGTTTCGATCTAAATTTGCCGACTTTTCTATATCTTACTGGCAATACATTGTGGCACTTCTTCACCCATGCACACTCAAAACTGCCTTAGAGCACTATCACCTGCTGTGAATAATAAAAACATACTGCATGTACCTGAATTCAAGCACTTAAAGAAAGAATAATAGCAAATAAGAGCTTAACCTTAGTGTAGTCCACCTAATGTATACCACACTATTCAAAATGTACTTTAACTATTGTAAGAACTTCAATAAACAGAGCTTATGTACACAGTAGCAAAATACCAGTAGACCTGTGTTGATGACAACATTGTGCCAGAAGATGGCGCCATACTCACGTGTCCTTTACGTTGTCAATGTGGGCCTGGATTTTTGCAATGGAGCTGCCCACCTGCTCCTGTGAAATAACAGAGACACAGACAAATACATGTTTATGGATATGGAAATAAAGGGACAGTTAGAGTGACAGTGTAAATTTTCACTTAAATATTGTAGATGTATATATTTTAGTTTTATATATTTATTTGTACATACTGCTCATTTCTAAATTCATGCTAAATCTATGCTAAATTTATGCTACTTTTCTACTCTTGAATGGGAGCACCTGTAACTTGTATAATTTCCCCCCCGGGGATCAATTAAGTATTTCTGATTCTGATCTGATTCTGATAAAGAATGAATTAAGAGAGTTATTACCTGGCGTTGTCTGTAGAAAAGTGGCAGAGAAAAGAGAGCGATCACACCTGAAGACGAAAGAAGACGGAAAAGTAGAGGAGTTAACGTGACAGGCAAACAGTATGTTAATATATTCCATATTTCCAGCTGTAATGTCTGTTTCTTACCGATGATGAGCACAGTAAGGCCATTGCACAAAGCTCCCAGATATGTCACAAGGTACATCAGGACCAGGAGCTGAGACCAAGATAGAGGGAGAGAGAGTTAGTTTAACTCCCATCACAGATGCATGCAGATGTCCAGAAAACCCTCCAGCACCGCTGTGTGCTTTTAATTTCATTCTGTTAGAAAGCAGTCAATCACGCTGCAGTACTGCAGAATTCCCTGCACTGTATTATATCCATCACATGACTCAATAAAATGATCCATACTGACATCATTTTCTCCTCCATGAAGAAAAAGAAAGAGCACCGAGTACGAGGCTCCCAATATGGGTCTCCGTGTTTCCCCTTATATCCCACAGTGCGACGGCGCCATGCATGGGATCCAGTGTTGCCCTGATATGGGACACCCCTGTCTCAGATGGAAAGAGATTCCAGCTTAACCCGGGGCGTCTCTGCGTACCTCCTCCTGTGTGTCATGTCACATACCGGCCAGGTCAGGGTTGAGATGGGGAGGTCCTGGGGTTTAGGGGCTGAGTCAGCTCACACTGACTCACCATTTACTGTAAATGTGTTAAGTCTGTCTGGTCTCAAACTGCTGCTGTTAATGACTTCAACGTCATAATCACATCAGGGATGAACTGACCTGATTTCTTTGCTGATAGTTGATATGAAGTATATTTATATGGACGTTTCAGCTGATAATGACACAAAATTATATTCCAATACCACCGGTGAAGTGTACTTACTATGCTGTAACAGCGATGGTTGGTACTGATGTGTAGTGAATGCTGCATGAATAGCACCTGCCCTGATTTAGTAAGAAACACACAATCCAAGTGTCTGTCATTAGCACAAATTACTTAAAAAGTAAAACTCATGTACATGTATGTATCATATTTGGTATTTTGGAAATATATTTTCATTACTATACTATATTTCTTTGATGCAGATTTTTTTTTGTCCATAAGAGGATCCTTCAAAGTTTTGCACAGTCAATTTAAACACCACCTTTAGACTAGAAATGTTCGGAGAGTTGTATGAACTTCTTCCATTACAAAACTGGCAAGAAATTGTCACATTTAAATCACATTGTGACTCACATTGTTAAAATGATTCCTGACATAATATATTAATGATGTTTTATTAGGATTAGTGTGAAAATATACTGTTTCTATTGATTCTGATATTGACATGATGACTTTTGTGCCTTTACATTGCATTATTATAAACCCTTTATGAGGTTTGTGCACAGTGTGCCAACATTTAATGAATATGCACCGTTACTACTGTGCACATACATATTAGCATTGTTTTATCTATTCACTTTAAGAAAACATTATTTGTGTGTACCATATAAAACATGTACAATGTCCTTTAATACTCCTGGCATGTCCTACTGTATATCATGCTCAGCATTATGACAATACATTCATGTGGCAGATGCTTTTGTCCAATTTCGGGTTATTTTTTGTCTACTTCAACATGTGGACATGAGGAGCCAGAGATGGAACAAGAAATACTAAGATTAATAGCCGCCTCCATCTCCCACCTGAGCTACAGCCACCATCTAATCATTTTGAAGAAATCCACCATGTCTTTGTGTTTATTATTGGCTATTTCTCAACTACAGTACCTTATGAATTAGATTCCAGAGAAACAACATTAACTGACTGCGGCAACATACATGAATGATGAGATACATTACAGATTTATTTAGTCTTGATAAACATTAACAAAATGCTTTGGCTGGATAAAAGGCATAGATGAGAAAAGCGATGCCGAGTGCCTCCTTTTTACGCTGTTAGTACCAATTCAAACTAATTTGAAAGGAACTGAATGCTTTTCACATGATTACCAAAAATATGTAATTGGGGCTGGCAGTTGCCGTCAGTGATATTGCCCTAATTTAGTCTTCAGCTCTGAGCTAGCATAATGAGAGAGATGGTTGGCATGGCGATGCTGTTATCTCCAGTGGAAGATGATGGAGCAAAATGAAAGAATGTAGAGACGGACTGATGTCTGGGTTAATGAGGGGGAGAGGTTCTGGAGAGGGTGAAGCAAATCTTTGAGGACGGGTCATTAAGAAGCACGCACGCACGCACGCACCCGCACACACACACACACACACACACCAAGAAAAACTAACTTAATTTGCTTAGCTCACCTTGATGGACTCAAAGAGGTTTCCAACAAAAAAGAGTCCCTTCAGAGTGTCAACAGCAGACAGAGCCATGACGATGGCTTTCTGCATGTAGACGTCAGCCTCGTCTCCACTGAAACTGATGTCCATGTCCAAGTACGACCTTAGAGACAAAAAGAGGATATGAGGTGAAGAAAAAGATAGAGACTGAAGACAAGCACACATACACTGACACAGCATGCTGCTTATTACTACAAGCCTTGTTTTTACAATGACATAACCCCAGCTATGCTAATTGAAACAGCCCACAAAATTCGAGTGGAAATGCTTTTGGCTGAATGAACTCTGGTGCTTGTTTTGGAAAACATTTATTCACTGTGACTGAATGAGGTGAATCCACCTTTGTGTTGTGTAATTTTTCTTGCCCCATGCTTTTCCATAGCATCTTACTTGAAGGGGTGTTGTCCATCGCCCCAGTTGAGGATGTGGAGGAGTTGGTAGTAGATGCGCACTGAGATGGTGAAGCACATGACAGCCAGGGAGACTGTGGAGACCACAGTGATGATGCTGAGCTGGAACAGGGACAGCAGGCCGACCACTAACCCTGTTAGCACCATGCCTGTTCGCTCCGTGTCCTTCCAGTAGATCAGGTCCATTACTGAGAGACAAGGAGAGTGGAGGGAGGAAAAGGAGGGGGCAGAGAGAAGAAGACAAGAAGGTGAAAAAAATAACAAGGAGCGGGTCATAGCGATGTAGGTAAAATGATTCAGAGGTCTTGAACCAGTCTATAGAAATGTTTACATACAGTTGGTGCTGTATCAATCACCAATAGTCTCAGAAAAAAATGTGTGTAAAGCAGGAGGTTTTCTAGCTGCACACAGCTGACAGCGTTGTGAGTTACTGCATCCTTCCTGGTTTTCACAGAGCAGCTGCAGCCTCACTCAGCCTCAAGCCTTTCCAAAAGGTCTTTAATTTTTTTTCGGGGGAACTAGTGAGAGGAAGAGTGGCAGGAAGATACAGTAGTTGCGACATGGGGATAGGAAGTGGGGGGAGAGAGGCCAGAGAAGTGGAAGGGGTAGACATGAGGCAGAGAGGGATTTCCAGCCTCCGGCATGAGAGAACACAAGCAGCAGCTACGAGGACACGTCAGGCTCCGGCTCGGGCTAAATTTAGCCCTCACATGAAAGAGGGAGGCAAGTGGTCGAGCAGAATTTAAATGCAGCCTTTCACAGCACCTGCCGATGGACGTCAGGCCGTCATCAGCCCCTTTTCCACACCCTGTTGGTGTCACCCGGCAACAGCTGCTGTGGAGACTGAGGCATCTGTAGGGTAATGCTTTACAAAAAGTGGACAACCATGAAACTAAAAACTATAGCACACAGGCCATTGTAAAAGCAGTGTTTATGTGTTGTGTAATTACAGGGTATGTTGTGTGGTGCAGCACTGTCAGACAGGCATCGCTCTTTGTGCTTGTCATAAATGCTAAGCCTCAGCATTAGAATAAAGGGAAGCCTCTTTGAATAGAGTGCACTGACAGCAGGTGGGTTATTTATAAGCATCACTGCACACAATTAATACCCATGATGCCCCTGGAACACACCTGTGCAATGTGTTTGTTTGTGTTGCTGTCATTCTGGGACAGAGTTACTCAGCACATGGTGTCAGAGCAGGCGACTCATTTAATAACAACGATAGAAAGAAACCAACACTGGAGTACTGAAAGCATCCAATCTATGGACAATGTCTATGCTAAACAAAGGACACTAGAGACACTATTATATTTAAAAACATGGTCACTGTACTGTACTACAGAACTACCCACACATTTATCCTTTACTCACCCAGGAGTTTTTAAACCCACTGTGATGGAGCAACTATTCAGCAGCAGTGCAGGAGACATGTAAGAAATGAGACACCTACGGCATTGATGGAGTCTTCGGAGTTTATTTTAAAGGAATAGTTCAACATTTTGGGAAATATGGTGCGAGTTAGATGACAAGATTGATACCACTCTCTTATTCTTGGGTAAATATACAGCTACAGAGAGCAGCCGGTCAACTTAGCTTAGCATAAAGACTAGAAACACGGGGAAACAGCTAGCCTAGCTCTGTCCAAATGTAAAAGAATGCAACTACCAGCACCTTTTAAGCTCACTAATTAACACATTGTGTCCTACTTGTTTGAATGTAAAAATGTCGGGTGGGGTTATGTTTCTTGGCCGGGCGCAGTGACTTCCTGGAGTCTCCACTGGTTGCCTGACAAACCGTCTTAACACTAGTTTTTGTAATAATGAAACAAACCTGATTGCATCTTAAGTAGTGAACTTTACCGGTGCTTGTAGGTCTATTTTGTTTTTATTTTTGGACAGAGTGAGGTTAGCTGTTTCCCCCTGTTTCAAGTCTATATGCTAAGCTAAGCTAACTGGCTGCTTGCTCCAGTTACAAACATGTGAGTGATATCAATCTTCTATCTAAACTAACTCTCAGCCAGAAAGCAAATAAGCATATTTCCCAAAATGTCCATTTCTTTAAACCCAACACAAACTGTCACATCATAAACTGGCGTTATCTACAACTTGGGGGAGAAAACATGCAACTTATATTCTATAACACTTTTGTATTGTTGGATGTAATAAACGGGGGGAGGACTTCTTTCTTCTATTGCCATCTATCTCTTACCTCAACTAAATCTGTTGTACTAACATTCATTTACTTCAAGAGTACTTCATGTGTCAGCAGATATGATTATACAGCTAAATAGGTGAGTAGTAATTGCCTCTAATCAGGAGGCAATTACTTCTACACTATCCATCACACTTCAACTGCTAGGATACAATATGAGGACATTCTCTATACCACAATAACGCAATCCAAACCAGCAGAATTTATCTTAGTGTACTAATTGTTTGACAAATTATATAAATGAGCATTGAGGTAGTGATGATGATGATGCACGAAGGAATCAATGATAATCCAATCAAGCAACCAATTAACCAACCAGCCAATTAACCAATAAGAACATAAATCGCGTGGTTCATTCACACTTTATGTCAAGCCAGCCTGACATCACCTCATTTTAACATCAACATCCATTTCACTTGACCCAGGTCATGTCAGCTTAATCACTTGTGTCCTGGAAATCTCATAGTACTACAGTCTGAGATGTCTCCGTCCCTGCCAGCTCATCAGCCTAATGAGGAAACGCTAAAATGTAAGAGAACCCAGCTGGCAAAGTTATTACACACTACAACCATAACAAAATCTGCAAAAAGCATACCACAACGGGACAGTTTGAACTGGCTGCCGCTAATTTAAATTACGGCCACTGTTACGGAGTCCACCCTGCTACATCTGAGCAGCTCATCAGTTAAAAGCAGAAACACTCCTCCAGCTGACGGAAGCTGCCGTCTCCAGAGACTCGGCTTATTAAATGATCAAAGAGAAGCGAGAAATCCGCTCAATTCCCACCTTCAGTCCCCTGATAGTCCGGCTTTCTCACCAAAGTCACAGAGCTCAACAGTCCGCTACTGAAGACTATAAGTGGTTTCCACCCCTTTACACTTGAATGTATAGCTTTCTTCTGCCTTCTCTCTTCACTCTGATCAAACACGGTTCTTTGCAGTAGCTGGCTGTCAGCTCACGACTGTAAACAAATACCTAAACATCGTCTACATAGCTGGACTCTGCGGTCTCAAATGATCCTCTTTTCACTTTAAGCCAAGGGTCTCACCTTTACTGGCCATTTTGGTTGCCGCTCCAGTGTTTCCCCTCACACCCTCTGTCCCTCTATCTGTCCCGCTGTGCTCCCCTCGTCCCTCTGAGCTGTTTTTGGCCACCCCCTGCTCACTCAGCAGTCCAAAGGCCGGACGGCCCAAAATAATTTTGTTTGCAGCACCACCCACCACTCTTCAAGACTCCAAGAGCTTCACACAAAGAGATGATTCACAACACGATACTCTCAAAATCACTATATCTTCTTCCTTAAAGCAAAACTTCATTCTGACGCAGTATGAATTTATGGTATTCCTTTGAACTCAAGTTATATAGATTTGTGTTCATATCCACGTGTCATCTAACACCTGAAACAGGAGAACAAGGGTTTAGTTTAGTCATGTCACCAAGCCGTCTCATACCTTTGCCATTTCTATGCTACTAATACATAGATGAGCGGCTTCATTTGCTGAGGATGAGTTCACTTTTTCTAGTAAATAAAGCTTATTTCATAGTAAAAACTCCAAAGAGGAGGTTTGTATGCTTGGCAATGAAGTAACATCCAGATAATCAGACAGATTTGCTATTTCGTTTCACTGCATTATCACTTATTCACTGTTTTTGAATCGCTGGAAGAATTGGAGATGCTGGTAGTGACTGAAAGTAATTGTTGCTCTTATCGGTAGATTTGAACTTACTTGATCTGTTTATGTCAACTTTAAGACACTAGTATGCAGATAACTGCTGAAACACATGCATTTAGGTTAAAACACAAATTCCTTGCATCAAGTAGGGTTTAGCATAATTTAAAATGTTTTGATATGAGTGCCAATATGACGCGTGAGTTTCAATAGCAAATGCTACCTCTATACTTCTATAAAACACCTTTGTTCCTTTTCAGCTTTACAAATGTTAAAAGTTGTCTAGACACAATCAGCTGTGCAAGAACTCAAACTATGATTCAGAATCGGTTTGATCAAAGAATAAGTTTAATCTGACCACACATTCAATGTCAGCTTTAGATATGTTTCCGGTACTCGGTGCTAGAGACACGAAAAAAAGCTGAGGTTTGACATGCAACCCCTAAAACAAGTAATAAAACCAGAAGAAATATGATCTTCCAATAGATGCATGTGTGCTATTTATTCAGGACACCCTAAACTCTGTCATCAGCCCGACCGCACATTCATCAACGGTCTGAGGGTTTACTGCCCCCCCACATCCACTAAAATAAGACTCCACTCTGACTGAGGGTCCACTTAAAATGCCATCAAGCTGGAAGACAATGTGTTATCTCTCGTTCTCTCTTTCTACCTCTCTCTGTCTCACTCACTCCTAAAGTGCCAACAAACTCTCAAAAAACCTGCATACAAAGACTGCACACCCACACCCACACCCACACACACACACACACCTGTCTCTTTTTCTCTGTATGTGTGTCAAACAGTGACACACTCTCATCAGCGGTGATTGTGTGCCAGTCCAAAAAGTAAGCGAATGCCAGGAATGCTTTCCCCACAATTAGCCAATCATTCCTGAAATCCCAAGAGAGGGTTACCATGGAGACACAATGAACAGCCAGGACTTCCGGCGGCGGGGGGGGGGGGGGATTACTCTTTGTCTGCCTGCTCTTGAAGGTCCATTCTGGAAACGAAATCTGATATTTTCTTTATTTAAAGTATCGATTAACGCGCTCAATGAAAGGATCTCGCTCAGCAACAAGATGAATACAGAGAGATTGGAGGGCGGTGGAAGGACGGCAGTCAGAAGAATGAGAACATTTCAAAGATATAGATGTGAATCTTGTACCTGCTATGTGGGTGCATACTGTCGGGTCCTCTGATAGGTTAAGTGCTGAAAACCAGTGATCGCTGACCAGCTGTTCCTGAGAGTTTCGACTGATGGAAACTGGCGACAAGGACGCCGGGCCTCTGGGTCGCATAGATGTGAGCAGCTTGACTGAAATGGTTTCCCTGGTGATGGGGGACTCTGGCTGGGGGGTTGGTGAGGCTGCTGCTGTCGGGAAACAGAAGATGATGTCACTATCATGATGACATCACCCCTTACTTGTTGCAAATGCTCAGCTTGAGCTATTGACAAAAGATATTGAATTATATTTTCAAAGCCACAGTGTGCCACAGTACTTGAACTGCAACATTTATGTTGTGGTTCCAGATTTCTTACTTTTTACATGTTTACAACTTAGTAAGTGAGTTATTAGTGACAATCTACAATGTCTGTTGCAATAATTTAAGACTTTGATATTGTCAAGACCTGGAAAATAAGAACATTCAGATGGTATGACATCTAAATAATTACTACATTACTATATTTACGACACATCAAGGTCATAAAATGTCTCTAGGTCCTTTTCCGAGTCAAAGACATTTAAGATCATCATAAGTCCGACTATATAACCAGCTTCTGGCATATCGTGGTTTGACACTCACGATCGCAGACAGGGAGGTGACCTTAGGAAGAATAAACCAGCGGCAAGAAGGAGAGTGAACACTCTCTACCTTCACTACAGGATTTAAATCTGGGAAGCATCTCCTGCATTAACTGAGCCCAACCAGATACCTGCCGGACCAACAGGTGAACTATTGGGTATGCTGAAATGATGACACCTCTTGACACTCCTGAACATTGCTAACAGCCATTTAAACTAAGTGTTAACATATAAAATGAAGCACAGTCCTGCAGCCCAATGGCCTGTTTGTCCAAATCACGTGACAAGAGAGAGACATTTGAGAGGACCATGTTTAACTATGTTGACAGCCAGAACCAATGGCAGCCCAGTGAGAGTTGTGTTGGGGCATCATGAGCATTCCCAGTGACTGCGTCTTTTAGTCTTCACCACTGAATAAAACAACCACTTCACACATCCCTCCTGTTTCTCACCCTGAAGCATCTGTGAGGAGCTCTGACGCTGGGAAGACGGGGACGAAGAGGGAGGCTGGTCAGTCTGGGTCAGACTGCTCGGAGTCTCATCTCTTTGGATTCCTGCGTCTCTCCCCTGAGTTTCTGGGTCCAGATTTAGATGAGAGGGTTGGATTGTAATAGTCTCAGTTTGTCTGCGCTGCTCCCTCCTCACCGCTGCACTCTCCTGCTCTCTCCTTTCTGATGCTTCCTCTTCTTCCTCTCGACTGAGGAAGGCTTGAGAGTCCCAGTCCACATCGGGGGAGTCCAACAGTGTTTCCAGGGTGTCCGTGCGGATCAAAGGAGTGCGGCTTCCCCGAGAGCCGCCCCTGCGCCGGTCACGGAGGTGTCGCGAGGCTCCCACGGCTTCGGGTTCGGCGATGGCAATGTAAGAGAAAGTCAGCTCGAAGGAGTTCTGACGCGGCGTGCCCCAGATGGACGGGGATGAAGCCAGTCCCTCGTCATCATCTGGATCTCCATCTCCCCCCTCCTCATCGTCGGACCACTCCCTGGCTGTTTGCAGCTCGCACATCTCGGACTCCTCATTTCCGCCTGAATGGAGACAAACACAAAGAAATGTGGTCAGACAGGGAAAGAAAAGAACTGTTCCCAGAGACTAAATGTAGACAAAAAATACACACTCTGAGCACAGGAGCGATTTACAACACTTAGCAGTTTATGCAATTACAGAGACTGCTGCTTACTGTGTGTATATTAGTTCAGTGTCATACAAGGAGAGTGATTTTGCTTAGATGAGTAAGATGAAAGCAGCCGTGGTGTCATTTGATGTCTGGGAGAAAGAAGGTGTGACATCTAAAGTGAATGAAACCCTCTTTGATAAGTGCATAAACATCTCTCCTTCAAAAATGTGGCTGTGACCAAATGTTCTCCTGTGTTTACCCGTGGATCTTCAGTTCTAGTGTTTTAGAGGTGTTCAGATGTATTCTTCTAATGTTAAGTTAAAAAGAAAGGCTTCAGGAAGCAGGAATCTCTTATTTATAAGTCTCTCTCTTATAAGTGTTGTGTGACAGAATTTCTCAGCGGATGGACAAAGTGTCTGCTCCGTACCATCGGTGCATGGAGGCGTTGAGTCTGGAGTGGACGCCACCGAGCCATATTCCTCTGGAAGAAAACAGTCAACATTTTACAAGAATCTGCTAGTAAACATGCTGAAGAAAAAACACTATCAGAAATATAAATGTGTTGTTTCTGTAAACCCACTCGTTCCAACATGTCACGTTCATCTTAACAGTGTCACTCTCAGAACAGTCTAACGTAAAATGATTAACCACATAAAAGCCCCAACAAACACTACAGTCCCTTGTTATGAGTCATTGAAGAAGTAACAACTGTAGACTCCTCATTGTATTTCACATTGAAATATTGGCAGCTAAGCTAATCAACAAATATTAACCTCTATACAAAATAACATCACATGCCACTAACATTAACACTATGTTTGTATCAAGTTCAGATCAAAGGAATGTGACGTTTTTAGTGGCATACTGTAGGTCAGTGAATATAGACTCATTTCCTTACAGAGCTAAACTGGCAGCAGTGAAGGCCTTCACTACATTAGATAGCCAGCATGACATTAGCTAATAAATCAACCCAGGCAGAGCAAGGAATGCAGCATGCAAAGAATCATAAATCACTTTAATTTCACTGTAGAGGACATCAGGTGAATATTTTGACAAAAAAGATAAAATAAAACACAGATATGAAAGCACAAAAGAAGCTTTTAGGGAGAAATAACTTGCATTCTTGACATGCCAGCCTGCAAAGCCTTCTTGTACACAACCACATAAACATCTGCAAATCAATAAGAGGCAACAACAAGGTCTCCTTCTGCACTGCATCCATCCATTCAGCCATGTGTTTATCAAAAGGTAGGAGCATGAGAGAGGAATGGAGAGTAGGCGGGGGGGGGCTAACACATACGTTGCTTACAGCAGTTAGCAAGAAAAGATGCTGAGCTGGAATATGTACATATAGACGATGGTAGAGCGAGATAAACAAATGCAGGAAACACAGGTGGAAACAGCAGAACAAAAGAGCAGACTCACGGCAGTGGGAGAATCCTAAAACCTGGCCCATACTCCATCAAGGCATCGCTGGGCCCATCCAGTCTGGAAGCCCCCCCCCCCTCCTCTGCTGCCGGCACTCACGTCCTGTGGATATACTCTCTCTTTTCTCTCTTCCTCCTCCTCCTCCTCCCTCTGTTTCTTGGTCGTCTGTTGAGCTGCGTCCTCCCGCTCTGTCACTCAGCAGCCCCGCCCTGCCTGCCTCACTCCACCATCCTCCCTTCTGCTCCCTCCTCTCTTCATCTCCTCTCTTGCATCGTTATGACTGCAGCGGTAGTCATGTATGCTACAGCGAAGGGAGAGAAGCATGAGTGTGTCCCTGTGTCTGTCTGAGCCTGTAGTCGTCTCCCATTCATAGCTAATCTGCCTCTCTCTCTCTCCCCCTCCCTCGTCATGTGATTTCATCTCAGGATCTTATAGGGGCAGGCTGTAAAAGGAGTAATAAGTCATTAATAATATATAGCGTGAGCATATACAAAACATACACGGAGAAGGATGTGTTTGAGGATGGGCAGGACAGGCCGAAGGTTTGACAGCTTTATTATGGTTTAGTAATATATAACATATTCCAATTTCACATGTAAGAAATATGAATGTTTCACAAATCGCAACTAAACAAACAAATGAATCATAAAAGCTGGAGTGTAAATAATTTACAGACTCACTCAACTAAAAGCTTTTTTGTATAAAAGGAAGTAAGGCCTGTATAACAGTGAAAAGTAGGGGGCAGCAGTGTGCAGCTGTAACTGATCATGATTAATGGACGAAGGCTAGAGTGAAAAAGTTGCAGGAAAATGTGGCTTCTTTGCTTTGATTTATACATCACATTTCACTTAAAATACAGCATATGACATTTAAAGCAAGACTTTGTAACTTTTGAAAGAGGAAATAAAGAACATATTCATTTTACAAATCAAAAGTTGAATTCATACGCGATAATATGGATGTTTGCTCAATTCAATACACTCAGGGGTTTGTGTGTGGTCTGGTATGATGATGATGATACAGACGTAACATATGACCAGTAGCTTTTTATGGCTAATGTTAGCCAAGTTGGAATAAATATTGCTCTGTAACTGACATTACTGAGTCACTTAACTGCCAAAATAATGAAAAGAAATTACAAAACACAAAACTGGAAACTTAACAGAAAATGCAAACAGAAACAAACGAAAGGAGAGAGGAGGATAAAAGTGCATGAGTGATGGTCTAAGTTAGTGGTCGGTAAATAGCAGGCAAATTTGGCCTCTACTGTAGATAACACTGTAAATAAAAGGCTTGTGTATGACTGGGTCTGATTTGTCAGGAAACTGATGGTTCGCTTTGTGGCATAAAACCTAAATATTGTGTTAAATCAAGACATTAACAGGGCAATCGACTTCCTGTGTTATCCTGTTTGCTGTGTGTGTGCTCAGTCTTAACTGGATAAATAAAAAGGTAAACAAACGCACTTCACCTGAAACATAGCCAGCAGAGACCAACATCAGCTGATAAAAGGTTTAGTCCTACTTAGAACTGGATAAGAACAAACTATCGCACATGTAGTCTTTAACCATATTAAACTTCAAGAGTTCCTAAATGTAAACCAGGTCATAGGCTCCAAATACACAGCAGTTAATGAGATTAAGACACACAGCTGTCATGCAGGGACAACAAGGAATCAGCAAGTCAAATACAAGACGGGGTTTGAGTCTCTGTGTCAACATACAACACAAGTTTAGAAGGATTCTCATTAACTGCACAGTGACTTCTTATTTTAAACTAATAATTAGGACACATTGGAAAGAAGCGACTAAATCTCAAATCAGTTGGTGGAAGAAAACCTGACAGAAAATTGAGAAAATCGCTGTGGATGTCTAGAAACCGGACTAAGATACTATAATGCAAAAAGCAGCAAATTTAGATTTAGTACACTTAGTGGCTGTTCTGAGTTTTTGTGAGGAGGTGGACTCGGCTCAGGGGCCTGTATCATGAAGCAAGGTCAACTCAGTGAGTTAAATAATATACAATATAATCACACAGAAAGAATAGAATAAGAAGCTGTCGGAACAATATCTACATAACAAATGTAAGGTTATAAACAAGTAAAGGAATTATTATAAAGCCATTTGGTATTTTCAACATATTCAATAGTCTAGAAAAGTGACAACAATTATGAACATGAATTAATTTCATAATGATTATAAAACAGTTAAAGCTCCTCCTGTTGCCAAAGTAAAGGGGAAAGTACAGAGAGGCCCAAAGTAAAGAAATGAAAGCCTGTTTATAATTTACTGAGCTAATTAACAGTGTGTCCCCATACAGACATGCAAGACTGATTATGGGTTCCCTCTGTATTGTGTAACATGACATGCTCATAATCCATGCTTGTGTTCAGACACAGGTCATCTGGGCTGCCTTGAAGGCCAGGTGATTATCCAGCAGTGTTACACAGATGGGGGGGCAGTAGGTGGGGACAGAGCAGAGGGATAAATCAACAGAAATAGATAAGCCAATAGAAGCGCAGGGTTGATACAGGACGGGTAAAGAGGAGGAGGAAGGAGACATAGAAACAGAAACAGAGGGACAGAGAGAGGAAGACACCTTATGGTCTCATTGTCAAACAAAAAGGACAGAAGGATTCTCAGATTCTACCTGCAGGCTAAGGGAGGCCAAAAATGGCCCTCATCATTTTAAACAGAAAACCAATTCAGTGTTTTATTTAACAGGATAATTCTTACCTGAAGCCACTTCTTGTTTACCTGCTTGGGCTACCACAGCTTAACTGTTGCGCTGGACCTGCTGCGGAAAACACAGAGCCGGAGGAGGGGCACCAGGAAGAGACGGGCTGCTGCCAAGTCGAGCAGGAAGCTTGAGCACAGGCTCCGCGGCGTGATGAGGACGGCCAGGCGGGCCAGCAATGTGGAGGTGCCCTCCTTCCTCCGCCAGCTGGTCAAAGAGACCGAGAAGATGGTCACATTCTTCTTCAAAGGGGGGCCCAGGGAAACAGGGCCTGGGGAGGAGGACAATTTGGATGAGGACGACTCCATGCCGAGCCCATACCTGGAGCGTCCCATCTTGGAGAAGCAAGTGTCAGAGGGGGGTTCTCAGTCGGGGATGAACTACGCTGTGGCGAGCATGCAGGGCTGGAGGGCTCAGATGGAGGATGCCCACACCTGCATGCCCCAGCTGACAGGAGAGCTGACAGAGTGGGGATACTTTGCTGTTTTTGATGGACATGCAGGCACCACAGTGGCACAGTACTGCTCCAGAAACCTGCTGGATCGCATCCTGGCAACAGGTACAGACCAATTAGTGACTAATAAGCTGAATCTAATTATTCAAGATTGTTAAAAAGAACTCTAAGTGCTTGTACTGTCGCAGTGAACACGCTTTTAGTTGTTTGTTCAAGAGGGATGCATGTCCAATTATTTTATGACATCTAACTCCTGTTCATACAGAGTTTAAACACACATGTAATATCATGTAAAGTAGAACCAGGTTGACGTGTCAAATGTTTTAACAGTCATCATTTAAACTGAAAACATACTGCATTTGTTTTTCCAATAAATATGTTGTGCTGCAAAAGGCAACTTCTATATATTGCACTGAAAATGAAGAATAAATCTGCACAAACAAATCCTGCAATTGTTTTACACATAGACTTGATTTAGGAACACAAAGTCTATGAAAGTTGCTGATTAAGATTAATAAAAGCTAAAGCAATCCAGATTGAAGGGTGAGATTACACATACACATATAATGTGTGCCGTATCTCAAAACTAGGATTCTGGATATTGTGGTATTTTTCTTCAGTGAAGAAGGTTCAGGGGTCCAAGAACAGGCCTGGAACACATTTTGGGGATCAAAACAAAACAGGGCTGCTGTCATTCACTCAGATGTCAAGTTTTATACTTGACATTTAGAGCTGTGAGCTGATTGGTTAGCCATACGAGAGAAGATTAACAATCGTAATTACATTTGATGATTGCATAATTACTTGTTACTGCTACCTGTCATGGCCAGCTTACTCTTGAGAAAGACATTTTTAAGCTTTCTTGGTTACATAAAGTTTAAACAAATCCAGCTCTAAATTGTATTCGACACTATCAGCAAATCAGCAGCTTTGTGTCGGCCATGTTGCTCTGACCTTCCAGTATGCCGTTAAATGTTGGGGCCGGATATTTCACAAATCAAACACAAGGCAGACCTCCAGTTTACCTGGGTCCATGTGTGTTGGCCTCTAAACAACCAACATGGCGGTGCCAGAAACTATACGGTATGGTGTGAATCTATCTTAAAACCAAATGTTTCCCCCTCATTTCCCACAGGTGGGATTACAGCAAGCGAAGACCCCGAGCAGGTGAAGGAGGGGATCCGGGAAGGCTTCCTGGACATCGATCGTCACATGCACAAACTGGCCCGCCAGGACAACTGGGACCGCAGTGGCTCCACCGCAGCAGGTGTCATGATTTCACCACGCCACATTTACTTTATCAACTGCGGGGACTCCCGCACCCTGCTCTGCCATAATGGCCAGGTGGTCTTCTACACAGAGGACCACAAGCCGTTCAACCCCAGAGAAAAGGAGCGCATCCAGAACGCTGGAGGCTCGGTGACCCTGCAGAGAGTCAACGGCTCGCTGGCCGTTTCCAGAGCACTGGGGGACTTTGACTTCAAGGAGGTGGACTGGAGGCCGCAGACAGAGCAGCTAGTGTCACCGGAGCCAGAGGTGTATGAGCTTGAGAGGACGCCCGAAGACGAGTTCCTAATTCTAGCATGCGACGGCGTGTGGGACGCCATTGGTAATGAAGAACTGTGTGCCTTTGTGCGCAGTCGTCTGAAAGTGTGCGATGACCTGAGAGAGATTTGCACCCAAGTCATTGACCTCTGTCTCTACAAGGTGAGAGGTCAACATCACAATAGTGTATAAACAAGGTGCATGAAACGATAAGAAAAAGAAAAGCCTTTGATAAAAGACTCTGGTAATGACAGATACATTTTAATCTGTGTGGTTAATGGTTGAATGTGAATGAATGAGAAACAACCTTTCACATTCAGCATTCAAACATTGCACCAGGAAGGAAGAATCATGGGCAAGCAGATGAATACTTTGCTAATGTTTAATGGAAAAAGTGAGGAAGAAGATGGTACCTCAGAATAAAGACATCTGAAACAGCTTTGCCACCACCATGACAAGGGATAGGTATCGTTATATTATACTATTATACTAATTTGGTCAAGAATAACCGTTCAATCTCAAATTTTAAGCCAACATGGATGAGAAGTCCATCTACAATTCCTTGACAATTGAGCGAACTCTGCAGAGGAAGATCGCATGACACAATGTAAAGCTCCGGAATAGCTACTAAATGGACTTGGGGTGAGATTGTTGAAGTATAAACACAGTCTTTCAACAAACCCCTTTTAAAAGAAGAATCCAGAGTTCCTCAACGTTAAATGCTACCTGAACACAAGAATTTTACCTAAAAAAAATGGTTTAAAATCAAGAACTATCTAATCAAAGAATAAACACTTGACAGTTTTTGATACACGGAGGTACAGACACATTTCGGTCAGTACCACCAAAGCACTGAGGTTCAATACCGCAGGCGGTGGCAGAGTGAACAAAGCTAGAATTTATGTCTCAAACTTCCATGTGAATTATATGCTCTTGGAACCTTAATACAGCAGGTGCAAAAAGAGCTTCAGAAACTATTTACAATTATATATCCTGAAAGGATAAAGATGGAAAATGTGATTATTTTGTGGACATACTGAAACATTTTCCACAAAGTGTGGGTCTCATCTGTCTTATACATGTTTACTAAAAGCACAGATTGGAATGCAGCAACTTGCCAAAATGTCATGGAAACGTTAAATTCATCTACTTAATTAATTAACACCTGTATGTAGTATTATCACCCTGTAGTCTTAGCTCAAGAGAACTCCTACCCATTTCTCCAAACTCAGCTCATTGGATTCTTCTTCGACACACAGTGTTACAGAAGGTGGATTTATGAATGGGAAGCTTTACATTAAGAAGGGGGCATTGTGAGCATGTGTACACTGTGGGTAGGGTCTCTGTGAGGAGGAATTACACTGATGTTGTTATGTAAGTAGACTTCTCCTGCAGGTCTTCTTAATGCTTGTTAGTAACCAGCCACCTGAGCACTGACGAGCCCTTAGCCTGCCCTATAAATAGCTGTATTAAGGCATCCTGGGACATGGGATAGGAGGGAAGAAATGCTACACATGGCTCGGATTAAGACTGAATGCTCCAGAGTCTGTTGACAGGAGCTCAGTGTTATCGCTCAATACACACCAGCTCAGAGGTTTTATCCCAGCTGGGATGGGCTGCTATTTATTTCACCTAAAAAGGCTTACTGTGCCTGTTGAAAGACTGTGTGCTCCAGTACACACTGAGCCTCGCTCCTCACATCTCTGATGTCACAACCAACAGGTTGATGGTTGTAAAACGGCATTGACGTCACAGTATAGACCAGCCAATATTGGATTTTTAAGGCCGATATAGATTAACATGAACACATAACATAAACAAACAATCTCGTTATAGATCATCTGCTTCTAAATTACCTAAAATCTTGTTCTGCATTTCTGTCGGCCGTCATAAACACTGATATCAATCTGCAATAAGTTAATATTCAAGAAACATATAAGTTTGGCTGTACTTCACGTGTGCATTATTCTAAAGCCACAGACTAAAGTAATGTGTTTGTAAATCAGGGACATCACCCTCTTCTGTAAGAGCTTAACTGTGACATCAAACCAAACCAAAAGACCTGACACAGACCTCAGCCCCCTGCTATTCTACCTGTCAACAGGTCTATTTCAAGTCTTTTTAAGTGGTGGAGGAAGTATTAAGACCATGTATTATCAGTAATTTACTTAAAGTAAAAGTAAAAGTAATTATTATGCAGTCAGAAGGGCCCATGGAAGAGTTATATTATTATATATTATATTAGTGGATTATTAACATATAAGCAGTATTTTAATGTAATACCTGTTTGAGGTGGAGCTAATCTCAACTACATATATTTTTGCGTAGTTATATTTAACTACGCAAAAATGTATTACAAGGCATAATATGTCATTAATATGCTCATTATAGGTTTTTTAAATCACAATCTGTAGAGTAACTAGTAATTATGCTGTCAAATACATGTAGTGAACAAACAAGTACAATATTTCCCTCTGAAATGTAGTGGTGTAAAAGTATAAAGTAGCATAAAATGGAAATACTCAAGTAAAGTACAAGTTACCTCCCAGTCTATTTCATGTCAACTTGAATGAAGTGCTCCTCTGACAATCCTGCACTCTGTCTCCCTCTGCAGGGCAGCTTGGATAACATCAGCATCATCATTGTCTGCTTCCCCGGCGCCCCCCAGGTGTCCCAAGAAGCACTGCAGCAGGAGGCCGAGCTGGAGCAACACATTGATATGAAAGTGGAAGGTGATTTCCTGAAAACCCCCCAACAACAAAACAGTCTACACTTCAGACCCCTGTTAGCTCCCTGGTTTATAACCGTACTGTTTCCTCCCTTCACAGAAATTATCCAGACGATGAGGTCCAGAGATGAGGACCCTGACCTTTTGTATGTGATCAAATTCCTGGCTGCAGAGGAAATGCCAGGGCTTCCACCAGGAGGGGGCATCACCAGCAAGTGAGTGTGAGCAATCCCCCCCCCCCCCAACACATGAACATCAGTGGGAAATCAATACAGGAATCCTTTCGACATAATACCACTGTTTCTGTCTTCGCAGGCGAGACTGTATCATCTCTGCGTATCAGAAGCACATCATGACTCTGAGATCTCAGGAGCCTATGGTAAGACACATGAGTCACGTGACATTAGATTTAGATGTCATTAGATGAACTGCCAATTAAAACAGTCTCCAAAACCATCTCATAATAATATGCCACATTTACCATGGCCGTTTTCTAGGGACGGTTAATCATTAGGTCTAGAAAGCACCAGAAAACAGTGAAAAAAGTTTACAATGTCCTTGAGCCCAAGGTGATGAGGTCTTGCTTTTTCCAACTAAAAACCCAAAGATCAACTAATCGATTCATTGAAAGAGTCGCCAGATTAATTCATAATGAAACGAATCATTAGTTGTGGCCCTAGGAATGATGGCGAACAGTGTAAAGGAGGGACGATGCAAAAAACTAACGTAGATATTCAAGAACGTCTCCTGAAATAAACTAAACCGCGAGTCACCTTGTGTTTAACATAAAAGCAGTCGCTGCTCTTTTTAAGCGACAGCCTGGAAAATAAAGTTATGTCTCCTATGTAGATATTTAATGTCACTAACATTATTGTATTGTGATGTTTCAGGACACCGAAGGATCGGAGGAGGACTCAAACTAAAGCTGTGACCATGAAAACAGAATCAACACCAGCTTCTCCATCTCCATGGAGACCAACTTAAATGGGAACCTTTTACATCGTAGACGAGCACTAAACTAACCACGACTCTGTGTGTAATGTATTCTCTTTGAGCATTTGCTTACCGGTCAATTAAAGCGGAATTTAAATCAAATACCCACTGTGTTGTTATTCTGTAATCTAATCTCTAAAGTGGTTTGTTATTGACAGGAAGAATTTAATAACATTTTACCATAAGGTGCCTGGGGAGACACTGATAGATTATCTGCACGTGCTGGAGGCTTCTGGATAAGGCAGCTCATTTTACAGAACTGTGTGGCTGATAATGTATACAAACTGTACGTGTGGAAAACAAATGATGAGCAAATGCAATAAATCACACAAAAAAACTAAATAGTATTGCACTTCAAAAAACAAAACAACAACTTGAATGTAATTCATGCGGTCCACGCGTGGGCTACATGGGTCTCGTGATGGAAAGCAGCGTCTCTCAGTAAATAATCAGTTTGCACAACGCTGTCAGGTAGCAAAGGTGACATGGATAGCAATGACTTGTTATAGAAAGAACATAAACGTGTGCCATATTAGAAGAAAGCCAGAGGGAGAGACACAAAAGGAGAAAGAACGCAGGACAAAGCGACGGAGGCGGGGTAGAGGGCCATACTAGGGAAAGGAGGATGAGATGTTCCCGGGAATTAGCACACATACCTCATTAAACATGGAGCCCTTCGGCACTTTAGAGTGGATGTGTCATGTGTTATGTCACCGCATGATTTAAACGTTGCAGCAGGAAACAGATTTGTACAATGGGATTGAGCTCCCTGATAGGATAGTTATTACATTTGTGACATCTAGACCCACTTATTTTGAACATACACTTTGTTAGGGCTCCAACTAGTTTGTTATTGATTATTCTGTTGATTCATTTATCAATAGTTTTGTCTCTGAAGTGTCAGAAATGTGTTTATTTTGTCTAACCAACACACACATATTTACAATGATATTTAGTTATCACACCATATAAAAGAAAAAAAAAACCCCAGTAAATTCTCACATTTTAGGAAGCTGGAGCCAGCAAATGTTTTACTCAAATTACTCCAGTTATCAAAATAGTTGCCAATTAATTTTCTGTCAATAATTTCAGCTATTATTCAGTTGATTTTTTTATTTTCCCACACACACACACAAAATATAATATATAATACCAGATTAAAGTTCTCTCATCGTACGGTAATGTCAGAAGGCTGGCTTTGACTTTACAATCCTGCATTTCCTTCAAACATTCAAACCCAAATAATAAAAGTGTTCAGCACACAGACTGAAAACTACAGAGGAGATAAATAAATTTCTCACTTAGCCTAACTACAGTATCAACAAGCTAGTTCAAGTCAAAGTCAAAACTACCCCATGAGGGACTTTAGGCGGCTCTCTCTGGCAGTCATGGGTTCTTCACAATGTGTTGCGAAGGTGTGGTGAGGCTCAGCACCTCTGTAATAATTGACCGAGCAGAGATTTCATTGGACAGAGCGTCCTTCTCACCTCCTCACTCCTGACAAGTCAGATCAGTCAAATATTCAACTCAGGACGGTACCGCTCAGCTGGTAACACTTGAGGAAAAAGATAAAACAGGAAAGAAGAAAAGGACCTGAGGGGGGGAAAGGCAAGAAACCTCAGACAGAAAACTGTGAGTAATGACTGTGACTGTGCTTGGTGGTATTTAGATAAGCGACCTGTGGAGAAAACAGTTAGCGCTGCGTGCATTTGAACCTGGCCTGGCCAGCTGGAGCCTTTCTGTGTTCAGTTTGCCTGTGTTTCCTCCGGTTTCCTCCCACAGTCCAAAGACATACTGGTGATCTAAGCAGCTGTTTAGAGCCTAATGCCCACCAGAGGGCCCCTAAACCAGCAACCGCTGTCAGATAGCTAATATATAACTAATATATAGTACACAGAGGTAACTTTTAATATAATAGATCAAATACTAAGAGAGTAATCAGGGATCAACAAGGAAGATGTGATCAAAGGGATAATGTCGGTCAATTTAGGCAACAGTATCGGCCAATCAGATGCTAGTGAGGGCCCTGAGCGTCACCTGACCCGAGACGTGTCACAGCGGGTGATTTAATTAAATGAAACACCTGCGTAAACCAGGTAGTATCAGGGGGGAATGAGCGCAGGTCATGGCACAGAGTGTGTGTACACCTTTATGTAGAGACATTGAGTCCCGCAGCGCCTGTTACCACCTGTGGCCCCCCTGTGGTCCATATGGAACAAACTAATAAAGAGGCCGCTGAGGAGACACACAACACGGTATGGAAACAGACCGACAAACGGGTCCAAATAAACTTGAGCCCAGCAGCAGCTGGCCAGCTCCTGCCGGCTACAACCTGAGTATCTGCATGTTTATCAAACCCCCTTAATCTAACTATATGTCGCCTACCTGCAGCCGGGCAGGATGCCTCTGAACGCGGGAGACACCGGGTACGGCAGCGTGCCAGGCCCCGGGCTGCCTGGCAGCGTGGGCGCCTCGGAGTCGGCCCCGCTGCTCATCGCGGAGCCCGAACCGGAGCCGGTCCAGCGGTGGCAGCCCATGACCAAGGAGGAGCTGGAGGTCGTCGCGGGGGGTCCCGGGTGGAGGAAGGTGCGCTGTTACCTGGTGCTGCTGTTCTGGCTGGCCTGGCTGGCCATGCTCGCCACTTCCGTCGCCATTATAGTGATGAGCCCCCGGCCGGTTGTAACACCGCTCAGGTGGTGGCAGAAGACCCTGTTCTACCAGCTGCAGCCGGACCTGCTCGTGGGGGAGCAGACCGAGGGGTCAGGGGGCATAAACGGTGAGGGAATACGGGTTTCATTTTTAAAAAATAGATATTTTAGAGAGTACTTGTAGTTCAGCCCCCAAAACAACGTGCCTTGTTCCAATTGCAGGCCACGTGCAACTAGAGCTCTTGATTCGCTCGCAGTTTGACTTTCTGCCTCCTGGTGGTCACATGGAGGCACAACTCTCTCCAGACTCACCAGTATCATTCAGCCATGCAGTGTCTTTGTAGGTTGTCCCTGACACACGTTTGTTTAGAGTTCATTTTTATTTTCATTTTATGGTGTCATGTCTTCTCGCTTAATCTCCAGTTCTTCCCGCTCCTCACTCTGTACAAATCAGTACAGTTATTCTATGCTAGAATATCGGCTGGCTCCAGATTTGCTGTGTGGTTATTTTATTAAACAAATTAATACAAGAATAAGCCAAATGCTAAATGCAAAACTGAAATACTGAAGGTTTCAAACAAACAGAGTTTCAGGGTTGTAATAAAGCAGAACCACCTTTTAAGGCCCTTATGTCAGCTGGTACTGTGGCTTTGGTGGTGCATATTCTTAAACATATTTTCTATTAAATTAGCACGAACCAGTTGACATACAGTGACCTTGGCCCCAGAGAAGTTGCCTGGTTTATAATGCCGCCTTGCTCAGGAGGATGTTTATTGGTAGATATGCAGTTTCGTCCTTGTGAGAACCAGGTGGCTGATATTAATCAGTTATGTTCGTAGTGTGTGAGAACATTCAAACTGACCACAATAGAAATGTTAAACTCTGAACCCAAATCAGGCTCTTTGATGACTGTGACGTTTGTCATACTTCACATGAAAGACTTGCACATGGCTCTTTCATCTTGGAAAGGATTAATGCTGTGGGCTACCACATCATTGTAACAAACTTGGATTAAATAGTTTAAGAGAGCTCAGGTATTTGATTTTGAAGTGTTAGATCAATCTTTTTTGATCCCACGCAGGGACATTTAGCAACTACTAGTAATAGTGGTACAAGAATGATGTGTAATGCAGATAAGTAACCTTAAAATAACTAGAATGCTACATATCTTATAAGTGATCTGTTGCGTCCTACATGAAAAATGACATAAAAATAACTAAATACTGTATACACCAAACATGGGTGGTAACTTAAGTGCTTTGAGACAAAAATAGGCACAAATGGCATAAGATGGGGAAGTTGATTTTAAATGTTACTAACTCAGTCTAACGTTTGCTCTCTCTCAAGCGCTTTGTGAGCAGCTTCCCTACCTCAGGTCCCTGGGTATCGGGGCCCTAATCCTGGAGGGTCTGTTTGATAAGGAGGCTTTAAACATCACTGCGACTGGTGAAAGGTTTGGGACGTTGCCTCAGATCCTGCATCTGCTCGCAGAGAGCAACAAAGCAGGTGAGTAAAGGACTTCTTTTTGTCAAGCTGCCCGTTTTGTTTTTTTCCTGCATGATTTGATGATTAATAAGCTTTTCATTGATCCTGCAGGTCTCAAAGTGGTGTTAGACTTCTGTCAAGTGGATCTGTTGGGACCTCAGGATGCAGCAGGAAACAAAGATGAGCCATCAAACCTCTCAGTGCATGTAAAAGCTACTTTCTGTTCATGCTAGTAAGCATGTTAAAGTTTTCAGTGATGCTGGATTTCTTAAAATGTGACAATACTTTTTCCGCAGCATGCAGTCCGGTTCTGGTTGGAGCAGGGTGTGGCAGGCTTTGCAATCTGTGACACAGATGCAGCGTATTCAGAAAAGGTAAAATGGTGCTCCAATAATGTTTAGTATTCAAACAGTTTCCACAAACTCACTTCCAATAAAGTATGTACATTTCAGACTCTGCTGGAATGGAGAGGCGTCTTCAAGGAATTCAGCAGTCAGGAGGAGGACGAAGAAAGGTATAGTTATACATGCAGATGTGGATGGATGTTTATTATGTAATGAAGGTTATTAAACGCCTGTGCGTCTCTTCAGGATTGTCGTGGTAAAACAGACGAGAGACGGTCTGCCTCCTCTAAACAACGCTACGCTGGTGGATGTGGTCATGAGGTCAATTCTGCCGCCTTCACATCACGTCTTGTCTGCCAAGGAAGTGGCTGATGCTATAGAGACGCACCTGCAAACAAGACAAGAAGATATATGGCCCAGCTGGACAGTAAGACATATACATATATCACTTCATCCCTGAGTTTTTGCAACCAATTTTCCTCTTTAGAAAGCCTGCATGAGTTGAATATACTGACTGGCAACTAACAAATTAATATGAAGATTATTTTCTTGATTAATCGTTTTGGTTTCATGAAACGACTGAAACAATTAATCAGTTCTGCGGTTCTGCAGGTTGGAGGTAAAACGTCGCGCGACTTGAAGAAATTACTCCTAGTGTTGATGATGACTCTGCCAGGATCACCTGCCATCCAGTATGACGAAGAGATCAACCAAACGCAGGTGAAGTCTTGCTTGAGACTGCTTGAGTCCATTAATTATCCATTTTAAAAGTAGATTATTTTTTTACCAAATAAAACCTTCCTGTCGTACAGAACGTGTCCCTGAAAGCTGGCGTGTCACACGGAGAGACGAGCGAACCATCGGACACAGATACAGTGAGAATAAAACCCTCTGGAAATACCTCATTTAAATCTGTAGGTAAAGAAACAAAGCATCAGTTGGGTAGGTTACGTTTAACACTTGTCTCTACCATCCCTCCCTCAGGACAAGGAGAAGATGAAGCGTTCAGCTATATCTCTCCTCACCTCCCTCAGTCGCTCCAGAGCCAGAGAAGAAGCTCTTCTGTACGGCAGCTTCACTTTCCTACCCTTCAGTTCCTCCACCAACTCCTCCAACTCTACTCTTGCCTCTCCTTCATCTCCTCCGATCCTGGCCTTCCTGCGCTCCTGGGGCTGTGTCCACTTCCTCGTTTTGCTCAACGTCGGGCCTGAGATTCACGCCCTGGATCCCTCCTGGGCCCCGAGCCTGCCTGAAGCTGGAGTGTTTGTGGCCAGCACAGGAATGGACCGCTTGGGGTCGATGACGCTGGACACGCTGGAACTGCGGCCCCGCGAGGCCATTGTCATCAAACTGTTTGAGGCAGGAAGTTACTCATAGAGCTTCTCTGTAATCCGTTGTGTGGACATTGAGCTACTGGGAATTTTTTTTTACTCTCAGGATGACAAATGTCTGACGCAGCTGTTTCTTTTAACGTTCTGATTTGTGTGTGCTCAGAGGTCAAAGAAAATAAAATAATGGTTGTGTGGTATCATTTGTGGTCAGGATAGTGTGTCGGAGTCTGTCTACTCGTCTGTGAATACACTGAGCATGTCTTATTTATAGTAAAATAGCTTACGCTGTATATCAAGTAGAAACCACCAGAAAAAAACCTGTTGAAAGTGCTCATGTGGGGCTTTCCCACAGCATCATGTGTCTGTAGACCAAAATTTTATTTTGAATTCAATGATTTGCAGGCATGCATAGACTATTAAGGCACAAAAACAGCTGGTATAAACATGTAACTAGACTGCGTTTATAGTTTTATTTCATATTTTCCTGCAGTATTTGTGTGTACTGCGCTATAATATTTTGAGTGATTATCACTGAGATATTTGTAAATGTTTACCTCTCCCTGGGTCACTTTTCTTGTGTTTTTGGGGTCCCTTGCAGCTTTATAATTTGTTGAACTGATAACATGTTAAGTCACACTTATAGCTGAGTTTTTGCTGGGGAAAAAAGGACACTGAGCATGTGGGGGAAGGACAGTCTGGACTGGAGGTTGAATATTCTTCATGATGTAAAGGCAAACAGAAAGGTTTTGGGGGTTTTTTTACATCAAAGAAACTATTTTATATTTCATGCTTCATTTCTAAGAAGTACATTTTCTGAACATGTGGCCTGTGTTATGTCAATTAGCTTGAGCTGCGGATACAACGGACCACATTATGAGTCGCATCCTTATCGCTCTTGAATGTGAAATCAAACCTGCAGGTGGTCTTTTGTTGAGCAGCTGAACTCGGGGACCTGATTTACAGCATACAAAATCTTTGCCATCATACTGTCACCGAGTGGCTGCCAGAGAAGAAACTGATTTACAGATGCACATCCAGCTTCGTGTGCACTACTTAAGCACATAGTGGTGCTGCAGTACCAGTTTATAACTTTTACATGAGACTTTGATGTCAAGATGTAACTAAATCATGAGTTTCTAAAGATGGCTAAGCAAAATTAATACATAAAAATTAGATGGTTTACATAAATTGTCATCAATCGGCTCTTGAACTCAGTATTGTTAATGTTGCGTGTCATTTTTATTTGCAAGAGCCCTCCTCATTTCCCACATAAACCAGCGCTTTCAAATGTAAATATTTATCTGTCAGTTTCAACACTTTAGCTTGCCATTACTCTGAATCTGAATCTGAATCGTATTTGTAAACGTGTCACATTTTAGAAATTTACACTTACATGAGAACCTCTAAGAAATGATGCTGGCATCATTTTACACTTTTGTCAAATTGAAATTGAAAAGCAAGCGTCTGCTTTCCTCAGGCTGCGTCATGACTTCTGATTAATTCATAACAAAAATATTTTCTCCAACATAAACAAGATCTTTCAGGCAATGTCCCCTAAAATGCCATAATGGCGAACATATAAATAATAACAGAGTTTAACAGGAATCTGAATGTTGCTCCAAAACTTCTTATGGGGAAAATGTGATTTCCAAAGTAACAATCAATCACATGAACTACTGTACCTTCTGACTTTTACCATCAGAAACTTGATATATTGGAACATATTTCAGTTCTCATGTAACGTAATGACAATTTTCTGTTTCATAAAAGTATCTTTCAACCTCTCTAAATGACGACAGTCTTACAAAACAGAGCCCCGCATATCTAATAAATGTCCCCTGTTGTCAATGTAGTAAATAAACAAACAATTATCAAAATTTAAACACAATAATCTTCTGTTTATCTTGTCGCTGCTTCCATTTCATGTATTGTAAACACAGAAAATGTGCTCATGTCAAGAATTATACATGAACTGAGATTTTTTAATGTGTAGGAGTGTTAAACATCACAAATTCAGTGGTGTGTTTCTGTGGGAACATACGCAGACATACGTCGTGAGACAGTTTGTTCTTTTATTAATGCTTTATTTCACATGAACAAAATGTGTAACATATAATGAATACTATTTGTTTTCTAAAAATGTATTCTTTCATTCATCTTAATGGATGTACATCTCAAATACCTCAAACACCAAATGCGCAAGTGGTGACTTGTCTGACTTACCTCTGGGTCATTCATGACTGAGCATTTAAGGACTATAAAGCGAAAAAGTGAGTGTGCAGCAAAGCCCAACAAAACAAACTCAAATCACTGTGTGTGTTATCCCTATATCTCTGCACTCCACTGCATAAACCAAAGAAACAACATTGTAAGGATACACAACATTATAGCACAGTGAAAAGGCATAAATACACAACATTTAAATGCAGTTACAGCATTAAACTCACAACAACAACAACAACAACAACAACAACAACAACAAAAGACTAATTCTCACAGTGCATTTTGCAGCAGCAGAGTTTTTCAAACGTAAGAGGCTCTTACAAGAACATTCACAGATAATCATCATAGGTAGCTTAGAAATCAGTGAGAATGGAGGGGAGGAATCAAATTTTCAATTCAGTTCAATTTAAAAGGGCTTTATTGGCATGGGAAACAGACGTTTACGTTGCCAAAGCAAGTGTGAAATCAAATGTTCATGCATTATAGTGACATTACTGTCTGGACAGGAAGGTTTTTACCACATGTTGTTCCTTTTTTTAACAGACCACAACAACAGAAAAGATGATATTCTAATCTACTAGTATCTATTACATGTTCAGTAATGTTACCATGCTGCACTATGAGTCAGACAAGTACTTTCTGACATGAGCAAGACCATATTCACAGGTACAATGTAGATGCAACACAGCTGGAACCCGGTTAACTCTGCTGACGTTCCTGAGAAGATAAAGCCTGCTGACTCCTGACTTTTTGCCACAAGGTTCACACTCTCACACTGGTTTTGAGTAAAATGTCTCAACTAAGCACAATTGCAGCACCATCAGACCACGGCAAATTTCTTGTAATGTATGTTACTTGGCAATAAGCAGTTTCTGATTCTGATTCTGAATTAGATGGATTTCCATATTTGGTAAAAGTTTGCTATTTGGAGCAAAGAGGATGAATTGTGATAACTTTGGTGACCCCTTAACTTTTCATTAACTTCTCCTCAATGTAATAAAATACTCTCTTTTGGATCACACTCACCGGCCACTGATGACGGATACATTATAATTCTGGTCAGGGGAAATGGACTAACGTGTCATCGACCCCGGTGAAGACAGCGAGGGAAATGAACTTCATCTTCATGCTGAGTGAGACCTTTGTGCCATACATACTGTAGATGGGGACAATCCATTAAGAGTCACCTGGCAGTTTCTTAAAGAAAAGGCTGAGAGAAAAAAGAAGAAAGTATACATTCATGCATATTGTTTACCCATACAGCTTTACCTGAGTGCATATAATCTGATTTTACAGTATATTATTCATAGGCGTGATATGGTTTGATGAGTTCCTTAGTGCTAAGATACAGTGCTGTTTGTTTTATGGCACATCACTCCTTGCAACAGTTTCCATCAGTCAATGTTTAAAGTTTAAGACCTAGTGCAATCGTGTTTTTTTCCACAGTTAGCTCATAGGGAAACTGTAACGGCCACGCATAGATTTCCATTGTGACAGACACTTCTTTGCCAAAGTCTTTGTGCCTTAAAATGGTGAGTGGAGGAATCCTTTATGCAAATGTTATAGTTTTACATCACATATTTGCTGTGAAAGTCTCCCAGCCCCCAGTCACCCTGTTTCTGTTGGGTCACAGAGGTAAATTGGAGTACATGTTGTTCTGTGGTACTGTCACATCTGGGGGGTTGCGCTGTATGTGATTGTCAAGGGGTAAAGACAGCGCGCAGTGTGCCGTCGACTTCACAGCTCTTTTGCTGAAGCGGCAGCTCAGCAGAGAGCAAAGGTGGCGAAACACAGACTTGCGGCAGATGATGAAGACCCAGGGATCCACGATGGGGTTGAGGGCGTAGAAGCGGAAGGCCGTCAGGTTCTCTGTGTCCCCACGAAATGGGTGAATGGCATTGATAAAGCCTGCAATCTGAAGAAAGAGAGGGTCGAGGTTAGAAACAGCTTTTACTCTTCATAGGTTACAAATGTAAAGCCGAGAAAATACAAGGGAGTTGTGTCTTCTACAAGACTACTACTTCTACAAGAGTGGTCCTCAGTTTAGGTCTCAGGATGTCAGAGTACTGCTAGCTTCTTGTCACAGATTAGTTGAGCCAGAATGAAAACCAGCAGGGCCGTCGGTCAATAATGTTACAGCCATATTATGGATATTATTATTACTCATCCAGAGCAGGTTTGGTAGCATAAATAAACTTCTTCACACTCACTCCCTGAAAGCTACTCAGCATGCAGTTTTCTCTGTAGCCACTCCGCAGCTTTGTCTCAACATCTGTCCACAGCCCGCACAACTCAGCTAGAATAGTGCCGTCATGTCTAATACTTCTCTTCCCACCTGTGTTT
Source organism: Enoplosus armatus (assembly GCF_043641665.1). Classification (NCBI taxonomy): domain Eukaryota; kingdom Metazoa; phylum Chordata; class Actinopteri; order Centrarchiformes; family Enoplosidae; genus Enoplosus; species Enoplosus armatus. Next base: position 13,898,477 of record NC_092184.1, on the reverse strand, counting down.
CCATTTTTCTGTATTGCTCTCTAAAAATCCCTTTGTTTTTACTCGAGTATTTCTACAGTAAATGATCATTTTGTGTTCACAGGAATAATGTCGGGACACTAACTTTGACACTTAAGCTATCTGATACTGGTCATTTTGGTGATTTATTACTTACATCTCGGTGTTGTCACACTTTCTTTGGAGTTTTGGGTGTGTTTGGTTTGTGCTGCCCAATTACAAGCAAACCAGGACTAGCTGACAAAAGTTATGTGGAGAAATCAAATACTCTATTGAAAGAATATTAATGAATGACAATTTTGATAAATAGATTTCAATCATAAATTCACCAAAACATTTGCTGCTGCTCTTCTGATTACACTAGTGAAGAGATAAAATAAGCAACTGAAGACATTGCATTGGGCTTATTGAATTGACTAATCAAAGAATTGATATATAAATCAATGATATTTAAAATGTAGCTTGTTCACTGGACAATTTTGGCAACCCGTCATCCCACAAGATTAAACATTTTGTTTGCTGGATGGAGCCGAATGGAACCTGGTTCAAGCCTCTGTAACAGCAGAACATGATGGAGTTGTCTGCACTTTGGTGTTAAAACCCGATGAGAACACATGCATCAGTATCAGTTGAGACTGTGGTTCATCTTGTTGGTTCACCAAATGTCAACAGCTGCCGCTTTATAACAATAAAACCCGCTCTGTGGGAGCACGCCTTTAATTTTCAGAAGTACAAAGTGTCCTGAATACAGATGCAGACAATGCTGCATGACAAAACCACAAATGTTTTCCCGCATTGACCTTTAAGGTATGGCAGGCTGCAGACAGGCAGCCCAGACAGCAGCAGCTGGCTGCTTATTCATCCTGGGAAGAGAGAGAAGCAGCAGCTGGTCCAGGAGGCTTCTTTGTCACCTCGCTCCTCTTCTCTATCAACAATTCTCCATTTCCTCCATGAAATATCCAACAAACAGTGGACTAATTAATGGCTTGTGCTGATTGAGTGCTTTTGTGCATTGGTGTAAATGTTTCTCTGTTGCTAGAGCCTGGACTGAAAACTAATAAGCCAGAGACAGAGTGAGAGGGCCGGAGCCAGGCCAAAACAGACTACCCAGAGAGGGTCCAGGCACAGAGCTGACTCCATCCTCTACAGGCTCATTAAGTGGCTAAACTCACACGGATGTGGTCGTTCACATATTGATCTACAGATACACCCACGAATAAGACAGAGACAGGGAGAGGAAGAGGCTGTCCGTATGCAAACCCAAAACAACAGCAATTATCTTGTGGTACGTCTAACATCTGAGCTCGACTGCAAAATAACTTCTAAACTCTGGAACAGTGTCGTCATTTGAGATGTGTCAGAATGTCCAGAGTGGAAGAAAACAACGCCCAGATGTTCTGGACTTTTTAGGAAGTAATCATGTTATTTGAGGTTGTGTGTCATTTCTTGAATTACACAATCGCCGTTGTCAGACTCACTGTTGGATTCTCACTGATTTCACAGGCTCAGTACATAAAGTATATATGGATTATAATAATACTCTCACAGACACACACACACAGCCACGACTGATATGTACATGGATCGAGACAGTTTCCTTTCAAAGGACGTGTTTCCTTTTTAAAACTGCTGATTGCGACAATTGCAAAAAAACAACTAAACATTTCACACTTTGACCCAATGCCACTTCTTCATCCAACAACCAGTCAATTCTCCCCCATACTTAAGAATGAATACTTAAAGTAAAAATGAATCTTAGGCCTGCTGGCATAAAACACATTAACAAACACAATGACAAATGTATCTTGTGCTCAATGCGGAGTTATCGTACACTTTATTCATCATGCAGTGCTGCCAGAAACATTTCAAACAGACATGCATCCTCATACGCTCAGCCACCATCCTCGCCCTTGTTGTCTCGCTCCACATTACCACCCTCGCCCTCTGTTTCTATGCCACCCTGCCTCTTATGGTCCTCTCAGCAGACCTCAAGCCCCGCTGAGGGGGTCACCAATCACAAGCTGTCGTCTCCAAGCACCCCAGGCTGTGGGGCCAAAACTGATGATATGTCAGGCTCTCCTTAAACAGGAGCATACTAATGCATCAGTCAGTGGACAAAGGGCAGGCCTGAAATGGTACACAGCAGGCGAGGATCAGGGTGATCATTTAGGAGAACAGAGATGCAGAATACCGTGAGTGCGCTTATAGACGCATAAATCCAGGAAAAGCAAATATGCTCACTCTTGCACTGTATAAACAGATGCATACAGTACATTTGCAGACATATGCAAACACGCACACATTCTTCTAACACCATCCACTGCTCTGCAATGTTCACCTGGACTCCCATATAAGACTACTACTACTGTCAAAGAAATCACTTCTTCAGAAGTTAAGTGAGTCATAAAACAAAAATCATTCTAGGGCTGCAACTAACAATTATTTTCTAATAATACTTGTATATACCCAGATGTCTCTTCATGCACCTGAACCCAGTCGGTGTCAATGGGTACATCCTAGCAGAGACACATAAGATGCTATTTAGGGATGATGACTGCTGTGTCTTTCAGGAAACAGACCACGTAATGGATGTCTACACTCAACGGCCCATTATTTTCCATCTTGTTGGTCCTGGAGGACTCTTCCCCCCAACTCTTTCTTCCTGATCCTGTTTCACTGCAGGATCATTACACGGGGATGAGAGGAGGCAGCGCAGAGATTACAGGCCTCTCAGAGACGACTGTTTGCAGAATTGAGCAAACAGAGAGAGAGAGAGAGAAAATGCAGCAATGTTGCACAAGTCTTTAAAAGATTACTTCAACATTTTGGGAAATGTGATTAACTGCTGTCCTTTCCGAGTAACAGATTGATGTTAATCTTGTGTGTGTTTGTTAAACCTGCAATAATTTTTTTTTGCCCACTCGGAGGCAGAGAAGACAAGCTGTAATATGCTATTATATCACATATTATATCATCTGTGAAGTTAATGTGGGGCGTGTCCCACTCACTTTTATTGTTTAAGGTTGATTCATTCACTAACATTTCTCTATTAGGTGGAGTCTTACAGTTCAGCTAATAAAAAGGTTCATTTGTGTTAACACGTCTGAGTTGCCTTCAGTATTACAATGCACTCATAGTAGTTACAAGTTGTTTGCAGATTTTATTGCCCTCTGTTTCGCCTCTCAGGCAACATACTGTACAAGCTGCCTTACCTTCTTGGTAGAGGTTTGTTGGGGCTGTATGCAGCCTTAAAGGAAGACCAGCAGACACAAATCAGGGCTGAAAAAAGTACTTCACTTCATATCATCATAGTATCAAGTATTAGTTCTCTATGAAGGAAATTATGGGTGATTACAGGGTTAGTGCGTTAATAACGCAGAAATTTACATTGCATTTGTTTTCTGACTTCATTGTCAGAACCAAACCAAAAATAAAATCTACACCCTTGCTATGACAACAAGACTCTGGGAGGTTGCGTTCATTCACTGCACCCGGGCAAGTTTTTATATTTCTGTTTCATGTACCGGCTAAACAAACAATGTGTCAATTAGTGAGCTGCTGGTAGGCGTACTTGAACAGAAACCCTGCTTAAAGTCTTCATGATAGGCTTAACACATTCTGACTCCCTGTATTTATTTATGCAAAGGCATGAGATTGTCATCAATGTTCTCATCTCACTCTCACTCAAAAGAAAAAAAGTGAATATGCAGATTTTCCAGAATATTTAACTATTCCTTTAAAATGAGCTGCAGTTTGACATGGAGATTGGGCCAGCTAGTATGACACAGTTTACCAAAGGTGTGTGGAACTAACTAGTGTTTTGGTTTCAGATGCATCAGTGAGGTGATACATTGATACACCTCAGCAAACTGTACTCAGTCTTTCCATTGCACCCTTATGTTTAAAGTCATTTCTTGTAACTGGGCCTGAAGGTACAATTCAGTTCAACAGTTTGTTGTTCAATTTACAGCAGAGTGGCCCAGTGGAAGTGTGCTGGGCCCATAAACCCATAGATTGATAAATAGACAGAGCAGCATAGGTTACCATGGTGACCTACCCCCGGCCATTGTTGTTTTTCATCTTGGGTGGTTTGCAGCAGCAGTGCTATTGATATTTTACTAGCAGCTGGGCCTCTCTTCCATGGCTTTCTGACTGACAGGGTACCAATGTGACAGTGGTCAGGCTGTTTGCAGCTTTTGAAGTTGCAGTTTCACTTAGCAAGTGGTTGTGGGCTCGAGTCCCCACTTTGGTGCTTAGCAGCAGAGTGGTGCAGCGAAAGCGTGCTGGGCCCATAACCCAGAGGTTGATAGATCGAAACTATCCTCTGCTATTGGTATTTTACTAGCAGCTGGGCCATCTCTTCTGCCTGAGCTCCTCCAACCAGTGCCGTTTCACTTAGCAAGTGATTGCAGGTTCGAGTCCCATCTTGGGTGGCTAGCAGCAGTGCTATTGGTCCTTTACTAGCAGCTGGGCCATCTCTTCATTGGATTTCTGACTGACATAGTGACGTGTGTAAAGCCTCATCTGTAGACGCTCTAAATGGGTACCAATGTGACAGTGGTCGGGCTGTTCACAGCTTTTGAAGTTGTGGTTTCACTTAGCAAGTGATTGTGGGCTCGAGTCCCCACTTTGGGTGGCGCAGCGGAAACGTGCTGGGCCCATAACCCAGAGGTGCTATTGGTGTTTTACTAGCAGCTGGGCCATCTCTTCTCCCTGAGCTCCTCCAACCAGTGCAGTGATTGTAGGTTCGGGTTAGCAGCAGCAGTGCTGTTGGTGTTTTACTAGCACTTTCAGCACAGTGCAGCATCAGGCTCAAAGACAAAGTATCAAATCAGAATCAGAATCAGAATCAGAAATACTTTATTGATCCCTGGGGGGAAATTGTACAATATAAGTAAGTATATTTATAAGTAAATATACGGTTTGTCCCCAGGCTCTCTGACCACGCTGTCCTCTGCCCCAAATTTAGTTCCTGGAGGGCCTGATGATAAGCTGGTGGTGAGTCATACGGTGCCGACGTTAATGTAAAGGTTAGCAGAGTGTTTCTGCACACAAGGGGAATTTCACTGCTCCACAATCTGCATGTAGTGAGGAGGTGGTTGTGTCGTCTAAGATACAGAAAAAGACACAGAGGGGAAGAATGAGTGGGTGTGCGCTGGCAGGAGCGCTTACATGCATCTGGCGCCTGTGATCAATTTGTTCATTATGGTAATTTCTCCTCTCCTCAGGCTTTGTTTGGTGACTTTTTCAACACCAGAAAATGCTTCCTGAACATGTGTAACTTTATCAGTACTAAGCTGTTAACTTAGGAGGCATCACAAACATCAGCTATATATGAATATGTTTTCTGTTTCAGGAGCAAGAAAGCATCAGATGTTAAGAAGTGGCAGCAACTTGAGGCAGTAAAGTCAGTCTGTGTTTGCCTTCAGACAAGTTTCACCAGGGGAATTACGCTGTCTGAACGTCCATTAGCGAGTTTCCTCTTTAAGAAGCGCCCAAGGCTGCAGTGAGTTACCTGGAGCCATTAGACCTTTTAAAAAAGGACTTCAGTGAGAAAACTATTCCAGATAACAGTCACCACTCAATCCAGTCAACTATCAGGGAGGAAAAGTGACCACAGCGCAAGATAACAAAATATTTTACATGCACACACACAACTGCCTTCTGCTATAAATCAGGCATGTTGTTTTATGCATCATTCTCTTCCTTGGTTTGTGAAAATATAATAAATATAACATACAGCCTTTATGCCTACAGAATCTATATTCATCACCCTCTCCAATTATTTAAGTTGAAGAATTTAGGACAAACTGAAATTGTCACTGTGAGCTCTCTGATGAGTGGGATGTGTGTGGGATGAGAAGCTGCAGGAGTTGCTGTTTGCTGACAAAAAAACCCCAAAACATACACACAATACACATACACACATGCAATACCAAAGGGGAAGTGGAAGCATCTGTGAAAAAAACCCAAAGACAATTTGAGCAAAGTGAAATATGAAGTGGCCTCATATGTGTCAATATATGATAAGAATAGGTTCGACATTGGTCATGTTGCAAAACCTTGTAGCTGTTGCAACAGACAGAGACTCAACGGGCGTTAACCGCAGTTCCTCCTCGACAGAGATAAAGCTGCAAGAGCTCTATGCTTATACTGTACCTATCTGATGTTGCTGAAGTCTGCTGCTCAACTGTTGATGATGCCATGTATGCACTTTGATCAGTGGCAGATTATCTTTTAGAAGATGTTAGTGCCAAGAGACGTTGTGTTCTTTGTCACGTTCTGAAAAAAAAGTAAGATGATAATGACAGGTTTCAAATTGAACACATTAGCTTTGTTTTGTGCAATTATTGTTGACTCATACTTTGTGCTTCATTTCACTATTGGAGCCAATTCAGATCAGTTTTCTTTGTTTGCAACACACATCCTGTCGCTGAGGGTCACCTGGATGGCAGCCACGTCCCACATTTTTCTAATTCAGTCCGCATGCACACTTCATCATCTCATTTGCCAACAGTTGAGCACAACGGAGCATTATAAATTGTGTCTTTTATTTTCTTTGGCAATGAACAACATCTACTTGAAATAATCTTTGTTGTTTAAGGTCCTATTTTTGTGGTTTATCCATCATTTTTATTGGTATTTATTGATATTCAGTATTACTGCTCTGGCTAGAGGCTTGCTAGATTTGCACCTGTGACTTTTAAATTGCAAGAAGTACAACACCCAGAGCTACTCCTGTGTGTAATTTCATCACTTTAGCAAATAATAAATTAGACGTTATTTTAAGACATTATGTGGTTGGTTGAGGACATTTTGATTTAGCAGATTTTCATCTGTTTGCACACAACAATGACATGAGAAGATACCACAAATGTGACTTTGGATGCATTGATGCATAATGTTTTGTTTTGTTGTCAAAGTTATAGATTTCTATAGCTTTTATACTCTAACCCACATCATTTTCTTTGGCATTTAAGCAAAGGTAACTGAATACATACTGTAACAGGACTAACAATCAGCAGTGCATTAGACACAGGAAAGAATTAGTCTTGACAAGCATTGTCAGCCTGCAGTTTCATGACTTCTCCAGAATGACTGTGACAACAAACCAGAGCCAATTCAATCTTTTCAACAAGCTTTTCTTTTGAGACTTACAACAAACACGACATGATTCACTTCATTAAACTAAAATGAACTGAGATAGCAGCAATATTACGCCTATGTTAAAACCCCACTGGCTGACCTTGTGTGTGCTGCAGCAATGGCAGCTTTTTAGTAACACCACCTGCTGCACAATGGTCCATTTCCTCTTTATGCTGCTAATGTGAGTAAGTGGGTGAATAAGTGTGTGTGTAAGTGAATGCTGAGCACACATGCAGCTGTGCTTATCCTGGGAAAGTTAGCAAGCTCGTTTTTTCTAAATGATTTCTGTCAGGACAGTTGGTATCCAGCATTCCTCACTGTCAACATCCAACTGTGAGTTTTTCCTACTGGTCTGCTGGGACCATAAATCTTTGTGCTGGGCCGTCAGCTGAGTGGGCGTCAGCTGGAGATCAGCATCAAAGGAGCATCTCACAAATGGCAGATAATAACGAGGATGGACGCCTGGATTATGGCATTCATCAGTGCACAGAGACTTCATATGCAGAATGGTTGAGACCTAAAGAAGATCTGATGCTTCTACATCTGAGGTGAATTTGTAACTTTGGGTTATATAAATAAAGATATAGTTTTAGTTTTTACTGAACATGTAGCCCATCCAACATGAGAAGATCAATACCACCATCATGTCTGTAAGGTAGCTGGTTAGCTTAGCTTAGCATAACACTGGAAACAACTAGCCTGGCTCTGTCCAAAGGACTGTTTCTTGGCGCTGTCCAGTTGCCTGGCAACCAGCAAAGAATCCAGGAAGTGCTTGTTCCCAGTCAAGAAAAAGTGTGACCCATAACCACATGTAAGATGGCAAAATGTCACTTTTTCACTTTGGTTGTTGTACAGATTAAACAGATCAGATATAACATGTTCATTAGATTTTGTCACCTTTAGACTAGCCATTTCCCCATATCCAGTCTTTATGCTAAGCTAACAGTCTGCTGGCTGTAGCTTCATGTTTAGCTCACAGACATGAGAGTGGTATCGATATTCTAATCTAAGTCTCAGCAAGAAAACAAATAAGCAAAATGTTGAACTACGACTACTTCTTCAAATGTTTTTGTGTTTGAGTAGCCAACTCAGTCTCAGTCAATTTCAGTTTTTATCTTACTTAATAAAAACTCCCAGTTAAAAGAAAAGGACAATAGAAAACAAATGAAACTCTTTTGTTGTTAAAAAAAAGTCAGCTTTTCATCTACAGACATACAGTCCAGTTTCAACATTTAGTTCTACAAATTATATACAAGTGTTCTTTACATTTACTTTGGCTTTTCAATTTAAAAAAATCACAAGGCCCAAAGTGAACACTTTAGAGAAGATTAATTGGTCTGTTCATCCCAAATAAACATGTTTCTACTCAACCTGCTTTCTTCCATATCAAGTACCCGATTCCATTACCAAGCTGCACGTATCAAAAAAAATGGACTTAAAATAACTGATCTAACTAACCGTTTGTCAGCATCATTATACAAAGCCAATCATCAAGCATATTGTTCTGTGACAGTATTTTTGGGAGAGTGATGGAGTTTCCGGGAGCAGAGGAGAGTGGAGGGAACTTATTCCCATCACATATTTTCACATTCACTTGTAAACATCAGCTTGGGTTCACTGGGCCCTGAAATCCCAAACCACACAATCTGCACTGGCTGCCTGGTTGCAATTATCTTGTCGAAATTATTTAGTCCCTGTTGACTGCATACTCTGGCTTAGACCCTCTCTGAAGGCAGAACTTGTTTCATACGCAGAAGAAAAACATTTTGGAAAGACCACAAAGAAGATTTAATGACGCCTATTCCCAAAATAAAAAAAAATATAAATCTTAAATTGAACCGGAAAACAGGGTGCTGCTGGTTTAACATGCAGGAATGAGTGATTCATTGTGTCTTGTCACACACACATGAATAGGATCAGTATTTCATTATTCACCAGTTGTGATAGGAAAGTGAACACCCAGCCAGCCACAGCACGGCACGACTAGTCATCTAACATGTGTTTTAAGGGGATACCATGAGTCATAACCATAATCTCATGCCAGCTGAAGTCGAGTTCATGAAATAGGAAAGGGAATATTTATGACTGGTCTGAAAACCCAGATAACATTCATACTTATAACTTACAACATTCTCACTCATACGGCGAAAGATTTGAGATGAACTGAAACGTGTCCATCTCATGTCATCTCATTCAAGCTGACTCTTCGTTGGGTGTTTTGCAATGAGGCTTTTATTGAACTATATGCCAATAAATGTTTCCCTTTTTCACACGTCCCTCAGCGCAACAACAGATGATCACCACATTGTGCTTCACTTATGGTTTGTTTGATGTGAGGGTGTTATATTTCACTGCTGCTTTTATTAGGTCATATATCTCCTGAGACTGTTGGCAAGGTGGAGAATGAAACAAGAATCTTACTCTTCTCTCTGGACCTGCATTTCCCGGGAGAGTTAATTATTACGTTAACACCAGGGATTGGGTTTAGATAGCCAGTTCCATTTTGGATCCGGTTCCTGATCTGCAAAGATTGTTTGCGAGTGAAAACATTTCATAACACCACTGTACGGCCGCCAACTTGCAAGCTTGCAAGTGTTGAAAGGTAAATATAATAAGATTTGATGAGTGGATTCGAAAGGATTCGGATTCGTTAGGTTTGATACTGAATTTGAATGCAAGGAAATACTTTCGAGCTCCTTCTCTAATTAACATCAATTTAGAAATCACAGATAATTCTTCAACCTAAAAGTTATCAAGCCCATATATCTGTTTAAGCAAAACTCTTTGTTTCTCAGTCTGCTCATCCTGAAACACATGTTCTCTTATATAAATTGTCATGTTCAATTTTGGTTTGGTATACTCATGTATTATGTTTTAAAAAGGTATAAATGGTGTTGATGATATGATACTAGGCCTATAAATGCTATAGAACTTATTTAAACATTTTTCTCTGCATATCAGGTGTCCCCACGAGGTTGAGAAACTCTACACTTGGGTGTGGAGCACATTTCACGCAATGCTGTGTGAACAATGAAGGTGCTGATGGATCGTCAAATAACAATAACTGTGGACACACATGGCAAGAGACCAAAAGGACAAACATGGAGAGCACTGAACAATGTGCTACGGTTAACTGCTGCATGAGAAAGAATTTGCTGATATGTTCTGTATGTCTTGGTATCAACTGTGAATACTTTCAACCAACCTCTCTGATGATAAACCATATTTAGACACATGCCCACAACCTACTGATGACTTTGCACACAGAGGCATCAAAGAGGAACTCTTTACTTCTGTTGCAGTCTCTGTCTAAGACAACCAGCACTGGGCAAAAAAAACAAAACGCTTAGGAGTGCCTTGCTTGCACTGATCAATACAAGTGCAGCTTAGCAGGTAAACACATTTCTACCTCTGTGGTCTTCCTCAACCAGTACTAGAGGGGAAAGGAGGAAGATCCAAAATCCAGTAAAATTTAAAGGTGGAAAAAGAAGGGGAGTTCATCTGGGACGCAGCAGATGATATGAATATACATAAATATACATATAAAAAAAACATAATGAAGACAAAAAGTAACAAATAAATGTTTAGAAGCATGAGATCAAATTCCTCATTCAGTTTCATTGGGGATCCACAACCCATCAAAAATCCATTAACCTTCTCACTGTTTGTAGTCTTCATCATCTGTATGGCCCAGATTGATTTTCGACTTGCTGCAACTAATGATTATGCACATTGATTATCTACATGATGTCAATGTAACGACCTCTTCAAATACTTTGTTCTGTCCAACAAACAGATAACAAAAGATATTCAATTTGAAATGACTATGTCAAACAAAAAAGCAAATCCTCCATTTTAAGATGGGTTAGGGGTTAAGTTTGGCATTTTTGCTTCTCACATTACTTTGAACAGTTGAACAATTGATGTTGATTGCTGTTGAATTTCTGTCAGTGAAATAATGGATTCATTGAGAGACCAGAAAGCGGTTAGCAAGAGAAGAAGAAGAATCTCTCTTTTTGATGCTTCTCTTTTTTTAATGAGAGATCCTCAGTGCTTGTGTGCACCTTTGTTACTTTGTGCACACATAAACATCTCTATGTTATTTATCTCTCACCTTGTTTTCACTCAGCAATCATCAACCTCACAGCCCCCCTGAAACACTTCAGGAAGTCAGGTGATCTTGTCATGATGCTGAAACCGAGACAAGATACTCAGAGTCACCTCGTGTCACATCAGAGTGAAAACTGCCTGAACTGTGCACATCAGCTCAGGCAGATTGCTCCTTCTCGTGAAATGTGGAAAAAAAACTAGGTCACATAAGAGAAGCCGGGTCAAGCAAATCATTAAACAAATCAGTATTTTAAAACAGCAGCATTTGAAGGAAGACTACCTATATATCTCTCCAATAACACCAGCCCACTGTTCAGTTAGAGCATGAGTGACCAAACAAATGAGTCTGGAGGAAGTTATTGATTGGAAAAGACAGATTTATTCTGGGCTGACAGCTCTTTATCTCCTGAAGACGCAAGCTAGTCCCACAACTAATAACATTTGCTAAAAATCAATAAGATTTTATTCGCTGGTCAGTGTAATTAACTGTTAGATGTGGGCCTTGAAACTATCAGAAAAGGAAAAATACCTCATAAAATACATGACAAACACGGGTAAGAAATGACACATGTCCAAAGCCATTGGCTAGAAATTACGCTGTAATTAGCCAAAGGTGTGTGGATTCTACTTTTCCCTCATTCGGATGTGTTTACATCTTAACATCTTACATCTTGCACAGATGCACACAGCAATGTGGTCCTGAAACCCCCCCTAATGTTGTTTTTACAGTACACAGCAAAAGCTTTCAGTGTTAATTAACTGTATCTGTTTCCTAATTGACACTGTAACAGTGCAGCATGGGGATTTAAATTACAAGCCACATTTTGATTCACCTAGAAATCTTGTTACACTCTGCCATGTCCACTGACCCCCATGAAATACAGACACAATTTAAGTGGAAGCCATCAATGATACAGTCATGTCATGACTGGTAAATAACTGATATTTACTAATATACACGAAAAATATATTTTTGTATTTGTCAATGCAAGGATGTCAAGGAAATATTTGGGCCAATTTTCACGGGCAGGGATATTAGGTTTTCAGATTTAAAATATATTTGTCAATGAACTGAACTACATACGTCTAATACTGACAATGTAAATTATTCATAAACACAATGGATCTCTGGTGGGAAATCTCGCATCTATTATTTCCAGCAATAAAGGGCCTGTTATTGGGTTATTGAGATTGAGATCAGCAGTACTGGGAAACAATTCCATGTGTATTTTCTCCGTCTATATCCCCTGGTTCTACCACTAAAGTAATGTTATCGATATGTAGCTGCAGAGAAAATGGGTGGTAAGCGGTCTGACTGGAAGTAGACAGAGATCATTCAAGGGACAGAGAATAAGAATGCATAATACATGAACACATGAACGCCCAAACAGGATACTGTTCATTGTTGCAGCGTCAGTGGTCAATTTAACTTTGTATTGATTTAAAATCTGCAGATTTCGCCACAGGGTTAACAATAAAGCTGTGATGCAGTGTGACTAATCCAGAAAAGGGCTACAATGACTGTTTCCACTTCTGCAGAAAAACTGAAGACGATATGACAGTGGAGGCGAGTTTTAAACCAAAACCACAGCTAAAAGAGAGTGAATATTGCACTCACATTCGACAGGTGGCAAGAAACATGCCTTCAAATGAATGCTAATGTTGCTCTGCTGGATGTGTAAATAAGCAACTGTTTTCTTATATATCCACTTAAAAGGTGACGATAACTCAACATTTACAGCTTGTTTTCACTGCCCACAAGTGGCAAAATAAATCTAATACAGATTTATGTCAAATCTCCACTAACGGCATTAAAGTTAATTTATTCCATTTCAGCTATAAAATGTATGCAAACTATGCTGCTCGGTTTAGTTAAGCACATAACTGGGCCATTGACTAATGAATATGTTTTTCATTCGGATAACTAAAAACACATCATGGAACAATAACCTCGGCTGTTCTGCTTTCAATCTCTGCTCCACATCTGTCTCTTTTCGTCATTCTGTGCCTCAACCATTAAAAATCTCTTCAGCACCTGCTCACCTCTTATTGTCCTCTGACTGAAGCCTAAGGCCATGTTCTTCAGCACCAAAACACTTGGGTTCAATATCCACACCTCATTACCATGGCGACCTTCATTGCTCTCGTTTGCTGTCCACTTTCTACGGTGCAGCTCAAACCGAGTAAAACATGACGGCGTACAACAAACCAGGATAAAACTAGTAATGGTCGGGGTCAGCAAGCCTGCCTGTGTGCATGTATACACACGTCCATGTGTGTGCGTGTGGTGTGTATACGCTGTATGGAGGACTAAACGCCAATCCACTAAGCAAGGGAATTCTCATTGTTCAGTCCACAAAGCCTTCTGCTGATTGCAGAGCATCATCTTTCCTTATAGAAACCTGGACGAAGCTCACAATGACATCTATCTCCCGGCAGCACCCAGAGCACAACAACAGGCTCTGTCCCAGCCTGTATGTCTTTACATGTCTAACTGTAGCACTCCCATGATGTGTGGATTCATCTGACACCTCAAACTCATGCAAAGGTCAAGGCATACTATGCTGCCATCACAAAGACTTCAACTGTAATTTCAACATTTTGTGTGGTTGCAAAAGTAGACTCATCTGATACCACCTCTGGGAGACAATACAGGGATTTCAGCTTTTAGCCACCTTGGATTTCGGGACTTCCTCTCTGCGTCCACACCGATTGACTGAATCTGGATCCAGTTGGATAAGGGGAGTGTCTATCTGTATCATCCTGTCATTCTGCATATTTTCAATAGCATTCGAGTCTGGGCTTTGACCGGGCCTGTCGAGGGACTTAAGAGCTTCTGACTGTTTATGGAAGTTGTGCAGGGAAATAAACTGTCACATTAAAAATAAAGCAGCATAAAGCATAAAGCAGTATGTCATCTAGAATTAGTCTTCATGTGGCTCCTTTAACTGGTTCCTTGATCTTTCTTAAGTCTCAGAGTTCCTGTGAACAGGTGACGTTTTTGTGTCTTCAAACAACAGCATCTTTTGCCTCACACTGTTCCACATAACTTTTTTAAAACTTCACTCCATGTGTTTTTGTTTCAGAGTGGTTTCCTGCTGCATAGTTTGTCAAGGCAGCCCAGATTTATGAGGTGCTGCGCTGACTCCTGGAGGCATGATGCCCTGTGACTGTTAATGTGTCAGAGCAGCTTGCTGTTGCATATCTTCTTCCTGACAATCATCCCTCTTGCACAGTTTGCTCAGAGCTATTGGAAGTGGTTTGGCGTTTCCATCCTTCTTTTTCAAAATAACAGAAGGTGCCGTGCTCTTGTGAACCCCCCCGAGACTTTTTTTGTTTCTTTGCATTTCAATCTTTATTTGGTAGCCACAGTGGAGAGAGAGAGAGAGGGATTGGGAGCAAGAGGGATAACATGCAATAACATTCCCAGTCAAAGTCATTCATGCACTTAACCCAGTAGCAACCATGATCCACCTGGAGTCTACTGGTTTTTAAATCAAAAACAGTACATTTTATTTTGAATTGAAATCTAAATACAAAAAATGTAAAATCCTGGAGTATAAAATGCTTTTTGAGTGCACCCTCGTTCTTTAAAAAGGTACCCTGTGGAGTTTTTCACCATTAGTAGCACGAGGGAGCAACATTGTTAAGAGTGGGTCCCCATTTTACTACAGTCTTGTGCACGTGCACGAGGATGCCCGTGCATGTGCATATGGTGACACAATACGCGGTCATGCCGATGGTTTCAGGCTGTTCGACTGATCAACAGGGGGGGTGAACGTGCCAAACAATGTGCCATGTGAATTGTGCCAAAGGCAAGAGAGAAAAAGACCGCTGGCAAACAATGTTAACAATGGAGGTTTCAAATTCTTCCAAAAACCAGGTCCTCAAACGTAGAAGGAAATGCAACCAGCATGTTGGTTAGACCTCAAGAATACACACATGTTGTGGTGAGAAACCCCGTCTATAAACAAAACTTTATTTACAAAACAAATCCACTGGGTACAACCTCTGGTCTACCATTTTGTACTTGACTTTACTTAAATGATCACAGCTTCTGTAGATTTTCTTTCCAAACACTAAGAGTAAATAATTTCATTACAGCTGATATTTTAATACTAACAATACTTTCAACAACGCAGAGAGGTATAATTTAGTTTATGGATCTTTGCTGCACTCCCTGTCATCTGACCTCAGGCACACAAGTCAATATTAGTCTGCTGACTAAGACTCAGACACAAATGGAAACCTTTTAGCATAAAGCATCACTGATTCAAATCTGTCCCACAGCGCTGCTCCGCATCAAAGTTGCTACAGTCACCAAAAAAAAGAAAACCTGCTGCAGGGAAGCACTTTATTGATCCAGGTATTGGCTAGAAACATATCTGCCCCAAGCAGCTTCTGTGGTTCCCATGGGAGCAGCAGATAGGCGGGCGGGGGGGGGTGGGTGTACCACCAGTCTGTACCAGTCGCCCCCGGGAGACGGCTTTCATTTCATTTATAAACTGAAGATGGCAGAACAAAGACGAGTGAAGAAAAGTCTAATGGAGTTGTGTCGATTTCCCTTTCAGAGGGAAATCTTCTGTGAGGACACATGAAATACTGACCATAAATACTCACATGAGAATGTGAGCAACACATCAATCGACAGGGCAGTAATTCCACAAAGGACTGCAACTAAGGACGATCTGCTTTATCGCTAACCCATCTATTAATCTTTAGTCCAATGTCAGATAATGGTGAAACTTTTTCCATCACAACCTCTCAGAGCCAGAGGTGACATCTTCAAATTGCTTGTTTTCTCCAACCAACAATCCAAAACCCAAACATATTGAATTTACCAACAAGAAAAAAGGCACATTTGAGAAGCTGAAACCAGCAAATGTGCATTCATTTTATTGTAAATTTTGGGTGAGTAAAGTAGCTCTAACAGTGTTTGATTAAAGGAGAGGAGGCTTTGAATCTCGTCCTACAGCCGGAGATGGATTTCTGTAGCTGTATTTTAAAATATATAAACCACCATATATTCCATATGGCAGTAACATTTTAACGATGAGTCAATAGTCCTTCTTAGAGCAACCGAGACGAATCTCATGTTTCACGCTACATCAAACAAATGAAACGTTCAGCCGCAGTGAAAACATTCATCACATCAAGTTCTATTGGTTTATGACCTTCTCTGTCTTCGGTCTACTGCAGCTGCACAGTATGTACAGTAGGTCTAAATCAGTGGGAGGTGATATATAACATCCAAGGCCAGGGCTGTAGAGTGACAAGCCTGGGAAGCTGGTGCGATTCAGGTAACAGTGAACAGGACAAACATTCACAGCCAATGGATTACTCTTGAAAGCTACGTCAGCCAACCACACATACCCCCCACCACCTGAGAAAAGCCACCACAAAACAAATGAATGGGCTTTTCTGAGAAATTCCCACACATCTGATCATCTTTTACCATCACCACATGTGAACTTTCGAATCATGAAAAATGAATAATCTTGCTGAACAAAAGAAACTGTCCCACCTCTGTTGTCCAAAAGCCACTCAGCAAATACAAGATTTTGAAACTTGATCTGCAAATACAAAGTTAAATAAATTCATCATTCAGAAAAAAACGACACTGAAAATAATGAAAGCCTCTGCCAAACTTACATTAAAAAAAGGAACCATTCATTTTCAAGCACCTGCTTTCTATCTCACCCACATCTACCAGCGTGCAGACAGAGCCCATTTTTCAGAGCTTGAAAGCCTCGTTCTCCAAGGTACATCCAGTTACATGAAAGTGCTTTGAGCACATTAAGACTAACCGGAAACACATGCTGGAGGGTTTGTGTTGGCACATCGTTGTATACATGGAAGAATAATGGCTGAATACCGCTTGTATACTGAAGGAGTGAACTCAACAAAAATCTGAACTGTGTGAAAGCTTTACACTATTTTCATTGCAATAAACAGGACCAGACTTTCTCGCCAACATCTGTTGTGCTTCGGGCAAACTAACCGGTGTTAATCATGAAGCCACATCTGTCTGGAAAGTGCCGAGAAGCACTCCCACACTTCCCACCTCGTCCTTTCAGTTACAACCACAAGGATGTACATGCACATGAGCAAACAAGCACAAATACGACACACACACACATACACACACGTGTCTGCTGAGATGACGCATGAATCATTAATTACTTAATAAAAGGGTCTTGAATTATTCAGAATGATGTAGTGTAGTATGATGAGAGTAAATCAAAAATAAGGTGGTAAAGTAATCAAATCAACTTAGAGGACAAAGATTTATTTTAGAATGAAAGTGACTATTTACAACTTACTTTACTACTTGAGGTAACATGAAACTGCACATTGTCTAATTTCCTTTTGAAACTGAAAGATAAACAACCAACAGTACTGTACAGCTAGAACACATACACCCTTTGCAGGTGGTGAAGTTGGGGTTCAGTTTCCTGAAGTCTTACTCACAAAGTGCTGACAAGTGTACACCGTCATCACTGCTCATACCACAGGGCCCTCTCAGCCATAACTCTGGGCAAATACCACTGTAAGGTTAGTCAAAACTTCAGGCCCAGCGTTACCACAAACCATCCTGGTGCAGACAATGAGTAGTTGGTGAAGAGCGAGAACATGAACAAACACCTTTTACAGCTTCCTGTAAACTACTTGATCATCAGACCGCCGCTGTTTAGAAGGCTAACGATAAATATATAAAAGCAGGAATGCCTTTATAATATAACTCACATTAATCACATCCCTCCACTGGTTTTCATTGCCCAAACCTGACTTCCCTCAGGACCTCTGGCTAATGTTTAGGGGCACAGACGTGAGGCTGATTAACCTCGGGACTCCTGCCAGAGGAGCTCTGCCAGAGGAGCTCTGCCCTCTGGGGAAGGCAGGGCCGGACCAGTCCTCCAGGGTTGTCAGGTTTGGCACACTCCTCTCAAACAGGGACAGATATGGAGCTAAGTAGACAAATGCACGACACAAACACACACACACACACACAAACACACACACACACACAGCGACAGCGTGCCTTGTGTGGCGAAGGCTGCACTCTCAGGCACACCTTTTATTGGAGCCAGCAGAGCAAAGCCCAGCCGTTAAGGAGACTCCAACAGGGCACACAAACACATACCACAGCAACAAAAACATTTCAACCGTCGCCATGCCAGCTGAGCTTTCTATATACATAATGATTATAGAATGAGGGGAAGGACTTAATTTGATTAGTGCAGACACATAACTCTCTAATGCTAAAATGAACTTACTCCAAGCTGGAAACTACCGTCTATGTCAGTGTGCAGACACATCCAGTCAGGGACCCATGTTATTGATGACTAAAACTCCCTTTGAAACTTCCCCTGTCCGTATAAACTTTCGTTAACCTGAGGAGGTTTGGTTTGTGTCTCAACAACTGAAGAGATGACACATCACGGTGTCAGCTCTTTCCTCCTTTCCCTGTGTGAAATGTCATAAATGTATGAGATGGAGATATTTCATGATTCAGAGCTAAAATCTGCAACAACAAAAAAATGCTGACGGACCACAAAATGTGTTATGCAAATCACACAAAGGGAGTGTGACATGTGACACACACACACACACATTGAGGGAAGGTCAAGTATGAACTCACAGTGAGCGGCAGGGAGCAGACCACGAAGATGACAGTGATGAGCGCGAGCAGGACCAGGTGGTCCATCTCCTCCTCCCCCTGTCCGAACCAGGCCAGACTCAGCTTCCTCCTTCTCCCCGTCGACCCGACCGAGCCGCGCCGCATCATCTGGCTCCGGTGCATCTGGCACAGGCTGACAATCACTGAGCCGTTGCACACAAACACTGCAAAGATCAGCAGCGCCATGAGGGAGGAGTAGGACAGAGAGAAGGCCAGCACCAAGTTGGCCTGATCATCCCCTGTCGCATCCATGTCGATGAAGCACCACGTCCCCGGACAGTACTGTCTGAATTTGCCGTAGCCGCTTAATGGCAAGAGGCAGAAGGCTAAAGAAAAGAGGTAAATAAAGAAAAGAGTGAATTTGGCAAAGCTGCGCCGGATGTGCACAGAGTAAAAGTAAGGGTGGCTGATGGCCAGGCAGCGCTCCACGGCCATGGCGCACAGGATGAGCGTGGGCGCCAGGCCGAAGAAACTCATGGCAAAGCCGAAGAGGTTGCAAAGGCCTTCACCGCCCAGACTTATCAGGGACAAGTTGCGGGCGTAGCAGATGAACACAGGCGGGCTGAGGAGGCAGGTGCCCAGCAGGTCGGTGAGGGCCAGGCCGGTCACCAGGATGCAGAAGACAGAGGACCTGGAGCGATGCTCCTTCTGGTGCACTCCGAGGATGAAGAGAGCCAGGAGGTTTCCCCCCACACCAGCCAAAAACATGATGATGCTTGTTGCCGGCTTGCCATCCCCATTCACGGTGAGAGTGTCACTGCAGGTGGCGTTGAGCCATGATTCGTTTGAAAGCATGCTTTTGTTCATGTTGGACTTGCTGAAAAGAAATATGTCCGCTCAGTGTGGAATTGATAAAGAATCCCCAGACAACAAAGGGAAATCCTGACCTCTTGATACCATCCATTGGAAACAGAGAAGGCAGGCGTGTGTGGTGAGACCCATAATGCTGCCTTGACTAAAACATGAGTGGCATCATTTCCCTTCTCTGTCTGGCTCTCTTAGTTTGCAGACCGTTTTGAAATCTTCCTGTGAAACAAATAACACAAGAAAAAAAGCTGCTTAGTGCTTATAGGCAAACTCTCTCTTTCCAAAACTCTCATTCAACCAGGCTGGCGTCAGGTTTCCCCTCTTAGTACAGTTTATTAACGCCTTTCTGCTACTGCTGAAAATTAACCCTTAACAATGAACAACAATGTGAAACTCTGTGAAATCATATCACTAATAATCACTCACCTTTCACTGGCTCTGCCGGGACAGCAGCAATATTTCAGCGACTTCTTCTTCTGCTTGTTCTTCTTTTTTTCCACTCTCTCAGACTCCTGGTTTGTCAAATACTAAGCGCAACCCGAGCCAATATTGGGATATACGGAGTTTAAAAGTGCCGCTGCCGGTAAAGTGTCGGCCGATACACGGACAGAGGGAAAGACTGCACGAGCTCCGCGTCTGCTCCGCTCACTTTCTCCCACTGCTCCTCCCAGCCTCTGTCGGATCTACGTATAGTCCCACCCACTGTACTGGTGCACCCAGAGAGGCTGACAGACACTATTCAAAGGGACATTTAAATTTCAAAGCTAGGTTAAAGGTAAACATGTGGCAGAACTTCATTTGTTTCTACAGAATGAGTCATTTGTTGAGTCATTTGCCCGTTTCTTCCTTGTTTCAAGATATTGTATATGTTTGTGTCCAGAAATAGAAGCAGATAGAGCTGCAATATGAGCACACGTGGCTATAAATATCCCTCACTCAGATTTGTATTCTCAAGTTTAGACAAAAACTTCAAAACATATTAATTTAATACTGGAATATAATGGCATTTTATTGCAGTATGAAGTAAATAACAAAAGACAGACACCAATATGGAAATTATTAAATGGGGGGGGGGGGGGGGGCTCAGCTGTACTGAGAGAGTTTGGTCAGTGTTTGGCTTGTTCCCCATGTGAGCTCAAAAAAAAATGTAATCCAATTAGTCTCTTGTGTAAGTATTTAGTTTGGCAGTGTCGCATCTTGGTTTTTAAAAAGGTGTTTTGAATAGCCTTAATCTCGGCTAGTTTACATTTCATGCAGCCTTTGGTACAACTCAACCCTGAAAGGGTGAAGCAGTGCTTTGGCTGAACATGAATGCCATAAATGCTCTGTTGCCCTGCTGGTTTATGCTTCACTTCTGGAACCTTTACTTTCTGTTACATTTGTGCAGCCTTTGGTAAAATACCTGAGTGCAAAGAGAGTGAGGTAAATCCTCCAACAATGTGTTTGCTCTGGAAGGGACTAAGAGGTTTTTCTACTTCTAATTATGCTGTCAAATATTTGAAAAACCTACAGAATGTCTGATAAAAGAGAAAAGCTCCTTTACAAGTCATCATTTACGTGGTAAAACTATTGCATTCAAAATCTGACCTAAGTAGAAGTTCAAACAAAAATACATAGTACAGTTAAAGTACTCGTTATGTAGATTTCACCTTTCAGAGTGTTATATTATCATATAAATTGTATTAGATTGATTACTGGCACATTAGGTTGTTAATAGCATTTAATGTTGTAAATGGTGGAGCTAATTTTAACTGCTTTATATATTGCTTGGAAATCTTACCTATAATAATCATATTTTACAGATCAGATTAGCAGAGTAAAAGTATAAAGTGGCATCGAATGGAAATCATTTACTTTGTTTTTCTCCATCACTCAGTGCTTTGTTGTGTCATTTTCAAATTTAAATCTCTGGTCCCAAGGGAGTGTGACCTCATTCATTTGTCCACCCATTTGTGGATGTTACACAGATGTTGCTAAAACTTGTTATAATGGATCTGATTGGCCCAGGAAAGATGCTGCAGTTACAGCCGACAGTTGCTTTGTATGTGTGTCTTGACCATATTACACCCGTTACAACTTACACCGTTATAATTATACTTATTATTTATTTATCATTCTTATTGGTACATGTAGGTTAATGTACCACTATGTGATTCCCAGCGTACATCTCCCAACAGCTAAAGCAAACTGCTGTGATGATGTGGGACATCAAACACACATAATGAACACATCACGGTTTCCACAGAAGCAGGATGTAATAATAATGAAGTTCCAGAGGAGCCATTGCTGCTCTCCCTAATGGTTTCTTTTCATGACACCTAAAACAAGATGTGGCACCAAGAAAATAGCCATGAACACAAACTGCTGCGTAGTAATTACATTTCAGTGATCAGTTTCCACTCTCAGTAATTCCCCTCCCTTGCTCGCTTCCTGTTGCTGTTTCTGTAATTGGTCGAACGCAATGATAACAGCGCAGTGCCAGCGTTCAGTTCTGGACGGAGTAATGGAGAACAAGTTTCTCCTAGTGTTACACTGTGTAAATGAAAGTGTTGATGCACAGTTACACAGCTGGTAGTGGGTGGCGCTGTGATACTGTTAAACAAAGACATGCAGATATTTGTTTTTAATCCTCTTCTTAGTTTCACTCTGTCTCTCCAGCCCTCACTCCCTCCCTGACAAACAAAGCTCTATTTTATGTTTAACTACCACAAGGCACCTTAAGACGTGGATGGCACGCGGGGTGTTTACAGTTGCACTGTCCATTAAACAAACCAGGCTGGCACCTTTAAATAAACAGCAGACATAGATGCTCAAAACAAATGCAGACATATTGGCACACTTCCCCCAAACCAGCAGACTAGTTTGTGAACATACCTGAGACACGGAGATCATAACACTTGGCAAATTTACACAAGTTCTTATGGTGATACGTAAACTGTTTACAATAAGTGCAGCGAAGCATCAATTTACAATAGAAGCTGCTGGTGTTCGGTTGTATGTGTATGTTGCTAATTAAAGAGTAGATGGTTGTGGTGCCTCAAGTTTCATTGAGACCAAACACGCAGTTCAGGTGAAATGGATGCTCAAAATTAAGATGGATGGCTGATGGATGTATATATAGATGAATGGGTGAATGGATGGATGAATAGATAGGTTGATGATGGATGGACAGACAGATAAATAAATCAATGGATGGAAGGGGGTGGATGGATAGATGTTGATTGGGTGGATGGATGAATGATGGATGGATTTATAGAGGGATGGATGATGGATGGATGGATTCATAGAGGGATGGATGATGGATGATGGATGGATGGATGGAAGATTAGTGGACAGATGAATGGATGGAGGGATGGGAGGGGGGGTTGGTGGATGAATGGGTGAATGGATGGACAAAGTAATGGCTAGATGGATAGATGATGAGTGGATGGGTGGATGGATAGAGAGATGGATGGAAAAACAGAACATTGTAACTTCCTGTTGGCACCAGTTGAGAAAAAAAATCATGCAAAAGGAAAAAACAAGTCACGCTGTTCGAGCTATAAAAGGCCTTCGTCATACATTAACCACGCACATGTTTCGACATGGGGTGCCATCATCGGAGTGAAACATGAAAACACAATGAGAACACTTCAATCTGTCTTACATCAGTACACTGACTGGGATCCAAACTACAGACGAATGTTTCTGCTTTCTAGTGACTGCTAGAAATGTAGTTATCATGGGTAGTGTAGTGTCACTAGTCACAGGTCTCTGTCACTAGCAACACTCTGCTTTCAATTAGGGATGAAAGACAGCCAAGACCGAAATTTCCTGGGATCGATATATTTAATTTAGTCATAAAACAAGTTAAAACAAGTGTCTTACTGATGCTGGTTCTCTTCCTGAAAATGACCCATTTATGTCAGTTGCTTTCTTTGCTGCAACTCTCAAGTGACATTCATGTTCACTGTAACTGGTTACCGTAACTACCCGTGATACGACATTCAAGTACGTTCAAGAACTGACTCAGCATGAAGAGCTGAGAGATTATCCACGGAATCAAAACAAAAATTAAATTTGATAATTTGAAAAATTAATTAAATATAGAGTGCATAAGTATGGCCAGTAACTTGATGCACAGACTGCTACATACACTAGTGTGTGTGTGTGTGTGTGTGTGCGCTTTGTCTGGAGCTGTCTTACCAAAAGATGGATCTGCTTGGTCTGGTACACATCATTTCCTCCTTCAATTGAATCCCAGAGAAAACCGGGTTCCCATCCTCTCTATCCTTCTCTATTAAATGAATGAGGTGCCACATGTCAACCTATGGCTTGGTTTCCGTCAGTAAAAGCACCACCATTTGCTTGCTGGTGTGAACATGAATGATGAATGTCACTTGAGGGTTGCGGCAAAGAAAGTTAACTGACGTAAAAGGGTCATTTTCGGGAAGAGAACGAGTATCAGTAAAAAACTTTTGCACATTTATCATAACTCATTAATCTCTGAAAAACGGTGGGATTATCACGTTTGACTAGAATTACGAAACATACGGAGCCCAGGGGATTTCAGTCTCGGCTGCTTTCATCAGTAATTGAAAGCAGAATGTTACTGGTGACAGAAATCAGTAGAGATCTGAAAAAACTCCCAATTTTAATTCTGATTTGACACAGAAAAGGTCACATTTGACGTATGTATGTATGTTGTGTATAACGTAGTGTGTGTGTTATCAAAATATATTCAAAAATGCAGCCAACACATACTGTTACAGGTCCAACTCACCCTCGTCGCACACCATGTGTGTGAGAGAGGGAGAATGTAAGAGAGAACAAAAAAGGTTTCCATGTCTTTGCTTGTTTTTTCTACTAGCATGCGGCCTGATTGCCGTGTGCTTCCTCTATAATTATCACAGCGTGTTTTCATTCATTGATAAGTATCAAGTCTATAAGTCATGGAAATGTTAATCACCAAATAATTGAATTAGCCAGCACATGTTTTCAGCTGTGCATGTCACAATGTCTGAGAGGTTTTCGCCTCCCAGGACTTCAGTTCTTTCTTTGTGTTTGTTTTTACATTCAGAAAACCAGCGATGCAAAACCGGTTTTAAGATCCATAATGGTAAACACTGTCCAATGAGCCGGAGCTGACGCTGACTGCAAAGGCTTCAGCTGGAGATGGTGATGGAGATGCTGCTGATGTGAACAATGAGACCATACACACACACAAGCACACATGGTTGACACATACTTTAATAATATTGATATTTTGGGAGTATTTGAGTATGAGTTACTCACCAGTTCTGCTGATGTCCAGATATAATTGTGACATCATACGTTTACCAGAAGATGGGCAACTTCAGAAGTCCCAGTATTTTTTTATGCTCACTTAATCTTTCTGTATACAGTATTTATTTGTAATGTCCTGCAGTTTGATCACTCTAATTACTGATTGCTGATTTCTCACCAATTGGTTGACCTCTTCAGTACAGCTGCTTTTAATAAAGCACAAATTACGATCAGAATTTGAGAGCTTGCTAGATTAAGATTCAAAGGTTTGTCTTGTGCAACAGAAGAAGTATACAAGAGTATCACAAATCACAATCTGTACAACATCTACATACAATTCTTAGCGTGCTGTCCTCTCTGATTTCCATCTAGAAAATAAAGACAAACCTCTCATGTTCAAAATATAGAGGTAAAACAGGTAAAACTGGAAGACTGGAAAAATAACTGCTCCACTGTGACTTGTTTGCAGAAAGTTGACTTTGACCCCTTAGACAATACACATGTGCCTATAATACAGAAATAATGAGCCAGGCCAGCTTTGGCTTTCCTTGTTTGATGAAAGTCAAACCATAATGAAATCTGAAGATGTTTTCTCTGCTAACTGAGGTTGTTTTTTCAGGAGTTTCACTCGCTGTAGTCTCTGCCTAAACAGGCCTCGACTGGCATGGACGACGTCTCAGACTGTGCTTCTCGCATACCAAATGACATGACAACATATCAACAACATATTAAGTAATGTACAAACTTTGATTATCTCTCTTAAATAAAAAGTTGAAATCATGCCTAAAACATAAATACAGAAAACTATAGACACAGGTATTTTTCTGTTCTGTGTTTAAGATTCATACTTTTCAAGAGGCAATTTGGCCGATGTAAGGCCTTAGTATGCTTTAAATAAACACTCTGAAACTGTCAATACGTCAAGCACAGCCATGTCATTCAGGTATTGGCCAGGTGTGCGGAGTAGGGTTTGACCTTTTCTCTTCTTCATTCCTCACACAACTGCTTTCATCACTTTTCGTGTGTACAAACAAATGCTACACCATGAATGCTTTGAAGGAGAGTCCATCTGAAAGTGTGCGCTGTTTCCCTGTATTCCCCACTTCATTCAAAATTCATTCCATCAAGAGTATAAAGACACAGTAAAGACACTAAATTCTTGGGAAGAGATAGTGGAGGCAGTGGGATGCAGCTGGGAAGGTTTTGCACCTTTGAGAGCACTTTCAGTATAAACACACAGTATGATCTAGTTCGGTTGAAGCATATTGAGGTCAGTACAAATATGCTAATTGATGCATTGTGAGCTCTGAGAAATAGAAAATAAAATACCTAAGATGATACCGAGAAAAATCCAGACTACTTCTACTGAACTCTTAAGTAGATGTATATTATATGCCACAAAGTGGAAGAGTCAACACTCTCACAGTAAAATATCACTTCAGCCCTCCTCTGCTCCTTAAGACAGGCTGAAAGGCTGCACATATGTAGTTCCCCTTTCTAGTAGTGTTTAAAGTAAGAGGTTTTCACTTCTCCTTCCATTGTCTTTCAGCTTTCTGCGAGGATGCAGGAACAGGCTCTGATGTGCGGATGCAAACAAGTTGGGTTTTCGTGTCCCTCTCTTATCTCTCACAATATTCAGTCATGTGATGATAGACACACCAACAAAACAACAAAGCATGCACTACAAAAAAGTTTTCCGTCAGATATTGTTTTTAATGTGAACATTTTGCCTGCAGCAGGTATCCGTACTGTGAATCCAAACATTTAAATTAGCCACGACGTTTCACACACACACATATTCAGGACTCATTCAATTATAGTTCAATTACAGTTTTGACCTTAGAAACAGCTGTAGACAAAACAATCTCAGCTCAATGTCTATGTACTCGCTTGTTCTGGAGCTTTTGACCATACCTCATGGTTTTCATCAGCAGTTGTCCTGGAGTTGTATGCTCAAACCTTTTGTTATGCTGAGAACTTTTTATAGGTTCTTGTCCATATTTTAAAGGCTGAGCTTTATGGCTCATTCATTCAAACTCAACAGGAGACGGTCGAAAACTCCAGAACATGCAAGTAAGTGGACCTTGAGTTGAGAGTGTTTTGCCTGCTGTAAAATACCTCCTACGTGCATCCAGAATGTGTTTTTAAAATCTTTGCTGCTGAACGAAACGTAGAGCAAACGCTAAACATCAAAAACACAGTTAAGCAGTTTTCAGTATCGGCTTAGTTTTCTCTAAATATTTTTATTTTTTTCATCACACATTACAGTATTTAGAAAGCCAAATGTGGTCCGTAAAGAAAAGGGCCCTGGTGGTAATTTCCCATTTATGATGATAGAATAATAAAACTCTGAGAACAAACCATTTGAGCCCAAGGGAGGATATTCTCAAAACTAATGTTTTTTTCTTTGAGCGTCCCACATCAATGTCTTTTATTGATTCAAGCTCATAGTTTTCCAGGCACGACTCATCCCTAATCTCATTTTAAATACCATCATCATTTTCTAAACGGCAGCAGTTTTATTAACATTAGGTTTTAATAACCCAGGGCCATTTTAATTTTGGAAACTGATAGGAGAATATTATGTCTATGAGATTATTGTTTATTAAAATGTTGTATATAAGCATTTGTCTGTGTGATAGTGAGCTACAGTCATAACACAGCACAATCAGGCCGTGATAGCACACAACAACGACTGAAATGTTGTGCAAGAGACAGTGATTACATAATAATGTACATGTACAATGATACCACAAAATGTAATACTTGATGCTAACATATTACACATCTTCTCAGTCAAGTTGTTACTTGAATACTGAGTTACTCTTTCCAAGCACACAATGAACTTTTGTCATCAAGTATTCTGTGGAAAGGTCCATACGTGATGTCCTTTAGGACGGTTTTAGCCGGTTTTAGGTTTTCTTGTTTTCTATGAAACTGAAAAGGTGGAATTAGCTTGAAACTAGAAATGGAAAACAAAATTGGATGTCAAATGTATAATATATAATTATATATTTATTTATATATTCATAATTTAGTTGTCAGATATCTGTGTTTAGTTGAAAATTTGTCTCCTATTACATAACATCTGGTTTTCAATGCAGCGGTAAATGAATACGCCTGTGTGTGTTCTTCTAGAGAAATGTTCTTCTTGTGACATGCTGGGCAAAGATGTGAGAGGGGATCAAGTATAGCTGTAGATGTGGAACCAGACACACCAAACCGCTGAAACAATGCATGCCGACTCTGTACGTGTTTGTTCCTTCTGATTAATTCACCACAACAGCTGGCTTGATGAGCAGAGGATATGCTGTGCATCGTTTCTCCTCAGTTTACTTATATTTGTCCTAACAAACAGGTGCAAATCAGAACAGCCTTTCCAAATGCCCGTCCTGTTTTCACGAAGAAAGAGATTCTGTTGATGAATGATGAATTGTAAATGAACTGTACAAACATATTATTCCTAAAATAGTTGAGAGTTTGCATTGTTCAGTACAGTTTACATAATACTCCACAACCCCCTCCCGCAGGCATAATGTGAATGAAAAGGAATACTCAGTGGTTCTCAAGCAAAGGGGTTATTAGGTTACATTGCATTATGCACACAATTACGGGTAGTGGGTGTGGTGCACCCAAGCAAACACATGA
Organism: Enoplosus armatus; assembly: GCF_043641665.1. Lineage (NCBI taxonomy): Eukaryota > Metazoa > Chordata > Actinopteri > Centrarchiformes > Enoplosidae > Enoplosus > Enoplosus armatus. The sequence goes on along the minus strand of NC_092184.1, from coordinate 13,869,823 downwards.
ATAACTTACCATACAATTCATTCACGCACACGCGCGCGCACACACACACACACACACACACACACACACACACACACACACACACACACATATTCATAAACACACACACAAACACACGTCTTATTTCTGCGTTTTAAGAGAGAACTGGCCGGCTAAAAAAAAAAAAATGCTGTATTTAATCACCTTTCACTGAAAACATTTCTAAATGATTCGTTCATTCAGCTGTTCTCAGTTATAGTGTCTTATCTCCTTCCTGCCTCTGCCACACTGCATGTGCTGCACTGTTCACAAATCCGACGTAGGTAGGTGAGGTAGAAGATGATGAAACAACACCACCTAGTGTTGAGGTTGTGGTCAAATCCTTTGCTTCTTTACCATGTTTGGGGTGGCAAGTTTTATGGTGTATGGTGTCTATAACGTGACTAATTTGACCTGTATGTGTGTAATATGTCAAAGGTATTTCATAAGAGATAACAGTGCGGATTGGAGGCTTGGTAAGAATTGTGGCCAACAGTGGTGGAAAGTAGTAAAGTAGTAAGTATTTACTCAAATACTGTACTTCTGTACAATTTTAAAGTACATTTCAGAGGGAAATATTGTCCTTTTTAGTCCATTACATTTACTTAACAGCTATAGTTACATTTCAGATTATGATTTTACATACAATCGCATGATCAAATTATTATTATATTTGTAATAAACTATGCAGAAGAAAAAGTTAGCACTACCTCAACCGACTACATCAGATTGTACATGAATGCATCAGTAATACATTCTAAACACTTAATATACAATACAAACAGTTCCAAACACCTAATATTAGCTAATACTAATAAGTGCGGCAAGAGTACTTCTTCCACTACATCATCTACCAGTGGTGGAGGAAGTATTCAGATCTTTTGCTTAAGAAGCATTAATTAATTGGTCGGCATGGAGCTAATTTTAACAGCTTTATATACTGTGTAAGTATAAAGTAGCACAAAATTAAAATACTCAAATAAACTACAACTTGTACTTAAGTATGTGCTTGAGTAAATTTACTTAGTTGCTTTTCACCTCTGGAGATAATGCCACAGATTTGAGGCCTTCTGTAAAATAAATCGAGCTCCACTAACACCCCCGTATCAGCTACTACTGGACACTCCCTGCATGTATGATTTATATTCAGAGTGCAGCTGATAAAGCCACAATATCATTTAAAAATATCTCTATAGCTCTCGCTGCTCTCTGTGAGAATTGTACTATTGCATGACCCAGTGGGAGCTGCACCAGTGAGCTCCTCCAGTCCGTCATTACACAACCACAGAGGGATAATCACACCTGCCTGTGATGCTGCAGTTCTTATTGTCCTGCTGAGTGTGCTCCTGTTTCCTAATTCATTTACTTTATCTACTTAATCACACGATTAGCATGTGGACACACACATGGTCTACCTGCTCCAGATAAAAGCCCATCCTGATTGGGTCTTGATTTTGCCTGTCAGCGAGAAGGCGAGCACTCCTCGTTTGCATTTAGAGCGCGTCTGTGAGAGGTCGTGACCCCAGATGACCTGGATTACCGCAGGCTCCTGTAGCAATCTCATGAGCCACTAAATATAGCCTGTGCCTGGGATGGTTTCTCCAGTGAAGGGTTAGGGAGAGCTGCCCTGACCCAATCTGAGACTGTCTGGGATTAGTGCTCCTTTCTGGCACAGGGACCTGGCATTTGTAAATGTCATAGGCTTTAAACCGATAGAAACAGGAAATGTAGATTCGTGTTAGATTAAACATGACAGTGAAACGCAGGTGAAGTAAAGCTCAGTCAATTTATTGATTTATGGAAAATATATCACATCTTTACATTTTTGAGATACCTTCAGAAGTTAACAGTCCATTTACCATTTACTTCCCGACATCTGAATGAAAGTGAACCAATTTGGAACGCCTCAAAACAGAGCAGTACTTCAGTTTCGTTCTTTGAGGAAGTCGTAAGATACCTCAACTAACCTGCTTCTTACATTTAGCCAACTGTTCAAAAACCTACCACAGAAACCAATGTCACATCTAAAGCTTAATTCTTTGCTACAACCCTATTTCATCCCTATCGGAAAGTCCCATTCTAGTACCCCAAATGAAACACATCACCCCCACCACATGTAGTGTTTGTGAATATACAGTATATGTATTCTGTTCAGTAAAACAGCAAGCAGGTTGAAGTTTGAATCACCGGACTACAAATCGAAGATCAGACACCAACAAGGACGAGAAATGAGTGTAACATATGAGTTGTTATAGCAGCAGCAACAGTGACATTTGGTTTATTTTTCTTCTTTTAGAACAAAACCTTTTAAATATCCACATGGTTTATACCAAAGTGCAAATATGTTCAACTGCATGTATTTTTTATGTTATCATATTAAGTCGATTTATTATATTCTAATGAACTACGAGTCTTGCAAGAAGGTTGAGGCGTATTAAGAGTATTATGGCACATTTCAAACCCAAAGAGAAAACATGTCACAGATCATTTACTACAACAATAGGCAATGCAAACTTTACGACACACTAATATATATATATAGATATATTTGGTGACCAAAGTTTGTCATCAATACATTAATATTTGAGAACACATTTATAAAGCATTACATCAATATTGTATGATCAGGATATCTGTTTGCAATATATTAACTGCAGTCCTCAAGTGTGTTTTCTCAATAATCATCCTGAAGCAATACAACATACTACTGTCTCCAATCAGTGCTGCAGGCAACGTAAAGCCCACGACTTAAAACAAGACAAGTTAACATCCCCAAGGGGAAAAAAAACATCAGCACTTTTCAGTTTCTCGTTCTTGTCCGAACTCTTCAAAAGGTATAAGAATGCTCATCTCCAACCGAGCACCCATGAACACCCTACGTTGCAACTATTTGCTCTTGCAATAATCAATAGTGACACAAATTTTACAGATATATAGCTATATAGTAATGTATATACCTCCAGTGTGTACACAATCTGACCACTACCTCTGATGGCATCAGAGCCTCCTTGATGTGACAAGAAATCGCCACAGAAAGGGTGCATGCAAGAAGAGTACTCAATTCAGTATCTAAAGAATCACCACTGGTGCAGTTTTCTTTGTTGAATATTAGAAAGAATTAAATAGCCAACTTCTCTATACGAACTGTGGCATGGGTTCCCATCCCTCTGCCTTTTCAGTGTTGCTCTTTCCTCTAAATTAATCAGGAGCTGGGTGACTCAGCAGAATCTTGGTCTGAAGTACAGGGCTTTGGCCCTCTTAAAGCTTGGTCCATTAACTTCTCTAGGGATTATTCTGTTGGGTGTTTGCTAAACAGATACCTTAGAAGTAGTTGGATGTACTGAAGCACAAATTGCAAATTTCTACAGATAAGTGATTTTGGGGGGAAGTTTGTCTATCATTTGATAATTGTTCCTTTTTTTTGGTTCTTAAAGACAGTGATCTTAGGAGGACAAGCAACATTGAGAGAAATGTCAGTGTTCTCTTCACTTGGCAGTCATCATCTGGACAAACTCTGCAAAAAGAACAGAAAACAAAATCGATAAAATGATGTGAAAGTCCATCATAAAGGTTATGTTGCAACTGGCATTTTTCCTGGTTTCTGTAAGCAAGTAACGTAACAATAAATGTGTTCCTTGTTCTAACAGGATTTTAGTAAAAACACAAAGATTACATTTTAGTAAAAACAAGTCAAGTGGCAAAGAGAAGAAACACAAGCAGTTGCAGAAACAACATCTCACCCTCATAGTTGACCTGACCATCACCATCAATGTCAGCCTCACGGATCATTTCGTCCACCTCCTCATCAGTGAGCTTCTCCCCTAAGTTGGTCATGACGTGCCGTAGCTCTGCTGCACTGATGTAGCCGTTACCATCCTGCAGATGGAAAAGAATTACTGTTATTGTATTTATCTACCATATTACATAGAAGCTAAAATGTTTCTACTATGATGTCCTAGGTCAGCTAGATCAGATTATGATTTGGCTGAATTGTACTTCTTAAGCCTCGCCTGTACTCAGAACTGAATGCTGAAAATTAGCATGTTAGCATGCTAAAGATTATCATTCAGCTAGCAGGGAGACGCGTGAAAGGATTTTTTTTATTTTCTAAACACAGTTAGCTTGCTATAACAACTAAATAGCTAATTTTGTAGAGTGGTGCTAGTTAATATTCTCAGTCTACTCAGTCCTAACGTACCTTGTCAAAGACTCTGAAGGCTTCTCTGATCTCCTCCTCACTGTCTGTATCTTTCATCTTTCTGGCCATCATGGTCAGGAACTCAGGAAAGTCAATTGTACCATTACCTACACAGTCACACAAACAGAAAGAGGTTAGAGTAATAGTGTTACTTTGGTCACCAAGTAATTTCACTGAATATCAATCCAAGAGGACTTAACACTTTCATGGCGCATAATATTAAAAGGAAATACCCCACATTTTTATTAACTACCAAAACAGATGCAGCTACAAATACGGATTGTATGCAGTCTAGAGTAGAGCTCAACCAATACATCTGCATTGCAGATACTACTGGCAAATTTGAGCTTATCTCAGACATCGGTATCTGTGTCCACAGCATTAACATGAAGTACACACATATTACATAGTTTATCAGCCAAAGAGCACTGACAGGAAGTTTACAGGAAGTACTTGTACTTATACCCTAAATATCTCCATAGTGTATATACTGGTGAAACTTTCCACTATTTTGTTTCCAGCAAGAGCAACTTTTGATATGAGGATGATATGTAATTTTCTTGTGTGTCTGAGCTTTTCCTCCTCACCATCAGCATCCACCTCATTGATCATGTCCTGCAGCTCAGCCTCAGTGGGGTTCTGTCCCAGAGAGCGCATCACAGTGCCCAGCTCCTTGGTAGTGATTGTACCATCACCGTCCTTGTCAAACAGCGAGAATGCCTCCTTGAACTCTGTCATTTTACAGAAAAAAACAATGTTAGTATGCCATTCGCATTCGCATCGACACACTTTCATGTGAGCTTTTCATGTGAGGTTTCATCCTGGGACTCTTGACGTAAAACCTTACTGGTTTTCAGTTTAGCTATATCATCAGGGTCTGATTTACAACTACAGAAGCCATGTGAATGTAATTAACTAGTTTGTATGATAAGACCATAATCAGGACCACCATCTGCATCTTAGACACCTTAGTTTCTTGGGTTTGGTGGTGAATTAAGTAGCTGCTAAACCTAAAACCCAACATGATTAAGGTATGCACTCACCAGCAATCTGTTCCTCAGTCAGCTGATCAGCCTGTCAACAAAAAATGAGACATTGATAAAACATTTATAGGCCAAAATAAAAATAATCTTTTGGGCTGGCCTATTAATGATAAATATTATATTTAAATCATAAAATGTATTTAGGACAGACTTAGTTCTGTATACCGCTAAAATGTTTAATGTTATAAAGCTATTGAATGTTAAACTGGTTAGTTGAACTTCCAGGTGAGTTCATTTGACATTATGATAGGGCAGACAAATAATACACAGCTACAAATGCCAAGGATCACACAATAAGTCCTAGACTTATTTTCCTTGTGGATGTTGATGTAAATAGAGTAATAGTGGTGCAGGTGGACTGGAAACATTATACATTGTTCAGCAGCAGTAACCCACAATTGCCCAGTGTTGGAATAAGCCCCTGCCCCCATGTACACGATACAAGATTTTTTGGAGTATTGAAAATGATCTAAGCATTTGTGAAGACCATTGCTCTCAGGGTACGCCAACTGTAAAAAAACAAACAAAAAAAAAACTATTATTCTTTGTTGAAACAATTTAAGTAAAAAATCTCACAAGTTGAAAAACAGTTTTTGATTTCTTCACTGATGGCATCTATGGCTGGAGTTGCTGGAACACCTCAACAGAAATCTGTAAGTCCAACTATTAGCTACTTCAAGAGACGTAACATAACCAAACTTAGTCGAAAAACATTTTCCATCCAATCCAGTACTCCTTGTCCAGTTTTCCTATGATTTCCTTGAAAAGCTCCTAAACAAGAGATGTGAGAGGGTGTTCAAGGTCTGGGCTTTCATTTGAGTTCACCATAACCATGATACTAGCTACACATGCTGGGGTAACCTGGTTACTATCATACTGTGAACAGGTAACAAGTGACTGATCGCTAAGGCTTCATAAATCACTTTTAATTATATGTTAAACACGACTGTAGTACGTTTCAGTCTTTTATAAACTATTTTTATTTTCAACTCAACACATAACAGGACATCTCAGACAACTCACAATCGAGATGATCTTGAAGGAAAAGCAAAGGACATTTGAAAAAAAAGGGTTAGGGTTACAAAAACAGAGGTGCTTTTAATCTTAGGTTCTTAGTTCTAGCATAGCTTGTGCAAGTGCAAGTAATGCCCATCTCTTCATATTTCCCTTTTCAAGGTAGTGTTCTGTCCTGATAAGACGCAAAATCCTAAATAAATAACTCCACTTGTTCCAAACAATATGGATAATGCTACAGGTGTAATTTGTCAAGTGTCTATGAATGATTAAAAGAAATCCACCGTTGCAATCTCACATCGACATGACATAAATTCAAGTTCACCACAGCCGCTGTTTTTTTGTGAAGAAACAAACTACCAACTGTCAACAGTCACCAGAGTTATTTGATGCTCAAACACAAATTTTGGGTGAATAGGACTTTAAAATCTTTCGCACAATGATTATAGAGATGAAATGAGGAGTGCCTGCAGCAGACTCCACTGTGTAAACAACCTACACAAATCCATGCCAATGCAAATGCACTGTAAACAAACTAATTCAAAACAGACTGTGACATTATCTGACTGCTGGACCCAGACAATGCCCATGACTTAGCTAAATCCTATACAGATGGCAAAGCAATAAAAAAAAACAACAACCTCTAAAGTCATAAAATAGATAGACTCATATTGCTTGCAGATGACTATTTTACACAAACCCACAATGCTAAGATCTGTGTGTTGTCCATACCTGCTGCTCTTAGATAGGTTTCTACCACTTTCACTAAACATAAATAAGTTTGCATTCATACACCCAATTAATGTTTCAACTTCATCCGAGATGTCATTCTGCCCCCCTCGTGAGGTCTTACCAGGCCTGTCTAAGTCAGTCAACATGCCCACTTCAGGCTGAGAAAGTGTGATGAGGGACGGGTATAAATACTCCACAGCCCGAAATACACACGCCTGCTATAATTAGTGAGACACGAACAGGGTCGCCAATGTAGCACACTGAATATCACCGCAACTAACCACCTCTTTGTATCCTTTTTACTGAACAGATGTGAGGCGCGGCTTATTACCATAGACTAACCTCTGTGCCAACTGTTGCTAGACAGTGCTTGTTGCTTTGTGTCCATCCTTCACAGTATCAGGAAATTATTCTCAGGTAACTTGGAAACAACTGGCATGGTCAAGCATAACAAGAACTTAACTGCTGCATACAATAAAACCCACCAGCCTGCAATAATATAGGACTAATGTCAGCTAAGTGTTGAAGATAAGCTGATAATGCTAATTGTCATACAGCCTAAGGACTCATTTTATTAGTGTACAACTAAAAGTTGTAATTAAGCAACTAAATCAGTTAAACTCATGCAGCTACAGAGCTAATGCATGAAATAAACAAAAATCTTGTTTCCATTGTGTCTGTGTGCTATTGCACTACAGATGAAGAATAAATTAATTTCTAACAATGCCTTGCCTTTTCAAAACCAAAGAGATTAAAGCTAACATTTCTGTAGCTTGAGGTGGTGGTAACGCCATGTGTTCTTCGAGTCAATTTCAATGAGTCACCGTGTTGGTTGGAGGGGGTGGGGGTAAAAAAGAAGGGAGCAAGACAGACTGCAGAGTATCTATTCTGTCCACCGCCAAGCAATTCAGTGGTGCTGAAGCAAGCAGTGTCTGGATCAGAGCACAGCACAGTTGAGTGTTGGAGGATTTGTGCAGCTGCTGAGAAAAGCAGTATTGCTGCCTTTCAACTCGCCAGTAAACAAAAGACCATATCACATATTCTTATGTCGAGTACAGAAAACTAATTTTCTGATGCTGATTTCTAATTTATACAGTCAAGACACACAAAATCTGTTTGGCCAGCATGTGACTGATATTGTAGCATGATCCAAGTTTTCTTACTTGGCAGACAACAACATCTATCACAGACCATGTGTCTGTTCTTTCACAATACAGAGAACAACAGTAGTGGAAGATATATGAGACACAATGACGGGGATTCATTTGGAGTGCCACACTATGGCTTTTTTTAAATATATATATATATATATATATATATATACTTAGTTCCCATTTTGGAGGGTGCACTGCGGGTCCTGACAGCACTAACGTTACTGCACCAAGCATGGTTTGGTTCAATGCGGGGAAGGAGGGGTGGCAAAGAGGATCATTCAGCAGGAGCAGAATGCGGTGGCGCAATACGTAACGGAGGAGATGCTGCCATGGTGGTGTTGCGAGAACACATAGTACAAAATGTTGCAACATAACCCTCATAATCTTCATGCTATACGCAAACAATTGTTGCTAACGGTGAGCAGCATACTACTACCTGTGAGCTGTGTTCTTATGTAATCGCAATTGTTGGCGATTACAACCATTTTTTCGCTTGTTGCGCATGTGACACTATATTCAAAAACACCCTGCTGCTGCTGTGCCTGCAAGAGGTACAGCCCATGTTGCAGCAACTTGTTATGTGAGATGTCAAAATGTTAGTTAGCAAAGACAGTTAGCCGGAGTTTTGATATCCGTCTTGCAAGATTAACGACATGGGTTTCAAGATCACGTTAACACTGGACGGTCTATTTTTACACAGCACCCCCTTCTCCACCACCACCACGCCCACTCTCGACTCAAAGCAAACGACAAAAACGCTGCAAACCTTGCTCCGAGCATGGAGGATAAACCACAGCATTTTCAAACACTTGCGCAAATCAACTAAATTACTGATAGCTATGACAATACAGCAGGAAACAGACCGCCTGTTTCCTCTCACACCACGACGTGTATGCTGCGCAGTTTTACACACACTAATAAAGAAAATGGTTATCTCTCATCAACTGCTGAGTACATAGAAAACCACCGACCAAAATGACAACTAAGTGATTGTATGTAGTTAACTTAACGTTTTAAATTATAGCCGTCCGCATCTTGAGTAACGTTATGTGTAGTTTTCTTGCTAGTAACATCAAAAACATTAGAAAGCTATCATTAGCTTAAATTGGTTCATTAGATGACTAGTGGAGAACATGCTGTAATGCAATAACGATTACTTTGTGGCAGTTATTTCGAGACCGTCGATGTTAACGATAGCTAGCTAGCAGTGCTACTCACGTTAACCTTAGCAAGCCTGTACTCACCATTGTCCCGTTGACTTTTCAAGCTCCGTGAAGATGACAAAATGTGTCCAATGTAAGGTTTTGTATTCACCTTATTTAGGAGACAGTCCCTCTAATGAAGTACTTAATTGATATCAAACTTTATTTTAATATATGTTTCGGGAAATCTGTGCAGACTATAATCCCGGTGTTGCACTAGAGTTGCCCGGACCTCAATCCAGCGACGCTATGTGCGGTGCCAGTCTTACTTTGAGTACTGTATCCTTCCGCCGGTACACCTTTGGTCCTCCCACTCAGCGAATTGCCAAAATACTGAACACTGCACATGTGTTTTAATTGCAATGCGTGTTCACTATTCATTACTTAATGTCAATTTGACACATAAAAAAGAGCAAAAACCGCAATTCTTGTTGCTCTATATGAACGAAGCGCAAAGATATCACCCCCACCACCTAGTCTCCAGAAGGGATACAGTATGGAAGATTAACAATGTCTAATACAGTTGTGAAGTGGCAGGGGCCGCCGGAAGAGTTTTTCGCATTATTCGCTGTATTCCTGTTTAAATTTTTCAACAATATCCTCAATGTTACTGAACAAACAAACACTAGACTATCTGGGATAATGTAACAATTATATAAACCCCTTTTCTGTTAGTAAATATTATGACGTTATTTGTGGGCGGAGCTTAGGTGAAGGCAAAATAATTCCCTGAACATGTTAGCTAACACTAGCTAGCAAGTTTTTTAACAATGGCTGAAGAAAATACGAGTTTCTCTGAATATGTACGGTCACTCATTCGGTTAAAGTTAACATTAGCCAATGGGGCCAGATTGGCCAACCCATACACACTCACTCACTGGATGGACAATCTGACATGACCTACGGTGGAATGGCCAGACATTTAGCGTTACACCTACCTGATAGAGAAACCAAGTATCGTAAAAAGAAACTGAGGGCGTATAAATCTTGAGGTGCCTATATCTGTCCTGAGTGGTCATGCCTACAAGACTTGAAATGCAAAGATTTAAAAGATGAGTTTTGTCTCTGCCCATACAACTAGCTAACAAAGTTAGCTAATGCGCTAAAAGAGTTAGCGTAATGAGAGAAATCACCTATTCCTCAGAGTTCCCCAATTTATGATTAGGTGGGCATGACAAACCTTTAGACACATAACGTTATTCATACCTACAACAGACAATACTTTATTTAACCTTACGTGATATGAAGTGGGAGCTACAAACACAAGCATTTTTGACAATTGCCTCAGTCCAATCCTTTTGTCTTATTGTGTTTAACCATATTTGTCTTAGTTTTTTTTTTCATTGGCAGCTCATACATCTTTCCCTGTTGGTCTAGTGGTTGGGATTCAGCACTCTCACCGCTGCCCCCTAGGATCGATTCCTGGTCAGCGAACTAGTAATGTGTAATTTCCCTCCGGGGATCATAAAGTATTTCTGATTCTGATGAAATTTTAATTTGGAGACATTACTCCTTAGATTCTGCCACCCAACAATGGGAGGTTATGCAGCCTACTACTCTGAGGTGATTTATGTTTGCCACCAGCTAACTCCATGACATGACATCTGCGCTAAAAAGGTCTATAGGTTTATGTTATGACCTCCATTGCCATGGAGAGGAAACCAGAGGCCTGAAGAGTAGCAAATTAAAAACGCTTTATCATTGCAATTCCTAGTCACAGTTTTAAACAAAACGTAACACCATAATTGTTGAATTAAACTTAATTTGACCCAAAAATGAAAAGTGAACCAATTTAAGATGGAGATTAGCATTAACGTTAGCGGGACTTGTGACAGAATTTTAACCTTTGTGATTTGATGTGTCTTGCTGGAATGCACCGTGGGAGTCGTGGTTTACATCTCCCCTGTACACAACTTGAACCTTCAACTTTAATCAAGGAACCAGATATTTTTTAATACAGTGGTTAATATTTTGGACAGATGATTTTACCGGGAGAGTTCATGCCGATCCAAGCCGTAGAAGTGCTCCAACTGTGAGTCACATAACAGTGTCTATGGGAAAAATGAATGGGACTTTTACTTCTGGAACCAGGGGTCCCTGAAAGAGCTTCTCCTACTTCACAAATCTATGTGAAGTAAGTGTATAAAACATGATGCTTATAATTATAATAAACCACATTCAAGTTAGCAATCTTCAAGTCAAGATTTTTTGTCAAATTCGTTAATACAGTTTAAATTTTGAGTGCAAGACCCTGATTTTGTGTGCACTAACATCTCTTTGTGTTAGCTTGAGTGATGCCAAACACCGGCTAGGTGTTGCACCCTACTAGGAAGTAACATCCAGCCCAGTTTTAGTCCCCCTGCACTCAAAAATGTACTTTGTACTAAATGCTTCTTCATTTGGATGTTTTACCTTCACTATATGCAAAAGTTTCTCTGTGCTCACTTTTAATCTCAGTTTACGCGTAGCACAAACAATGTGACATCACAACTAGTGTGAAAGCCAATCATGGTCCGGTATGCAGTTCACACAAATATGATTTGAAAACTTTAAACCTCCAGTGCACATACATTGAGAATGTCTTTTTAGTGACGTAGGAGACATCTTGTGTTCATTAGTTAAACTATTTGCATATTCATAGATTCATTCAAGTTTTTAATAAGGGAGAAGGAGTACATGTAATTTTAAGAATTTCTAAGTTAAAAAACATATCAGATACAAATTGTTATTCCATGCAGAGTATTTTAATATTTCTTAAAATAATGTGAAATGTAACCTTATGTACTGCTAACGTCTCACGATGTATGTATTGGCACAGATGTTGTGAACCCTTTCACATTGGATGAAGCTATTTGACCCAAATAAAAAATACAGATTAATAGAGCTTTAAGGCACTGTTCCATTGCACATCCACACTTTTCCACATTGTGTGCCACGTAGCTCTGTTCTGAGCCCACTACTTTTCTGTCTTTATATGTCAACCACGAGGGGTCAGCACAGTATTAACTTTCATTGATATACAGATGACACTCCACTGTATATACTGATGATCTCACCCAACTTTACAATTTTAAAGTCTAGTGCAGCACTAGTTTCAGTTAGGATACATTTTAAGATTCTAGTGCTTTTCTATAAGTGTATTTATGGGCTTGACTCTAGCTACTTATTTGAAAATGTAATTTATTATGCAAATTCCTGGTAGAGCCCTCAGACTGGTTCTCTGCTGCTCACTGTTCCAAAACCAAGACACAGCTGTAACAACCCTTGCTGTTGTAATTCAATGTCTTTGTATTTCTGTGCATTGCATTTTGTTGGAGCCATAATGTAGTTTTTGGTTTGTTTTATTTTATCATTACCTGCATTTTCAGCTTTTGAAAGTGGATCATTAGCATAGAAACCCATATAGGTAAACTCCAGGTGATGAGAATCAGGTGTGGATGAAAAGCAAACAGTTTTTGACCGTGTTAGTGTCTTAGCGTGTCTTTGTGTCAGCATGTGAGCTGTTTGTATTGGAATTAAAGGAAAGGAAACATCACTGTTATTAACTATGGGTATATCAGTCTTTAAATAAATGGATAACAAAATCTAAAGATACACAGGGCACTGGACATTGGTTTATTTTTAGCCCAGAACACACATCTGAACAAGTTCTCCCTGTTCGTCCCTCAGTGGCTTATTTTTTTTTTTTGTTGTTGAAAGTCACTACACATTTTATTGTTGGGCAGGATGTTGATTAGTGCCTCCTGGTGACACCTTGGCCCGGTGTTCCCAGGCTATAAAAAAGAAGGTCCTGATACTCATGCTCTTCCCTTGGTTTTGCAGACTTGATTTTCTTTTTCCTTATATATACTTGGGACAAGGTGGTTTGTTTGCAGATTAAAATTTCACTGTACTGTATGACACTTTGGTTTTTTCATAGTGAGTTACAAAGCACTCCAGCAGAGGGAGACATTGCTCTAGTATTGGGCCTCTGTTTGAAGTGACTGTTAATAACAACCATGCCCTACACAGCCATATCTAGTTTCTGATCTAATTCTAATTTTAATGTCAATTAAAATCTCATAGGTTGGGTTGTGGATTTCTTCGCAAAAGGTCCCAGTGTGTCAGGGTCACTGGTGTGTTGTCCTCCAAATTGCACGACTCCACACATATGACTCCAGGGTTGTGTCATTTTTACTCTTTTTATCTTGTACACAAATGATTGCAGACACAATTAGAGAACAGGCATGTTTTGGAACTTGCTGATGGCTCTTTCATTTTCAGTCTCTTAAATGAAAATGTAAGCCTGCACATGGACCACTGATGATTTTGTGTCTTGGTGTAATGAGTTTTATTCAAGCTTAAAGTTACAGCAAAAAAAAAAGAAACATAAGAACACAACACTGTAAAGCTTACATGACCACCCAAGAAACAGATATTGATATGTTCCAGAGTACAAATACTTGGAGACCATGGTAACCAGATGTCTTTTGAGTCAATTACTGATGCTGTCTAAACTGGAAACCAGCTCATCTTTTGGCAGATACGTCTGGCACCCGTCCCGTTCAGACAGATTACCATGTGACCTGTAGGTGATGACTGACTTGGCCTTAGATGGCTGCTGCTGATGTGTAATGTTCTGAATTCGCTATTGTGTCAGTATTAAACGAACTGGACGATTCAGGATAATGATTAAAGTTGCAATTAAAGATGTCATTGGTATAATCATGATACATTTCCACTAGGCACCAAAAATGCTTCAGATTAAATAAATTCTATACATTTTAATCTGAAGAAAACACAAAGCAAAGTTTATAACATCTTGCAGCTCAGTCATCTGAAATACATAGCAACATTTTAACTTTTTGATCACTGGAGAAAACTACAGATTACTATTGCTGTGTTTGTTGAGTATATTTTCAGAAATATTTTACTTTAGCCAAGTAGGCAGTGGTCTAGCATAGATTACATTATTTTCACATGAACATTATCCTGATATTTCTCTCTCTGTGTTTCTGTTGCACACTGTTTCCAGTTGAGCCTCATCACAAAGGTATTTTCCAATAGCATCGGGACTGAACTGGAAACTGTTTGCACCTGCTGTCTATTCAGAGTGTCATCTTCATAATAACATATAGGTGTCTCAGAAAAGCAGAGTTTGAATAGTGGTCTGAGATGTAGTCTATGGTGGCATATACTACTGTACATCCAGGCCAGTGTCCGCAGCATCCAGTTCAGTCCCTCTTTGATGATCACAGAGATGGCGTTGAAGAGGGAATAAGTGCAGCACACTCCCAAGAGTATCAGCAGACAGTTTGCAACCTGGTACGCCCAGGTGTCCTCGTGGTGCTCTCTCTGGCCACTAACAAAGTCCCCAAAGCCCACTGTGCTGAACGCCACAAAGCAGAAGTAGAGGGATTCCATGTAATTCCAGCCCTCCATGGCTGAATAGAGAGAGGCAGCCCCACATGCAACCAGCAGGACAGCAACAAAAAGGATGAGGGTGACTTGGTACACTGATGGTTTCCATTCTTCACTTCTGTTACCTTCACTGGCTCTGCTCTCTAGTCCGCTGTGTCCAGTTTTCCTTCTGTGGCACCAGAATGTCAGAAAGCTCAGTAACGTTATGACTCTCTCCAAGAAGAGATTGAAGAACAGTATGGTAGCCGAGCAGCCCAGCAGCCCATAGAAAACAAGCAAGACCTTCCCCGTCACAGTGGATGGGGCCGTCACTCCAAATCCTATAAGAAACACTTGAGGTTAAGGTCACATCTGCGATTACAGACATTATCATAACATTAGTGTCCTTGCACAGAGGATTTTATTGAGTGTATGACAAGTGAACATATTTCTTATGCCTTTTAAGGATGTTAAAAGGTTAACTGCGCACTTTTCAAAACTAAAACTGGATTTGCATTTTGAGTTATGAAGTGGGAAGATATGGAAAACAGATGCAAATCTACATCTGATTAATTAATGAAAAAGTGATCAGAAATCCATAAATAACCAATGGATAATCAAGACGTTCAAGACATCCATATATCCTTATCTGTTTGCTTTTTTATATTTTCTTACCAAACATATAATTTAGTTAGTGTGGTTTCCCTGAGCTATAACTATAACAGCTCATCTGAAACAGGAGCACAACTCAGATCACCATGATTAAGTAAAAACTTCATACTTTTACTCATAATCAGGAACAGGCAAATGTCAAAACAAGGGAGGCAGGGAAGAAAAGGAAAATGTATCCAAAAATGGGCAGGGAAGCACAACAGACATGTGAGACTATGAATTGACGGCATTGTGAGACCTTTGTGGCTGCAGACTACAGTCTGAAGTAATTACCGCCATCAAGTAGCGGAGGTTGTGGCTTCTCTCTGTCTGTCTATCCTGAATTATTACTGACTGGACCGGAAATCTATTAATCTTGGTGACTGCATGACCCTTACCCCAGTAACACTTCAGCAGCTGTTGCTCAGCATCTGTCGTTTACACAATACCGAAAAAGATTTTGCTATTTAGGAAGATTTGTAGATCTCTGTGCCATTTGTTATTTGTGGGTGCTGTCTCCTTGTTGTACAGCAGGTATTAGTAAATATTCACAGTTCGCATTAAAACATGGTTTACTCTTACATACTCATAAATACAAAGAACCATGCTGACAATGTAACACATTTGTTCAAGTGTGTCTTTTCCTTTCCTGTGTTTCCTGTGTTATACCGCCCCGTCCTCTTTAATCTTCCTGTGGCACCAACCAATTCTCTACCCTATTCTCTCTAAAATAAATGTATGACGGCCTGGGGAAGTGAATTAGAATAGAAATATCCCAGATGACATTCATAAGGTCAGCTGATGTCATTGAATAAGTTGGCAGTTCACTTTGTTGTCTTGCCTGTATCATGTATCTGCGTACTCTCACCTAAATTCAAACACAATAAGTTCTCATAAATTATGTCCTCAGTTTACGTTGATTTCTTTGATTCCTTTGTGCTTGAAGATTATGAAAAGATTTTATTGAACAGATTTTATTTGTCAAGCGTGGGAGAGAAGGCAGAATATTTTGTTTAAGACCGAGCTGTGAAATAACTAATGAAATGTTTGACCACTGCAACTGTACTTTTCGTGTCTTGTGCATGACACGAAAAATGAAAGAACATCAATCAATTAATCATAAATCAGCAATAAATGTCCAATCCATTTATTGATTCCACCGTCACACTCACAGGGGCAGATCACTGCAGTGCTGCGATAACTAAACCTCCAAATGTCTAGCTATGCTCGCGGCATGACACTATGGACGGCAATGTCTGTCTGTCAATATCTCAACTATTGAACGGATTGTTATTACATTTCTTAGAGAGAATCAGGGTGCCTCATGTCTTTGGTGATCTCCGGACTTTTCCTTTAGTGCTACCATGAAATTTCTATTGTATGGATTGCATTGAAATGTGACACAGATATTCATGTCCCCCTTAGGTAAAATTGTAATAACACTGGTGATCCCTCAACTTTCCATCTAGCTTGAGGTCAAATATACACATATCTTCTTCTACAATATTGGTAGATGATTTTTTCCATAGTAAGATAAGGCTTTGTTTGCTACATTTCTTCAACCAAGCATGGTAGAAATGATCAACCCTTTAGACCTGAACTAAACCTGAAAGTGAACATCACCAAAGAGGATATGACATGCATATCCCAAACCAGAAAGGTAAATAAATATATTTTGGAACAATGTGCTGAAAGGAAGGAAGGATATGCAGGTAATTAGTGATGGAATACAAATGTGGGAGCCATTATGAGTCATATGAAATGTCAAATGTTTGGCCTTTTTTCTTTCAGTGTCACAAATCCCAGAGGTATAGTTACATCATGAAATGATTGCAGGCAGTAAATACGGAAGTTGTTGTAAAAAGGAAATTGATCTGGGCTCAGAGCCATTTGTCCCTCAGTTTCCACAGTGACAGAGACTGCCAAAAGATAGCACAATTGGAAGGCAGTAAATTGATTCTCAGCGATGAGGCCGGTTTAATTTTTATCTTGGAGACATGTTTGTCCTCTATAGGTTCAGGTGAAATATTGATTTTGATGAATCATAGTGGACTTTGAAAGACCTCTCCCCTGTGGGCCTCAACCAAATCAATATGGCTTCCCATCTCCCTATCATGTGTCCCATCTAGAAGGTTCATATGATTAGTTAAACTGTGTAATAGCTCTGCATCTGGACATGTTGAACAATTTTACCTGTTTCTTTCTGGCAGAATATTTTGGCTGCAGTTATTGGGTAATGGTGTATGGCTTACATAGTTTGTGAAAACTACTGTTCTTTTAAAATTTATGCACATCATATTTAACTGTAGAATCATGGTATCAAGTTATAATTCAAGTTTCAATTTGACACGCTGGTTATTCATAAGGAATTCTTCTAAGCCACACATGAATGAGGTGTGATTTGAAGAAAATAACCCGAAAATAAGCATGATGCAGAGAACAAACAAAAAAGTATTCTGTTGTAGGTTTTTACAGCTGCATCTGTGGTTTGTACATTAATCAGCAGTTGCAACAATTTTGACAGCATTCCCAGTATACCATTCTTCGTGACTCACCAATGGTGGAGACTACAGTTCCCACAAAGTAGAAAGCACCTGGGATGTCCCATAGGGCTCTGCCTCGTTCTGTCCGGATGCCTGCAGTCCTAGCCTCCTCATAGTGGCGCAACAGAGATTTCAGGTCTTCACAACTAATGTTATGCTCGTGACTGAAGTCCCTTAGCCTTCTTTCCCAGAGCTGGTGGGCCTGTAGCTCTGCTGGTCTCTCCAGGGAAGAAAATATGGCAGCACCAGCCAGCATGTAAAGAGCGATGAGCATACAGAGCAGGTAGAAACGAGCAGTTTCCCTGTTGGGGATCAGGGATGGGCAGCAGCAGGAGAAATCTTTCTTCATTGTCACCTGTAAAGGTTACAGTTTTCCTCTTTGTGTGCTATAAAACAATTGAATGTGCTAAGCAACAGGAACAAGATAAATGATATTTGCTCAGTTGTCTGATACCATCAGTATACAGGTGCTA
Organism: Enoplosus armatus; assembly: GCF_043641665.1. NCBI lineage: Eukaryota > Metazoa > Chordata > Actinopteri > Centrarchiformes > Enoplosidae > Enoplosus > Enoplosus armatus. Next base: position 13,851,416 of record NC_092184.1, on the reverse strand, counting down.
CAGGATAGAAGGTTGTTAGTCCAGTTTGCTCCTCTCTCTGTTTTTATCTAGTTCATCTTTGCAATGCTGTTATTCAATGCAAGTCTTTAATTAACATTACTTACAAAACAAGTTTCCCCATCCAAAAATGTGTTAGTAACCGTTGCTTCTGGGTCTGCAGGTGGCTTCAACAGTGGCTTTAATGATCTGTGTATGGTTGCTGCTTATCACCAGCTCAATAATCCATCTTTACTCTCCTTTTATGAGTCACAAACATACACAAACATATGCTCATATACAATATGTGTGTCTACTGCCTGAGTTTGTTCCAGAGATACTGATCCTTCTGCTTTCATGTCCACCCTTACTATTACTGTGTAAATGTTACCTTGAAGTACGGTGTGTCAAATCAACATAAATTGAGTGTAAACTGGAGGTATAAACCTCCTTTATCTTCTGGTAAATTAACATTTCCCCCTTACAATAATGGTATATACATAGCATGGGAGAGGAGACAAGAGAAAGCATGGGAATAGTATTTAACTTACTTGCATTGTTGCATTGGCTCAGGCCTGAAAACATGCAGGCCTTCAGTGCTTTGTTGTCATACTTTTGTTTGATATTGAAAATTGGATAAAAGCAGATGAATTCCATATAAGGCTATATTATGTCTCTAGGAACGCTCGTCCATTTCTTCCTCCCACTTCACTGCCTGTTCTTGTGTATTCGGACCACAATCCATTAGTGTTTGTCCCAAATGCGCAATCACAACCAGTGTTTAATGTTAACATCAAAATTCAGCATAAGAACGGCAAAGATATCGTTATGGCTAACACCTTTTCATGTTCCAGTGACCTGGGAAAAATTGGGAGGTTTTCACACGACCTCTGGGCCTTTTTCTGTGTATAACATGCGCTCTAATATTCTCTGTGCCCGCATCTGCTGTGGTGTCTGTGTGTGATGGGCTGCAGGTGAGCTTGGCTGAGGTTGTTCCAGGGTGCTGATTGGTTCCAGCCACCAAGTTGCAGCTTAAAAGACCGACTTTCTCCAGATCCTGTGGGCTCTCCTCTGTGTGAGATGCAGATAATTGATGTAACGAGTTAGGTTAATGACTTTTTGTTCTCCTTATTTGAGCAGGTAAGGTTAGGTTGCTCAACTTTAGTTCCTTTATGGTTTTGCTGTTAGCCCACCCTGCAGCAAATATGTCGACCACAGACTTTGTTTTGTCTACTTTTAAATGAAGTATTCCATAATGACATGTTAGGTATTTTGTCCCTAAAAGCTGCCAATTTGTTAAGTATGTCTGGCATTTTCTCTTCAACGAGTACACTCCTTTTACTTGGACATTCCAGTCTGCAACATGAAAATGTGTCTGATCAAGAATGTGTGGCCATGTGGAACAAAATTAAACAATAACATATTTGTCTCCTTCCTTTCCTGTTCCTTGATGTTTCTGAATTACTGTAAGTAATCTATCACTCCCACATAGTTCCACACTTAAAGGTTATCCTCTGTTTATATCTGCAAAGTGGAAGAAGAAAAACAATGTCAAAAAGAGATAGGAGAAATGCTTTGGATTTCAACAAGCAAATGACAGTGTAATTATTTAGCACATACGGGGCAGCAAAAAAATATTTACTGGGTTACTTTAAACTATACAAATATGTTGGTACAAGGCAAGAAGACAAGAGAGGGACTTTTACACTTTTTACTGATATCAATATTTTCTCTTATCTTTTGATTATTGCTCTACACACATGTCAACTCTGTCTTTGTTTGTAATCCTTTTTTTTTAAGCATGCATAAGAGATTCCAGTCGAGTTAACGGTCATTATCTTACAGTGACAGCACACCACCTTGAGCTCCGACAATACAGGAGAAAGCTCCCACATTACAATGAATGACGGGGGCATCCCTGATTGTATATGAGCTGTAGAATAAAGCAGTCCCTTATTGTAAGCCTCTTTCAATGTTATTACAAAGTAAGTATTGGTCATGCGGGTTGTAATATGTAGCTATGTATATGTATTACTTGCTTCAGTACAGTATATCGTCACAATAAATACTATTAAAAGGAAAACAAACTATGTCCATCTAAGTGTAAAGTCAAGTTTAAACAGTAAGTATAACTATAATGATACGTTAATATTTTAAGATAATTAACTGTTTTAAATTACAGAAATAATCATTTACATCAAGACAAGGTCCTACCTGATATAAGGGAACAGCTCTATGCATATGGAAGTCTGTTCTATGTCTGAGTGATTGGTTATAAAAAGGTCTGATTTCTTTTCAAGCCTATCAATACTCACATATGTACCTTGACAGAGTTATAGGTCGCTGTATTCATTCTTCCTTTCCATATTGGCTGTGAGCATTGTTTTAAGATAAAAATTTGAACCTTTCCTTGAAGGTCTTTGCTGAGTAACTCCCTCTTAAGAGTCAGTTCAGGGTTAACGTTCAGGGCCATACTATTTTCTACTTATGCCGTTTTTTCCTAGTCTTGGATGTGCTGCAATCTACAGTTATTTATATTAGAAACAAACCTTGTTTTATGTCAGATGAAAACTTTCCCATCCTCCCACAGAACACTAGGATTGTCCACTGATGTTTGATAGCATTTTATTGGAGCCATGTATGTATAAAATATTTACACTTGTTGGGCTGTAATCTAAAACATTATCCGGTACTGCAAAGTTTCCCCCAAGTGTGCATTTTCAATTTGTGCATAAAAACAGCAAAAAGTTGGTGTATTGATGAAAGCTAAATGCAATAAAGTGCAACAGAAATGCACTTTGCAAACTAATCATGACGCACATGAAGAATGTGACTTAAACATCCACTGAAGCTTCAGCTTCACTAAAGAGACAAAAATAGTGGCAGACAAAAACATCAGGGCTGGAGTCGAATGATCAAAAAATGTCTTTTCCTACACACTTAGCCTTGACCTCGATAGAAAACTCCACTCGCATTTTCATTTGCAGATTTTCTGTAAATTTGGTTAAACTTGTTAGCGCTACATGTGGATGGACTCCTGGTTAGTGTTAGCTTAAATGAAACAGAGCCAAAAAGGCCCACACAAAAATAACTGTGTAGATTAAAGTCAACATCCTGCAGTGTCAAAATACTACTGTGGTGAAAAGCTTCCACTAACAGCGAGTTTAGCCCAAAACTAAGTAAGATAAGACAAAACAGGTTTCATTGTAGTTGTTTTTATTTTGTTCAAACATTTTTTTAAAACACTCGCCAAGACGCCCGAAGGGGGTGTCATATATTAAAAATATATACGCAATATAGAACTGCATACCAGCTACCAGCATATTTAAACACGCAATATGATGACTTTCTGTTGCTTATACAGAAAATATTCTATGGTAAAATGAAAATGTTGCTAGCTTAAATTCCGGCCATTCACATGTGCAGTAAAGGAATGTACACTATAACACATGAAAAACATTTCCACTACTGTGTGTTACAGTACAGAAACACATCCCATTATGGAGTTATGGAGAAAGCACCACTGTAGAACCTTTAGGTAATTGGGGTGTTGATATTTTTGAAGAAAAGCTTATCAATTACTAGCTATATCGTTCATGACATGATAAATCATACAATTTACATGTAAACATACAATTGTATGAGTGAAGGACATGTGCAAACAGTTGCCATTTATCATGTAATTAACTGCAAAAATAATAACAATTAAGACTAGCATAATATTCTGAAAGACCAATAGCTTTTAGCTGATAACTACATATTAAAATTATTTCATGCCACCAGTTACCATCACAGCAAAGAAGTCGGCTACTTTTAGTGTAAAATAATCTGCTCAGCTCTGCTTTTAGTGGTGGAGGTTTTGTACTTTAAAGTGTACAGATGAATGTTACCATGCACCGTGTTGGGCTGTGTTACAGCAGTGATTATTGCCTTTAGTAACAAGTAGTGTAGTAGCATTACAATTTGAAACTCAGTAAAGCGTTGTAGTTAATAATCCCAGTAATGCTCCGCTACTCTGACACTTTGGAGAGTTGGTGTCTGTCAGTGTGTTAAATTAGTGCAGCGGCTGGAGGTTGAAGATGGGAGTTGGAGGGAGTGTGAACCCTACAGCTGGGTGGGCATTGGGTGGCAATTTGTTTGTGGTAATTTGATTGCAAATTTGTTTGGTAAAGTGCTATGAAAAGTTTTTTACATTTATTGTTATTATTAATATTATAGTTAATACTGCAAATTGCCAAACTATCATTCGATACTATCGTATCGTAAAAGTAATTATTAGCCTACTTGCTAATTAATACATACAAAACGCACAGAAAGTAACATTACTGTGTCCTGAGCCGGCCACTTTTTTGCTTATATTCAATTACAATTTCAATTTAATTACTGATATAAATGATTGTGTAATGTTTTTAGTTCATTTAATAGTACAAAAGTAAAGTCTACTGTCTTACCTCTCTAACCGAATATTGCTTTAACCATTTACTTAGTCTTTACCAGAAGCTATCGCCGATGATTTAGCCGTCGGCCACCCTTATGTCCTCGTTGTAAACACTACGCTCTGCTGGTTTTGTGGGGGCATTGGCTTGTTCCTGAGTCAGCTAAATCAACAACAATGCTGTCAACACATCCGGGACCGTACTTCCATCCTTCACAATAAGATAACATGCTTCAACAACTAAGAAATTAAGCAGAAAAGGCCATATGCCCCAGGGCCCCCAAAGTAAGTTAATCTGGCCCTGCCCATGGCTAAACCAGCTGTTAAATGTCAGTGCAGGCTGGAGTGGGGCCTTTGTCAAAAGGCACCTTTGAGGGAGATGAGTGGAGTAACAGAAAGTAATCTAAAAAGTAATGTATCAAATAACTTCTGCTGATGAGTTATTAGTAAAGTAATGTAAATACCTTTCCAATGAGTAATAGTAATGAGTGAGGATTTTTAAAGTAAACCGTCCAACACTGACCATGTATGCAGGAACAGGTTAACCAGGGGTGACCTAATGACGATAACACTTGGAAATAATGAAATGGAGTGACTGGAGAATGGAGTCATGGTTGAAATCAGTGAAGACATTAACTTCATCAAAGAAGTAGATCTTCCCAGGGATCAGTTGAGGGGAGTTGCAGCTATGAGGTGTTGTCAGGATGTGAGGAGAGGGCAGAGGTTTCACAGTGCCATTTCTTCCATGGATTTTCATCACACTGCTGAACACAATGCTGTGCAGAGACACACTTTCCACAGTCCCGATTAGCACTAAACAGGGACATAAACACACACATTAAATGTACAAATCCACATATATTCACAAAAAGTATTTGTTAACAAGTAAAAAAAAAAGAAAATCAAAATTATAAACTTATATCTTACTTTCCTCGCAAAGATCTGCTCCATTCAGATTGTTCACTGACAGAAGTCTGGATTCTGAAAAAGAACATTATACACTCATATTATTGATATATTATTGCAGGAACTGGAATACACCTTGAGTTAAAATGGCTCAAGATCAAGTACTATTCTCTGAGGCAACGTCCAAGCATCTCACAACTGACCTTTGATTGTCACGCTCTGATGCTGTCCTGGTTGGTGTACTGGACTCAGCTTCCCTGCACAGCATGACCACAGAGAGGTGTTGTAGTAGAGGTGACCACAGCATCTGAATCCTGTCTTGTTGGTGTAGAGCACCTCCTTGTCCTCACACGAGCAGCAGACATCCTGGTTATAAAGTAGATATAAAGTATTTTTCTGAACAATATGAATGGTCAGAGTTTGAGGAGACTGATATCACCACCAGGGTTATGGGCAGAAGTGCTGAGACTGGCGCACCAAACCAGATGGTTGAGTTTTGGTTTACTATTAAACTAGAATTACCGCCCCGCAGTTGTATGGCTCTGCCAACCAACGTCCATGTCTGTCAAGATATATATGTAGTTAATTCTTTAATTTAATAAAAGGTATAAAGTGTATTTTTTGGCTAAATGTAAGTTATCACTATATTGATGATACATATTTATGATTCCAGTGAATATACATTGTTTAACTGATTAATGAAGGATTATCATAGATTTATTGGCTAAACAGGTACTCATGTACTTGATTACTATGTAGAGATGGATTCTTATAGAGTATAGTTAGACAAAATGTTAGATGCAAAGCCTCTCTGTGAGCTGTGGGTGAAACTCACTACTCACTCACAGAATCACAATTAGCCAGGTGCACTCCAACATGTTGTTTTCAGTCACGTGATTCCGATAAAATCGAAATTCAGAGTGAGGCAGGAAGTGAAAGGCAGAATGTTCTAGATGGAGGAAAGCCCATGCTGTGCTAGTTATTGTTTATTCATTGCGTCGTCCCGGTCAACATGTCTGTGATATCTGGAATCGGCCAATTCATTCTTAAATTATGGCTAAAAACCTATTTTGAGGTCACAATGACCTTTGACCTTTGAGTCAAAAGTGTCACTTTTCTTGAGATATTTAGGGTCCATAAAAAAAATGATGTTTTAAAGGCTGTAAGCTTACACATGGTGTTATTTTAGGCAAACTGCTGTGCATGCCTTTCAAAACTCTGAACAAAAGGGTGGACGCACTGATGATTTAAAACATGTCAGACTGTGGAGTTGTTGAAGGCATACTTTTGTAACTTTTGACAGTTTGTCTAGTTGTTTAGCCCCACATTCAGAATGTGCTTACATAAAATAAAGTGTAAGGCTGCAAGGGCACAAGTAATAGACCTAATAAAACATACCCATGGGTTTTGCAGAATGGATCCACAGCATGGTGTGTCATGTCCATACTTTCCTAACGGCGTCAGGTTGTACAGTGTCCCTGCGCAGCACTTCATCTGTGGGTCTTTAATGTTGTAGGCTTTCATTCCACAGCAGTGCATGTTTTCTACTTTGGGATGTCTGAGTGGAGAAACAGAGCTCATAGTTAATAATAAATCAGGTGAGTGAGATAAAGAAGTTATTATCATTATCATCATAATTATGTTCTAAAGACAGATCATTTTACATTGAAAAGAGGGTGAGACAGAATATGCTTCCTCTGGGCATCAAATACACTGGATATCAGATTGTCAGGTAACTTCTTCAAAGCAGTGCCTGCACAGGCTGCGAGGTGACACAGGCATGTCAGAAGCTGTAGCTTCAGACCTGTGTAAAAGGTGGGTCGCTACGTGGCCAATGTAGACACCTGCACTGTTCCATCAGACATGTGTGAGATCAAGGAAAACGCAAATGTGCCGCTACAGCTGGAGTAGTTGAGATTCAACCAATTCAACCAATACAGGGCTAACCATAAAATAAAAACTGTTACCTAAAGGTAAAAAGCTGAAAGAGCTGCTGAATTGGGTAATAATTCTCTCTGGATTCATCACAACCGACATCTGCTTTCATATTTCTGTTGTCATTTGATTGTTTAAAAATATTGATTAGTGCAGCTTTAACCAAAATGCACTATTAAAATATTGTAAACCCCCGGAAGATGAAAAGGCATAACTGTAAAAGAGTCATAACATGCACAAGCCCAAGCATGTGACAAACCTACGCAAAGACAAAACAACATACGTGAAAACAGCAGCAAAACTAGTCAAACAGTCATTCCTTGGCTCAGTATCTGGGTGTGTTTTAATGTTTGCCAGAAAAGAAAACAAATGCGGCACAGCATCTGTGTAGCTGCTGGAAAGCATGCCTGTCTCAGAGACAGCATGAAATCAGCTACAAAGACATTTCCCTTGCCCCTCCTGTCTCGGGTTGTCTGTATCCTCAGAGACTCTTAAGAAACACATAAATTAACAACTTCCCACACAGCCTTCTTCCTTGGCTGAGGAAAACACACTGTAAAACAAACTCAGCACACAAAATACACATACCAGACACTGCAACATACCAAGCTGATTTAAAAAAGGTCCTGCCGTCTCACTGATGTCATCAGTGTAAAAACACATGCACAGATAATCACCTGTGTCCATCGCAGCAGACCTCAGTGTGAGGATGATAGACTTCTGTCCCACAGCAGTGTTGTCCAGGTGAGCCATGAAACTGAGAACAACATGTAGTCCCACTCGCTGGGTTGTAAGGAATGCTGATCTCTGAGCATTCCTCTCCATCTTCTCGGTCCTCATACAGAGTGTTATTACAACAGAGAACTCCACGTTGTGCCAGGCCGTACGGCGTCTCTCCACAACACTTGAAGAATCAGAGCAAACACAGTTAAGTGTGCAGCAGTACAGACACAAGCAAGCACAGTCATACATACATTCAAATGCACATATGGGAATAAATACATATATATATATATATAAATATATATGCATGAATTCTGACAAAAATATGAGGAAACATATAGAAACAAAACAAAGATAAAGAAAAAAATATGAATCTTATGTGTACAAGTTGTTTAAGTCTTACCAGGACATTGTTAACGGTTAACGTTAGCGACGGCAACGTTAGCAGGGCTTTTCATCCATTAGACACAAAACACCCTCGCTCGCTGGATAAAAAGAGGCTGGGTGGAGCTCCGAGCCATGTCAGTGAAGCTGTGAGCAATGAGGGTTTTTTTTTTGGACAGTGTCAACCAGGATGCACTGCTGTTTGTTCTCAAACTCAAATAATTCTTTGCATAGATTATATTTAAAGAAATGGATTATTTTTCTTTAAAACAGCATTTTCATTGATTCAAAATTGTGTGTCAGGAGCTTCTTAGAGAAGGGACTTTCTTTCTTGGAATTTTGGAGGTTTAAGATTCCCACAGAAAAACCCAGACAAAGAATGTTGACCTTTGCAGGAAAAAAGTCTCCACCCAGCTGAGCGGAACAGAATTAGAAAACGTCATTAGTGCATTACTTGATCTATCCAAGGCTTCCTCTCAGATACACAGCCGTCACAGCAGACTTGTTTTTTTGGGTTGTATACAGTGGGTGCAGCATCACATTGACCTAAAAAGAGGGGGATGGAGGTGAAGGGGTGGATACAGAACAGACCAGTTCATGTTGAACAGGAAAACAAAAAGTGTTGGTTTATCAGATGGAAGGTATGGGAGTGTATGATTATGTCTATAAAGGTGCAGGGGACTCAGAGGATCTGAGAGAGAAAACAGAATAAGATTCACAGAAATGAAAATCAAGTGTGAGAAGAATCGGCACACGAGCAGCTGCAGTTTATAAACTTGTTTCTCAAGACAGTACCTTTGAGTCACACACATGAGAGCCTGCCCCTTTATCTCCAGAGTGAAAAGGGTGGGAAACCATGTGTATTGTATAAGGAATTGTGAGAAAAAATAACTGAAGCAGCAGAGTCAGCAGATAGGTGAACGGGTGCCACGTCTGTGAGACCCATTCCCGGTAATCTCCCATCTGATCTCTCACTCTTTCTCACTTTCTCACTGAAAAAGTGTGTGTGTGTGTGTGTGTGTGTGTGTGTGTGTGTGTGTGTGTGGCAAACAACCCTTGCCATCCCACCCTCCTTTCCCACATACCGTATGCCACTGATCTTCCCTGAGATCGATCTAGCACATTGAAAATGCTAAGAAATGAATATTTAAATTTATGACTGACTATCTGGAAATTTCCCTGGAAGCAATCAGAGGAAAAGAAAGGCGTCAGCTAGTGTAGTATGGAAACAAATCCTTAACTTTCCATTCATTCTTCCAAAAGAAATGTCCAGCAAGCACAGAAAGAGTTCACACACCCAAGATCAGAATGCTGTTTGAGGCTTATGTGAATTACGAGTCTTGCCCATCAGGGAAAAAAAGTTAAAAGTAGCAAGAAAACTTCAGAGGGAGGAGGTCCAGCTGGATGGGAGGGTCAACAAATTCAATTTTCAATTCAATTTTATTTATATAGTACCAAATCACAACAAAAGTCATCTCATGACACTTTTACTATTACAGAGACCCAACAGTTCCCACCATGAGCAAATGTGTGACTTGGGACAACCGGTTCATTCAGATCAACATTGCTTTCTTTTACCGAAGACCACGATCTTTCACCAACTTTAACCAAGTAGTTTTTGTACCTAAAACCAACCAAATCTTAACCTGTGGCAGAATCAGTTTTGTAATGCTCATATGTCAACAGTTTTCAGGAACAGGGGATGTTGTAGGAGCGATAGGGGTGTCAGACAAGAAACTCTTGTGTTGCGAATCAATCCTGTCTCAAAACTTATGCAGGGGAGTTATAGTACCCATAACTACTATATATGCAGACATACAAGAAAAACCTTAATGAATGAGTGGAGAAACAAAGAATGAAGATGCTTACTGAATATTTTTATGAGTATGAAAATGATGTGAATCATATCCATCCATCCTCTGCAGCTCATCCAGAATGCAGCAGCTCAGCTAGTCTTAAAACCTGCCCAAGTTCTCACACACTACATCGCTCCTCCACACCCCACCAGCACCTCAAATCCAACTCAAGACACTGGTACTTGCCTCCTGTACTGCGAATGGCTCAGGCCAATTCTACATGGTCAAACCTCACCCCTCGCTTTGGATAAAATAAATGTAATGTAACTGTCAGCTCATGGTGGCACAACACCTTCCTTGGACACTTAAAGTTGACCAGTTGCTGTTAATTTGTCATACATCTGCACATGTTGACTGTAAGCCACAAATAAAAATATATGGTTGTTGTTGAATTTAAATAAATAAATTAGTATATAAGAAAACTATTATTAAATAAGAATGAATGCCTCTAGTAGAGCCCATCTGCGACCTAACCACCCCTTATCCCTCCACATATAGTCTCGGATAGCGAGACCTCTCCACACTTTGTTTAGCACCATATATTTTTGCTGCAGAGCTTTGAGAGATCCATATTGAATGCAGTCATTCCTGCTTGGACAATTTGTGGTGATTTCCATCTACATGTCATTCTTTTCAGATCTATTTTGTGTCAGGGATTGGGAAATTGAAACTCCAGAAGTCCATCACCTTCAGTCATTCCTGTATGATATGTACAAAATAAGCCCCTGATTTACACGGACAAAATGAGCAATTGGGATATTTTTGTTTCGAATAGTCGCCTCGGGGGGGAAATATTACTTGATCTGGATTCCTTGATGAGAGAATGCTATTTATTCTGCTGCTAGTTAATATCTATTTTAAAAGGTGATCAATCTTGTGTCAAAGTTATTTAGGGAAAGGGGAAACTGTTGCTCTAAAATAAATTATACATAATTTGTATCATAGGCATTCATCACACAGGCTGAGAAGCATCAAAATTAATATTGTACAGTACACTTCTTTAGCAGACTGGTTAAGGTCTACCTTTTGTCACCCAGTAGTTAAACTTACAGTTTAGCTTAACAAGGCATCCTGATCCAGGAGCATGTTAGCCTATACCTTCATAGTTGTCCCTCAATGTGTATTGTCATGCCGTTGCAATGGCAATATCTAATATGTCATGTACCCCTGAGGCAGTTTGGGGTTTAAGCAGTGAGTGTGTTCACACAGTTAATCAATGCGTCCAACAGACAAATGTCTATCAAGACACTGCTCCCTCAGCACTAACCACCTGGTTCTTACTTCATCTTCATTGTTCTCAAACAGAAGCTATGTGTATGGCACCACCCTGATGACATAATGTCCCATCAGATAACTACTGACAGATGCAACCCCCGCACACCCAAAACAAACACAACCACTGTAGAGATCCACGGTCATACCTGGGGCGCAGCACCAATGAGTCTTTGTTTGGTTTCTCTCGCAGCAGCGGAAAACATCCGGATTGTAACATGATGATCCACAGAGGTTTGTGCTGCGGATGTGCAAAGATAGACAAGAGTAAACACAAAAGCAGTCCACATCACATGTACGCTATCATACAACACAAAGCATGGACACAATTCTTTGCACAGCTAAATTAGTGTGCATGAGTCTGATTTAACACTAGAAGTCATATTAGCACCAATGCAATAACTGGGTTAAAGCTTCCCTGTGGAGTTTTTGACTTCTGGTAGCACTATAAAGCAGTTTTTCTACGATTGGGTCCCTGTTTTGTTTATCTCATGCACGTGCATGCTGGTCACGTGATACACATTCCTTGCAATGGTTTCACACTATCCTGCTGATCTACAGGTGGTGGTAAGAAACACAGCAATGCACCAACAAAGGCAGAGAAGAAGAAGACTGCATGCAGGATTTAAAATACTTAAAATAATCAGCTTTGAAAATGTTTTATGGAGGAAGGAAATGCATTCAACATGTTTGTTAGACCTCAAGGATACACACTTAAAACTCCACAGGGTACCTTTAACTTTAGCCAGTACCCACGGGTAGAAAACCACACAAGACATGGGGTTGTTGTTAGTGTTACGTGTTAATTACTATTGGGTTATTTACACAAACGATAATATGGTATGGCAGTTATACTCTTTTTAAACGTATATGTCACTATTGGTTTCTGATTGTTATTAATATGTGTATTCTTTTTGAATGTCATACACACATCGTGTTGTGCAACTAACAAAACATTTGTGACAGTTTTAAGGTAAAACCTGAGCTTGTTGTGTCTGACACTGGGTAAAAATAACCAGATTTTAGTTTTTAGCCAACAGTAAATAAATGGCTACATAATATACAAAAGGAACATTAACACTGGGTTAAATGACCCATTGGTAATGGGTAAAGTTAACCAAGTTTTGTGTCGGTGCTATAATTTTAATTCAACCACGTGATTTCTACTGTGAAGGATGATTTGATGATTGTCAGTGTGAGACAAAACAAAAGTTTTGTTGATCTCAGTGCAATAGTTAAAAACGTTGGTTGACTTACCAGTTGGGTTGAGGTCTGGGTTTCTAAAAAAAAAAAAATATCTCAAAGGGCAACTCACTACATCACTGCTCTGTCCCTGTTCTTCACTGACCAAGGCAAGGCAATCCAACAACATCATGAGAGTTGAGTTTTTGCTCATGCGAAACGAGGCTGTCAGGACAGAGGGTGTTGTATGCCGTACAGATTGTAAAGCCCCTTGAGGCAAATTGTGATTTTTGATATTGAGTTATATAAAACAAATTGACTTGACTTGACATGAAGACTTTCAACATCATTATGACGCAGCTGAATCAACACACACTGGCAATTTGCCTCACAAAGGTCAGTAGTTTGTTTATTACCTTATGTTGCACACCTGTGGATACAAAGCACAAAGAACTTTGAGTGCATGAAAAAAGGCCACGATAATTACAGCACAAAGTCAACAAAGAACTTTATTCTTCCATCTAGACAAATCTCAGGAGCATGTGTCAGTGACTCATCCTGCATGTTCAGACATTTGCCTTCATTTCACTGAAAACTAGATAAATACACCTGACCAACAAAAGTTATATATATGTATGTGTTATGGCTTATGAGATGATGTAATTTTAAATACTGTGGAACAACCAAGTTGGAGATCCCATCATTAGAATAAACTGAAATTATTTCTCCTCAATTAAAAAAAGGGAAATTATGAATTTTTAAATAAATTCAAGACCCTTATAATCAAGTAGGGTCTACTATCACCAACATGTCTATGCAATAATTCAAAGTTACTGTTTTCTTATTTAATGACATTACAATTTTAAACAGATTTCAAAGATGCGCATGAAACTGCGTAAGATAGGTAAGAGAGACGACGCTCATACGCACCTGAATTCTCTACACAGCAACTGGAATTTAGAGGTTGTATCTTAAGATTGATCGGACAGCAGCACTGAGTCCTGTTGTCGTACTGGTCATGTCCACAGCACTGGTGGTGACTGGATGTCCTCGTCAGGATCGTCCTGTTCCGACCACAACACATCTGCTTGTCTTCATCAAACGCCTCTGTGGAAAAGATCGGGATGATTATCTAAATTGTATCACTGAGCCACAACTCAGCTGACAAGATTGATCATGTGTCTAGATCTTATGTAAAGGCTTGCATTATCATTTTTGTTTCAGCTCTACTGACCTTTACCACAGCACTTGGCCTTTGGTGCAGGTTTGGCTACAGTAGTCGATTGACAGCATAGCTCGTTGAGTGTGTTGTAGACCTTCAGTCCACAGGGAGCTGACACCTTTCCACTTAGACCTTGCAGGATCAGAGCTGTAACGGCAAAGATCAAGTCAACATACAGGCTCCACACAAGAAAGATTTACATGAAAATGTACATAAGCAGTGTCTCAGATGAAAATTGACACTCATGAGAGAAATGTGGTCAAATATTTCGTTGCCAGTTGAAAATGGAAAATAACAAATGCTCACAATGTGCCGTCTACAAACCAACCAATCAGAATACGGCATGACATTTCATAGAATACACTGGCCTACGCAACACTGTAAGCACCCATAGATGCATAGTATCCGTGCAAATAGCACATTGGCATGTACACACAGTATTGTATCTATCCTAAGCACCATTTTTTAATTAAGTTAGAACAAACAGCGTCAGCACAGAAATCTTGTTTTCTGCAGCATTTTCTAAAAATGACAGCGGTGCAAGTTTATTGATGTGCATCTGCTTGCATTTGTTTTTCTATTTACATCATAGAGCTGCGATTCAACGGGCATTCACGATGGCTCAATCTGATACTCTCAAGATTGATATCTGATGCAGACTGCAAGGAAGATTTTATTATCTCCATCTCACACAGTGTGAAAATTAGACGTATTGCATGGTGCTGTAAGTAATACATATGTGTTATGGCTTATGAGATGATGTGATTTTAAATACTGTGGAACAACCAAGTTGGAGATCCCACCACCCATGTCATTAGAATAAACTGAAATTATTTCTCCTCAATTAAAAAAAGGGAAATTATGAATTTTTAAATAAATTCAAGACCCTTATAATCAAGTAGGGTCTACTATCACCAACATGTCTATGCAATAATTCAAAGTTACTGTTTTCTTATTTAATGACATTACAATTTTAAACAGATTTCAAAGATGCGCATGAAACTGCGTAAGATAGGTAAGAGAGACGACGCTCATACGCACCTGAATTCTCTACACAGCAACTGGAATTTAGAGGTTGTATCTTAAGATTGATCGGACAGCAGCACTGAGTCCTGTTGTCGTACTGGTCATGTCCACAGCACTGGTGGTGACTGGATGTCCTCGTCAGGATCGTCCTGTTCCGACCACAACACATCTGCTTGTCTTCATCAAACGCCTCTGTGGAAAAGATCGGGATGATTATTTAAATTGTATCACTGAGCCACAACTCAGCTGACAAGCTACTGCATATACTACAGACCACAAGTGTTTGAAAAACCTTAAAAATGTATTTTGTAAGAGTAAACTGTGTGTTTATATGATGCTTTACATCCATCAACTGTGTCCAGCTCTACTCACTTTTACCACAGCATTGGGCCTTTGTCGCAGGTTTGGCTGCGATGGTTGACCGGCAGCATATTTCATTGAGTGAGTTGTAGGCCTTCAGTCCGCAGCAAGCTGACACCTTTTCACTCAGACCCTGTGTAACATGAGCTGTAAAAACAGAGATGAAGTCAACATACAAGGGTTCATTTAATGGTTATTTTACAACATAAGGTTGTATAAAGAAATGTATGCTTGTAATCCCTCTATGCTACACCCACACACACAAACAACGCAGAGCAAAACATAACAAAGAACTATTCATTTTGATGGAGTGAGTGGGATGAATTTAAAAGTCTCACAGCCTGGGGAAAGAAGCTGCTGTGGAGCCTGGAGGTATGGCACCAGATACTTCTATATAGCTTGCCAGATGGCAGCAGGGTGAACAGGGTGGATGGGTATTGTCTCTTTGTGTCCCGCAGGCTCTACACAGGCACATCTCACCGATATCACTGATGCTCGGTAGATGGGTACCAATGATGTTCTGGGCGGTTTTAGTCACCTGCTGCACAGCCCTCCTGTCCTGGGCCGTGCACATCCAATGCCAATGCAACTGTAATGTTTCCACTCAGTATGCTTTCTATTGCCCCTTTGTAAATGTTGATTAAAACATGGCACAGCAAATTTGCTCTGTCAATGTTGCTAAAGAAGAACAGCCGTTTGTTGTTCCAGGGTTGAGATGTGAGATGACCATGACAGGTTGTTTGTGATGATAGTTGGTTCCCAGAAACCTGATCCTGCTCCACCTCAGCTCCACTGATGTAAACAGGGAAGTGTTTCTTCTCCGTTTTTTCTAAAAATCAATGATCTGCTCCTTTGATTTGCTGACGTTGAACAGAGATAAAGTCAAGATACAGACGACAGCAACACAGTAACAGCTGCAGTCAGTGCTGGGAAGTTCCCATGTCTTCAACTGGAGCAGGACAGATGTCCAACAAAGGGAGGAACCGAAAGGCCTAAAATAATAAGACGTGTGTTGATCGCCTTCTTAGGGTGTGTTGCTTGTATTTGGGTGCAGACAGAGCTGACAATTTTGATTGTGTGGAAACACCTAAAATACAATAGTCCATCAAAAAAATCCTATTTCAGTCCTTTGAGCAATGGCTACTTATTGGGAGGCCTTTTAGATTAGGAGGGTGGGAGGGATTATAGTAGTGGTGACGCCACTGTGATTTTTACTGAAGTGGGTATATACACTCAGTTGCCAGTTTATTAACTAAAATTAATGCAGTATTAGAAACAGCTTTCAGCCCAACGCAAAACAATACAACAATTCAGTTTTAGCTAGTTGTACCTAATAAACAGATGACTGAGAGTATATGTTGAGGTAAATATTATATAGATGTTTTATAGCATAGCATAGTTAATGAATCTCTTTAAACAGGACATTTTTATGCGAATTTTGTTGCTCTGTTCTTGAGTGTACATTTAGGTGATATATTACATTCTTCAATTTCAATAGCAAAACAACAGTGGAAAAACTGACATGGGTCAGTAATAACACAAAGACTGTCAGGCAGCGTCAAGACCTAGTTAGATGTATCATGTTTCTTCTAAATCACACCTATGATTAAACTGTAATATATTTGTATATCATTCTGGATATTGGTTATTTTCTCCTGGTTGGATCTGACGACTTAATTTCTTTGATATGTAAGGTAAATTATTCTGTACGCTGCCTCAGGATAATTATGTGTTTCCGTATGTCTTCTTTACCAATAGTGTAACTCGACCATGTGTTTAATATGTTACAATGTAAGAGGAACATGTGTTCAGTACTCCCTACTGACAGTGTAAACATCTAACTGCTGTTTTATAATTACAGTTGCAATGGTTATGATGCAATCATCACGTTGTTGCATCCTGTTTTTGTCCTAACCCAAGAGGACAAGTCAGCATAAACGTCTAACTGAGGACGAGCACCGAGGTTGAAACAAGTTGCAATCCAGGGTAGCTTCCACTCAAAGCCTGTTTTATTTCTTTGTGCCATTAAGTGCCTTTATTTATACTATTAAATTCTCTCACTTAACTCACCACATTCAACAGCTCCCCCCTCCCATATCTTGACACAAATGTCTGGTCATTACCTGTCATGTTGTATCCATGTACTACTTTACAACAAGTGGCTGCTGCAGAGTTGAAAGCCTGCTTTCCACAACATGAAAGCCCTGCCCCTGAATGAAGGCGATTCGCACAGCACACGGCCTCGCGGATGTCATACTCTATCCCCATACAGCTTTTTCTGCAAGACACGAACAACATAACCAAGGCTATTATCACTGGCTGTCATTGGTATCACGTCACAGTAAATATGTGGAAAACATCGTTATTTTATAGATAAATGTAGCCTCCTGTCATGTATATGCACATTTCACTCTTATCCTTTGTAATACTGCCCTCTGATGGACTTTTGTGAAAACACCCAAGCCTTGCTTTGCATGTGAACGTATTACAGGAAAAAAAAAACATCACATTTTAAGGTTCCAGCAGGGCAGGTTTGGAGATTTTCAATGGCAACAATCTTAAAAGTGTACAATAAAGAGAACTGAGAGTGGGCTGTAAGAAGTTACTACTGTTACCGTAACAAGCTGCTATTCTCAGTGGCACCAATAAATATGCTCAAATGAGAATGGCACTACAGACAGGCCATGGTTTCATTAATCATTTAACTTTTATTTATCATTCGTCAATGAGCTCAGTAAATAAAATGAGGAGCAAACATGTTTATTTTGTCCAAGCGGATATTTAAGTCTTATGATACAGTGGTTAGTTACACTCAAACAAACATTAAGATGGATTCCCTTGGAGCCATTAACAGACCAAATTTTATGGTGAACATGGCCCCAACTGTTGGTGAGACCTGTGGCACGAGGTCAGGGGTCACCACAATCATTAGGAATAATCTCCTGGAGATCATGAATATTGTGACCAAAGTTTACTGTCATTGGCAACATATGCCAAGACAAGCACGTCTGATAATTGGATTGCTGCTGGATTTCTACTATGATTGTTTTCAGTATTGTCTGATATGGAAAACGTGAGACTTTAGTATAAACTTCCAAACAGAATCAATGCATCCAGCCTAATTACCTTTCCCTATATCCTCTTGTCACTAAACACGTTTGTACTGTACTTGTGAGTCCATAATTGGACACTATGTCGTCACTCCCAAGGCATTGAAAACACATAGCCTACTGGTCCTCATGCGCACACACACACACACACACACACAGTCATGTTATCATTCCATTTCAGAGGACATGACATTAACTTACATTAATTTCCTGGTGACTTAACATACCCATAATCACTACTTCCCTAACCCTAACCTTAACGTAAATCTAACCTTAAACCAAGTCTTCACCCTAAACTTTAATGATTTATGTTACAGGGACTTGCCTTTTGTCCCCAAAAGGAAGGCGAATCCTCACAATGTGACTGTGTAAACAGAAATGCCCCCTCAACATGAGTGATACATGACCATACACACACACACACACACGATAGAAGGGGGACACTCACCGGTAATAGTTGTTTTTACAGGCTG
Source organism: Enoplosus armatus (assembly GCF_043641665.1). Taxonomy (NCBI): domain Eukaryota; kingdom Metazoa; phylum Chordata; class Actinopteri; order Centrarchiformes; family Enoplosidae; genus Enoplosus; species Enoplosus armatus. The sequence continues at coordinate 13,832,556 of NC_092184.1, read as the reverse complement.
AATTTGCTCCCATGGCAGACTCTGTCAACAAACAAAGTTAGTTATTGGCGATATAATTATAACGCTAAAATCTACCAGTACGTGACTCCAGGCAGAGACTGTAGACAGTCTACAGCTGCTTTTATCTGGATCAAACATTGATAGTGTGCAAATACACATATCTTTAAGTCCGTGGTAATAGAAAAGGTATGTCTTTGTGAAACTTTTCTTGTAACCGAATAATCGCAATTGTGGCCAAAGAAGTGACTGCAGTTTAACTCATAAAAGGCAGTTTTCCACTTGCCAAAAAGGGATTGCAACATCTACCTTGTCACTAACAAGTTATTTATGCCTCAAAATGACTTGATATCATTCATGAGGTTTATATTTGAAAGATCATTGCCCACCAAGTCCTTTTTACCAGTTGAAATACCTTCAAAGGGCCAACACAACCAGTAACATGTAGATTTCCACTTGCCAAAAAGGGATTGCAACATCTACCTTGTTCGTTGTTTCTGCCTCAAAAGGACTTCATTTATGAGCATAGGTGTAGTGCTGCCAGTGCTTTTTTCTCCAAGTGAAGAAACAGATTATTTGCAGTTTGCAACCGGTTGAAATTCTGTTACAGTCAGTGGTTAAATTGGGCTGGGGCTGCCCTACAATATTCTAAGTTATCAAGGTGCTTAACTTCGCACATCTTCAACAATACTTACACTTTTCTTGGTCTTAATAATTCAAACAATGACTATGATTGGTTTATGGCTCTCCCTCCTGCCTGTCGGGGCATGGGGAGCTGCCCTTTGCCCTCCTCTGCTCCTAGCTGGACTGTTACAGTGCGTAACCTTTGTCTCCTCTTCCTCACAGCAGTAGGCTTTATTTTCTTCCCCGCCTTCATCCCCTGACGGAGAACGTCAGAAATTCTACTGTGGGTGTCACTGGGGCATATGGAGTTCAATGCGCTATTACGCATGGGCATGGAGCCCTTATTGTTTCATCTCCTGAAGTGGATGGCTGTTTGTTGTACCAGACGGACCCAGTGAGTCACAGACTATATTCTGCTTCGCCCTTATCCCACTCGCGATAACCTTAGAGTGCGAAGCCTAATTGATACAGGACGTTAGATAAATGCACTGTAACTCCAGGTTGTATGAGTATAGGCACAGCCCTCTGAGCTCTGGGCCTTGCTAATTCCTTAAATAACTGAGGAAAAAGCTGTTTTAGTGAGCCGATTGTCCAGCCTCAGTCCAATTTATGCACCGAGTTGAGATCGAGTTGAGATCCACACAACAGAGGGGACTGGACTGAAGTTTTTCAGTGCTTTTCCATTCAATTTTTCCTTTAATCCTTACCAGTTGAAATACTTTTAAAGGGCCAACACAACCAGTAACATGTAGTTTACCACTCGCCAAAAAGTGATTGCAGCTCCTTGTGATTGAAAGGTTATGCTGCTGTCAGGTGTCACACCCCCATCCCCGCTCACACACACACACACCCCACGTCCACACCCTTGCATCATGCGCCTACTCTACTCTACTGTAACATGTGCCATGGGTTTTCCCAATAGCAACACAAAGAGGAACAAAGAGAATACAATTTGCGTTGAAGGGCACGACATGAAAGAAAAAAATAACTAAATTCTCTATTTACCCTCCACGAATTTGAGCTCATTCTGTGACCTTGACTTTGTGCTGGACGCCGGTCCCATAAGTGTAACCCAAGTCTTAAAACTCCGTGCCGGTTTTTAAACGTGGAATCATCACTCACATAGCAAGAAATTAAACCGGTTATCTGATCTCTTAACCCCACCCCACACAAACACACGCACACACACACGCACACACACACACACACGCACGCACACACACACACACACACACGCGCGCGATAGCTCACGCAACCTTAAAATAGCATCCCTGCAAAGACGAGTACGAACTGAACAAATACATCAGATAAAACAATACCAGATGTGTTCTGTGGCGACTCAATTATCAAGTGACCCAATGCGCCACCAGCTCTGTCAACCAAGGGGAATGAATAAGCCTTACTTACCACAAACAGGTAAGGTGAAGCCGCAAGTCAGCCAAACTGAAAGAGCGTAACCAGAAGCATGATTATGTTGGTTACAAACTGTCTCTCAAATAACAAAGTTATCCAGTTATGTAAAGATGCGCCAATGCCTACCCAATCCGAGAGCCCAAAGGGGGACCATCTTGGAGCCTAGTTGGCGTATCTGACAGCCTGCAGCACCAGAGAGTGAGATGCAAAAACATGCAAACAGATGCGTCTAAATAGGACCAATTAGCTCCTCCTCCTCAAGTGATAAAACATATGACAACCTGTGGAATCATGGTCGCGTGATGCGCGTACATATCAGTCAGCTCAACGAGGGTACTTGCACCAACATACATTCGTTACAGGGTACAGTAACTATGTGCAGTGTAGATTTGATAAATGGACAGACTATTGATAATACCTATTTAGCACTGAAGAGTTTAAATGTTTTGCTCCACTTGGGTCATACATTTTAAATCAAGCAGGAATAAAGTGGGATTACTTGATGTTGGATTACCTGATGTCTTCACCACCCTGTAAAACAATGACACCAATCATTCAGGCTGTGTCTGTGAAAGTAAAAATGTCCAGCTCTCACATATCTGATCCTTCTGGGACGGTCTGAGTAAGATAGTCTGGGACTGTTTCTTCTTTCTCAGTCGGTTCCTACCGCTGACTCATGATCTGCTCTTCTGGAAATGTTTTGCCTCTATTTCATCAGAGAATGGCTTTGAGTTTCTGTACTGAGATCAGCTGAAACTGCGTGGACCAGAAGACCAAAGTGATGAAAAAGGAACTGAAAGCTGAATTTTTCACTGGCATCATACAATAAACCCTTTAACATTACAGGGAGTTATGTAATTCATATTCAAATTTGTCTTTTTTTTTTAGCTTTAAAGGTGCCATATGTAATATTCCATAATTTACATGTATTAATCGCTTTTCATTGCCAATGTATGAACGGAGTGTAACGTCACCTAAAAAATGAGACCCTCCCTGACTTTGTCGGTTGCCTATAACAGCCTGTGGACTGATTTCTATGTAAAGGACTCGGGACAGTTTTCCAAAGGAGGTGACGTTATGCGCGCTCCCAAGTGCTTAGCCTCTCTTCAGCTCCATGTTCAGCTCAGTCCATCACCAAAAGTCCACTTAGCTTGCTTGCTAACGCAGACGAATTGCTACCTAGCTAACGTAGCAAAATGCTGTCTTGAGTGGATAACGTTGGCTAAAAATTTGCTCGCTTGCTGTTTGCAAATCACTTTGTCAGCCCGAACGGCAGATCCATGCAGCAACTAAGATAGAGCTAACTGGCCGACATTAGCTTGCTTGCTAACAATATGGGTAGCAAAATACTAACTGATGATAACTGATGTATTACGACAAACAGCGCTGATTTTAGCCAACAATAAATGATGTAACAATACAAAGCAAAGGTGTGTTAATGTTATTAAGTTATACAGGCAGGTGTGGTTGGAAGTTACTTCATCAGCTAACGATACAAAGCAACCAACGCCAGGGTTGCTTTGTAACGTTAGCTGATGAAGTAACTTTGCAAATGGCAAGCCAGTTTGTATCACGGAGCCAATGTGATACAAAGTCTGAATAAAATATAGGAACATTACAGATAGTAACGTTATTCTAAATATGATTGTAAAGCAGTCTGGTGTATGTCACTTAACTGTCTTGGCTCGCTCGCCCCTACAGACTGCGAGCACAAGCAATGATGCTGACTGCCGTTCACTTAGAGGCCAGTGCCTTTCTGAAAACTCCATACAGGACCTTTAAGAGGCAGAACCAGACTCTAGGTTGGTGGTCATCTGCTTTGACCGGTCGGGTTGGAGAGAGAGAGAGAGAGGACAGACTGTGCTGTCACTGTGATGAGGGTGTTGTGGAAACATAACACTTTCCCGACTGTCACAAATACAAAAATATTACGGAGGTATTCTTTCCAAAGTTTGAACAAAAGTGCTGAATTCCGAAGTCTGACGGAAAGGGAGAAATTACCCCTCCTTCTGGGGGAAAAGAAAGAATGTGCAAACTATGTGGCTTCCTGTCACAACAAGAGAGACAACCAGTAGAAAATAAACATTCATAAATACACCTACTCACCACATTATACTCTCCGTCACCATCTCCTTTTTTATTTAATTCAATATTATTATTATATAAGTATGTCTCAGGAATATGACAAAGCTTTTAAGTGTGATTGTACATTTCAGTATCATGTATAAATGTTTTTATGTTTTAGGTTAGCCCTATGACATGTGGTATTAAGGCATTATGGGACTGCTTCCCTTACCCAGTAAGAGGCTGTAAGAAAAAACTCATGGAAGGCATGACATTTAAAAAATTTACTAGGCCTATGCAAAACGTGTCCATTGCACACAAATAGTATCCCAGCATATAGGCCTACTTACCATATTGAGAAAGGGGGATGTTATCCATTATTCTTTTACACAAAAGACAAGACAAGAAAAGGCTTGGCCTGAGCCATAACTGTGCCAACTCTATTTTCCCTCTCAAAAATAAGTCAAATCAAATTAAATATCATGAGTTGGTATAGGTGTAACGGGTAGGTATGGGACCAAAGTGTTATGGAAGTACTCCACCCACAGTACCTGCTGGGACCAGGACGAGGGGTGTTTGGAAACCATGCAGCGCAGAGCTGTCTCCATCTCCTGGTTCTTGTGCTCAGTCTGGGGGTGGAACCCGGATGACAGGCTGACGGTGGCCCCAACTAGCGTGCAGAACTCCCTCTAAAACACAGAGGTAAACTGAGGTCCCTGGTCAGAAACCACATCAGTGGGGAGACCATGAATTCAGAAGACATGCAGGAGCATGAGCTCAGCTGTTTCCTTGGCTGACGGGAGCTTGGGCAGGGGCACGAAGTGGGCCATCTTGCTGAACCGGTCTACCACCATCAAGATGGTGGTGTGTCCCGGTAACAAAGTCCAGGGAGATATACCACGGCCGATGGGGCACCGGCAGTGGTAGCAGGAGACCAGCAGGAGCTTGGTGGGAAGACTTGTGCTGGTTGCAGACGGGGCAAGCATTCACAAACTCCCAGGTGTCGTCTTCCAGAGTCGCCCACCCGAACCTCCGCTGCACGACCTCCTTGGTCTGCTGGATGCCTGGGTGACAGGTGAGACGGGAGTTGTGAGCCCACTGGAGGACAGAGGACCGCAGAGTGGAGGGAGCGAACAGGCGGTCGGCCGGACATGCACTGGGTCCAGGTTGGTCCTCTGGAGCTGCCTTGACTCTTTCCTCTACCTCCCAGGAGAGAGAGGCGACCCGGTGTGGTGAGGGGAGGATGGTATCAGGACCGGAGGTGGAGTCCTCCTTCTAATGACCAGTAGGGGTGTTGAATGCTGTCTTCCACTCATCATCTTCCCGGATGCAGACCAAGTGGTATGCGTTGCGCAGGTCCAACTTTAAGATGGTGGCCCCTCCAGGAGCTCGAAGGCAGAAGCGATGAGTGGAAGGGGGTAGCGGTTCTTCACCGTGATGTCGTTGAGGCCCCGGTAATCGATGCAAGGCCGTAGGGACTTGTCCTTCTTCTCCACAAAGAAGAAGCCAACGCCAGCAGGTGATGAAGAGGGACGGATGATGCCAGCAGCCAAGGAGTCGTTGATGTACGTCTCCATGGCGTCTTCCCCAGGGAGCGGAGCCGAGTACAGGGCAGGTAGACAGTTCAGGTACTCACAATAAAGTTCCGAGGGGAGCAGAGGAGCCAACAGGCGAGTATGCGCACACGGTGATGTGTGTGGCGATACTGTGAGAGTCTCTGAATCCACTGAAAGCCACAGGGAAGAAGATGACTGAACTCACGCTGTGCAGAGAATCACCAGACAGCCCAGGGGAGAGGCAGACAGAAACAAGGAACTGGAGATCAGTCCGAAAAACGCTGAGTGGAGAGGAGCAGCCTAAATACCTGGCTGATTGCCTGATGACAAGCAACTGCGGGAGCAGGTAGCTGAGAGGTGGGTGTGGCTGGCAATCAGGTGAAGCAGAGGAGAAGTGAGTGGAAAATGACTGAGGTGACAGAGGTGAGGAGAGAGGCAGACTGTGACAATATGCCTATATATAGCTCACAGTGCACACTTAGCATCAATTAAAAACAGGCGATTAGGAAATGCAACCCACTCATCCAGCATACCTTCCACACATCATAAGATGACTACAAGACGTGGGTTGTATTCATAGTGTGGAGGGACTTAACAAAACATGCATAAATCATAAAACTCCACATTTATCCATAAAATGAGTAAAGCAATTTAGATGCGCCCGACCGCTGAACACATTCAATATATATATATATATATATATATATATATATACAATGCTTAACAAATGTATTAGACCACCACCCAGTGTAAGGTGTTTGCCACCGCTGCCCTAAATTAACAGTATTGCTGATTACCAAAATATTTTATGTTTCTGTAATGGTTAATCCACCAGTATTTGCAAGCCCAGCTCTTTTATCAAAATGATATCTTTAATGCTAAAATATAATTATTGTTGTTATCCATGAATTCTCAAATTTAGGGTTTTACAAAAAAGTAGAAAAAAATAGTAAAGCATATTATTATTTTTTGATTGAGATGCCAAATTACAGTTATTTACTTGCATTCTGAACAGAAAAATTTGTTTTGTGGTTGCAAGAATGCAAGCTGTTACAGGGCCAAAGGAGGTCATACAAAATATTAAGATTTTTGGTTAATATATGTGAATAAGGACTATTTAGTTGTTCCAGTTTGTTTTTTGCCTAATAAATAACAATACAATTTTTAGTTTTAAACAAGTTTTTGACAGATTTCTAAAATATTTGTGTCTCTCATTTTTATGACAGGTGGTCTAATAAATTTGTTAAGCACTGTATACTTATATATATATATACATAAAACATATTCTGGTTTGTTTAACACTTTTTTGTTTACTACATAATTCCATATGTGTTCCTTCATAGTTCTGATGTCTTATTAATCTACAATGTAGGAAATAATACAAATAAAGAAAAAACATTGAATGAGAAGGTGTGTCCAAATTTTTGACTGAGTGGAAAATGTGTTGGCACAAGAGAGACAGGGATATTTGTGCACAGGAGAATGAAAAAAAACCCACTCATCCGGGCATACCTTCCATGCATCACTAGCCTACAACCCACGTCTTGCTGTCGAAAAGTCGGTCGTATTCACAGTGTAGGGGGAGGCAACAAAGCATTCATAAAAAGTTTTTTTTATCCTGATGTAGTGGGAAAATACAACACATTCCTTTTCCCACCCTGAAGAGTTTGTTTATGGTCACATTGCTGTAGTACCTTTTGACCTTAGTAAAAGGACTAATTTTCAAAACCAGGCGTTTTAAATTAGCCACTCAGTGTGTTCCATATTATTGTATATTTATTGCTAATTATCTGTTAATGTGTTAATAATGTTAATAATTTTCTGTACTGCTTTGGCAATATAAGTTATCTGTCATGCCGATAAAGCTTATTTGAATTGAATTGAAAATACAAGCGCACTTGACCTATTTTGGGCTCCACAATGAGATAACTAGATGGAAAATAAGTGTTTTAAGAGATGTTGCCATAAGCTGACTTATCAGAACAGTAATTCTTAATGAGATGAACTAACGTATATTCTACATAGCTAAAGCCAGCACATTTGCAGGATGCGCAGACAGTATAAGGTCAAATCTATCTAATCATGGTGTATTTATTTATCATAATTATATCCACTAGCCACTGTACTGGTGTTGTTTTTCCTCTTCTTCTCATTTTTTTCATAGAAAGGTACGCTCATTTCATAGCACTACTTTGACAGTACACCAATAACTTTCTAAAACTAAAGTTGTATGTCGTTGTAACGGCCGGGCCACACATCCTGCGTGAGCGGGGCGTGGCGGCTACCTTGCTGAATTGCTACCTGTTGCACGCATGTGGTGTCCAAACACACACAGCGTTAATGCAGTGGCGCTGCTGCTCTCCACCCTATCCTTCTACATTCTGCCTTTGATAATGGTCATCAATAATAGAAGGTTTCATTTAATTTCACCATAAATTTAAGAGGCATGTACTCAACAATAAGCTATGTGTAGGTTATTAAACAGAGTCATTTCTTGGATGTAATGTAAGATATGATAGTTTTATGTAGGTTTCCTATGTGTACACACGTGTTAATGGAAAAAACTGTTCATTACAGTCAGAATTTAAGGTACAATTTTATTCATTTTGCGGCACTGGTTTAGCGGCTCAAGAAACTCACAGACCAATTGCATACGAGTTACGCCAGCCCACGTGATGCTACTCAGCCAATCAAATCTGTGCATTCCAGGCGCTAAACATTGCGACTCTGAATACAGACAGACGAGAGAGGTGAGAGGCGAGTGACAAATGATAAGACGAGTGAACGACACAGGGAGAGAAGACGGAGAGACGAGCAAGCGGGAGGGAGAGAAGACACATCATTTATTGTGAAATTGGTTGAGACTGTTAAGTCAAGACGTAAAACAGTTAACAAAGAAAAAGGGAATCTCAAGCTGCTGCTACACTTTATTTTGTTTTTCTAAAATGAAGCACTTCATTTTAAGATGCACAATTTTAACAAAAAAAGTTATTTCTCTATTTTATTTTTAAATGCAGCCCTTCTTTTAGTTAATGAGAGAAGAACATTATACATATCTACAGTATTATATATCTCTATAGTTCAATATTAAGTGACAATGAATATGGTCAAAATGTTTTTGAATTGTACTTTCTTTATTTGATTTGACAGTTAGTTGTTGATTACATGCAGACGTTGCTACAACTACTAGGCTACTTCAACATATATCACACTAAATCACAACGCAGGTTAGACATTATGATGTTCCGGACCTTTTCTTGAGGAAATTTTCTCTAACTGGACCTCTTCGAACTTTAGTTGAATACCCCTGTTCTAACTGAATCTCTGTGTACCACGCTGTGTAGCGATTATGAATCTAAAGTGATGTTTTTGCATTCTGCAGAGAATCTTCATTAAATGTGTAGCACCAGATTGAGCCTGTGTGACATCATTCTGTGCACCGCTACATAAGTGTTGAGTTAAAAAGTTAAAATATTCTTGTCTGTGACGTATTCTACAGATATAGACATTGAAACTGTGGTGAAATGTGTGTAATATTGCTGGTATGGTGTCAATATAACTAAACAGATCAATTCACTTTCTTTTTGCTGAGAAATGCACGTGGCACGCAGTAAAAATAGACAAGACTCCGAATCTCTAGATTACACGCGCTACTCCCGCAGGCTGTGTGGCTGCTCTAAGCTATTAATATCGTTTTTTTATCAGAATCAGAATCAGAAATACTTTATTGATCCCCGTGGGGAAATTATACAAGTTTGGCCCATGTCCCATCAGCTAACATGGAGGGGGTGATGTTTATGACCTATACTGCAGCCAGCCACCAGGGGGCGATCAAGATGTTCTTCACTTTTGGGGAGCTGTCATGTCGTCCATCTTCATATACAGTCCATGGTTAACATGGGCGACGAAAATACAAATTTGCCTGGTTTGTCTCTCTTGACTGTGCGCCTCTGCTTTTCAGTTTTGAACTGTTCGGTTTAGTTTTGATCTAGAAATGTCTAGAAATTTATATTTCAACTATTCAGTCCACATTCTTTTAGCAGTGTGTACACAAATGGGTCCTGGGCCACATTGAAGGACCGCCTACTCAATTGACATCCTCTGTATGAGCGGAATACATAGTCATTTGCTTGCCCACCAAGGGCGGATATTTCATTTCACTGATGAGGGGGACAATAAACATAAAAATATCTTAAGAACAGCTCCTGAAGGGAACACCAAAGGTGCTGCCAAAAGTACTGTTTTAACAGTTAGTAATATGTCAAATGTATAAAACGGAAACCCCAATTACTACTACAGTGTTTCCTTTGGAGAGTCTGTAACCTCTGCCAAACATGAATTTAAACATTACAACATTTCAAAAAAACCAATAGAGTCATGGGTCTGTTGTGTTAGCCAACTCAGCACATCATTCTTCAACCCATTATGTTCTGTTTACCTACCTCTTCTGCTTTTCTTTTCCTTGGAAAGAAAAGGAAAATATCTGAGTACGCACATTTTCTTAAAAATGTTGTACTTGTAAAAAGAATGAAGTGACTGGCATGCCAGCAAAACGTTGCTAGTAGAAACACTGGAATATACATACTAGATAATTGATAGGTAAATAACTGATATTCAAGGGCTAATATGTGTGGGGTTTGGCGGATGGTAGGCAGTGGACAAAAATTGTGTTTTTGTACAGTAATCAGTGAGGCACGGCCCCCAGAAACACTCCGCTCCAGCTAAATCAGGCTAGAATAAAGGTTTTAGACTGGCCTTCCCAAAGTCCTGACTTTAACCCCATCGAGAACATGTGGACTGTGCTGAAGAAACAAGTCTATGTCAGAAAGCCTACAAATTTAGTGGAACTGCACAGATTCTGTCAAGAGGAGTGGTCTCAGATTCAACCAGAAGCTTGTGGATTGCTACCAATTGTGGTGAAAATGGCCAAAGGACACAACCAAAATTCATGAATGTTTTTTGTGACAAAAACATATGTGCTCCAATCATTCTGTCACGGAAAAATAAGTTTTAGAAATGATTGGAAACTCAAGACTGCCATGACTCACGTTCTTTACAGGGTTGCCTGCAGGCATCACGCAGGACTATATTTTAAGGAGGGTGAAACATGAGGAAGGCATGAATCATTGTGTGTGTCTCCAGCAAGGGACTCACCATTTTATAGAAATGCCTTCGCCCATTTAACCAGTTGATCACTTTTTTTTATCTGTGCCCTTCTTTTAAAAGTATTAGCAGTGGGACTGCCAGGTTCTGTAACAGCACTTATTAAAAGGGGGTTAGTTGCATGTTAAGAGACTTCCTTGCGGAACCGACGGACAACATACCTGATCAAAGGATCAAATTTCAATAATACAGTCATCTCAGGGTGTTTATGACGCTCAGAGAAATATACTCATCGTTTTACAGCCATTGCTTTTGTAGTGGTGTTGCAACACTGACTTTGGCCACAATGTCAAAATGGTGTTGACCAAAGTCAAATATGTCGTGTCAAGATGTGCAAATGCCTCACATCGTAAATCATATGACAACCACATACCTTATGTCACACGTGTCCCACTGGTTTGAATACTGACTCACCATCAATCTGACCCACTGTTATCATTAGGTCTTGGATTGTGTACACAACACAAGCTTTTATGAAGCACAAAGCTTTTTCCAATTTTAACTGCCAAACACTCAAAACAATGTGCCGTTTAAAGCTTAATTGCTTCAGTATGGATCAGTGTTTTTCTAATAGCTTAGTTACCATCAATAAAATTACACATTGAAATTATAAACCATACTCTCTGAATTCGCCACTCACTTGTACAAACAGGATGCCGATGGATTGCAAAACATGCAACACACAATTCCACATGTCCTTGCAAGCCGTAGGGTAATGGAGATGTTACTTCCTGTTTCCTGTCACGTGTGCTACGTATATACTATAGACAATCTAAACAATAGTCCAGTACACTTCACAATACAGTGTTCTCATAATTTATATACGCAGGAATGGTTGGATGCATGTTTTTATGCATGTATTGACACTTTTATTGGCTGTAAAACTGAGCAGCCATTCAAATCAAGTGTAACGGTCATGAATCCAAGTTTTCCACAGCTGCCTTCCGCTGAAATCTGGACTGATGGATTTTTTTTTGCAGTTGTTCACTTGCACTACTGCTAAAGAAGAAACGATGCAGCTGTTAGGATCACCAAGGATGGCCTGGCACTCACACAAATATAGCGACACAATTTCCATTCCAAGAAAAGCAATATTAAAACAATATTTTTAAAGACGGCAACCCTTTGGTGTTCCCGTAAAATATTATTTTATATAATAGACAGTTTGCCAGAATGCACAACACCAGTGACCTGGCACACTTGAAATGAAATGCAGCCACAATGAATGATATTATTGACACCCATTGTTTGACAACTGCATTAATCGACTCTAAAACAAGTTGACAGACAAGTCTTGCTAAATGATCACCTTATACATTTTATGTGGCGAATGTGTTGTCAAACAACTGCCTGTTTACACATCTAGCAGACGCAGAGCAACATCACCCCATTGGATTTGTGATTTTGGCCAGCTGATGAATGAGATATTCAGTCTTGTGCTGTGGTTTGGTCTCCACGAATTCCTGAGTAAAATATTAGCTGCAATATGTTTGATTTTATGCACCAGGTAGTCATCGTTATGAGACCCCTTTCCCATTGTTTTGCAAGAACAACTGTTAAAGTAGTATCCACAGATTGTTTTGGCCACTTGGGGGCAGCAGAACAGCCCGTGAACATTGACAAAATATCACCATATAAAGTTGTTATGGTTAATATGTTAGCAAATATTTGTTTAATTACACATGAAACAAACGTGCAGCAATATTAGCATTCATTTGGAGCCTTCTTTCTGGGCACCCAATGGATGTAAGTCCAATATTCACATTTTGCTCTGGTTTGGTCTTCACCAACTCCTTGGGGGAAATAGCTGGGTATTTAGCTGCTAAACGCTCCACTATTTTCACCAGCTAATCGCTAACTGTGTCTTTGGGGCTGAACAGCTAGCATCCAGTCTGTTTTTAGAGCTTTTTTGCTGAAAAGAAATGAAAGGAAATGAAAGCGTGACATTAAATGGAAATGCAAAACCAAAACAATCAGCTGAAAGAACGCTTTGTATAGTTAAGGGAAACTACAGAGTCAGGTGATAATTCTAGAAAGTCTCACAGCTGATTGGCGACTGCTTTCTCAAGAATCTTAGAGAGAAAGGGAGGGTTAGATATCGGTCTATAGTTGGCTAAAACCTCTGGAGCAAAAGTGGGCTTTTTAAGAAGAGATTTAATTACAGCTACTTTAAAGGACTGTGGTACACAGCCTGTTAATAAAGACAGATTATAGATCATATCTAGTAAAGAAGCGCTAACTAAAGGTAAAACTTCTTTAACCCTGTAAAGCCTGAACCATGAAATAATTGCCAGAAAATTCAAATTTTTTGAAACTGGAGTGTTTATTCACTTGTGAGAGAGGTGCCAACAGCAGCTTCAAACCTTCGCAGGGGCATGGGTTTCTGCTTGGGCTTCAATTTCTTCTGGTGCGCTGCACGTGTCTGATTGTATACATCAGGTTTTTCAGAAAAAAAAAAAATCACACTGAGGTCTCAAAAACTCATGTTTCAAATATGATACACTTGCCATTACAGGGTTAAGCAGCCTAGTTGGGCTGGGGTCTAAGAGACAAGTTGATGGCTTAGATGAAGAAATCGTTTTAGTTATTTGGTGAAGGTCAATGGGAGAAAAGCAATCTAAATATACATCAGGTTTTACAGCTGTTTCTAAGGTTCCTGTGTTTGAAGGTAAGGTACCATCTGAGGACAGGAGGTGATCAATTTTGTCTCAAATAGTTCGGATTTTATCATTAAAGAAGCTCATGAAGTCATTACTGCTGAGGGCTATAGGAACACATGGCTCAATAGAGCTGTGACTCTTTGTCAGCCTGGCTACAGTGCTGACAAGAAACCTGGGGTTGTTCTTGTTCTCCGCTATTAGTGATGAGTTATGAGGTTTTGGGTGGGTAACTGCTCTAATGGAAGCGCAGAGAAGCGTGAAAGGTTTTGGTTTACTAATAAAGGATCCACTCAATGAAGTGAAATATGTAAGCGAGTTTAGGCAGCCAACAGTTTGCTGATACACTCACATGGCATACTCCTCTTGCTGCAACATATCTCCAACAACCAAACATATATTGAATCATGGCATTGTACAGTTGCATTTCAAAAGCCCCACCTCCACCTCAGCTTTCACCTGTATGCTCCAAGTCTATGTTCCCCAAGGGTCCAAGTCCGCATTGAGAGTATGTCCCACTCCCTGCTGTACAGAGCTTGGCGCTTCCTTGTGGGGTGCTACAGTGTCAGAGCCTAGATGCCAAACATAAACGCTAAATAGTCAAAAGTCACGTAATACTCTATTCCATGTGAGTTGGCTGATATATCAGCAATTTGTCAATTCAAGTGTATTTATTTTTGTATTCTCATATGTGCATAAGACATTTACTAGATAATGTCTAATTGTGTAGTATTTGTGTCGACCTGCACAGGGACTGCATTAAAATAGTTAGCTTATTGTTTGAGATTTATGTTTTTGTACTTGCTTCCTGACAAATAAATTACTTGGAGTACTTGGAACAGATATAAACACGTATACACCTGTTCACACACTAGTTTCCAAACATAGTCCAGCCCTTTAACCCCCGGCAGCTCACCAGTGACTCTTGTGTGGAAGTTTGTCTGACTGCAGTAGCTATCCCTTCTTTGGAAACTTTATCACATGTCATGGTGACAACAAAGGCTTATTACTGCACTAAGATGTTGTTTCTGGTTCACATTCATGTGTTAGGGCTCGAGCAGCAGATGCACATGCTTTTCTATTCATCGAGACCAGTTTATCCCAACATGGTCCATATTTCTTGTGATGCACAGTCATTGCTGGAAAATAATCTGCAGTGAGGGGATTTTGTCTGCACACAGTCGAACCATTGTTTGTTGCTCTCCTCTGTACACCATTTGGGTCTGAGGAGGATGTTAACATCACGTCATTTAAGCAAACAATCTTCTGATAAAACTTATCATCTTCACATTGTAGAATCCAGATAGGATTTTGTTTATGGATGGTTCTGCAAGTGGAGCTGGTGGGATTGATCGCTGAATAAACTGTGTGCTTTCCCCCATGACGTTGAATCAGTTGAATCAGTTCAGTCAGTTCAATCAGTGGAAAACCAATTGTTCATTGTGTAAGTCATTATCTAAACAGTTTTTCCAGACCTCCAGAAGCAGAGCAGTTCCCTCATATCACACTCACATTTCGTTGATTGGCATCAGCTGATTCAGTCCTGTCACAGTCAGTTATTCATTCATGAAGTGCTTGGTTTTCAGCAAACGAGTATTTCTAATTTAAAGCAAGAAATTTTAAGTTTTAAAGAGAAGAAATAATAATTGTCCTCTTACAAATGAAAAGATTAATTCATAAGCAATAAAACACACCATTACACATCTCATTTCACTCATTATTCTTGCCCCTACAGCCTCACTTGGTCTGGTATGACCAGCAGCTTATGGTGGCTAATGCAAACTTTAGATGCAGTCTAACTGATATTAATGACTAATGTTAATTGACTTTGACTCTTGTTCTACTTGTTCTCTGCTCCTGTTAAACATTTTTGCACATTTAGATGATGATGTCTTTAAAGTAGCTCACTCAAGAGGATCTTGGGAAATTAAGGCAAATTCAATATAACTTTATCTTGTAATTACTTCTTGCAGTCACAGTGGCTGTAGTAACTAAGATTTAATGTTTATGTATCTGATAATTGAGGATGGTAGCTCCCACAGTAAAATCCTTGCTGCTGCTTAGTTATGCTTAGGCTGCCGGGAGACTATGATGCACTGAGGTCCTCACAGAGCCTGGTTCTGCTCGAGGTTTCTGCCTGTTAAAAGGGAGTTTTTCTTCGCCACTGTGGCCAAGTGCTTTGCACTTAGTAAATTGGGTCTAAATGTTTGGCCTACTGCTCCATCCTGTTAGTCTCATTCATGAAAAGATTGGTGTGCAGATTTTATTACTGAAATGGTTTCTGGTTCATGTGTGATTCGTCAGCAGCCTAAAATTTAAAACATTTACTCTCATTTGGTCCATCTGTAGAGTCACATTTCATTTATTTAACAAAATAAGAGTTGTGAAAATATTTTAGTCTTTCTAAGCAAACTGAAGGAATATGATGAAACGCTGACATACAAGGGAGAAAAGGCCACGAGAGGAAGCTAAAAAGATCAAAGCAGCAGCATCATCATCATCGTCTCGGGTGTGGCGTCCTCTTGATATGTTGCTGGTCACAGGGTTGAGCCAAATGTTTTGTGTTTGTGGCCAAAACTGTCTGCTGAGTAGGTAGTGTACAGTGGGTTTTGGGAGCCTTGTCACTGAAAACAGCTGCCTGCTGTGGCCGAAAACAACACTGTGAGAGCAGTGAGAGTGAACCAAAACAGTAAAGTTATGGTCAAGAGCTAAACAATGAGCTGAAACTCACTATAAGCGCTGTAAAGCTGAAGGGAGCTGCAGATTCAGGTGTTAATTCTCTGTGGGTTCATCACTACGATGTCTTCACAATGTCATTTGATACATTGTGGTATAAAAGATGTGTGTATTAAATATGTAGAGACTGAAAACATGAAACATTATTTATATCTTGTGTGTACCCTTTCATAGTTTAAAAGTTTCATAAGTTATCTTTCCACTATTTTATCTACCTTATCTTATTGAGCCAAGTCCACTAAAGAGTTTTTGTCCCCTTTTAATCTTAATTTGAACATTTTGCTGAAAGTTGGCAGTTGACTGCTGCCTTTTCACTGCGACACCTTGTCTAGTCTGAGCCAACTCTCGAAGCATACAAAGGTTAAGAATCAGAAAGACTCTTGACTCATGTCAAAGGAATGTCTGATGGAAAAGTTGTGCTTCCATCATCTTCTGGGAGGGGCTGTTAATTTCCCACATGTTGCTAAAAGTGTCCCTAAACAATAGCATTCCTTTGCGCAAAATGATTGAATCCAAGGTGCTGTTATGTCTTTAACTTGTGCTTTGATGTGATCTGTAACCTAATGCTAACACAAACAAACCCAGGATAGTAAGTGATGCAATGTTACAAAAGCAATGGTAAATTATAGCAAAATGACATGTGTAGAAAATGATAATGTAATGTATAAGATTAACCCAGAAGGGACAAGTGGTGAGTGGTCAGAATTCTCACCCACTTTGTCACATGATCTAATGTGTACTTGATCTGATAACGTCACAGCCCTCTCAAGGAATCAGTGAAACAGTTTAACTCTTGGATGTAAGGATGTTTTAATTTAATTTGATTTAATTTAATCTTTCTACAACTGAGTTCAACATTTGAGATAGCCATGGAAGGATATTCCAAATTTCTCTAAAATGATCTCTTAAATCAAGTTAATTTTTAAACTTTTAGATTGAAGTTTCAATTGCAATCAACAAATAAGGTATAACTTAGTACTTATATTGTCTTCTTCTACACTATCTTCACTCTGCACTAATGACTAAACTATAATGGTGTGCCATAAAACCTTCTGGTCTTTGATAGGGTGACCCAGAGCTGAAGCATTGTACAGCATTGACTAAAAACTGAACACAAATTGAAAATGCGCATAAAAACAGGTGGATGGGAATGCACCTAATGGCAACAATATGTTCATAACATTTCTAGTATAGTACTAATAATACAGACAATAATATTCCTCATGTTCAATTAAAGATTTCTTAACATGTGTAACAAGAGATCTATCTGTCCGATCAATCTTCTATTTACTTTCTTTGTTTTATTATCTTCTTTTTTAGTGGGGCAATAGAGTCGAGTATCAGACGCATGGAGCCTGCGGCACGAGATGATCAATTTGGGAGGGACTAAAGTTAGCATAGGAGTCCTCAGTTATATTGAGACATGGCATTGAATTAAATACTAATTTTTAGTATGAAACTAAAGAGATGGTAACTTTGTATGACAAAACAAGGACAGTGTATTTTTTTTTCTTACATTGGAAGTGCATTATTTGCAAATATGAACATGAAGCAAAACCTGTTTCAACTATTGTTTTAAGACCGACATGAAAATATCTGAACTTCTCCTTTAAAATTGAGTTTTGAAGCTATTCCGGTGTAGCTTTGGCTTTGGCTAGGTTGGGTGTTGTTGTCTTGCTGGGAAATAAATGATCTCCTAAGTGACAGTTGTCCTGGAGACTGGAGCAGCTTAAATTTAGTTGCATTAATTTGCCTCTCACAAGCCACCTTCACAAGCCTTCCAGGGTCTGCTGCACCTGAACTGTCCTCTTGATTGTTTTCACAACTGTTCACACCATTGTACATGGGACTCTGATGACTCACAAGGCTGCCATGTGTCTCGACAATCTCATCAAAGACATGAATCATAGACCAGGAAGGAGACGTGACTGATACTTTATTACAGAAAGTATTTTCGTCTTGTCTTTGACTGATGTTCAATTCTGACATATTTTCTTAACACTATTAACTGCAAATAAAAAATATTGTATACATCAGAGCTTTCAAAAGAATCTCAGTCACATTTACAACTTGGACTTGGATGTGAACGCTATTTACACACCAGTTGGAAACCATAACTCCAGTATGACACGAGTGTGGCATACACAAAAGATAATGTGTTCAACAATGCATGTTCTGACGATTGTTTTGCCAGCGTATTCAATAAATGACATGAGATGAACTACACAAATTAAAACTGAAATTTTAAGCACCTGTAATATGATATGATTCGTAACTCACAGGCCTGGAGCTTATTTATTTGTGTGTATTTTGTTTGTAACAGGTCCCTTCATTTGGAGCCTGGCGGTGGAGGAACTATGAAAGATCAAACCCAGTTTTGACAAACTTTGTCAATGGTAATAAGTGTTTCCTCTAGTCCGCCTTATCTACTTCCTGACGGAAGAATTTATTTTATACACAAAGAACCTCTACAAGGATTTGGAGTTCCGGTTTTTGCTGGAAGGTGGTGCGCTAACCTTTTTCGGCTTCTGAAGGGGGGCATGACATGAAAAGTTTGAGAACCACTGCTTTAGTGTGATATAGCTGTTAAACAACCCCATTGTTCTGTGTTAATGTTCCATGCCAGAGGTTGTTTACCTGCTGCTGTATTTGTCTTGCTTTTGGTTTGTTTAGTTTTGCCTCTTGTTTTGAGTGATTTCTTTCTGAATTTACTGAATTGATTCTTCTTGTATTTAGTTCTTTCTTTCAGTGAAGCAGAGCGCCATATTGTGGGAGGATAGGCACTCATGGTGAGGTCCCTACACTTTATGCATGTGAGTCAAAGCACTGGGACACATATGTATATTTCATCATTTTTGCTGTGAGGATCGTTGTGTTGTACCCGAGATGAATTAGTGTTAGCACCCCTGGGCACTCCTCAGTGTAGTCTGCCTCTCCACAAGTGGCCTCAGCTCACTTTCCCCAGTTTGCTTAGTTTATGTTGGACTGGCAGTTTCATATAGTACTTTTTATATTAAGGCCTTTTTAGCTACATTTATAATAAAAGTGTTTTATCCCCCTTATTGGTGTCATTAACTAACTTTTCTCCCCAGCACCTCCAATCTCAGCCTACTTGACTATTCTTAATTATATCAATAAAACATTTGGATTAGTTTGACAAACACGTCTCTGCCTGGTCAGTAACGAACCTGTGTGCCTTACTATAACTTTCCAAGCAATATTCAAGGGTTTTGATAGTATTTCCTGGGGTGCAATTCTCTAGGTGGCGTTGTCAGCCCTGTCTCCATTCACCCCATATTCACAATCGCCCAGAGCCCAAAGTGACACCTTCACAATGCTTGTTTTGTCCAACCAATAGTCCAAACCTCAGAATTATTTGAAATAAATTAAAATTATGAAAATAATTGAAATTGTTTTTCAATTATAGTTGCCAATTAATTTTCTGCCAATCAACTAATTGATGAATCGACTAACCATTTCAGCTGTACTTGTGTTATACTGTAATTTATAACAAAACATGTAGTATAAGCTCTTCATATGTTTTGTATGCAAAAACCTTAAAGTAACTAGTAGCTAAAGCTGTCAAATAGAAAAAAGTAGAAGTATAAAGTGGCATGAAAAAAAGTACAGTACTTGAGTAAATGTACTTAGTTACTTTTGTTGTTAATTTCTTCTTCATTCCCCAGATGTAGGCGATGATGGAAGGAAACTCCGCTGATACTGACTTTTCACATAATATTCTTTATTTGCATCAAAGATCAGGATCAACAGGCATGCGCATCTTGGCCTGGACAGCACCCGTAGCCGAATCAGTACTGCTGCCCCGAACACTGTTCAAGCTCATCTTTTATACCTTTAGACATGCATGGGGTCCTACTACAACACACAAGTCTGTAAACTTCCGTTCCCTATCTAGGGGTCAGGAAAAGAGACCTCTCAGAATGATGTTTCACGTACCTTAACCTCTCAGAGATAACTTTTCACATACCAAGGAAGATCTCGTCTAAACAACAATGCATCTTATCTTTAAGGTGCCCCAACATCTGTTAATTGTTTACCTGGAACATTGCATACATGGCAACTTTGTACTACATATCATTGTCTGAAAAGACTACCTTTATGATTAGTATCAAATAATACACATCACTTTCCACCGGCAGAGTTTATTTTTACCCGCCAATCTACTGCCTTCACACTCTAGTCCAGTAGGTGGCGGTAATGTGCCTGTCAGCTGCTTTGCCATCTGCCAATAAATCCAACGAAGAAGAAGACGAAGGAACAACGTCGCACTCGCTGATGCTGATAACTTGAGGAAACAGTCAGTAAGTGTACAAATAAACTAAAGCGGGTTTTAGTGAAGCGTTAGTGCATCTTTGATACAACTATCGCACTGTATCAGCCACTGCTGTGAGGAAGAAAGCGTGTTTTTTGGTCATGCAGTGTTCAAATTATAGCAGCTTTTGTCAGAGTTAACTGAGCCATAGCAACGCGCTCTGACCATCTTGTTCACCTTTAGTAAAGTTAACAACCTTTAAACACAACGTGATACCACTTTCCCAGGTCAAATATGTCTTTGGTTGGTACCACGACCTTACCTGGTGCTCTGTAGGCAGACATGTTTGATATTAGTTAGCTTTAATGTGAAACACATCGCATGGTCCTCATCCATGCATAATAGCTGTTCCCACACGCTGCAACAGCAGCTCAAGCCGAAGAGACTGTGAAGCTTAGTGTAAGTTATATCCTACATGAAGCTTGTGTTCTAGGCATTAAACACAACCATCAAAGGATATTAAGAAGTCTAACATCAAAGCACACACGTTTCTGATGCTGTTGTATTTATAGTAGTAATGTTCGTAAATGTTGCAAGACAGACCTATATTTTATAGGGCTGCGTCTAATGATTTTTATTATCGATTAATCTGTTAGCAAGTTTTCAGATTTCATCATTTAGTAATCAAGAAAATGTCCAAACATAGTGAAGAATGTCAATCACAAGTTTCCAAAATACAAGGCAACATTTTCAAATTGCTTATTTTGTCTGAACAACAGTTAAAAACACAAAGTAACTCAAGTTATAATGATATAAAACAGAGAAAACAGTAAATCCTCAGTAAAGCTGGAAACTAACTTAACCTGATTCAACTCAGGTGTGGAGCCCATCACTTGCATCAATACGTACATAAAATGATTTGCACTGGGGTGCAATCAAATGCTTACCTCCCTGAAAGAAAGGTCGTCTGAATGTAGTAATTTATCTGGTAAATATAATTGTTACTGTAGGCTACATCTTCTGAATCGGCATTGTTGGCCAAGTGTGTACACATACAAGAATGTGACTCTGGTTTTAAGTTGCTCTCAATGTTACACACAGTTCAAAGAACAATTTACAGGAATAAGTAGACACACAGCTAAAAACAAGGGCAACAAAGCTGAACAAAGATGGGTAAAAAATAAACATAACTATTATTTACATACAAGTAGGTGGGAAAAAAATGTGTATTTATAAAAAGCAACAATGACCAACAACATACAATGTCTATATACAGGCCAGTTAGTAATGTCGAAATGTTGCTGTTCAGTGTGCAGGTGCCTTTTTCTCTTGAGATTGTAATCAATTTTAAGGAATGATTCAAATAGTACATTAATCAATTCACAGAAGACACAAAATCCTTCAGTTTTAAACGTCTGTGTGAATATACACCAAATTTATGTCTTTTAAAAGGATACATTTACTTTATAATGAGGATATTACCTAGCTAGTGTTAATGACGTTTGTTTTTCTTTTAATAGGTAATTGCAGAAAGACTCAACATGGCAACGCCGGTGTCTGTGCTCCGCCTGCCAAAAGGACCCGACCCCAACAGCCGCGGATTTGACCCTAAATCAGCCCGCTTCATCGCTCTCTGTCGCACCTCCATTCCCACTTCTGCTGCGTCGGAGGTGGACGCCGAGCAGCTGCAGAGAGAGCAGCACGCACGATCTGTGCTGAGAGAGCATTTCCTCCGATGTCTTCTCTCCATGACCAACAAGAAGGTGCAGTTTCACATGTATGAGAAGGTGAAGGTGGAGGCCACGTTTGGAGCGTCCGACATCGACGTGCTGAACTTTCAGGTGTCGGACCTGCACACTCCCATCGGGGTGCAGAAAGAGGCACTGATCAGGTGTCAGGACGTGATTTCATTCACTTTTGATGTATGAACACATGAGGTTTTTGTAACTGGTTTATTTGGGCTTACTTGGGAGTCTCATTTGTTTTTGCAAGTGAGCTGTATTTTCACACTCTGCAAGTTTATAAAAGTGGTTATACTTTCGTAGAACAGTGTGGTTGCACATTGCTGTTTTCAGTCTTGTCTGTATAGTTCAGCCAATCATGCTGCCCCATGTGACTGCATTCAAAGAGCCAACTCTGACAAGCATTGCCCCATTTTCAGCACAAGAGGGAGTTGTATGCCCGTGTTTTCAGTGTGATATCAAACCTTCATGTGACTTCTTGTTCATCATTGATTTTGACAAAGTATTGACCAACATTTTGTATATGATATGATAATGTTTTCCTGATGACTACAAGTGCTTTCAGACTATGTTTACCCACAAGAACATTTTGAGAAGTTGAAGCACCAAACCAAAATTTCAGCCTTACGTCACGTCTCCCATTTCTGCTCCACACCATGAGACTGTTCTGCAGAAAGAGGTTATTACTGTTCTGGTGCTCGAGTCTACAGGTTATATCTTTTTTCATTAAGTCTTTAACTGGGGCAAATGAAACATTGCACTTTAAATGTTGAGTTAACTGCTTTTGTATTTGAACATCCATTTTGTATTCTGTTTGGAAAAATTGTTTTGTTTTTTGCAAATTATAACACCTGAATAGCTTCATGTCTGATAAAGATTGATGTTGCTTAAGAAAACAAACTTGTGATGTGTGTAACACCCACACCACCACATCCATCCCAATTATTTCAGTTCAGTGTAAAATGTGTTTTCCAGTTGTCCATAACTCAAATTTGTCTGTATTTCCTAAAACAGGTTCACAATTAAAGCTGCAGCAATTAATCGATTAGTGGATTGTAAATTAATCTGCATATATTTTGATAATTAATTAATCGTTTGAATCACTTTTTAAAGAGACATGCCAAGCGTTTAATATAATCTGGTTTGCAAAAGTGAGAATTTTTTTTCATCCTTGTCTTGTTGTAGAAAATTGAATCTCTTTGAGTTTTGGACAAAAAAAGTAGTCGAAAGTAGTAAAAAGTAATCTGCAGATTAATCAATAAGGAAAATAATCATTTGATGCAGCCCTATTCACAGTAATGGCAGATATTTTTTTGGATGTTAATGAAGCTTAAAATTAGTCAGCTGGGTAACACTTAATTTTAAGTCCCCCTATTTAGCGTGTGTAAGCAGTATATACACAAACATTTAATAAATGGTTTGTAACACACTATACACTCCTCCTGTGGGCACCCTTAAGTGAAGGCTGCTGTATAAACAGATAATGAATGACACAGTGACCCTTTGGGCCCCTGGCCCCGTTCAGCAATCCATCCATGAATACTCAACTTAAGTAATATCTTAACCGGTAAAAAAATAAATAACTACCAGAATGAACTGTAAATTAATTTTGTTGCTTTCAGTCACAGATCCAAAACATTTATAGAGTGGGATGTTAACCTGAATCAAAGTAATAGACACTCAAATATAGCGAGGTCTTAGATGGATCAGGTGCACATCGGATCATTATTCCTGAATGGTTCAGCAGTCTAACACTGAGCCCACGTCTGACGGCAGCACCAATATTAGTTATTTAAATTCTCAGTCATGATTATAAAACAGAAGAGCAGGATGCATCATTGTTTAGCGCCAACTTCATGGGGAGGGGGCATCAATACTATTTAATCTTCCTAAAAGGTGTATTTTGCGAGTTCTCAATAAGTCATTTTATTTGAGTGCCATTAGGCGGTCGTGCTGTGCCTGTGTCTCTTTTTGTACCTGAATTATCTGACCACTCAGTGGAGACAGTCATCAATGAGGCAGTGACTCATCCTCTCTCTCTCTCTCTCTCTCTCTCTCTCTCTCTCTCTCTCTCTCTCGCCCTCCCTAATCTGAAATATGTCTTAAACCTCGCATGACGTCACCAAGCCTGTGTGATTCAATCAGGAAGCCCTCAAGGACAACCAATGTTAATTTCATATACACAGGCATGCTGTTCTGTGACCAGCAGCCCTCTCACCTCTGTGATGAGCGACCATCACATCAGCAGGAACACATACAGTACATAAACATATTGTGCATTTCCATTTACTGCTACGTTTACTTCGCTCCATTTCTGAGGCAAATATTGTATTTTCTACTCCACTGCACTAAGATTTTAAAACAGCAAATAAAATCCAAAATCATTTAACTTTAAAAATATAATTAGAAGGAGTTCATTATTCTTGATGTTGATTCTTGACCTGTTTTTTTCAGCTATTGCAGAAAAATACTGCTACCGCTAGAAATACTCAACTAAATACGAAATAATTAACTGTTTCTATTTCCTAAATGTGCTGATTGTTGTGGTATTGATTTTTTGAGTTGTGCTGAGCCACATGGATCCAAATAGAAATGTCATAATAAAATGTGATTTAAATCTGGCCATAACAATGTGGTCCAAAGTCCATGTTGCCAAATACTGCCATCGCTTAAAGGCTCCTTTTGTTATTTATTCATTTTTTTTTGTCAACAGTGGATGAAGTGACTATACATAATGTAAAAAGGGTCTCTCTCAGTCATGATCCCACAGAGAATCATTATCAGCTAACTCTTGCTTTCCTAGCATCTTTCAGCCCTTTGTTTTGGTTTTCCAGCCTGCAAACTTCACTACTTTGGTTTATGCATCGGTGCCATTTTCGAACGCAACATGCAGCAGTTCTCAGCTGAAAAAAAAGCACCTGTTTATCATATCAAGTTTTTTAGGTGACAACGTGTCTGTTGTTTACAGTTTGTTTCTGCTGCCCCCAAGTGGCCCAAAAAAAATCAGTTAATGAAAGTTCGATATGGGCCAGATGGATGGTGGCTTTGTTAAAAATAGTCAGCATTTTCTGTAAAATTAATGTGGCCACAACTGCCCACAATTTAATACGACTGATTACAATTTATCAAGAGTGTCTTCTGTGTTATTATAGAAGAGAAAGTACATGATTAAGATATGAACAGTTTAGAGAGAGTTAGAGAAAGTTATATATATATATATAAGTTTGAAGAGTGAATTGGTCATGATGTCTTCTGAAGAACTCGACTTGGATTCAATTTGTAACAGTGCACGGGGACACACTGTCTCAATGTTATCTAGTCTTACTGTTTGTCTTTCCTGACAGTCTGCTTCTCTCTGATTTCAGTGGAAAAACACCCCTGCCTCGTAGTATGCATGTGTATCTGTGTGTGTGTGTGTGTGTGTCAGTTGTGATGGTACAAGGAATCTGCCCTGTATAACGCCGCTGGCCAACAGGAAGCACATTCCGCTCCTTCCTGTTTGTGGCCCTCTCTCACTTCCTGGTAAGTGTCTGATAACTTACAAAACCGCTTAATCACCCTTTTCCCCAAAACTCCTGCCAGCAGACAAAGATAATTGGGCAGTGACCTCATGATCATGTATTTTTAGTGAGTTACATTATAAACATTTCAAAGGAGATGATAATGATTCATGTGATAACATTCATTTTAATGGAAGAAGTATCAGCTGAGGTATTATTGTATCAGACTTATCTCACATCTGTTAACACAAAACACACCAATTAAAAAACTTTCCTCTGCGTTGTCACAAAGAAAGCACAAGGAGGCTCCATGAATTCATAAATGTGTTGAGCGGTGAGATGGGGCACTTACACAGCCAGCTGACGAGTCAATGAAACTTCCTCTCATCGCTGTCTGTTGGGTCATTACAAAACGTAAGTTAAACAGTGACAGAATGGCTGGTCTGGTTTATGATTTTTTTTCTTTTCTGTGGCTTCTGTGCATCTTATTTTTAGCCATACTAGCAGTGTGGCTTCAGGGATTGCAGTGTTGGTCACTTGGTCCACCACTTTGGCCCAGACTGAAATACCTCAACAAATATTGGTGGATTGCCATGAAATGTTTGTATAAACATTCATGGTCCCCCAGAGGATGAATCCTATTGACTTTGATTATCCCCTAACTTGTGACCATGTTGCTTTGTTGATGGTAGCATTTAGCTCATAGCATTGCTGTGCTGGCTGCCCATAGACTGTATATAAAGATGGACAACGTGTCCCGACTTCCTCACACTGTACAAAAATGAAGATGCGGCCGCTGCCATCTTGCCATCTTGATGTCATTTGGAGTCTGCGCCGTAGAGAAAGGCATGTGGAGTCGCGGTATCGAGGTACCGCCCATACACCCGCCCGACCCAATCATGAGCAATCACAGCTGTCAATAATAACGTCCCACTCCCTTTTTGATAGCATCAAATAACGTTATCAAAAAAATGAACATCATTGTGAAAGGACTACTTAAAATGACAGAAACGATCTTTGGGAAAAATGTATATGACAGTTGTGAGACAAAAATTCTCACAATGGAATGAAAACACAAAAATAATGCAAAGAATGCAAAATAATCATTATTCATAAAATGTCTGAAACTTCCATTAACTACTCACTATAGAGTAGTGTTCATTATGCAGAGACATTGTCACTATTACCAAGAACAAACCACATCTACATCAATGCACACAGTACAATCACTGATGAATACTGACTGTTAAGTGCTCTGTGGAGGTGTAGTCGAGGCGGCCAGACGGGCAGACACAAGAGGAATGGCTGAGTCACAGTCAGTCCCCAGGTTTGTTTGAGTTGCCACCGGGGGGGAATGTTGGAGGAGCTCCAGCGATTGTGAGGGCCAGGCGCTGAGTGGCAGCCTCACTTCCCCGACTCAAGTGGCCAGGGAGATAAAGAGGCTGGCAGGGGAGCATGCCAGCTGGACCCCACTGAGCAGCTGCCTGGGCCCCAAACATAAACAAACAATATCACAAAATATTATTTGAATGCAACAGCATGTTCAGCTGGTTTGGTTTTGCATGAAGCTACCAATCCTTTTAGGCAACTTAGAGAAATCAAAGCATTGTTTTTCCTTTTCTTTGTCAAATACTATGTGTGTCAGTCACGCCATTGTGACCCTGTGAAGTCAGGGACTGCTACTGTATATGTCCAATATGAAGCATGAAGCTGTGTATGTGATCAAGATGTTGCCACGGCATTGTAAGGAAAAAGGGACACATATGCACAACTCAAGTCTAGACAGGAAGACATATGAGGAGGTGGGAGGAAAGGGAAGTGCTCATTAGAGTGAGATTAAAGTTATCTCCATTTATCTATAAGTCTGTAGACTCCATCGTGGTCCACTCCCTTTCCCACAGGAGTAAACACAGGAAGATGCTGCTAATTGGTGTCTGTGACGCTGACGACCAACGATATCAGCACTGATTGGACAGATTCACCAGGGGGAGTGAATTCATATATTTTCCCCTTACTTTTGTCTTTAAATTGTGACTAAGTTTAGTGCACTTACTTTATATTTGTATTTTTTCCATTTTTCTGTTATTCAATTGATGTTTGTCAGTGCAACAGTGACTCTGGGTGTACAGGAGGCAACAAGGGAAAGGGCCCAGGAACAGTTCAGTGAGACGAAGACACAAAGTTTAATATCAAAGGCAGCAAGTCCAGGAGTTTTGGGTTTGGATATGTTTTAGGGTGTTGTGATTGCTACCACAGTGACCTGCCAATCAAGATGGAGGCGTAGCAATGCATATCCATGGCACTGTGTACATTTAAATAGCCGTGAAATTGTTTTTGGGTGTTGTCCATGTTTTCATCTTAGAACTTTGAGTCTTTCACAGTGTGTGTTCAGTTCATGAAAGTTAATTTTAACATTTTGGTCACCTAAAAATGTCTTGACACTCTAAGGAGTTTCTGGTAAGTACATTTACAAGATAACTTTGTTAGCAGCGACTTCGCACAGGGTGGCAAGGAGCCAGGTGCAGTCAGGTTGCCGGTACAGGTGGGCGTGCATAGTGTCCACCGGTTCTCAGATCCCCAGCTCCACCCTCTCATTCAAATATGGTCACTTCTGGCTCCAAAAAACAAGATGGCGACGGCCAAAAAGCCAAGGCTTCAAAACAGTAGTCCACAAACCAATGGATGACATCACGGTGGCTACATCCACTTCATTTATACAGTCTATGTTCCAAAACAGGACTGAGCCAGCAGTATCATGAGTCCTCTTTATTTTATCTTATTTTATCGCAAGTCCAGTGATAAGTCAGGCTCATTAAAGCCCACTTCATGTTTTGAATGAGCAGGCAGCGGCTTCAACACTCAAATCACTTAGTGCCTCACCTCTCAAACAGGATTTGAATCACAGGTTGCACTGAAACCGGCCAGCCTGCCGTCGAAGCACTTTCCATTTCAGTGCAACAATCCTTTAATTAGACAAAAATAGGAAGTAGTCATGCGGTATTTGAGAAGTGGTTTCCCGTTGGAACTGGCTGCAGGCACAGACCCAATCCCGACTTCTGCCCGCTCTCAAAACGGATCATATTATTATTATCAGCATCTTTATGTGGGAAAACATATGGTAGCACTCCAGTGAGCAGAAATTCCTTCAGAAATGTTTTGGTGCCCTTAAATGACTACATTGCTCTTAAAGATACAGTACGTGCTTATGGTGTTTGTAGAGGGGAAGCTGCCCTGGCAGGGCGGGGGGGGGAGGGGGGGGGGTTGTCTGCTATAGAGGTATTTAATCAGGAGGAAGATCACATACTTGTGAAAGTTTATCTTCCTGTGGCCATTAACTGAGTCTGTGGGACAGAGCAACAAACTGTAGGTGCTTCCCACAAGGATGAAGGGATGTTGCTGAACACCAGCGGTGGAAAGTAACTAAGTACATTTACTCAAGTGCTGTACTTAACTACAGTGGTGCACTGGGAGGTAAATTCAACCCTGTTTGTCACACATTAATGCATGAATAACGAAAACCATGAATATATTATGCTGTTATATAAACTGATAGGGGGCATAAGTATTTTTATTTTTGATATTTTTAAAGTACATTTTTCTGATGACATTTTTTTTTACTTTAACTTACTAATTGAGTATTTTTATAGAGTGGTAGTGCTACTTTTACTTGAGTAAAAGATCTGAATACTTTTTCCACCACTGCTGAACACCCGCCCTCCTCCTGTCTCAACCTCTACCTCTCATTTTCTGTCCCTTTTTCCATCTTCCATCTCTTCATATCACCTGTTTACCTCTCTAGTTTAAATACAGCCCACTCACCCTAAACAGCTTAAAACACTTAAACTGAGTCATTTCACCTTCTCCGGCTTCCCTCCTTCTTGTTTTCTGTCTTCATCAAAACAGCATTTCTACAGTGGACTCAGAGGCTGAAGTAATTGCTTATAATTTCATTTAGACACGCGCTCACGTCCAACCCAGCGCCTCGCTCCTTCAGACGCCAATCTCAATCTCTGCCTTACTTGTTTCCTCCCTTCCTCTCCTCCTCTCTTTCTTTATTCTTTCCCCCAAGAGACATGATTTACTTGTGTCAGGGACAAGGACATCTGCCTATTAGCAAGTGCCACTGACGTAGGCATCGGCATCCCCTCCTCCTTATTATCCCCCTTCCTCATCCGCCTTCTTCTCCCGCTCCTCCTCCTCCTGCCTTTCTCAAATTGGGGTCACCAACCTTCATCGTGCAGGCTGGTGAATCATCAGTGGGACTCACGCCGCACCGGGAGGAGGGAGGCTGCCCGCCCAGGATACTTCCGTCCTCCTTCCCAAATTACCAGGGTAACCCGACATTGTCTGCTCTCTACTGTCACATCACTCTGTCGCACAAAGAGAGGAATAAGGAAATAGAAGGAGAAGTAGAATATGAATGAGGGACGTAGTGGCTAAGGGACTTGTGAAAGAAACAGTATAATGCCTACATAGTAATATCAAAGCAGCATCAAACAGCCATTGCAGGGTTATAATATAGTCAGCCCATTAGCTCACTGTGAACAGGAAGGACAGAAAGGATGTTCATGACATATACCACCATGGTTTTCAAAGTGAGGTCCAGGACCAAATAGCAACAGTTTAAAGTGTCGCATCACCTGAATTCCAAACTAGTACATTTCCTCACTCATCTCTGGTGGAATTGTCAAAACATATTTGATAATAGTGCACCTCGCAATTTATGTCCTCTGCCAATGTGCAGTGCCATCGCAGGAGGTAGCGTGTTAGTAGTTAGCAGATGAGGAGGAAGAGAGCCAGGCTGCAGAGCAGGTTTTACATTTCTTATATGTTCTACATTTGTTTCTAATATTCATCAAATGAGAAAGAATTAAAAAGAAAATGTATTATTTTATCATTACGTATTGTGCCTCGTAAGGTACTTTTTGTGGAAAAGATTGACCCGATTTTCACTTAAAGGGACATGTTATAAAAATAAATGACAAAAAAGAATCTTGTTTCTTATGTCCCAATTGCTTAAATTATGTAATTAAAAAAAAAGGAGGATAAATAAGGATTAATGACAACAAAGTCTGTCACGGAGCCTCACAAAACAAAATAGAAACTTTACATTTGTATTCCTCAAACTAAACTTACTGAGAACCAGGCTCTTGTTTTTCTTTGGCCCCAACAATGTTCAGTGTTTATAACTG
This sequence comes from Enoplosus armatus, assembly GCF_043641665.1. Classification (NCBI taxonomy): domain Eukaryota; kingdom Metazoa; phylum Chordata; class Actinopteri; order Centrarchiformes; family Enoplosidae; genus Enoplosus; species Enoplosus armatus. The sequence goes on along the minus strand of NC_092184.1, from coordinate 13,801,639 downwards.
GACAGAATGTGGAGAGCAAGACTGTGTGTGTGTGTGTGTGTGTGTGTGTGTGTGTGTGTGTGTGTGTGTGTGTGTGTGCGTTCACAGAGGCAAAAGGTCAGCTTTGGCTTGGTCCAACAGCACGTCGACTTGGCCGCAGCTTATTTGCTGATGCTATCTGTGAGTAGGAATCTCAGTAAACAGCGAGGCCAGATAACAAGGAGATCTTCCTTCTTCTCCTTCTGTTCTCCACCACAAACCTCTGATGCTCCCCAAAACCCAAATCCTTACAGAGAACAAACACCAAACTCTCACCGTCCTGCCACCCCCCTACAACATCTTTATTTAAAATCTCTTTCAACCCATAGACCCGTCTCTATTTGTCTCAGCCTCTCTCTCCTCCTTTCTCTGTGCCAGAGAATGTAAGACTTGAGTGCCCTTTTCCTGCTGTAAAACTGCCAGATCTGTGTCCTTAAGCTCGGTCCTGTTCTCCTTGCTGAAGATATCAACGGACACAGCTGTCCTGACTGGACAGACTGCCACATCCTGCCAAAGATAGTAACAGAGAGATGAATCACTTGATTACTTTATTCAAGCCAGAGAAGTTCATTCATTTCAGTACAAGCTGCCACAGAGCAGCGCATCATCAGGACATATCATGTTTGAAATCTTTTACTTTCACATTTTGTTGAAACATTCAGAGGATCTGCAAATACGTCTGACCCTGAGACCTGTTTCAGGGTCTAAGGAGAGTCTGGGCTGCATGCATGGCGTGACTCCGCAGGCCACACCTGGACACATCTGGACCGGGGAAGGCAGCCCTGCTCTGACCCCAGCACATCTGGAGCTGACACACAGGAGGAGACGGCGAGGAGATGCATAAATAACACTCACACATATGTACAGTATATGTTCTTCATGGGAAATACACAGACGCAGACAGGCATGCACTTCTACACCAAAGAGCAAACACACGTCCTCATGCATGTGTCGTGTGTGTATTCAAACATGCAGAAAGACAAACTGTATGCTAAATCATGTAATCACACACACACACACACACACACACACACTCAGACCAGATGCAGCTGGTCCGTCCGGCCATCTCATGAGTTGTGGGCCTGCGTTTTTATTTTATGTATGAAAGGAGACTTGTGTTTTATCACGCTGCCTCAGAGAAATATGAGCAGGTGCTGCAGCTGTTTGAGGGGCATTTCAACCTCCCAGAAGAGCCGATTAACAGTGCGGGACAAGACATCCCAAATAAAAGCTCTGAGCCTCCCCCGGGGTCGACCCATAGAAACAAAATCATCTGTGTTGTGGAACATTTTTAAATGGATCACTGGTCATGTTCAGTCAAAGCAATACAGAATGGTGTGTGTATTGGTATTGTTTTGCATATCAGAACGTGCAGGTTAAATACGTAGTGCCGCATCCGTCTCTTTTCATGTCAGTAATGAGGTCCAGTTTCACTTTTAAAGAGATGTTTTTACAATGCAATTCAATTACTGCAAAGCAATTAAGCATCAGAGTTTATTTGTGACCTTGGAAGTAGTAGTTTAACAACACATGGTCCACTTACTAGCTTTTCACAGGGTCTTCATCAGGCTTCTCATTTCCAGCCAAGGGCCGTAGATTTTGTCGGCTGAAATGACGACTGTCGCTAGCAGATTTTTCTCAGTGTGAGCTAACATTAAGCTCTGCTGGTTGGCTGGCTGGAGCTGCTCGAGTGTTAACTTCTTCAAACCAAATAAAGAGCAGGACAGAGCCACTAATGTTACCATAAACCACCTGATAACATCTAGGACCGGCTCCTACACAGTGGATGTGTTTGTCCTCAGCAGGGCCAAGAAATAATACTGTAGCTAGCAAGCTAGTTAGCCAGGCATGTTAATGTTTGCAGCTGACGTTAGAGCAGACAAACAGTGTTTATCCATTCTTCACACCTTTGATCTTGTATTTTTGGTTTTGGAAAGGCAAGAAAAACACAAAAAGACACCACCTTCCTGACTCTTGATGCAGAGTATTGCTCTTACTGCACCTCTAAGAGCAGCATGTTGAGAATGCAAAGCTTGACTGGCCTGCTGTGCTTAGTCATGGTTGCTAATTTGGATAATTGCTGTTCAGGGAGAGAGTTTAGCAAATGTCAGTTAATGCTTTTTTAAATCCAAAAACTGCTCTCATCATGAGATGTGGCGACTGGTCCAGACATTAGCATAAAACATCCACACATCCACACAATATCCTCTTCCTTTAATTCTCCTTGTTATCATTTCCCTCATTCGGCCAGACGAGATGGTGTGCCATGATTTACCACACAGCTGTTTATCTACATTTTAGGGAGGATTGTTGTTCATAGACACATGCATTCTTTTTGTCAGTCTTGTGGCCGTAGTGCTCCACAGCCACTACTGGACTCTGAAATCAGTACCAACTCCTACTCAAACCACATCCCAGACCGGGTCTCTCTCTCACCTCTGTGTTTCCCTCTCTCCACATTCCTCTCACCCTCTTTGACTTTATTTCAGCCTCTGCTGTCTTCTAACTTTATCGTATGTGTTTCAGTTCAGCTGCAGCTCATCCACCATCTTCACTCAAGCCCTCCGGCATCTGCTAAAGCTCTCCCACCCATCCTTATCCTACTATAAACTGTTTGCATGCAGTGCAATTGGTTGTCGTGGCGACAGGCCGGGCTGAGGGGCGAGCTGCAGGTGTTCCTGTTTGGGTTTGACGGCGAGGAGCGCTCAGCGTTCCTTATTTTTAGTCTCATGGAGAAGTGGGCCACTCGCTTTGTTTGTTTATTTATTTCAAATGGCCAATCGCCCGCGCAGGTTTGAGTCAACATGGAGGGCCAGCTTCCTGTTATTACTGACCACACACACACACACGTATGCATATACAAACCTGTAATATATGTACTGTAATTGTGTGCAAGCACGCAGACACGTGCTGTATGTGCACTGCATCTGCTTTCCTAGACAAAGAACATGGAAGCATATACTTACTGTATATATATATATATATATATATATAGTATATACTATATATACATACTGTATATACATACTACTTATAATCCGCAAACATCTTCTCCTTATGTGTGCTTGCCTGTTAAATTCACATTTTCTCTTCTCAGCAGTCTCATCGCAGCTCAACTGACAAAAAAATCATAGAGATGAGCCACAGGTATGATAAACTGATCTAAAATCAAATCAATCAGTCAAACTTTATTTGTATAGCACCTTTCATACAGGTTAGCGTAATTCAAAGTGGTTTAAAGATGACTGACGAACTGGTTATGAGACAGTGCAAAAGTAAACTTTAAAACAATTTGAGACTAAATTACCCTTTTCTTTTAAATCATGTTTTTAATCATGTTCGGGACAGTTACGTTATTCTTCTCACCCTCCATTTGATGATGGTGGATCATCTTCATCTCTGAGCTCCTCATTCAACATCATAGGGATTTAGAAGAGCACGACAATCCTGGAGAAACAGCTACCACTGATCACTCTGATACACCTTTTCAGCCGAATATCTTATTTCCCTTCAGTTAAAGAGAAAAGGTTGATGTTTAGCTTTCGTCCATCTTGCTGTTTGCTCCAGGAGGACCGTCTGTGTTTAACTGTATATGACCCTCACAGGGGAGTGTGTGCCAGTATAGACCAAGTCTGGCATCTGTGTTTGCTGGCGCCTGGTTTCTAAAATATACACTGACTATATTAATAGTGTATCAACTGGTACAGGAGCTGTAATGTCTTCTAGCAGCTGCTCAACATGCTCAGAAAGCCAAAAGTACTCACCTGTACCAGACAGAGTTGAAAACAGATGTAATTGTTTTTTTAGTGTCACCATTTCATCACTTTGAGTTTATAGAGGAGGATTATTGATTTCACTCATATTTTAAGTTTTGATTCGGTGTGTTGTTGTATTTTGGTGCAGACTTTTGCTGTTGTGTTTGGATTATTTTAGTTTTTATACTTTCATGAAAGATTGAACTGTTTACTAAAGCTCTAAAGAGATTTAAGGTTTTCATTGATCCAGATAGCTTCCCATAGTTATGTTAACAGAAAAATTGTGCACATGTGTGGCTATTTCCTGGAATATATTTGAGTCATAAAGGCATTTTATTTTCAAGTAGCTCATAACTTCATTTTTGACATGTTATTGTCTTTGCGCTCCTGTTCTTTGATATGTATGTCAAATGTATCATTTGAAAAATTCAAAACTGGACAAAAATGTTATTTCCGTTACCTTCCGTTATTTGGTACATGACCTACAACATTGTGTTTTGACAGCTGGAAATACTATGACTGTTAGCAAATGATACACTACCAGCCAGTGCAGCTGATGGATGTGGTTGAGACTGCACAGGAGCATGCACGAGAACACAGCTCTGAAATTATAAATGTTACGCCCTAATTAAATGTTGTCCGTAATCACAGTGCTGCTCCAACTGCAGCAGCTGCAAACATCCACTGCTGCACAACAGTTTTAAACATGACAAGGACTTGGTTTGTGTTTACTGTACAACACACTGTATGTTTCAGTTGAGTTCTCGATTACACAGAGGTTTTTCTTAAATGAACTAAAAGGATGTTAACAAGGGGACAGAGAGAGAAGAGAGAACACAGCCCACCTTCAATGAACCCACAAGGTTTCCTTTTAGCAGTCTGCACCAATAAAGACAGGTAGATTTTAGTAGTGTGTGTTTGTGTGTGTGTGTGTGTGTGTGTGTGTGTGTGTGTGTGTGTACCGTCTCCCTCTGAGCCCTGAATTACTGAATGAATGTGTGCAGTAGCAGTAGTAGTCTCCAGAGTGTGTAGGTGGGTGTTTGAATGAAAGACGAGTCGATCCCTGTTTAAATGTCCTTGAGCGAGATAATGAATGCATACCAGCTTACAGGATGCTCTCTCTCTCTCTCTCTCTCTCTCTCTCTCTCTCTCTCTCTCACACACACACACACACACACACACACACACACACCATCTCTGCCTCTTCAATGACCTTGTCTTTAGCATCTGCAAACACGATATGACTGAAATGTGCTGTGGAGGAGGAGTGTGACCATGAAACCTGCCTTTTCCCTTTGCTTTTCATTCCTCATTTTATTAGCATTAATGCACAATTACCTTCTTGTTGTGATGTATCAGTGCTTATTGAACTGTATGCTTGCCTGTAGACAAAATGCTGTGCACTGACCAAAAGATTCAAATTAACGGGAATTAATAAATTGGACCAGTTGAACACTGTCTCTGTTTTCCGCATGATGAGTACCAAATTAAATTGTTCTTTCCAGGAACATTTTGGGAAACTATTCATAAATTATGGATCGGTAAAATAAAGCATTATGCCCTCTTTCTTATTTATTTACACCAGGTTTTGTAATTTGATGAGCAAATGAATAAAAACAAACCTGCTTTTTTTATCATGTTAAGTCGGTGAAAAGAAAAAAAGTTTGGGTACAACCTGAAAGTTTGATAAACCCTGTGTATTACCTTACACCTGCTACACTGTTCATTCAAAAAACATTTAGAAAAATTTAATTGTAAGGATATCATCTCAGTAGTTATTCTGTATATGTGGGAAATCTCTCCTGTAGCAATTAACAAGTGAAAGTAAAAGTATTATTATATTATCATTATCATATTCTGTCAATGCTAGTAAAGGCACTCTGTCTCTGTACTCCAACAGGCTACTCTCAACCAACCTGACAGACCTCTGGAGCTCTCTCCTCTTTCGACCATTTCTTTGACCAAGTCAAAAGAAATTTGATAAATAACTTTTATTCCAAGCTTTCTGAGTAGTTAAGTCCAAAATTTCCCTTTTAGCAGTTTGATGAGTATGTTGTCTTTCTTGTGAAATGGTAGGAGGTGAGAGGGGAGTGTTTGAGTGACTCAGTCGGCAGCAGAGGGGGCATGAGGTGATGGCATGAGACACAAACACACACACATTTATTCCCCACGTCTCTCCCTTCAGAAACAGTGACCTCAGGACGAAGGAATGAAATCTTATCGCTGCAAAAGCTTGTGCTGGAATTCCTCGCCGGTGAATGAAAAACGTCAGACCCTGTTTGTGTGACTGTGTCTGTGTATAGTCTGTCACTGTGTGTGTGTGTGTGTGTGTGTGTGTGTGTGTGTGTGTGTGTGTGTGCATGTCTCATGAAGGATGTGTGGCCATATCAGTGGACTCCTTCATGTGAACATCTGATGAAATCTCGTCTTTGCGTCCCTCTCCTTTCTCTGCTCTCTTCGCTCTGACATCCATTCGTCCTTCCCAGCATGCAACGCTCACAAATCATCCTTTTTTTTGCAGTGTCATTCCCCTCTAAGGCCCACTCAATGTCTAAAAACAGCTAAGAGTGTCTAAGTATTTACTGGAAGCATCTAGCCAGCAATCTAAACACTTTTCTCATGATGTTGTTGTCTCTTACTATGCACTCACTGCTTACTGGTTCAGCTCGTGCAGATATACAGTATCTGCTTATATTTATTATGAGGCTGTGTTCATCTCATTAGTACAAACTCTAGTGTTTGACCACGCAAATAAAACAAAACGTTTGTCTGGCTAGTGTTCCACCATTGCAAAAACGTGCATGGTAGTGGTAGTCATAGCCAGACCTATGTCCACTCTTTGGAGAAAGGTCTGGCTCAACCCATCGTCGTTCTGGGATACGCTCTGGCCTGTTTGTATTTCTTTAAACCAATCACAATCGTCTTGGGCGGTGCTGAGCCCAGGATGCAGCAACAGTGCCCTTGCAAAACAGTAACTGCATTATTTCTAATGGCCAGCAGGGGGCGATTCCACTGGTTGCAAAAAGAAGTCCGATTGTATAGAAGTCTATGAGAAAATGACTCTACTTCTCACTTGATTTATTACCTCAATAAATATTTTCCTAATGAATTTATGGTCCAGATCGTTAGTTAAAAGTCTTTGTCAATACAGCATGGTATTCACATTGTAAATTATGGTCCCATTTAGAGTAAAACAGACGATAAAGCAGGGCATGCTTTAGGGTGTGGTTACCTTGTGATTGACAAGTTGCTACCATGTCGACCTGTCAATCAGGATAGCGGCGTTCGGTAAGTGTTCTAATGATTCGACTAGTGTTCAAAGGTATTTATAGTTGTTCTGAACAGCCACACTGGAAGCTGGAGCAAAAAGCCGGCCTTCATAGAGAGAAGGGAATAACAGCACATTTTCAGACAGCCTCTCCTGGAAGGCATTCATAGTGTTCTATTCAAATGGTCGGACACAGAGCCCCCTAATCTGATTTCTAAAAGGTGTGGTTAGAGGGTGTTTCCAAAGCTATTCAATCATCCGACAAGCAGTTCTGAAGAAGCAGCTTTATAGATAGTTTACTTTATCAGAAGTAACTAAACTGCATTCGAGGCAGACTGAATGACAAATACTTCAGATGATTCTGCTTGCCTGTTCCACACCGCTAGATGCCAAATGTAAATGTAAATTAGGTGCCTTCTTGAAGAATGTTTTACCTTTGTTCAATATGTTGCATGTCATTCCTGCTGGGTTTTGTCATTATTATAATGTATATGCTGTTCTAAACCATGTAAACCTTACTGTCGTTTCCAGTCTTCTCATTAGGTTATCGTCGTGAGCTGTTCAAAGCTCAGTTTGACAAAGTAAAGTGTATTCTGAAATTGACCGATATAAGTTAATGATGAAGTAATCCAAACAAATAGTAAACAGTGAGAGACAAAAAGAATTACATCTTTTTTTTTCTTTGAAGTCTACAAAGTTTCATGCTGGCACATCGAAGGCATCTGGAAAAAGCAAAACAATTTAACTTCATTACAAACAAACAATGAAGGTAAATGTAAGGTCATCACAGGAACGACTCTCCAGTTCTTCATGTTTGTCATTCAGGCTGTTTCCTGGTGAGGCATCGATCACGTTAAGTGTTTGAACATCAATCTTTGCTTATTTTCGGGGCTGTGAGGCTTTTCTCTCATGACTCACTCTGCTCCGTGACGTGCTCTTCTCAGGAAAATTTGATTTTCGAAAAAGGCTGCAGACGACCAAGTCATTAAGCTCCATTGTTTGCACAAGTTCCAAAACAACACTTCACATTATGTGGATGTTTATCAGTGTCGCTTCACTGGTTTCATTTTTTACAACAGTGACGGCACTCATTGCTAAGTATTTGTTGTTTACTAAGTCATCTGCAACACAACAAAACCTTTACAAGCTCACAACACTCAGTGTTACAGTAAATAATCAGTTAATTCTAACTGTTTCTATGGTTCAAAGTGAAGCGATTTTCGCTTTCACACAGGTTTACATTAAACGATTTAACAGCTGAGAAAGAGGTGACTTTACATTTCAGTTTCCAGCTGCAGTGAATGTGTTCGACTGTCCGGATAAAAATGGCCCGTTCATTTAAACTGAAGCAGATTTCAACATACGATCATTTTATGTTGTGCACTGACCTAATAACTTGAAGACGCAAAAACATGTCGGATTTTGTTGCCACAATCCATTCATGAAAATAGCAGCTGTATCTAATTTCTCCTCCTGCTTTTTGTAGCAATTTCCAAAAAAACTGAATGATTTGATAAGTTACTATGGATGTTTATGAAATCAGTTATTCATGCCAACATGAATTCAAGCTGCCCACAGCTGCTGTTCTCTGTGAGGGACAAAACTGCCAACTTTTGCAGTCGCAGTCTTTTAGTATTTGACTGAAAAGCTGTGGCAGAGCACTAGCATTCATATAGAGTTGTGTCTCTCGCCACCTGGCTAGTATATGTCAAATATTCACTCCTGTTTTAGCTCTGTTTTGGTTTTCTTCAACTCTTGAGAAAAATATCTGTCTTTTTAGCTGCTAAATGTTTCACCACTATCATTAGCTAGTGACTGATATCGTCTGCCTGCCGTTAGGTTTTTTAGATCTGAAAACAGAGTGAAGCAAACCAGTAAAGTTGTGTGCCAGAAAACTCAAACAATTAGCTAAAATATGTTAAAACACTCTGTAGAGGTGAGAGCGAACTGCAGTCATGTGATAATTATCTGTGGGTTCATCATTACAAGCGACCCATTTCAAATTAGACACAGTCATTTGACCTGTAAAAATATTGACTAGTGCAGCTTTAAGTCAGTGACTAAAAGCAGCCATACAAACAGAAACAGTATTATAACATGTTTTCCTGAAAAATGTGGCAACATTTACTTTTGTGCTGCACATCAGATTCTCTCATCAGACAGTCAATGACAGTAAACTTTGCTTTTGCTCCACCAGTTCTGTCTGTCAGTGGAGCATTTGAGTCTACACCTTGTTAGATCAGAGCCACCGCCACTGAAAAATGTTCAAAGTCAGAGTTAAACTCAGAGTCAAGACCTTATTCTGGTTAATAACATAATGATTCAGATTCACAAGTCATTTTCAACTGCAGCTTTCCAAAGATTTCTCTAATAAGGTTTATATTCTCATTTACATTTCCACAAAAACTGCAACACTTGAAGTTCAAGCGTTATGATGAAAAAATAAATAAGCAAAATAAACAAAGACAGTTTTATTAATATCACCCTTACTACTTAAAGTTACAACAGCAATAACATCCCTATTGCAGTGACTTTAACACAGACAAATCTTAGTCTCGGGTTCTGCTGTGGATGTACTCGTTGTGAACTTGACACAGTCCGTCCATTATTTCAACACTTATTTACCTTTGAACGACAATCAACAGTCAGTTTCATAGAGTGTTGTGTACAGATAATGTGGATTGTTGGGCCATTTATTGAAGGGATAAAGAGCCTCATAAATTCCCATATTATCACCTTGGAAGTATTTACTTCACACAGTGGGCGTGTGTGTGTGTGTGTGTGTGTGTGTGTGTGTGTGTGTGTGTGTGTGTGTGTGTGTGTGTGTGTGTGAGTGTGTGTGTGTGTTTACAGCTGTTACTGTTTTGCTATGTGGCCAAGTCACCTTTCTATCCAGATTTACTGCCCTCCTCTCCACTGTCACAGAGAGACTGATGGCCATGTTGATCGATGAGTGATTATGTGCGACAATTTGCTGAAAGAGTAAAAAGAAGGAAGAGAGGTAGTTGAACTGGGAATAAGTTCAAACACCCTCCTCCTCCTCCTCTCCTGACGAGGCCTCGCTCTCTGTGTCCATGGAGGGACGGAGGGATAAAGATATGGAGGTGGGAACACAGGGATGCAGGACGGATGGATGGCTTGTTAAGAGGGCGGTGAGGTATTACTTTAAAAGTTTCTCTCCACCCCCGTCGGAAGTCAACGGGACAGGCAGCCGACGGCTTTTCCAGAGGATGGGAAACCTGGAGGCTGGAATTACTGCTCATTTGGAGAAGGCAGAGCTGTTGCTCAGCTATGAGGTCTAAACCCTGAATGTCTGTAGGCCTTTATCTGTTTTTATTATACAAATCATCATACATCTCATACCAGTGAATTTCCATGTTTTAGTCCTATTTTGCCCCTTTAAGTGGAGCTTTAAGGTTGGAAAACTCATCTTACCAGCTACCCCACAGCCTTAAAGTTTCACATGTATGTATATGTATATATTCTTTCTTAGTTCGTTCCAGGTATATGATAAAGATATTCTGGATGTCTTCTGCGTCATTTGTACATATTTCCCCTAAATTTAACCTGACATATTTGATATCTTTGGAGACTTGACTTTAAAATATAAATAAATAAATAAATAAATACAAGTTCTGAAGTTTGGCTGCTTAACATGAGTTTGTAATGACTGGCCCGCCTGTGGGTCAGCCAGGTTTACGAGGCTTTCTAAAAATTGTGTATATTTTACATTTTTGCCGGCTATATGTTCAAGGCAGATTTTATCACCATCCAGGCAGTTGTAAGCATTACGTTGCTTTTGTTGTTTTCGTTGTTATGGTAACGTTGTTGCAAACAGGGACCATAATTACTGTAAAACTCTCTATGCTTTAACGGTGTCTATGTTTGCTTACTGTTTGTCTTCTGGGTTTGATCTCCTGGAGAAAACACTGTAACTCAAGCATGTTTTTGGACTCTCAAATACCAGACGCAGAGTCTCCTTGAATGCAGCAATAAGGAATAGTTTCAAGACAACCCCTGCTCACAGCTTTTGACAAAAAACAAGATGGCTCCTTAAAAGTCACAGTGGTAGATTGCCTATATAAAGCAGGATTTGAGTCTAGAGGATTTGCGATTAGATTTTCACTGCAATTAACTAAAAATAACAATCTGAAAAGTAAGGGTATGCTTTTGGGTCAGTTAACGAACAAAGTGGAAATGGAGGTGGGGTGAAATGGAGTAAAGCACAAGAGGATGAACAGAGGGTCAAATGGGGATTGATGATGTGCCGGGAGGTTTGGCAGCCAGGAACCCAGAGAGTGAGACTCGGGGCGGGGGCTTCGTGGCTTCATCTTCCCCTCTGTGGTTCCTGTAATGAGAGAGAAGGACAAGAGGAAAAAGAAAAGGGAGGGAAGGGCTTTGGGAGGGAAGGTTGAAGGGGAAGAGGGTCAGACACACCTATATAGATTACAGCCAGACGTGTTCTTTGTTCCTGAACCTATAGTTGCTTATCAGTAATGAAAATAGACAAGATTTGTTATTATTTTAATGGATTAGAATCAGCCTTTTGAGTGTAGCTGACAGCATTTTCAGAGTGACCTACAACGAATGCAACGGTAGAATGGGGTTCAATTGGTAGATTTCTAACTTCTACCTCACTTAAATGAATAGTTTAAGGAGAATTTTCGGAAATACACTTTTTATTTCCAAGACTTGTAAGACGATCAATACCACTGTTGTTATGTCTGAGCTTTATGAAGCTAGAGCCTGGAGCTGATTAGCACTGACCAAAGTTCAAAAATATGCCCTCTAACACCTCTCAAGTAATTAACACGGTATATCTTTTTTTTTTTTATCCATAAACAAACAGTAACAGCATGCAGTAGCTTCCTAGCTGTTGCCCCCTGCTTCTAGTTTTACGCTAAGCTAAGCTAATCGTCTCCTTGCTCCAGCTCCATACTTATTGTACAAACATGAGAGTGGTATTCTGTGATAATAAGGTGTAAACTGGTCAGAGACATTGTGCCCTGAAATATCTACTTTTACCACAGATTCAACAATGGATGACAATGAGAAGGAGTTAGTTTGAGACCCAATACACTGACTGACAGTGAAGTTGGTGGTGGGCTATGTTTGACGATGTGTGCTGACATGAGGGTTTTAACCCCAGCTGAGGGTCATGCCCAGTACTCTCCACACCTCCCAGTCAGACGATTCATTGATGTGATTGTGAAATTCTTCAAAAAATTATTCACAAAAGCGCCCAGAGTCTGATAATTACCAAACGGCGAACGAAAATGTGTGTGTGTTGGGAGAGCAGAGCGAGTGTGTGTTTGTGTTGCTCTGCATTGGGACAATTACTCAGCCTCGGGATGAATGAGGTCTGTGGGTGAGTTGTTTTTTTTTACTGTGTTTGTACGAGTGGACGGGAAGAGCAAGTGGAGGGGACAGAGAGGAGGAACAGGGGGACGTGGGCAAGTGGTTCTCCAGATGAGATCTAATATGTGAGACGATGCATCCTAAAGAGACGTTTTCTCATGGGCCCACCCCATGAATACAAATTCACCCCGCCACCCGCTCTGCGCTGGAAGGACGGATGCACCTTGCTTCAACCCGTAGTGGAGAAGTACAGCTTTTTCCTTTTTTGTACCTCAACGTTCACTTCCATCCAATCACAAAACCCAACTGAGGTGACTTCATGGCAGCTGTTATGAGTCATCCATTCATACCTTTGTCTTGTAACTGAATCTGCTTGCTCTTCTTCAGTGTCATGGGGCCTCGTATTTATAATGACGGCGCGAGTGTCTGCGGGCATGTCGGCCGAAACGTAAAATGGTGCCAACGAAAAGCAGCAGGTGAGTTTGTTAAAGGAGGAAATGTGGAAAATAATCAGTCTGCTTCTGTGTGCTGACCTCAGGGTTATCTGGAACAGGTCGCGTGTATGTGCGTGTTTGTGTGTGAAGGTGTGTGTGCATGTGTGTTTGAGCACATCCTTCTCTGTTTGAGTCTGTTTGGTTTCGTTTTAGTGGTATTGTGCATGTGTCTGAGAATGTCTGTACTCATGTTTGTTTGCTTGTGTATTTCTGTGTGTGTGTGTGTGTGTGTGTGTGTGTGTGTGCGTGTGCGTGTGATAGAGACAGAGAGATAACAGCCTGTAAATGTACTGGGGCCGGTCTTAGTGACATCACTATTTGGGAGGACCTTAGTGGCCAGGAAAGTCAATTAGAGTTAAACTGAGTTTACCAGCTGGGCATTTAGTATAGCATAGAAAAAAAGCAAAAGAATAAGTGTGTGTGTGTGTGTGTGTGTGTGTGTGTGTGTGTGTGGGAGAGAGAGAGAGAGAGAGAAAGAGAGAGAGAGGAAAAGGGGAGGAGATACAAAAGGGAGGAACAGAGTGAAGAGGAAGGGAGAGAGACATAGTAAGAAGGTTTAGCAACAAGAGGGAGTTGTGGCCGGTGATACAGTACAGACAGTACAGACAGACACAACTAATTTTCCTCCTGCAGCTTCCAAGCAAAGCGGCGATACTAGTGTGTTTTAAACCACCAGGGTTGGAAGTGCAGGCGATAGAGAAAGGGAGTAGCCTACTAGCAGAGGTCAGGGAGGCAGCGGGGAAGCCGGTGGATGTTTTTAAGAGTTTGCTTATCTGACACTGACAACAGGATGAGAAGCTGAGCAGAGAGAGGGGAGAAAAACATGGAGAGAGCAGTATTACCTACAGTCCATTTACATAGGAGACATAGGAGAGACCGGCGCTGGTTACCTTGAGAGAGGTAAAAAAATAAAAAATAAAGAGAGAGAGAGAAGACGAGAGAGAAAAAAGAGGCAAATAGTCCACTTTGTCCATTCTGTCCAAAGGAGCGTGAGCGAGAGCCGGGGGATCGTAACACTGGAGCTCAAGGATAAACCATGGACTCTGCATACATCCCACCACACCTGGACGTGAGTACGACACACACACACACACACACACACACATACACATCTGTCTGTCAAGCCACAGGCCACAGGAACTGTGCTGCTGAAACCATTAGTCACTCTGGGGAACAACGCACACACACACACTCCTGCACATGCATACACTGCTGGCACACTGTGTTTCTCAATCAAAATCTTGTCCGGTGAGCAACTTGTCCGAGAATAATGTGCCCATTATGAGTTCAAAGACCATAACGTAACTCGCCACCGCTGCAACATACACAGCATGAATTGGCCCTAAGTATTAGCCCTCAGCAGCTTTAATGTGAAAAGCAGAGGTGTGTTTTTGTTCTGTATTTCACAACGGTTTAGCTGTCAGACGCACGAGCAGTCGCTGAGCTTTCAGCAGTCAAGGGTTAGACATGTCAGTGTTTCCATTGATGCTTGTGCAGTGTTGTGCCTCAATGGGGCCTCCTGTAAATCACAATGCACTTGTGTGTCACTGAGACCTCCGGGCATCCCAGGCTGTTACAGAAGAGGAGATAAACTGAGAAAAAAAACAAAAAAGGAGCATGAAGATGAAAGAGACACGTTGTAAATACATGGCAACCTGTTGATGCTCTGCTCAAACTCACACACACGAGACTAAAGCCAAAACATATATATCTATACACACGTGTGAGTGTGTATAGATGCGATACCTGATCAGTCAAGAGCAGGTTGCAGTTGTGTCGTGGAGGTAGCGAATCACCAGGTGTGTGTCTAAATCTATTTCCAACTGCTCTCACATATTTACAGCCCAGCTCCTCCACAGTTACACATCTTGGCGTGTGTTTCTATGTACATGTTAGTGCTCACTCTGCCTGGCAGGTAGCATGTGTTTAAACCCTGTACTGTTCATAGCATGGACATGTGTGTGTGTGTGTGTCTGCATGTGTGTTTAACAGAAACGGACGTTTGACGTCTGGGTCATTAGCCAGCTAATCGGTCCAGCTGGGATGAATTACAGAGCTGTTCTAATAGAGTCCAATAAAACCACACAGCAGCCTACCTGGAATATTGTTCTAATGATTTCATCTGTTACGCCTCAGAGAGCAGAACCATGACTCCACTAGCAACTGTTTTGGACATTTTTCACCCCGCCCCCCATTATATATTAACTCCACAGCTCAAAGTCGTGCATTAATGACTAGGTAAGCATGGGGAATATTGTGCAGTCATAACCTCACAGTTAATTATACAGACTATGGCGTGCAATGCTCAGTTTATATGGCACAGTGTAAGGGCTGCTGTGGAAAAAGAGAGGTGGTGAATACAGATGTCTCCTCAGAAGTGTTCTCAGGTGTGTATTTGTACACTGTACATCACACTGGGGCTCATGAGGCTGTCCAACATGACATATTTTTGAGTATTTGAGTAAGCTCAGAGCGAGGAAATTAACCCTGTGGCATGTGCGCTGCTCATATCATGTTCTGAAAGAAAGAGACGACAGCATAGAAAAATGAGAGCTGGAAGGAGGGGGGAGATCAGGGAGAATGAGAGGAGGAATTTGGGAAAAGAAACACGGGAAGAACAACAGGAAGGGAAAGTTGAGGGACCAGGCGTAACATGAAGACAGCGGCGGTGGATAAATCAGCCGGCTGCGGTGACACTCCGGCCCTCTGGCCCGGCAACAGTCTGCCGCACTCTTCCGCAAAAACAACATTCATTTAAGGCCTAGGAAAAAAGAGCAACATTAATGACAAGGAAAGGGAGAGAGGGAGTTAGGGAATGGGAAGGTGATGCAAAGAAGCACAGACATTTTTAATAAGAAAGACCAAGAGACTGAGGAGAAAGTCAGAAAAATGGAAGAGAGGGAAATTGATGGATGAATCAAGAGAGAGGAAGGAGAAAACAGAAAGGCAGTTATATACTCTATGACAACACAAAGGACGAAACAAAAGGACAAAGTTCAAGGAATGCAAAGAGGAAGGAGGAAGGGGAAAGGGAGCAGGGTTTGAAATAAACAGATAAAAAGAGAGGCAGAGAGAGAAACATGACAAAAGCAGGAGTTAGAAACGGACGGCGGAGGTCAGAGGTTTTTAATCAGCAAGTTCAGAAAGACACGGGGCAGGCCGGCGACGACACTCGTCTGCCGCGCGCCAGGGTCAAGCTACCGTCTGCTCGGGGGGGTCAGGTCACATCTAATATGTCTAATAGGCTGAGCGTGCACACAGGGGAATGATGCATAAACACTGCTGCTGAGCCCCAACCCTTCATCTCACCTTATCCCTGACCCATTCATCACACGGCTCTCCTCCTTTATTCCCCCAAGAACATTTGATTAGTCCACATTCATGCCAGAGAGAGCAAGACTAAAAAGAGTACAGTGAGGCAGGGATAGTCAGACATAAAAGCAGGAACTGGTAGGGGTGTAATCATAAAAATGTCAGTTTTTCCAGCTAACTGGATTGAGTCAACATCAGGGTGGGCGGTACCCTGATGCACATGACACATAAAGATGCTAAATTAGGCCTGGATCCTCTTCGCCCAGTTTAAATTAGACAGAACCCGTCACAACACAGACATGCAGGGAGAACAGAGAGGCTGTATGTATGTCAAAGTGATGTAGGGCAAGCTGGCCTCCCCTTGCTACCTCTTTCTCTCTTTTCGTTCGTGTTTCTCTGCCTCGCACAGGCTGTGACACACCCTGTTGTGTGACGACTGAACCTTTGAACCTCAGAGTCACCTGGGTGGTTTTGTAGATGAGGAAAGTACAGGAGAGGTGGTGTTGTTGTCCTTAATCTGCTTTACAAGCCTTCACAGCATATGGGAGAGGCTGTCCAGCACAGTGTCTAATCTGTAATTGTCCTGTGTTGCGTTGCCTCAGGTGAAACAGCCCTGGGTGGGGCTGCGAGAGTTTAATGGATAGCTTGCAACAATCCCACGCTTGGAGGTGCCTTATTTTCCCAGGCCTGCCCTTTGAACCGCGTACCACATGAACAACACACACGTACATAAAAATATACACACCTTCACACCTGTGACCTCCTTTTAACCCTTTTTTTCTGACAGGGTGGTAAGATTAGCGGACATTACAGTGTCATTATGTGTTCGCTCAGCCATAAACACCTCTGTTATCTCGCTGTAGAGGGCTCAATCAATTCTCTGTCCCTTAGAGAGATGAGATAAAGAGATGGAGGAGGGAGATATGTGAGAGCTCCGACAAGGAAAGAGATAACTACAAACATGGAGTTCTTCTTAGAGTAAGTGATAGACAGTAATTCAGGTGCACTTTCTTTTGAAAAAGGATCATGTATACTTGTCCAGCCAACCAGGGGTGACAATGGGTACATGATTCAAGTCTTTTCTACTCTATTATGTAGCACTTTAGTTCATTTGCTGTTCAGATCTCGTCTCTGACCGGTTTTACTCCTCCGCTCTGACCCTCTTCAGGTCAAGAGGGCCGTTTAACTTGCTGGTTTCTAATTACTGGCGCAGTTATTAACACCTGCACTACAGAGGTGCAGGGTGTTAGCCAGGTCGTAGTGGTAATTGTGTGACCCCTGTCTGTGGTCGTGTTCCCGCACTGAGTCAATGGAGGGACATAAGCTGATCATTTGTTTTGAGTCAGCTGAAGGAGACTGAACTCTCTCAACACAATCAAGTTTAGCTTAAAGGACGAAGGGGACATCAGCATTGTGGGGAACTCATATCATAACACTACCCTTGAGGACACTTCTGCATAGGTGCAAATAATTCTCTCTCTGGGACCCACTGAAGGGATTTTTTGGTACCAATAGAGGTTCAAGAGGACCCATGTCTTTATTAAAAACACACTGGTTAGGTGAGCAGGGACAGATTGTCGGGAGCATGGCATCATCACTGCATGCACAGCTACACTCTATTTTAACTTTTAACCTTTATCGTCCTTCATTGAACATGTTTCTCTGCACAAAACACTAATGAAACCAATCTCTTGTGTCTCCTTAATTTTCATTTTCCTCTTTTTCTGCAGATCTTGGCTGTGAAAGAAGTCATTGCATTGCACACACAAGTTCTGCAGCACATGCAATCACACATTTTGCATGCATTGGCAAAATGTAATACTAGGTTTTGAACATAGTTTGTTTTAATCATATTCTTATTTGACACTGAACGTCAACATATTGCATATAAACACCTTCCAAATCATTCAAAATTGTGACTCTCCAAAAATTTGATATACAGGAAACGCTCTTCTCTTTCCCTTTGACAATATACATTAATTATACATTAATCTTTCCAAAGCAAGACAAGGTGTCCACATTCCTGTAGAAGGTATGTCCATATTATTCTAAAAGAACAATTTAACGCCTGGCCTGCAGGAGTCCAGAGTCAATGAGCAGTGATTGCTGCAATGTAATGTTTTTGAACATAATTCATTTAAATGCAAACAAAAGGCTCGTCTTCCCACCAAAATTCAAAATGCAGGATTCAACCCTGATTTCAGACTAAACTGGCAGGTGTTCATATACTAGGATCAACATCAGACAACAGCCACATCTGAGTCATAAATGTTTTCTGAGGGTTTGTTTATATCAGTAACTCATTCAATCAGGCCTGCATATCGATCAGTTGGCACCTCAAGGTAAAGCTCCTGTAAGTAAATATACCTGTAATTTAGGGGTCAATTTAATTAGACCTTTAAATTGAAATATTTCTGTCTTCTTTACTCATTAATATAGACAAAGAAAGATGAATATTTTAATACACACATTCTCCAGTGATTTGAAAAGGTAGAGACAAGAAACAAATCTAGTAATCTGTCATTGTGACGAGCCTCTACAACTCCATCACATGTCACTAGAGTCCACAGCCGTTGATTAATGCTAGATGCCTTTCATACACAGCACTAGGCTTTCTGCCTCACACAAACACACAGCATGATTAAATTACAGATAGAGACTGTTTAATTACCCCTGCTTAGGTGTCCTAGGAGATATATGGGCCTTGGGGGTAAGAAGCCCGCCATAAATTAACAGAGAGAAAACAAACTGCCAGGAGTAACAAGCAAACAACTTCATATGGATATGTGGACAGTAAACTTCTTGAACATATGCCACATGAAGGCTAAAGACTAATGAGAAACTAGTGTGTCCAGGAAGGAGAAGACATAAGCATGATATACAGTCCAGAAGCATCTCAGAGGAGCTATCTCTTTTGCAAATTTCATATTGTGCACGAATACGTGAATTCAAAGCACCTCAATTTAAAAGGACTGAAAGACTCTGCGCAAACTGCCTTCACAAGTTTGGGTTAGGTTAAGTTTGGGGTCTTGATGTTCAGATGGCTTTTGTCCACTCTTTCTTCTATTTACCACTTCCTCTCTTCTTTTCTCCACCTCACCTGTCCTCCCATCATCTCTCCTCACCGTCATATATACCTCCAGGTCCACCATGTTCCCTGCTAACCTCCTGATCCTCATGGTCCTGCTGCTACCTCAAGCCTCGTCTGGTCGCCAGGGTGGAGACACCAGCAAGATCGACCATGGCCCATCGTCCCCCATGCCTACCTCCTTGTTGCCCCCGCCAGCTGGTTCCCTCCTGAAGCCCAGTCTGGCTCAGACCATCCAGAGTCTCCTCCTGAGCCGGCTGGGCCTGCAGTCGCAGCCCGACCCTCGGCCTGGAGTGCCGGTGCCCCGGTACCTCCTGGATCTTTACCGCTTCCACCAGCAGCAGTACCATCTAGTGGAGGACCCTTCATTTAGCTTCCCCAGCCAGCACATCAAGCAAGCTAACACCGTACGCAGCTTTCACCACAATGGTAAGCTCACTGGCACATCAGGATGCCATGCTGTCAACCTATTTTACTGATTGTAAAACTACCATTTAAATATCTGAATTGTAATTGTTTGGGTTGAGTTTAGCCTTTGAACTTCAGGGAAGCTGCTTATGCATTCTGTTGAATTCTTTTATCAGCCACAGATGAAACATAAAGATCATATTTATGGCTCACCATTTAACAATCTATGTAAGATACATCTGTGCACTCTCAGATAAGAAGAGTTGTCACAATCCTAAAGTCTTTCAAAACATGTGAGAGAGCATGCTTAGATATATCAGATATATCTGAAGGGGATGTTGTCTTGGACTCTGCACTGCAGTCCTGATCATGGCTGGATCAACCTGTTAGGGGGACCCAGGGCAAACATTTGCTGATGGGCCCCCACCTACCACCCTCTGTGAAAGTACCCTGTTGCCCCCAAGTTCCCATTAATTCCAGTTTGTGGTAATTTACTAGAAATATTCATTACGTTGGGATAATATAAACTAAACTGATAAAGCTAGATTTTGACACACGGTCCCTGAAGCAGATTTCGAGTCACTGAATGCATGCTTGTGTCAATTAATCTAATCAGCAGGGTCATGTCAGGAATAAACTGTCTCTACAAAAGTAGTATAACAGTTCAGACATTCATATTAGCTGATAGTGTACTGTATCAGTACTTTATACACAAAAACAAAGTTGCAATTAATCAAAATGTCAAAACTAATTGACATGCTGTAAACATGGGGCTTTTGGGGGCAGAGGGTCCTGGGGTTGCCCAGTTGATCATCAAGCTTTGAGTCTGATACGATAAATAAAATGTACAATTCAAAAACATAAAAGAGGAGAAGACTCTCTACAAAACCAGTACAGTACTTCACACAACCATAAATGGCTATTGCCATTAACTCTAGGCTAGGTGCACCTTTTACTTCCTTAAATTTTAAGTACCAACACACAGCACACAAGGTACAAATTAGTACCTTGTGTGTACCTTGAGGTAACTTAAGTTATTTGCTGGTCTTGGTAGACAATTTGGCAATGTTGCTGCTTTTGAGATCATTCCACAAAGATCTGGCAAATGACAAATCTGACTAATGTAGCCCGCGTCCATTTGTGTCTTGTTGAGTGTAAATAAAGCCAATTATAGTTTAAAACACACTGAACACCCATTCCCCCTTGTCTCTCTTCCTCTTTCTCTTAGAGCCCCTTGGAGACAGCCCCATAGCAGAGGATCATAAGAGGGTGCACATCTCCTTCAATATTTCCTCCATCCCTCAGGATGAGAGGGTGCTCTCTGCTGAGCTTCGGCTCCTCCGCAGTGACAGAGCCTCCCTGGGCCCTGGGGCCCACAGACTAAGCCTATACCTCTCTGAGCACCATGAGGACCCTGAACCCACACTGCTGGAGACAAGGTTACTTACAGCTGGCCTCCACAGTCATAAAGCAAGTGGTTTCTGGGAGGCTTTTAGCCTAAATACAGAGCTCCTCCATCAGGCCCTTTCTGGGACTGGCAGCCTGGGCTTCCTCCTGGAGGTCAGACCTGAGAACAGCACCACCTCGCTCCCTGACCAGAACTTCTCCTCTGCTGCAGGTGAGGAGGGGGCAGGGAAACACAAAGAGGGACACCTGAGGGTATGCAGGTCCGTGGGTCAGGACGAGCACAGCTGGGCCCAGGAGAGACCCCTCTTGGTCACTTACAGTCATGACGGGCGTGGAGAGCCCTTAGTCAAACATGGCAGGAGGACCCCCGGTGGTGGCCAGAGGATGAGAGGGAGAAAAGGGACAAAAGAGAGGGCCAGGAGCAGCAGCAAGGGCCGCAATAGAGACCAAGCCTGGGGGAGGGACAAAAAAACAGCGCCAGGCTGGGGGGAGGGTAAAGGAGGGATCAGTTGGAGCGAAAGTGGAAGGGTGAAAAGAAATGGTGGTCGTGCTGCGAAACTGAAACGCCTTTCCCGTAACAGATGCCGCCGTCATCCTCTATATGTAGATTTCAATGATGTGGGCTGGCACAAGTGGATCATTGCGCCCAGCGGCTACGACGCCTTCTTCTGCCTGGGAGAGTGTCGCTTTCCTCTGGCCGACCACATGAACTCCTCTAGCCACGCCATGGTGCAAACTCTGGTAAACTCTGTGAATGGAGCAGTGCCCCGGGCCTGCTGCGTCCCCACCTCCCTCAGCCCCATCGCTCTGCTCTACCTGGACCCTCAAGACCGAGTGGTGCTGAAGAATTACCAGGACATGGTGGTGGAGGGCTGCGGCTGCCGGTAGTGGGCTGGAGCGCTCACCCAGAGAATGGTCGGAGGAGCATCGAGGGAATAAAAGAAAGACAGAAGCATGAATGGTGGGAAGAAGAGACTGTAGAGGCCAGCTAACTGCAAACAGACATGGAGACTGATAGAGACAAATGTAGCAGCATAAGAAGGATGAGTGGAGTGGAGAGAGATAAGGGCATCGCATATAGCAGCTAAATCATCATTATCAGGAGAAAGAAAGAGTGAGAGAAACAGACATAATCTGCCACGCAGCAGGATAAATGATTAGACAATAAAGCAGAGGCAGCAGTGCAAGCAGAAATATGGTCAACTCAAGTAGACTGCCAGGAGTTACTTTTCACGTTTTCCCATTTAGCGATGATGCAGCTGTCTACACCATCAATTGAAGCCAGCGCTTTAACATCAGAAGGTGTCTATTCTATATTCCAGTGTTTGCCACTCATCTCACTCTCACCCGATTGTCTGACAGGCACATGTACATGTGTTTAGCTGTTGCGGAGGGCAGCCAAAATGGTAAACATTCAGCGCAGGCGGTCGTGAACATGCATTTTAAGCTCTGGAGCAGAAGTCTGTAACTTCCTGATGGACTTACCGATGATCAACAGCATTATCAATACGACGATGGCACTAGCACGGCATCTAAACTTTGTGTGACAGTGTTGTTTCTGTATTTGAACCCAGAAGTAGGGTGCATCCGTTTTCATGAACGTGAATGTAATGACAGACTGTCGCTTACAAGCACCCCTACATCAAAAGCTATTTAAAAACCACAACAATAATGCTGAGGAGCTATTATGCTAATGTTTGAATGTACTACTATCACTATTATTTAAAAAATGAGACTTTTTTTGTACATTCCTTTTGCAGACGTGAAGAAAATCCAAGTGATGGTTGTCTTGTGATTATACATAATTCCACTGAATAGCGATTCTAACTTAAAAGACACATTGTGTATTTAAATAGCAGCAATATGGTGTATTTAATCTTAAAAATATTTAAGATACCTGCACTCAACGGAGCATACAGCAAACTGAAAGCCTGCCGTCCACATGAAATAAGTTATGGTAGATTTACATCCGTACAAATGTTCAGTGTATTGAATTAACAGTCTGTGTTACTTAAACTTCCCACCTTATCATTGCACACATTTTGGTGTACAACACTTGGTAGCAGACATAAGTGGTGTTGCCTTTAAAAGCTCAACTAACAAGCCAATTGAAAGCTCTATGTATTGTAGCTACTGACGTGTGTAACAACAGGTGTCTTTGCTAGTTGTGTCTGCATGTGTCAAGAAAAATAAGGAAGACTGATATTAAAACAGGGACTTCAGTGCCTTTCAAACAGGGGCTTTAAAAGTGTTCTCTGCTGAGCTTAGTAATTGTTTTTCAGTGTTGCATTTTTCTCTCTAAATGGAAACATTTAAGCAACAGCTTGTAAAATGTTTGACAATATACCTCTAATAAACAAAGCAAACAGCACAACGGTCACGTGGCTTTTATTTTGAATCAACCATTTTCTCCTTTTTGAAATGTTTGTATGAAATGCTTTTCTTTCTCTGGGGCCCAAGTGCATTTAAAAAAAAAACTTACATATTTACTTTATATATTCACTTTTCTTCTTCCTACAGTGGACGTATTGCCATGTTCAGGAGGAAATAAGATCCAAAGAGATTTGTGTATTCTCACACTGAAACAATTGTGAGTTTGAGAGTGAGGTTTAAATGCAAATGTCTTATCTCCACCGAACATCCTTACTGCCAAAACCAGTGAACCACTGTATCACTTCACACTACGACCCGTGAGCAGTGCGCACATGTTTCTGATGCCACATATCACACATGTAGGCAGAAAGCAAAGGAAACAGACAGAGAGAAAGAAAAGGTAGACGAAGGAGAGCAAAATTTTGGTCATTCCTCAATGCAGGGGTCAAACCGACTCAACTGCGTCTTTGACCTCCACATTCCTGGACCCTGCCCTCTCAGCCACCACCAGATGGACCAGCTCACTGCAGCTTACAGGTGAGTGAACCCCACAACCTGTAACAGGAAGGGACAGGATGTGATTCGGTTTCACGCCAAACGCACAAGTGTGAAGTTTGCGCGCAGTACGGAGCAGAAGTGCTGTACATAACCCATTAACGTCCTGCAAAGCAGCTACATGAACTGGGATGCTGCAGATCAGAATGTAAACAATCACAATAAACCTTTTCTGACATGGTATCCTCTCTTTTTTACTTAAATCCCAGGAGGATCAGAGATTACTTCCCAGGAACATATCACTCTTTTCCCAGGATTACCAGGATTTCTTGCCATAAATGAAGAGAGTTGCGGATAATTAATCGAATCCTGCAATCTGGTTCCTTCAGATTCATTAGATGACATGGCGGTAGATACAAAATTTCTCTTAAAAGTACATTATCTTTTAGGTGTAAAAAAAGTTTTTCGGCATATTCTTTTGATGTTACCAGTTTTACTTCATCCCAGTGGTTATAGGGGAGAGTGTGACCATCTCATTACTGGCCTGATACTGATACACCATATTTGTGGAGCAGCATTGCAGGAACACTTGTGGACGTTTAGTTGTAACACTAGGGCGATTGTCTGCACTGGATTTCCACCTGTTGAAAACCGTACTTTGATTTGGGGATGGACGCCTGCATATCAAGGGTTCATTACCAAAAACATTTATCTCTGTTTGTTTTGAATTTTCATAAATCTTGTTTTTGTATTGTGCACTCAAGGGAATATCAATCAAACTGGTGTTAGTTTATTCATTTTAGGATGGTGTTTATCTGTTTTTGCAAAAGAACTCTTCACATCTTGTTGATCTGACTAGCTTTTGTTTACAGATTTTGAACTCGGCCACACAGCTGGACTGTAAGCTACCATTTTAGCATGAAAAGTAAGAGCTGGCTCCATACAGCTGGGACTATCTAAACTTCCCTCTCCTGCATATTTCACCTCTCAACACTTCAGGAGTACACTGGTAGGTGTAGGTGTGTGTGTGTGTGTGTGTGTGTGTGTGTGTGTGTGTGTGTGTGTGTGTGTGTGTGTGTGTGTGTGTGTGTGTGTGTGTGAAGAGAAAAACAGAAGAAAAGAAAGTGTAAAAAAAAAAGGCAGATTAAGATGTGCACATGAGATGTGTCATACGATATCATGTTCACAGATGGTATGTGCCTCTGCTGCTCTGCAGAGTTCTGGTAGATAACACTTTGGGTTAGTGTCAGCACATTTCATCTCATGAGCTGTAACACATCATGGTTCACTTAGTGGTTGAGTGATAACCTCTGGCCTTTTTCCTCCATGACCCCCTACTCACTCGATCACCTACAATCCATTTTACCTTTCCTGACTCATCTATCTCTCTCATCCTTCAGCATCCCCCTTTTGCAAATCACAGCTTCTTCAGCCCCACTTTTATCTCAGCCTATTTGTCAATCACCTGCCCATCCTTGCACAGTTTTTGCTTCCAAACCTCCTCCTTTTCCCAGTTGCTCGATTAGAAACAGGTGTTAAACGGCCCATTTGTCATGATGAAGTGAGTGGAGTGATTATTAAGCCCTGGCATTATGTGCTCCTGACTGGATTGTAAACAAATTAATTGAGATGTGAAATAAACTTCCATGTTCTGGCACTTTACATAAAGGAGAAATTGCAGTTTGTTACAACATGGGAATCATATTTGTTTAGCAAACATAGGGGATTATTAAAAGCATGTCTGATTTTCTGACTCTGCTTCTTGCCTTGTTTTTGCTGTATCATTACTGACAGGAATGATGGCCAAAACTACAAAAACAAGACCCAGCTGGTTGTATGAAACCAGAAGATCCCTGTAACGTCATCAACCTCAGAATCCTGCTGGTGCGACAGTCATTACAAACTCATGCTGTGCAGCCAAAATTTGTTCAGAGCCACAGACGTTTATTTCAAACTCTCCAGGAGATCCTTAAGTTTCCAAAAGTGAAATTTGGGGTAATGGGTATAAAATGGTGCTCAAGACATCTAAGGTTTTAATATTCACTCTGCGTAAATAGCTTCAATCGAGAGCTGGAACAAGCTGATAAAGAATATATTTGTGATCCTGTCAAACGTGTGGAATCGGACAATTTTTACGACATTACAGCTGCTTTGAAAGGGGACATAAAAAGCAAGTGAATGGTATGTTATGTGTTTGTATGTTATGCACAACATCACGAACACGACTGATCAGATACACCTGTATTCTGGCATCTTTAAAATTGCAGCATACTTCAGTGTGCTATTTCATTGTTGTGTTTGGGGGATAGCATATTGTTCAGTGGAACAGAGAGACACATCCAGCTCATCACACCTTGACCTCTCATTTCATCAAGGCTGCACACTGCCTCTATCTCATATCTATCTTTGAAACACGTTTTCTCCGTCTCTCCTCCCCCTCACAGGTGATCTGGTTCTCCGAGTTCTTCAGGGTGAGGTTGTGGAGCACAAAGACAGAATATGACCAGGCTTATCTTGTGAGGCGTGGAGTCTGTTTGAGGCTGGGTAGCAGCGGCCTTGACCCAGTCAGCCCTGAGGAACACCTTCCCTCAGACCATAAATCATGCAGAGGGCTACAGAGGAGCTGTGGACGGTTAATCCCAGTGACCATGCTGCACGGACACATGGCCGCGCTTCTGACCAGGTGTCTAGGCTTATCTGTGATGTAGCCTACGCCAGATAAGCACCGGGAGAGCAGGAGGGAGTCTAAATGCCTCACATTACAGAGAGTTCTTCACACAAGGAGTGGACGGCTATCAGGGATTTTTAGATAATTACAACCAGAGTAGGGTTCACAAAAATGGTGCGGCAGAGCCGCAGCCAAGATTTTAGAAATACTGAGGTCCATAGAGTCCAGAGAAATGTTTGACTCTCTACCAAAGAAAAGTTCCCCACTCTGAATTCCCATTTCAGATTTTATTTTTTAATATGCTCAATGTTTCTTAACATAAAAACACAAATCCCCTGGAAAATGATCCTGTGGTGTATGTCATGTTCTCCTCCCACTTCGCAACTTTATTGTCTAAATTATTTTTCGAAGCCTTCCCCACAATGCCAGGATTATCATTTTGGAGAAATGCAAAATCCAAAGACTTTATGTAGATTCATTTTCTCAATGGTAGCTATGAACCAGGGTTCAGCTCTCCATGTCAAGATTTTAAAATGTGTCAGTGAACATTGTTGCAGTTTCACTTCGGAGCGCATCCAAGTTATTTAGTATCATAATATTGCATTATCCAGAGCGATGAGCAATGTCATACACAGATGGCAGCAGGGGGATCGCTTCCTGGTTCAGTGCAGAGCAGCCTGAGTGTAGACAGAGCTCATGAGGACTGGCCTGCCACTCTTCACACCCACTCTTGACAGAGCTGAGGTAAGCCACAGACAGAGGCGGCCTCATTCGTCCCCGGTGTCCCCTGCAGACTGACAGCCTACCTGCCTGGTCCACAGAAACTGCAGTACTCCCATCTCCCTGTTAGGCTGTTGGACTCACTGCCGTGTCAAATGTGCAGCCCACCCACTGTACACATGAAACATTTCAAGATACTTGCCTAAAGCAAGTTTTGAATTACTAACAGTGTTCAGTATGATTATTTAATAAATTCTAAATTTTACCATATGTGTACACACTAAAGTACACAAGCATATTTAGACAGAATGGCTTCGACATTTGGAAACCCTGTTGGCTACTCTACACATGTCCTCTTTTGTTCCAAAACCTTTTCCACATATATCTGAGATATATATATATATATATGAGAGAACATCAGATCTATTTGTGAGAATTTGTGGATTTGGCAAAGAAGCACAGCTGCAAAAGAAAAATCTTTTATTTGTGCCTGCAGGTTTTTTTAAACAGCGATGATAAATAAAAGCCAAGATGACAGTGATATACCAGCAGCAGAAGTACCAGGGCATCCCTTATACTGCCAGGGTCACAGACCCTTAATGGCTGCAAAAGATTCCCTTTTGGAAATCAGAAACAGTTTTCAATCATGCTAACCCCTTAAGTACACTAAATTGCAGTTTGATACATATAGTGTGTCACACAATAAAATGATAGTGTCCCAAATCACTGTAGCAGATGTGGATGTATCTACCAGTTGCTGCTACTGCTGCTGCTGCTGCTGCAGAGTTGGTGGCTTCAGTCTGGAACACATAAAACAGATAGCGTGGGTCTTGGGTTTCGCCTCTGAGCTTCAAAGACAGACTCACGCTGAAACTGAACGAGCAAAACTGGACCTCTGGGTCGCAGAGTGAGACAGGTGCAGCACGTCGAAATGCCGGCATGGCCGACCGGAAGCAGGCGTGTCGTGAGCCAGAACCCCTGACCCCTGAAGTCAGGGAGGGCTGCTGCGTCCGCCTGCCTCTCTGAGTGGATGTCTCTTTTTCTCCAACTCAGTGTGCATGTGCGTTTGATGTAGCAGTGCAGCAGTTACATAAGGACCAGCTGTTGTCCTAAAATTCATCCTTGCCAGTCGTCTAACATCTTGATCAAAAGTGATACAAGTTTAAATAGTCAATGAACCAACAACAGTCTGTACACCATGCACGCCTCGTCTGTCGTCTGTCCATCTCTTCATTTATGTTTTCATCTCATCTCCATCCTCCCTCCTCCCATTCCCTTACAGTTCAACGATGAAAAATGATGTTTTTACAGGTGTCTCACAATGCGGATGCTGTTCCTGCTTGAATGGAAATTGCATTCATTCCTTCCCTCCTTTCTGCTGATCCTACCATCTCTCACCGCCTCTGATTTGCTTTCGACACTCGAGGCATGCTTTCAGGGAAATATATCACTGGAGGGAGGAGGAGGATGTGTCAGCAAACACGACATTTACATCTTAATTCTCCAACATCCAACATTAAAGGTTATTTCGGATTCATTACAACTTGGGTTGTCCGACAGGGTAAGAAACACGATTGGTCAGATGATCAGACAGGTTGTAACAGTCTAGCGTTATTATTAAAAGCAGGGCACCACTACCGACAGGACAGTCAGTCAAAGTTGAAACAGGAAGTCGGTATGTAAACTTCGATGGATGTTTACGTCATTAGCCTTTGGTAGTTCTTCCAAATAAGCCTGGCTAACCTGGAACAAGTTACACCAAATTTGCAAGCAACATTACTCCACAGTTTGCAATCTGCGTGTAAGCAGTGCTCACCTGCTTTGTGAAAAAGACCCCTGTGCCTTTGTTTAAAACCTGTCTGATTGTGTGACTGTCCCATCAGACTTCTTTTTAACAATGTCACCATATTTCCAGCTCTCAGCAATTAACTTGGTGAGTACAATGTTATTATTACTGACCGAAATAATAGCCAAAACTACCAATTTAAGACTTGAGCTGCAATAAATTGAAATTATTCTTAAAATATTTTGTCAAACTCCCAGGAAACTATTTGAGCGCTGTCAGATAAATGTGCCTTTAACTGAAACCATCAGTTAAACTATGTCCTCAGTGTCCCCCATCACTCACATCACTCAGACCAGCAGGGTAACAGCAGATAAACACATCCATCACTGATGGTTACCCGTTGATGAACCAACAGACAAATAACAAACAGAGAGGAGGGGGCAGAATGACTGAAACAGGAACTGTCACACAGCCTGTGAAGAAAAGGATTGAGAAATATAAGGAGAAATCAAGTGATGAAGGAAGAGAGAGATGGCGAGGGGAATACGAGGAGCTGGTGGACAGCTGTTGGTCTGTTTACTTCGAAGATATCGCTCTTCTCCAGATGTTTAGCGGCACACAGAGGAAAAGGGAGAAAAAGAGAAGGGGCAGGGGCGAAGGAGAGAGAGCAACAGGAAGATGTGAGTGATTGGAGGTTCGGTGGCGGTTGCCAGGTTGGACTCATCATGGTGTATTTTATGACTTGCACATTCAAAGTGCTACGTGGTCTGCAACCAGGAGTCAGTGGTAGGAATGCCCTGTCGCGGGATAACACAGGACACAAACACCAGGCTCAACCACGAGGAATCACATCCCAATAAGTAAAGTGAAACAAATCACAACATGGACATAACCTAAGTCACTAATAACACATGTCCTCATGCAGGAAAATGATTCAGTGCTTTATTTCTTTTCACACTTCCACATGTACCTCTAATCTCTGGCTATATTTCCAGGTTTTGTGACCTGGGGGATTTTTCTGGCAGTGGCCTCTTTGTTTCTTGCCTAGCGTGTCAGGCGGAAGAGGCTTAAACCACAGGATTTGGGTTTGCTGTTAAATTCTAGGGAGTGAGATTAACTCCTGTGCAAGTACATCCGCTGAATCTGAGGGAGCTGTCAGTGTATTTCAATGTAGCCGCTGTCTGACACAAAGTCTCCCTCCTATCGGGCAACAAGAGGGAGGAAGGCAGCAAAGGCAAGAGGGAAAATCAAGGAAGAGATTGACAAGGGGAGGAAATGAGTTAAAACTCAAAGTGGGGCCTAAAATTTATTAGCTTCACAAACATGAGAGGTCAGTGTAATCCCCCTTCATCCTGTATCAGAGCCACATAACACCAACACAACACACTTTTGGCAGAGCTTAAGTAAAAGGCAAAGTCTGTGGACCAATAAGGTGTCAGAGTGTAAAAAAGGAAGGTGATTGAACTTGATGAATGATCACCATGGGTGATATTCTTAAAAAAGAAAAGACGATCTCCCCCCCTCTTGCTACTTTACTTCGCTTTTATCCTTTCATATAGGCAGCTTGGTGCAAGGTTATTTTTCATTATACTTTTTCTCAGTTCTAGACTCCTTCATTGCAATTGCACATGTGCCTGAGTCTGAAAAGAGGGCTGATAACTGGCGCATGAATAACTAGGGCCCATCACCGAGCTGCAGCAGTACATGATGCTCCTGAGATGCATTAACACAGGCTGCAGCCTTTCCAACCTCCCTCCAAAAAAGTAAAAGGAGGAAAAGAAAAAAAAACTGAGACAGCAACAGGGGAAAGAAAGAGAGAGGAGGGGGAAGGCCTGGCATAAAGATTAGATTAGCACTTTAAAACATCTGTGAACTCGTCCGGCCCAAGCTACCGCTTCCCCACAGATTTGGGCCTGATCTCACATTTTCTCCCCCCCCCCCGCTCTTCACCTCTCCTTCCTCCACCCTCATCCCCCTTTTTGTGGTTTGTCTGCTCTGTTCCTTCTGTCATTGGCCTTTTACTTTAAGGGTAAGGCTGGTGCTGTTTTATCTTTTTCATTAGCTTGTACTGTTTGTGTAGCCTGATTTGCCAGAGAGTTCCACTGTCATCTGAAAATTAAAACTCAGTGACTACAGATACATTTTAGATCTCTGAAGAGTAGCTCTGCTGTAATGTGAATACACCCTGTGTTTATGTTTTCCTGACAAGGACCGCTGTGTGAATAATGACTATTATCTGTCAGAAATAGCATGACATGTTAAGGCCAGGGTATGCTTCAAATCTGAAGTCGAATCTGAAGTGTTTATAGGCCCCACTCGAAGAAGGGGCGAGACATCGTTATCAGGAATAATGGCGCACGCAACGTTTTTCCTCGAAGGCATTCATAGTGTTACATTTGTCTGTCCACATGAATGATGATGGAAGTAGTTAATAATAGGTCCCCTTTAACTTAACACAACATGGACGAGAAGTCTCAAAGAAACTCAGAACAGTGAAAAACATTTGATATGATAGAAATGTCTAGGACAAGAATGTGTAAGTAGACCTTGAGTGGAGATTCATTGGTCAGCTTAACCTTTTCCTAAACATAGCTAAGTAGTAGGAAAACGGTCATGTGATCAATTTTTGTATGAGAGCTTGATGATAAATTCATAGTACTTCAGCTCCTATGGAGCACTGCAGCATCAACACTCCCACGTTCCCAGAGGGTCGTTTATTTAAGACTTGATAATGTGTGTTACATTAAACACCCTCTGCAAGTGAAGGTAAGGGACAACATGCCTCCTAACTCTGCTCACATCACCATTATGCACCCATTGGGAAGAAAGCATTGGCCTCGTCTGGAGGAAAAGGGTTTCCTCCGTTCCTTTCCCCTTTAGCTATGAGCTTGTTTCCAGCAGCACTGAGCTGTAACTCCAAAGGGAGGAAGGGTGGGAACAGTATGAAGACAAAGCGATGGAAAGACTGATATATACCCTCTAATCTCCACTGGTGGGCTGGTGGAGACTCAATTATTCTGTCTGAAAATGAAGAGATGAGCTGAGACTCTTGAGGGACCACAGGAATGCCAATCTAAAACCACAAATTTGGACTGCATGCTGTATATTCTTAAATGAACTGCACGATATCTCAAGAAAGCTTCACTGGTACGCCCACATACATATAAAATGTGACACAAATTAAAAATGGCAGGGCTGTCAGGCTTTGGATTTCTCCACAAATTGAGGCAATGTGCGTGGTGTTGTGTAAATGATACAAGGTTGGGGGGGTTGGGTGGCAGGTTTGCCTTTGAAAAACCCAACCCCTGTTTGTCTACCCTCTAATGTAAGCTGCAATCATTAGCATACTTTATGCTTAATGTTCTTACTTCCAACACTAAGGAGGTGGTAAAAAAAAAATTACAGTTCACAACTGGCCCGTAGTATTTCCCCACGGTGTGTAATGTGGGGCTATGTTAGAATGAAATAACATTCTGATATTGTGATTTTCCTGATCATACTTATAGGACTAGCTATATAAATATGTTCGATACTGAAATACAAGAACAATACTGTTTTTTAATTTCTTCTGTATGTCTTCTACATGGATCATCAACTGGACATCTTTTTGCATTATATAATGTATGTAGCCATTCACTGGTGCCCCCATGGTCATAAAAACATGCAAAAGTGCCCTCTTGGATGCCCCTATGGTAGATAAA
This sequence comes from Enoplosus armatus, assembly GCF_043641665.1. Classification (NCBI taxonomy): domain Eukaryota; kingdom Metazoa; phylum Chordata; class Actinopteri; order Centrarchiformes; family Enoplosidae; genus Enoplosus; species Enoplosus armatus. The sequence continues at coordinate 13,768,788 of NC_092184.1, read as the reverse complement.
CAATGACAAAGTGCCCTCTGCATTGGCCCAATGTGCAAGAAAGCGTGATGAAGTGATGAAGTGATGAAGTGCACTCCATGGTGCCTTTACGGTGGAGAAAACGTTATGAAGTGCCATACCGGCTAGTTATAGGTGATAAAATCTGCTAGTGATAGGAGTCATTTCAGCTGGTAAAATCGATGTTAGCCAGATAAAAATGAGAAGTGCCTCTGTCTGAAATGAAGGGCTTTCGAGTGTAAGCCTGCCACCATTATCATTGTAAACTACATATGTGGTGAACATAAAGCTTGACAGGCGTAGCAGCAGTAACAGAGGGGGGCGGGGCTTAGCAAATGATCCGTTGCCAGGTACAACTGGCTGTTTGTGGCTGGCAGCTCTAAAAATAATGTTTTTGTTGAAACACAATATTCTTCATGGCCTGCTGTAAAACTCCTCTCTCTGTTTTTAATGTCTGCCTTTCTCTGGCTGTACTAAAACACAAACTTCACTTTAATTTAAAATCCAGCTTTTACAGACAATTTCACCATCAACCAGATGTCCAGCCGAGATCGGTGGTTTACTGGAAGCATGTATCATTTTTAAATAAAAACAAGCCACCACATGGCCCTGCAGATTCCCAAAACTTGGTCTGAATCAGTATATGAGTGTGTGAGTGTGGGGATGCTATGTACCTCACATTTGGCAGATTGTGACAACAGCTAGTAGGAAGGAAGAGAGGAGAAGCCAACAAGAGGCCATGGAGCATTTCCATCTGGGCGCTTACGGGACATCAACAAAGCCTGTTGTAATAACAATGAGCACTATAGCAGGTGTCGATATTATACTTGTTTTGAAGACGCCTGGCAGTAGAATTGAGAGAAAATCGTTACAAAGTTCTTACTTAATATGAAATAGTATTATGTTTTATTGGGAGAGGAAAAGAGACATCCTGATTGTGGTTTGCTCACAGCATGGAAACACCAAAAACATGTTATATAAACATCCCTCACACTCTATTTGAATTAATTTATTTAGGAAGCAGCTCCAGAACTGAAGGCTCAGAGGGTTGACTCCATTAAATCATAGACAATGGTAACCACAGGAGGAGGAGGTCTGAGTATATCCATTATGCAGATATATACAGTGTAAAGCAATAAAAAAGAAATAGATAACTGCCAATCACAGCAGATCACAAAATCATTGTCTGGCCAGTGCGCAACTACAACATGCTGCTGTTTGTATTAACGTTCATAAAAATCAGTCAGCGTGTGTGCTACTGAAATGTCAATCAAAGAGGATTACATGTTTGAAAGGCCACAGCCCCATAATTTGTGCAACAGCTGCTAGACAGAATCAATTCACAGTCTAATTCAACAACTGCTAGCACTCAAGTATAATTAAATATCAAGTTAATAGTGATAATGACACTTTACAGAATTATTTTATCCCTCTTTTTGTTTGATTTTCTTTTGTTCCTTTTCACTATTGTTCCTTGTAAATGTGTATATTTTTTATTTTCTGTTTCTTATTTTTTATATTTTTGTACATACTTTTATTTCTAAATTTATGCTACTTCCTACTCTTACCACCACCTACTCTAACCCTAACCACATTGGTAATGTTTACCAGCAATGATCAAGCCTGGATCAACAGTCAACATCTCAGGCTCTTGCCAAGCCACAATTGGGCAATTAACACTTTCTTCTGTCCAGTGGCCCTTCCGTCTGTCCCTCTGTCCCCACGTCCCTCTTCCAGTCTTCTTTTGGCCAAAGCAACAGCACAATAACATAAATCACAGGCCTGTTTGTAGCCAGAATGAGAAAACCAAGCCTGAAGCTACGAGAGCATCTGTTCTTTCCTCTAAAGCACACAAACATACACAGACATGCATGCAAACAAACACAATTCTGAGAACAGCCTTGAGCTGTCAGCACAGAGGCCTGAATCCTGCAACAGGTTATTTTTATATGTATTGACAGGCAGGGAGGGATTGACCTGAGGCGTCGTGTGGTCCAGATGGGACAATGTGGAAAGGATGAAATGGTGGAAGAGCGGGAAAAGGCAGATGGAGAGGAGGAAACAAGATATGACTGATGTGTTGTATTTTCCCACTACAATGACCAAGATTAGGAAAGGAAAGATGCAGATAGATAAATATAAGGTCAATTATTACTTTTTGTATTATACATTTTTAATCTAGACAAACTATTTCTCACCCACACAGACCACTTTAGACCACCGGAGACCTCAGCGTTTGCAGTTCCTCTGAACTTATGCGTCCCGACAGTTTTTTTAATTCTCTGGTGTCAACGTGTGAATCAACAATTAGGTATTCGTCATCACGTCAGTTTAAAAAAGTAGATATTTTCCAGTCTGAAATGCACAAATCCAAGTTCACATGTTTATATTGGGGAAAACATGCCATAACTTCCTGAGTGACACCCTGGGAATTATTTCTGTCAGAAGAATTAGAGAAAGAAACCTCCAGCTGTGAAATAGAGTAATACGCTGAGTTTATTAGCGAGCAGGGTTGTGCAGTAAAGAGGGTGATATTGTCTGGGAAAAGGCTATTGCAACAACAATTGTTGTAACAGAATCCAGAAACCAGTAATATTAAATGGACAGTAACCTCTATGGCAGAGGTCCATCACTCTCCTTCCCTCTCTTTCCACCTCTGTTGGTCTCTAGGTGGGAATGTGACCAGTCGGAGGGGGAGGAGGAACCAGTGCCAGGACTGCCACTTCCTACATGGCGGTTCTCAGGGAAGCAGGAGGGCTGGGAACAGGAAACTCCCCTAAACACATCACAGACAGACGGAAATGAATATTTAAAGAAATGAAGTGTGTGAATGCCTCTGTGTGTGTGTGTGTGTGTGTGTGTGTGTGTGTGTGTGTGTGTGTGTGTGTGTGTGTGTGTGTGTGTGCGTGTGTGTGTGTGTGTGTGTGCGTGCGTGTGCATGTGTGTGTGTGTGTGTGTGTTGGATGATGAGGTACCAAGGGTGTAAGGAGGAGAGAGAGAGGACAGGAAGAGAATTACATAAAAAAAATGAGTTATACAGTGGAGAATAATGTCACAGAGAGCCAAAACAAGTTATGGCTGAAAAGAAAGAGAGACAGAAAGGAAAGAGAGAAAAACAGATGGAGGAATTAAAAGCTGGGAGGAATGGGAGTCTTGCACAGGTGGGATGGACGGATGGGTGGCTGGGTGGATGATGGAAAATCTCTTTGTCCTGCATTCTTCCCCCTTCTTCTAATGACGTGGCAGTGGATTTGCGGTGGTTGTCTTCTTCTGGTCAATCCCCACACACAGGTGCTCAGTGCCAGATCAAATCCTAACCCGATTTTATATCTCCCGAGGTCCACCCTGTGTTTTCATAATGTTTAAAAAGGGAAATGGTTTTTATTGGGAAACCGGTGACATGTGGTATGGACATATGGTAGCCATCACAGCTGGCTGAGGACCTGAGGAGGATAAAAGATGCGTAGGATGATGCAAAAGATGAGGAAGGTGAAGAGAGTCCTTTCTAGACTCACAATTTCCAGAAATAGTAGTAAACACAGGAGGGACTACTTTTGGAAACACACCTAGCATAACGTTATTACTTTACCATAGCAGGATTAAGACTGCATGGTGGGTAAGGCAGCAACCGAGCATTTGTCAGGAGGTGAGGAGAGCCAGCAGCAGTCCAACTGATCAACAAGGTCTCGTCCCGCCTGCTACAACCCAAATCGACACACCAGCATGCCAGTCGGAAAGAGGGAATTTGACCTCCATTTCTGGAAAACTCTTTTAGTTTGGATCAACCTATGACTGTACCCTGCCCTCTGCATCCTGGTATTTATTAAGAAAAAGTACAGAGTACATTTTTATCTGAATCTTTTTTCTAAATGGGCTAATGTCTGAGTATAATGTTCCCTAATATCACACGTGTTGTAGGGATTCTCCAGCATTTCTCCAGATCCCAGAGGTACGTTGGTGGATCTGGAGGTTTGTGAAAGGATAGTTGGCCTGCACATCAAGGCCGAGGAATTGGGGGAGTACACCTACTGTAGGTGTGGTCATTCATTAATGACAAAAAGTAGAATATAAAAATGTATGTAACAAGTGTATTTGTGTGTGTGGTTTGCTTTTGTTTACATCAGCCAGTATATAGTGCTGAATCCACTGAATTGTCTAAAAATGTAGCCTTAATGTTAATTCTTGACCACTGAAATATTAGTCTGACAAAAAAGTCTAACACAATGTCCACCTAGCTATTAAGTAGAGTTAATGGCCTAATTTTGTTCTCTTCAAGTTTACAGTACGTGATCTGTGTATATTAAGGTCAGATACAAACCAGAGGTTACTTAAATAATGTTGATTTAGTGGCCTTTCGTGTTCTCTTATCCTTTGAGGAATACTTTGACATTATTATTATTTATCATTCAATTATTATTTATTTGCTTTCTTGCTGGGAGTTAGAGGAGAAGATCAATACCACCATGTTTGTACAGTAAATATGAAGCTACTGCCAGCCGCTGGTTAGCTTAGCTTAGCATGAAAACGGTAAACAGGAGGAAATAGCTGGCTTGGCTCTGTCTGAAGGTACCAAAATCCGCATCAGTCTTTATGTAAGCTAACTAGCTGCTGCTGGCTGTAGTTTAATATTGAATGAACAAATTTAAGAGAGGCATCAATCTTCAGACATCAAACTCTCACCAAGAAGTGTAGAAGAGTTGTTCCCAAAACTATTCCTTAAAAAGCTGCTTCAAAGCAATGTGATTAATGCTCATATGAATGAAAACTTACACATAAGACACATAACACACACAACGTGTAAGATTTTACTGAGGAAATAACATTGAGGCGCAGTCTCTCAAAGTTGTTTCTCCTTTACTTAATGGGAGTGAGCCCAGGCTGTTGCAGAAGAAGTCATGGAAAAACAATCACAGCCTCACAGGCATTTTTTTCAGGAGGCGACAGACTCTAAGCACCTAAGGATCCTGGGACCTCAGGACACACACAGACGGTTTCATAATTAAAGTAGATCCACTCAGACAATGACTCACTCTCCAGTTACAGTGTGGACACCTCACATTAATTGTCTCTTTATTAACTTCAAATTACAACAGGGGCCGGACGTATTCAACACCTTTCTCTGCTGTCAAGGCGCCATATGAGGCTAATGTCGCTGTCATCTGGGAATTTATGAATGAGGTAAAAGTGGTTGATGATGAATAGGCTATTATCCATTGAAAGAGGTGAGCAGCTGCAATGAAAATTTTCTGGAGATTTGGTTATTATCAGTGGGGTTATTTCCCTTTGAAAATTGCCGGTAATTCAAATATGAAACACTCTTTGAAAGCGTGCTTGTAATGGTACAAGTGTGTCTGCACGTAGGAAAGAAGTCATTGACCCTTGAGTTTGTTTCATGTAGATGATCAATTGCTTTCCGAAGATCAAGCACAGTCTCCTGTAATCTCCATAAAGCTGAGGAAAGGGGAAAAACTAGTAGTCAAAGTAACAGCACAATCCTCCTAAAAGCCACATCTACAGATTTATTACTGCGCAGGGAAAAGAGGAAGAGGCCTCCGTGTGTCAGCTGAAGAGAGCACGAGGCTGCCTTCACTGTTTATCTGTCCACCTGTCTGATGCAAAGACAGAGAAAAAGACCTGCCTGTAAATTCAGCAATCAATTTTGAGTGATGAACTGTCTTACTTAAATTATTGTGAGTTAGCAGATATAAAAGAACTCTTGTAAAGGGCTTTGGTGTCTGGTTTTGCCTTCAATCTCTGAGTTTAATCGTGTGTTTGGATCATTTCATGGCTTCCTCTGCTCTCCCTTTCATCTCCTCTCCTCACTCGGCAGCAGACTGCAAATTTCAGTGTTAGTAGCCACTGTTGCTAATAAATACAGAGCGCCTTCAACCTTTATCCAGACGAAGACTCTCAGGAGAACCGCACAAAAACAAATGGCTTGTTTCAACGATGACAACTCGCATGATGAAAAACCACAGCTTATACGCGGACTTAGTCTCCACTGAGTGCAAATAAATTGTGTTAGGAACCAGCTCAATGGGTGCACTGGCTTTATACTTTACATACTTGAAAGTCAGGCTGCAGAGATATGTATTGGGAACTGCTCTGTGACAGCTTGTGAGGCCCGTCCTGTCCTCTTCGTGTCGTGAGGATGTTGAGAGGTTGAATAGAATCACATCCAATCTGTCCAAGGACGACCTGCTGGGAAGGTCCCCGCTTAATTTGTCTTCCCGCTGCTCTGCGATTGGCCCTTTGCCATCTTTTAAAGTGAATCTGAACAGTCAAAATGTCTCTCTCTCTCTCTCATCTCTCACTGTCGGTACATGGGGGAGAAGGCAAATGGTACAAAGAACGAAGCTGGTTGCCTTCAAATTTGGTAATGAGGATGTTGACAATGACAGAGCCACCAGTCATTTGCATTAAAGCAAAAAGAAAATGGGAAAGAATGTTGAAAAAACATGTGGCTGAGGGCGCTTCCAGTGTGACGTTAACATATTTACTCTCAGCTCAGCAAGGGGAGGTCGTCTTTGTCCATTCTGCTCAGTTCAAGTGAGCCACTGGCATTTAAATCCTGGTTTGGTGCCGTAAAAATTAGTCCTGACGACTGCTTTAGGGGCCTTTACAAACACACGTGAAACATAACAGATAGAAGAGAGTGTATCTTAAATGAATTAAAGTTTCATATGAAATGTCAACACTCATTAACAACCTGTGTATGTTCTCCAATTAGACATAGGTCTTTTTGCTCCTTTATGCACTAAACTTTATTCATGAACATCTGTCCATCCAATAAAACTTTTAAATAAAAATTTAATCAGTAGTTTGACAAAACAACTCAATGTCAACTTGCTAGCTTTTCTGGGGCTTTCAACCATATCACACGGTCTTCATCAGGAGATGGAGATTGTTCACTTGTCATGGGGATGGATTGATTTAAATGCGAGCTTAGGTGATATGCACGATGGACATGCTAAACAAATGTTATGGCTGAAATATAAAGAGCCACTGAGCTTGCCGCAAGCTAGAAGACTACTATGGTTGAAAACTCTGATTCAGGATTATTTTGTCCAAGGTGAAGAATGAACTTTGATGCTTAGCGATAACAATGAAACAAAAATAATTCATACACAAATAAAAACATGGGCTACCAAGTTCGGGTTACTAGTCGTCAGTTCCCTTTGAGATCTTGAAACCTGAATAATCCCCATTCATCTGTTTCTGTGTGCTGTAATGAAACACTTGAGACTGTGTTGTACACAGAGGTAGGAGATGAGTCATCACTCCCCCAAGCAGTTAGTTGGTAAGCACATCAAGCACTCGGGGAGACAGACACAGTCAAGCACCTAATCATAAAGTAAAGGATCATGACACCACTAAGTGTGGTTTTATAGGCGCTCCATCAACAAGAGTAAGTCATTTGAGTAAAACAAATAAAGACACAACTGCAACAGCCTGGGTTAAATCTGAGGTCTGCGCTGCCATCTACTGTTAGAGAACCCACATTATCAGATGAAATTCATTGAAATGGATGGAGAAGATGACATGCTGCATTACAATGCATACTTATTGTCTGTTTGGTGAATTATAGCAAAATATTCACTTTGATTGCCACTGTTTACATGTTTTAGAATATACATATATATATGTATATAAAGAATATATGTCTTATCAGCAGCATGCCCAGACACATGTGCTTCTCAAGGACTATTAGAGAGCTTAAACAAATATTTTATTTAAGGTGTTTACACAGTGAGGACGGCAGAGTTCATGAGTTAAATATTCGTACAAAGTATAAAGTACAATACTCTTTTTTGCAGAGGTGGACACCATTAGAATAGGAAATGTATACTGTAAGATATGTCAAATAGACATTTGCCCCTGACTTGATGTTCTCAGTTACATACCGCCACTGCCTATTATACTTACACTCAAATTGTTAAAATCCAACCCACAGCAGTTACAATTTTGGAGCACTAATCCTTGATTGATTGGGAGATTGATTCACTGCCATTAAAACTTAACTTGAAATCTCTCTTAACCTGCCCTTTTGTAAATTAGAGTGTCTCCACTAATTTAAACACTATATCAGCATGTTCAGCTAACCCTGGCTGCCACTCACAGTGTACCAATCTAAGAGGTACAAGTGTTCTCATGTTATTGTGATTTCTCCCTCACAGCTTTCAGGCTATCTAGTTCACATAGGTGTTTGGTATTTGGCTAATTATGAATTGTGTGCTTGGGGGAAAATGTGTGCTCGTGCAGAAGAGCATAACTTACTCGTTTGCATCAAGAAACAAAAGCCTCCACGTGCCACTCAGTAGAATGTATGTGAGAGGACATGTGGGCTCCTGCAGACATCAAACAGTCTGTGACGTTGTCAAATGTAGGTGATCAGGTCACTCCATACAGCAGAGGAGCCAGGTGTCTGCAATCAACAAATGACTGCCTCACTCATATAAAAGCAGTATTCTGTGTTTCAGTGTGAAGCTGCTGTGTCAATGTGAAGGAAGTGCAGAATACTGGTGAGTGGTCATTTAGTGTTTATTTATTATGTTATATTTTTATTTATTTATGTTTGATGTGGTTCTACCACAACAGGAATGAGTTTGTTGTTAAATTGTGCATTATAAGCTGGTGTTGGCTCTAATGTTTAAACCTGTTCCAAGAGGCTGCTCTTAAAGCCATTTAACCTTATGACCCCTATGGCCTTATTTCAAACACAGCAGCTGTTTTTAAAACATTTAGGGTAATTTGAAATTACCCTGAATTCCTTTCACTTTCTTTACTGTATAATCTGGACTACATATTCCTCAACTCAGCCTAAAGATGTCTGGCCGTGGGAAGAAAGCTGTGCCCAAACCCAAATCTTCAGTGTCCCGGTCTTCCAGAGCAGGGATCACTTTCCCAGTAGGCCGCATCCACAGGCTGCTGAGGAAAGGCAGCTACGCTGAGCGAGTTGGCAACGGCTCTGCAGTGTACCTTGCAGCCGTCCTGGAGTACCTCACCGCTGAGATCCTGGAGCTGGCAGGAAACGCTAGCCGTGACAACAAGAAGCACCGCATCGCTCCTCGCCACATCTTGTTGGCAGTGAAAAATGATGAAGAGCTCAACAAACTGCTGGCAGGGGTCACGATCTCAGAGGGTGGTGTCATCCCAAACATCCAGGCAAGCCTACTCCCCAAGAAGACCAAGGCGCCCAGGGATGACAGTGTTGCTAAAGATGTTCAGTCCCAAGAGTTTTAATACTAAATGTACAAGTTTTTAAATTTTAATATATTAAAGTATTACTTTTTTTAAAGAAATGCTTGTCTCATTACCTGAAACGGTAAGCAAAGGTCTTTCTGGGGAAACTGCTTTACTTCTAGAGATACACATGTCTTGGTGGCAGCTGGAAAGGGCTGGGCAAATTTGCATAATTTCCTACTTTCTGTGACCAAGGAGACTCTATCCAACTGAACTTTTTTTTTTATTTATTTTTTTACTTTTAATGACTGTTCATTAGCAGACACTGGTCTGGCTTTTGAAGGGAAGTCTGCCAACACTGACGCCTTCTCAAAGAAAATGGCAGATAACAGCACAGCCAAAAGTGAGATAATTAGGAATCTGTGTCACTTTAATGCAGGATATCCTTTTGTAGCCTAATTAACATTTGAATTATGTGGTAGTCACTGAATTATGGCAGTCCATAATTTGGTTGGCTAAAAGTTCTTGCTGACAGCACCTGAATCTGAATTACCCTGACTTTAGAAGCTTCAGAAATCTCTAGAAAAGGTCAGCAAAAAGTTGACCTGTATCCCAAAACTAAAGGCTTGCCCATGTTGGAATAAGAGATTGGTTTTAATGAAACAGTCTAAAGGAAAGAATCTCTTCATAGATGTGTTGGTATAGTCTTTAGCATCCTGCTTGTAAAACAAATTGTATGCAGCATGCCAACAGGTAACGCCTGTATTGTAAATTACAACAAATCTGTAGCTCAAACTTATTTTTCACTACAGCCTCCCTGATATCAGAAATAAGTTATTAATCCCTGGGGGGAAATTGTGCAGTACCATACTGGTGCTCCCATTCAAGGGTAGAAAGCAGCATACATTTAGGAATGAAAGTATGCAACTTGAGAATCATGCCATTTGGTAAACTGGTAGATCTAACTGGCCTGTGAAAGATACTCCCTGAAAGTATCCAATACACATTATTTTGAAATGTATCTATTCCAACTAAAGGGTCCAGAGTTTAAACTCCACCCCAGCAATCATTCATCACAACTTGAACAAAAGGCAGAAGGTTGGATATGATATCAAACAAATAAAATAATACAGAAACTTTGTTTGGCAGTAAGATTCCTGTATGTTTCAGACATTCCTAACCGTTTTTACTGGTTATTGCTTTCAATGAATCCTTGTAATTAGAAGTCAAACAAGTGAGAAAAAACTCATTTCGGTAACATTTGAAAATGTTTTGACTTACAATATTTATGTGGAATTTGACAATATAATCAAATCAGTTATATGTTTGGGAGTGGAGGGATTACAATCAAAGTAAGCAACACTCTCTTTGTTCGTTAACTGGATGCTGTAACCTCAATATTCTTCTTAACCTTAAATATTCACCTTTTTTATGTTTTTTGCAACCTTCTGTAACACTGCGTCTGCTGAACGTACCCCTGTGGGTAACGACGTGCTGACGTAAGACGTGTGAACAACAAACAGTTGTTGGACTTCAACAAGCTAGCGAATGGTAACGCTAGACAAAAACAGGTCCAACGTACTTCTCCCGGATAGGGAGATATCTACGAGACCTGTGCGGTCGGAATATCTTTATAATCTCATAATATTCAGCACTATTAGTACCGGCAGGTGTAGCTTCGGCACGGTTCCTTAGCGCTAGCGTTAGCTACCGAAACATGCTCATTGCTCGGAGTGTGACGCCTGTTTTTTTTCTGGCTGCCGCTGGTCGAGGGTTGTGATGCACGACAGAGGGTGAGACAGGAGCTACAGCCGGAAAATATTTTTCTTGACACAGAAGAATGGACTTTGTCGGGGAGAAACAAACGGGCTCACGTCAAGAAGCAAGCATGCGACCGTACACGGGCCTGGACGTCATTGTTGGGCAACAACTTTAGCAAGCTAGCTAACATCACTTCGCTCAAATTCATGCAAATGAATCGGTTTGGAGTCGGGCAGTAATCTGACTTTGGTAGCGTAATGGAGGCACCCTGAGTGACTTGTTCGTTTCAACTGGATGTCCTGGTGCTCTTAAATGCTGTTGGCAATGTGCTGCTGACAACCAGTGAGCCTTTCGACGGTTCTCATTTGGAGTAATAAAACAGGGTTGGCAGAAATTATTAAGTGGTGGTTACCAGCCTGGGTGATAGTTGAGCAAAGTTGCCTAGTTTGGCATATAAATAATTACTGAAACGGTATCTATTTCACATATTTCTTCTATTGATATTTGTAATGAAATTGCACTTTAATTAGCTAATTTTAAGGATGCGCCAAAGTCAACTGTGATTTGGGGTTTATGAAAACTATAATTTAACTCACCCCTAGTACAACAAACCAGTCAAAATACATTTTCTGATTGCACTTGAATATAATTTGGTAAATAAAGGACCAGGATAGGAGCACATTTACGTATATTGTTGTGAGACAAAGGCCAGAGACAGGCTTATCCATGTCAGTTGGTTTCTAGTTACTGTTTAACTCAATATCTAGGCTGTCTGGCACAGTTAAAGACTGAGTTTTACTGGAAATGAAAACATGAATATCGAAGAGCAGTGTCTAGATTTGTGCAATGTCAAAACAAAAAATAATGTGGACGATGATCACAACACTACCAACAACACAGAAGGGGTCACCCCCCGGATCTCTGAACTGATGACGGACAGTAACACAGAAAAACAAAACATTGTTCCCACAGAGGCCTCCGAAACGTACCTGATGCCTCAGCTCACTGACAACCTCCAGGCAGCTGAGGAAGATAACCACCAGGCACAAGACACACTGGAAATTGACGAGGTCAATGGAAATAGAAAGTGCAGTGCCCAAGACACCCCGGTGAATCCCACTGACTTGATCTTTTCTAATGATGAGCAGCACAAGGACAATATTGGGGTGGAGGAAATGAAGGAACTTAAGGACACTGATCGTGCAAAGTGTGTTGTGGAAGAAGGAGATGATGGTGGGGACATGGACATAGGTGTGGACCTGAGTCTCGATGAGAGTGGGGTGTTGGAGGCTGAATCGACAAACGTCAGATCGTTCTCAGACAATACTTTAGACTCAGAGTCCACATCTCAGGATGTCCCAGCTGGCAGCACGGCAGAGAGCCCGTCAGATGCAAGTCAGACAAGCAGCACAGAAGCTTCTGCCACAGACCAGGCTGGACTGTACCCTTCAGTGGAGGAGGGGGACGATAAACACAAACAAAGTGGCAAAAGGGTAACGTTTCCCTCAGATGAGGATATTGTCTCTGGAGCAGTGGAGCCTAAGGACCCTTGGAGACATGGTAATATTGTGTGTTTGTTTCTGCATGTCTGTATGCGTGAATGACTTTCTATTTATTCTACTTGTCAATTGTGCATGTATGAACTTGTCAGTCCAACATGGCTTGCCAGGATTTACTCTCATAGGACTTTTAACCGCGTTTTTCTCAAGCTTCATATCCTAAAAAGCTGTTCACTCTGTTCAGATTGGGTTTAAAATGTGTCCTGTCATGGTCCATATTCCATGTGTTGTCGGTAAAAACGTGATTATAGTAGGTGCATGTTGACACTGATATATGAGAGGTGTGTCTTTGAGAAGTGTCTTTGAGAGGAATGTTCTTTTGTGTCTTTCTTCAAAACTTGTCATCTCTTGCACAATCGCACTACAGTCTATTTAGTCCTCAGGCAGCACCTGTGCCCCCGCCCCTTTTTCAAACAGAAGTTCATTTCTTAGTTTAAATAGTCAAATAAGTAACACAACGGCTCAGTCTGGCTTCCCCCCCCCCCAACAGCCAAAGTACACCTATGTTTAAATCTAAATATAGGCCCAGGCCTGTGCTGTATGCCTTATTGTGAGTGGATCCCACCAGTGGATCCTTGAGGTGTGCCATTTTACTTCAGTAGGTTCCTGTTTGTTCAGTGAAAACACATCCAAAGGAAGCTCATGCAGGATATGGCACTGCCTTTACTGTGGAACCCAATCTTTAAAGTTGCAACAAAATGAAAAAACAAAATTGTTATTCACCTTTTTTAAAGTTAATCTTCGATGTAATAATGTGCGTATGTTTTACAATAAATTTCATATATTTAAGATAAGTAACTTTTTGGATCCCCAGGAGGTAAATTAGCACAACAGCAGCACAAAGAATGGACCTGAGAGAAAGATAGAAACATGATTCAGATAAGTAGAGAAATTTTATACAGAAGTATACAAATAATCCAAGTTAAAAAGCAACATACATTACGTCACACTAAACCAGTGTGCATGATTGTAATGTATGTGCAAAACCAATGGTGTTTTCTGCCAATCCAGATCAAATGACTTAGTAGATCAAGTGTGTTTGGAATATGTTTTTATGTATAGACTAGTATACATGAATAATTACTGTGAAAAATGACAGTTTGTTTAGTGCACATTTTTCTTTTTCTAATGTTTTTAGATTAAATTTAACATATATAGACCAATATATTGAAATGCAGTTTTAATTTGAAAAATGCATTGACTAATAGCATATCAATAACTGTAATACCCAAAGAAAAAAATGTAGGAATGTCCCTATTACCTTTTGGATTAAAGTGTAATAATGTTGATTATTTGCTGTTACCAGGTCTTTTATGACATTTTTGTTTATGTTTTCACAGTCTAGTTCCTCTTGAGCTATTGAGTTATACTGCTTAGTTTCATGTTTAATCCTTTTTTTGGAGGAACTGGCTAGTCATGTATGATCTGACCATGACTCACACGCTCCTTCATCTGGTGTGGACAATGGACATCATTTAATAAACAGACCTACAGTCTTAGCGGGACAACTGGTGCTCACAGTACTGTTACAGCAGTCAACATAGTTACACAGTTAACCACAGTCTGAGAAGATGGCAAATTTGTGTTTATTTGGACTTATATACTGCTAATCTTACAGTCTGAGTGTCCTTTTTTTTCCTGGTGTATAAAGCCAAAAATGTAGGCCAGGCCAAGGCAAGGGTCAGTGATGCGAGATGTCCAGATGGGGGAGGGGGAGTAGAATGAAGCACAAGAGCAGCAAGGTTAACATGCATAAACAATACACCCCCATGTTCAGCTGGATATAAATTGTTCTATTAACACCCCTGCAATTGGTCAGACAGCCTCTCAGAAAGACACCCGATTTATCCTCACGCGTTTAGTTAGATGTAACTGTAAATTATGCTCTACCCACTTAAAATAATTTACATGTATGTAGCATCCATGCCTCTTACAACCCTTATAACCCTGTTGCTTCTCTAAATGTTTCTGTATCAGTTTACCAGCCAGTCTGATCGTAAATTGGACATGAAATATCTTTAGCCAAACTCCATGGGGGCAAAGTCCAACTCCAACCCAGTTAGCCAAGATTTCTGTGACCGTATGAAACACACAGCGCTGGGAACAGTCAAATATCTAGATGGCTGTAGTGTGGAATCGGATATATTTATCACGGCACATTTATCATGTAGTTTATTTAAGTTCCAAAGGTTCAACTGATTGTGCCGTTGATATAGAGGTAGACAGACAGTTGATGGTGGTGAAGTTAATCACTTGATAGAGGATGTTCTGCTTCTGCCATGTTTCTTGAGGACATGCTCGCACATGGGACAGGCTATCTGAGTGTGTGTGTGTGTGTGTGTGTGTGTGTGTGTGTCTGAGGCAAAGTCCAGGAAATTAAATGTATCTGAATCTCCGCTCCAAGGCACTTCATGCTTCGTTAGCAGCACTGTGCCACAATAGATCCATGATCTACCCACACCCTTTATCTGCTGATCAAGTGTCAGGTTCTCTGGGTCTCTGTCTTATGTCATCTGTCAGAAACATACCAGCCTGAGCTCACAGAGCCTGGAGCTTCATCCTTGCACAATATAAGTTACTGCTGGAAGAGCCGAGGGGAGAATTTGTCAGATGGATATTGAATGTTCAGAAAGCAACATATATCTTGTTTAAGTGCGGTCACGAAATGAGCTACTGAACAAGAGTTAACTTAATGGAGTCTAGAAAGCTGCCATTCAAAATAAACCCCCGAGGTTCAGGAGGGAACAGAGTCGGGGGAACAATAGCAGCCAGCGCGGGTGTCATATTTCCATTTCTTCCATGGCACTCTAATTTTTCCAGAATTGACGTCGGCCAGTTTCATGGTATCAGCTAGCGTGCAATGTGTGAGGCTATAATTTACACCAAAAAGACCAGCAGTGCTTCTTAGAACTGCCTTTGTAATATTGTATTCAAGAGTTTAAATTTGTCTGCATACCTTTTAACAGTATAAGGAAAGTAGTTAAATATATTAATTTCAATTTCCCCTTTCCCCTCTCCCTATCGAGACTTGAGGGACACTTTTTCTTTCCCTCCAGGCCTGGGCAAATACTACATCATATCCTGAGATTCCTGAACTTCCCAACATGCTGCGTTGCTTCCCCTGCTCCCTTCGCTTCTCCTCCCATATTTCTCCTCCTCCCTGGCTGGCCAATTCAGTCTTGAGTGCAGCTCGGGCTTATATCAGCAAAGCATGCCGGATCATACTGGAAGCATGTGCTAAGTCATTTATTTTATCAAACTTATCAGTCAGTCACTGCAAACACTGATGATCATGATGCAAGATAGTTTTTCATAGCAGCCATAGAAAATAACTAATAAGTACTACAACTTTATTGTAATACAGCTTTGTGAATGAATAAGTCAAAGCCTGCCACTTGTAGTGCAGACAAATTCCTTCACATTAATGACTGTTTATCCTGCGAGCAACCAAACTCTTTGGCCTACGTGCAGCTCCGTCTCATGTCATCAGACCCAAGGCCCACTTGGCACCAGGTTGTTAGAGGCTCTGTGACCCATGAAATGTTATGTGTTGTGGCTGTGGACCAAGTTACATACTGATAAGCAAAGCTTTCAGTGTACAGAATGGACAAAGGCTGTGAAAACCTAGCCGTTAGTTCAGTTTGTGCTACAGGCAGACCAGTACTGGGTTTTCTGGGCCAATAGAGGAAAAAAAACTATAAACGTTTTTGAAGTAATCTGACCAAAACATAGCATATTTGATAAATGGACCTAAAATTTTGACTGTTTTATATTCTCTGACGCACTTGTCTGTTACAACTAGGTGTACAAAGATACTTTTTCATCCTATTGGGAAAAACATGCCTGCAAATATTTGAGTGTTAAATCACCCAAGTTAACATTCTCAAATGTGAGTTGCCAGCTGTCAAATAGGTGTCACTAACACCCCATTTTCAGTGAAAACATGAGTAGAAATAAAGTGAGTTCAGTTCACACTATCACTGAGGCAAAGAACGTACGGAAATAGAAAACAGTAGAGTATAACAAGAGACATCAACAATGCAAAAGTCTGTTCATTCTGCATGTTATTCCTTTTTATCAGTGTTATTTTTGAAATATTTATGATGACTTTGGTGTAGTTTTGAAAATGAAATGAAATCATTGTAGGAAGGATTAGAAATTATGAAGAACATTGTACCTAAATTCAGTTTGATTTACTAATTTTATTATCCTTGAGGTATGCATCTAAGTGTGCAGCTGTCTAATCTATGACAACATAAATACTTGATCAGAACTGTATTCAAACCAAGTAAAACTTGGTTGGTACGTCCCTACTTGTCAGTAGACTGGCCACCAGCATCTGCTCAGCTGTCAAACAGCTACTCAGGTGTTGCAGAGTATTGTAAACACTGACGTCTGCTAGATAAACTATGTAATGATGACACTGTTTCCAAATCGCAGTTTTTCTGTGTTGGGATATATTTTTTTCCAACCAACAATACATGCTGATGCCGATATGTCTGTGATACTATAATACCTGCCTAGCCAGGGCTAGCTCTATTTTGTACATTGATCTAATATGCATTTCTGTCTGTCTATGCACCTTTGTTTGCCTTGTAGATATGAGTCTTTTGTGATGAACTCTGCCCTTTAACCTTTGGAGTGGGGTGTCTGTCTGCACTGTAGCCCTAAACCATGGTCATTTTTAGCAACAAAGCTGGGGATTGATAGTAAATGGTAGAATAGACGTAGAGCATATCACTCTAAGCCTTTCTGTCCTCGTCAAACAGGAATTCCTTCCTTTCTTATCATCCTTGAGGAGGCTGCAAGTAACAAATATTACCTACATTGCACAAAATGCCCCCTCATTTAAAAATAGAGCATACAAGTGTTGTTTGCTCATAATGTCACTCTCCATCTGGTCCGGCAGCTTTCTCTCTCTCAGACGCAGGCCTGGTTTCATGTGGGAGATTGTTTAAAATGGCTGCTCTGTTTTTTTTTTTGTTTTTTTTTAACCATCATCATAGTTCATTACACCAAAGGAGAGAGGCTACTATTGATGCACATGTCTTACACCGCCAAAGGCATGAAGTCAACATGTTGTGATATTATACACTGTCCAGCTATAGTTGCTGTGTCTGCAGTAATGTGCAAACAAACCTAAAATACTGCATGTCTGTGTTGTATGAGTGCAATGACATGGAGGCCAGTTGAGGACTGGTGTTGTGTGGGATGTGTGTGTTTCGTGGGAAGCCTGGGGGTTGCAGGTGTTGCAATTTTCTGATTCTGCTTCAGTCTATCCCCAAGTGCGGTCTGTTAATTATTGATCTGCACGCAGCTACTTGGAATAGATTCCAGGGTTTTTGCATAATTACACTCCTGCAAAGTGTTGCCATTCCTTAAGCCACATCATTAGAAGCCATCAAATTTATTTTGTTTACTTTTTGTGCTGATACAGTGATTTACAATGATTTAGGTTATGTAAATGTGTTTAGGTTGGTAGTGTAAACCTTTGGGCTCACCTGTTTTAAGCAGAAGGCAGCTCCCTTTTTAAAATTTGAACTTTTCTTGTGTTTACTCACTGCTGCCGTCCTGTCATCCAGACTGGTAGAAGCACACAGCAGCAGCAGCAGCACAGTCCCTGCTTTCTTGCCCCACCTCTGACCAGCCAGGCAGCCAGCTGTCATGTGTGAATGACGCTGCTGTCACCATCCACAGCACAGCACTGTGAAATGGCAGGGAACGGGACCGGCGACTGGGAGAGGGGGGCTATTTTGAACACCGGCACTTGCATGTTAAGTAGGAGCTGGCGACACTTATGTGTTCCACCTCCAACAGACGTACATCTATCTCTGGACGTTTGCCCAAAGGCTTGGCATGTTATTTTGTACATTGCTGTTGTCATGTGAAAACTGTTACCTCAAAATTTAAGTGATTTTCATGTATTCACTTTAGACTACATCCTCACTAAGCTAGCTAAATTTCTAAATCCTGTAGATGTCCATTCGCACTGAAATATTTAAATGGCAGGAAAACAACTAAACATCCTCTTCTTTATCCTCCGTTCTGCCTCGTCCTGCTCTCTGTGATCACCTGTACTTAGTTTAAATACAGCCCAACTGCAGTTTGTGGTGCTGTTGAATTGTATTGCATTACCGACAGGTGCTTCTATTCTTTTTTTAATCCGCTGCATGTATATCAATGAGGGTAGGCTAAATAACAGACACACTTCTCTGTAAAATATAATGCATTTCAACAGCACCACAAACTAAATCCTCCAAAATGATTGTAAAGTGAAATCAACACCTCTCTAAAACAGTTTAAGCACAAACTGCTCATTATAACCATCAAGAAGGGAGGATTTATTGCAGGACTGTTGTATTAGATTAGATTATGTTGCATTAGTTTTAGGTAGGTGTACCTAATAAACTGGCAACTGTGTGTATATCCCTGTTGTCCGAAAATTCAGTTTTTCCTTTACAAGCTATCACATCCAGCCTGTGATTTCAGATTTATCCACTCTTGAGCTAATAACAAATGTCAAACTAATAACCGAGCATAACTTGACATTTTATATATGCAAGATTTTCACCTGACAGCAACAATTCGCAAGTGATACAATACCTAACCGACTGACAGTGCAAACCACCTTTCATTCAATAGGGCAACAAATCACCTGAAGACTGCCGAAGTAGTTGGCCATCAGCTGAAACACAGTGTATTAAACTCTAAAGCACTGCCAGTTGGACACCTGGCCTCCACGTGTTGTGAAGTGCTCTGTGTCCAATCTTCTCTATTGGAGCTTTTGAACTGCTGGCTGGGAATAATTTCCTCTTGGGGAGCGTGTAACCTGTCAACACTGGTTTCTCAGTCGTTGCCTTTCATTACAGATATTGTAACTTAATATATTTTGTCTAAATCATCAATTCAAGGTGACTATCACTTTCCACTACCACTTTAGCTTTCCCTCCTTTCAGTGTTATCCTTTCAGGGGATTGGTCCTCAGTTGTTGTAGGGTAGTATTAGCTGCTACATAACAATTTGTCCAAGTATAAACTAGGTCAGTCAACCGACGGACTACCTTTTCCGACCACAGTCCTCTCTCTTAGTTTGTTGTTATGTAACTTAGCATTATTCTGTGCCGAACCCCCTGCTGTCTCTGCAGCTCCAGATGTGTGCAGGCAGCACGTCAGGTGTTTATCTGCAGTAGCTTGACTGAGGCTGGTACAGTCTTCACCACATTCCCAGTCACTGCCAACGTTTTTCATAAGCTCTTTATATAAAGAGTATGCTGTATCATTCTTAACTAGTGAAACTAGAGTGTGCAGACCAGTCAAACGGAAGAAATTTAAGACATTATGCAGGTCGTTCATTTTCAAGGGAATCCTCTCAGTCGGCTGTCCCTGCAAATAGTATCTCGTCTTCCTCTGCACACATGCCAACACTGCCTTGTCTTTGCTTGTTTCCTCCTTGTTGTTGGAGTGAGAAAGCACAGCACCTGTAGACCGTGTGTTTGCACTTTTATTTTCTTGTGAGTTGAGTGTGTAATGAAGCCACAAAGATGGCAAGGCCGAAGGGGATAAACAGACTTTGACATGTACAGAAATGGGGTCAGACTTCACTTGAATGCCTTCTCAACAATTCAGATAACCTTTCTCTGTGCTTTATCCTTGAGTCTGTGCAGTAAACAGTATCTCTGAGATGAAATTTTGTTCTACACATGTGGAGCAAGAGCAGGCATTGGATGATTATGTGGTAAGATGATGGTTGTCTACATTTATTTAGCACCTTCATATGACAGCAGCTTCTAGGTAGGTGAGGTGCTAGCTCTTTTTCAGCACCTTGGAAGCTAAGAATGACATGTTTTTACAGGCCCTGAAGGTTTGGCTTCAACATAAAATGCTTTTAAAGATCTCACTAAGAAAATAGTTGGGGTCCTTACATGTTCCTTTTTAGATGGTTCTCAAAAAGTCTGAAAGCAGTGGGAAGCTCTCCTCAGATGTTTGGAGAAGGGGAGGTGTCCGTGTTGCCCAATGTCTTTGTAACTTTCCAGAACTAGCAATCCGATGTTCATGCTGCTTTTTGCAGAAACTAGCCAGGTGTGAAACCACAAACTCTTCACAATCCTCACAGTCCTACTTCCTCCCCTTGTTTTTTTAATTAAACCATTATACACGCACTAGGAAATGCAATATTTTATTTTTTATGCTGCTTTATTATGCAGTAAATAGCTTCTTGCCCTACCTTCAAAGGTAGCCTCTCTGTGTGTAACACAGTGTGTAAACATTTACAATGGAGTGAGAAATTAAAAGTTCTGATCCATATCTCATATTCAGCCTTTTGTGGTGATGGTAACATTTAAGCAAGCATTCATACACCCATCTACTCCTCTGTCCCAGTAAGACTAGAGCAAACTGGGTCTGGTACTAAAGCCCACGCTCAAACTGTGGGCACTCTGTGGGTCGATCTGTTCTGACCTTTTGTGGGCAGTGGAAGAGGCTTTGACTGCAGCAATGTTATGATGTTGTGCAGCTACAAAGGAGAAAAGAAGGCTTGTATTTTTAGCTGCTGCTTTTAATAATGGTACATCATTTTTGTTCAGTTGTCACACTTACATGGCAAGAGGCTTGTTAGGCCTTGTTAATTGAAATAAAAAAAATGAATGACAAAACATTGATTTGATGAGTTGATATGAAGAATTGGCAGCATTTAATTAGGTAGCTTTATTGAAAGTAATTGCAAATAAACAGCATAATGAAATTGAATTCTCTGTTTAATTCTCTTCTGTTTTACACTCGTCAAGTAGATGTGAATTTGTTTCATGAAAACATTTGGGAAACAAAGAATCACAGAAATGGGATTTTTGGCCAAAAAGCTTGTCGCTCAGCTTTGTAGGAATTGAATGGTTTTCTGGTGGCTTGTTGATGTATTTCTTGCCATCTGAATGTGTTAAATCCTAGAGGTTTTCCTTGCTTTAGGGTGATAAGGTAGTTGGTATCTCAGCCATGACCTACCGAACCTGTTTGTTTGTATGTTGTATACAAGGAAATTACATTACTCCACAGCCTGTAAGATGCACTCGACATGACTAGTACTGGGTAAGGCAACACCTTTTAACAAAAATGTTATTTAAAATGCAAAAATATATAAAACAAATAAATTACAGCAGGATAAAATGAAAATACAAAAGAATAATAGACATAAGAATAAATGTTGTGTTTATATTGCGGGTACACAAACATGCAATGTAAAGGCCAGTTTATAGAAGTGGTCAGACCAACGGAAGTCTAAAGTTTTTATACCTGAGCCAAACAGCAACACTGGAAAAGCCAGCTGACATAGAGCTGGATGAGACACGAAAATGTTTAAATATGTGGATGACGGCGCACATTTTCAGACAGTCCTGAAAGGCTTTCATAGTGTTGCACTCGGTTTGAAACACAAAAGGTGACAGAGACAGTTGAGTAAAGAATGAAAACGGAGAGCTTGAGCGAGAAGTTGAAACCCAGCATACATTCTCACCTTTGAGGGAGGGGGAGGAGGGGTTGTCCTTCGACCATCCAACAAGCTGTTCTGACGGAGTATATTGGTGACCTGTCCAGAGGGAACCCTTTCCATTGCCCAGTTCATTCTGGGATTGGCTCCAAACCCTTGAAACCTGACCCTGAATCAGGTTAAGAAATTGAGAAAATGGATGATTGTTTTATTGAATTGCATTATACTGAAAGGAGTTGCCCATGTTCAACAAAATATTAGAAAAACAAATGGGGAAAACCCAAAATTATCTGTTGCAAGTGCATGGATAGAGTGATCACAAGATGATATGACTGGATTGTTTTCAGGTGAATTATGATTTCTGAATGCGGAGCAATTTGGTGGTGAAATGAATCAATACAATGACTAGTAATTATTTTAGCACAATTGTAACTTGAATTACCCATGATGATTTACTTTTGACAATCAAAATGTGACGAATACTGTAGCTTCCAGGTAATAGGTAATATATTCATACTGAGATTAACCCTAACCTCAGGTGTGTTGTTTAAAGTTGCTGCTCTGATGCCTGCCTGCCTGCCTGCCTGCCATTGTTGAAGTAAAATGACGTGTTAATTTGTCACTGAAAACCTTGACCTCACCTTGTGCTTTATAGCTCCAGTACAATTAAGGTGTGGAAGTGAAGCAGGTTCAGCTGACTGAACATCTGCTCACATTCAATGCCTTACTGTAAAAGCTTTGACATACTTTAAGTACAGCTCTCTCCTCTCAACATACAGTATGTGCCTGTACTTGTTGCAGCTCTGCCAGTTAAGTAATTGATTTATAATTTATGGCAGGTATACCTCCCTTGTTGCCTGCAGTTTTTCTTCACCGCAAGATACCAATCCAGCAGGCTGTGTACTGCAGCACAGATGCAAAAGAGCCATAATTTATTACGGTAGAGCTGAATCAGACATAGTTTATTGATGAACTTTGTAAAGGTAAATCTGGTTTCCTTATACATTTATTGGAGGGGCATACCCCAACAAACTAGATTATACTGATTTTGATTTCCAGATCTCCTGCCATGACAGGACCACCTGGGTTTGATTGCATTGATTTTGTTTTGACTTCCTTCAGCTCCATCTAAGTCATGAGGGGGAAGTATGTGAGGGTTAGAAATGAGGAAAACACGTAAGAGAGCAAGAGGTGTCACATGAACAGCGTTTTTGAATAATTTCCGTGCAGTATTATCTTGACATGTCAGTTGGGTGACTCTCTTGCAGCCCGCCATTGATCACAAAATCTTTGCTCCACTAAAGGCTAAATCTGCACCACCAAGATAGTTCTTTACCAAGAACCAAATCCACACAGTGCTCAATTTAACTCTGTTGATCTGAGTCAGCAAGCTAGATGCTGCTGTAGCAGCGTTCTGCTTTTCTTTCTTTTTTTTTTAAATGTTGCTCACAAGCTCAGCGATGGCAGCAGCAAGTGATTTAGTGTGTGTTGTTGCACAGTGAATGGTGGCCAACAACAATAACAAGGAGAAAAGGGGCGTGCTGCCTGTTTGTGTCATTTAGCAGATTAATTGAGTCAAAGCAGAGATGGACTCTCTCTCTCTCCTCTCCTGTCCCCTCCACGCCTGAAATCTCAACCCAAGCAGCAGCCCTTCCCTTAATGCCTTCTTTCTTCAGTACAACATGAAGAGCAGGTTTTGTCTATCGAAGGGATGGTATCGGAACATTTAGGATGGTGAAGTGCAACAAAGGAAATTGTGTAACTGACTGCTTAACTCGACTTCATGAAATAATATTTGAGAAGTTGTTGAGTGTGGAAAGTGTGAGGAATTGCAGCTGAACCACCCTGGGCTGCCTGTCTTCTCTTGGCATGGGCGTGGGTTTGGGTGTGTGAGACTGTAGTCAGACCCTCCTAAACTGGTGGGCAGTGATGTATTCAGTGAGCAGTGGTTCCTCTTGGTAGCTAAATGTCTTCTCAAAGGAAGATGTGGGTTAAAGATTTTCTATTTTTGCAGTGTAATCTTACTTTTGACTGGGCATATCATCACCTCTCTTCTTCCTCTTAACAAAGATGTTGCTTGGAGCAGTCGATTCCCCTCCCTCTCTCTCCCCTCTGCGTAACTCCTCATCGCCACTCCCTCCATACATGTACCAGCAGCACTGGAGGGAGTGCAATAAAACAAAGACAGAGCAAGCAGAAATGCAGGCAACCGCTGTAGCTCACAAATCTGAATTCTATTTAACACTAAGCATTTTCAGTCCTGAGTAGCTCTTACTTGTTGTCTTTTTTTTTTCTTTTTTTTTCACATACTTTCACATACTCATAGTTTTTTTCAATCCAAGCTTCCTTGTGCTGCTCTCTGTGCTTTTGAGTACAGTGGTGATATATTATTTTTCATTTAAACAAATAGAACCATGTTCTTTTTTTATTCAGCCTCCGTCTCGCTCACCTCCCCTTCTCTTTTTAATGAGCTATGTGTGAAAATACTGTGTAGTAAGCATGGGACCCTCCCCACTTCCACCCCCAAACCCCACCTTTCCTTCAGGAAGTGTTTACACACACTTGCTGCACAGCGACTCTGCACAATAACACTTTTCCAAGGACACAGTGTTCACTGGAACGTACACACTGTACTGTACAAATTTACAAGACTCACACTTTGGTAGCAGAGGCATTTATGCAAAATCCACAGTTCTGTGTCCAGATATTGTTTTGTAGATAAAGCACAGTTGTAAATACAGATTAATTGAGTGGCACTTAATTACAACTGATTTTCAGGATATAATAGCTGCTTTAGCTACCAACTAAACCCCTGAAGCTGGCATGTTGGAGAGCCTCACCTTGAAACCACCACACCAAGTTATTAACATGCCTTTTTTATTTAAAGGACTACTTTACACAGTGGATGCAGAGTAAATGGAGATGTAGAACTTTAAGAAAAAGTCATAAGTCCTCTCCAAAAGAAACACATCACAATTTTGGCAAAACAGGGAAACGTATTTAAAAAAGTTAGTGCCACCTCTTTGTTTGACCAAAGTCTCTGTACAGGCCTCAACCCTAATGTGTAGCTGTGCCTGCTTTTCAATACAAAGCTAAAATGTTTATCTTCATTTCCTTTTTAGTCCAATTGATAGCTGTAATTTATGGTGTTTCTTACCCGTTATTGTGAAAGTCAGGCACTGGTGGGTTTGCATTCAAGACACCTACTTTGTTGTCTAGTAAGTAATTTAGACAAGGAAAGATACACAAATGCGCACAAATGTTATTGGTACCACGTGTGTTTTTTGTACAAGTTAAGCAAAATGCAAACATGATGCATGTGTGCACAAAACAATGCATACACCATTTCCCACACATAAACTGGCATTTTAAAAGTAAGAACGTATATAATTAATGTAAAGAAGCAATCTTACATATGTCTCTTAGTGCTTTGCATGCAGTCTCCTTCGTAACCTAGCAGAAGTAAGTAGGTTTTCATGGACTATTGGTGTGATTGAAGTGAAGACTTAAAGGTAATGAAAGACCGTCTTGGACTATGTTCTGTTTTTAACAGCAGTGTTGTGCTGCACGTGGTTGCTGGCTTCATTGCAGCAGTAATTAGTGTGAGGAAATTTGTTAAGGGAACATGATGACAGGAGTGAAACTCCCATCCGCAAAGTCTCTGGGTTCGATTCCCGGTAGCAAAACCACTGGCTTGGGCATGTGGTCAACAAACAAAATTGGCCATGTTCGCAGGTTTGAAGCCAGAGGAGGGTTCTCATCCTTGTTGCTGGACCAAGGACTCCTACTGGTTGGTCAGTCCTGAAGAGTGGAGGGTGGGACTGGAGGGGTTTGCATGAACCTCCAACACGTCTTGCCCTCCTGGTCATTGCTGTCAGGTGAAACTGCTGTCTGTGTGACAAGGACTGCATTGAGTGTTTGAGTCTTGAACCTACATAGAGGTTTATATATCTTGTCACTGAACGTAGCATATCCTCATCTAGCCGGCTTTAGTAATGAGAGTTTTTATGAGTGTGCATGTACATTCAGTACGTAAAAGGGCCCGCTGCAAGACTCCCCGGTTTCTGTTTGAGAGGCTGTTTAGGTCTCAAAACAAGTGAAAGATGTGTTGTGGTCATTCACATTGTATTCATGCGGCACTGACTCGCTCTTTCATTTAGTCTCACACATGCACACCATTACCTCAGACTCACCGCAGTCTCTCTCTCTCTCAGCCATGATTTGACGTCTGAACATTTCATTGAGACGGTGAATAACACAGTTGGTCAGACATGCATGGCTGCTCATGCAGGTTTTGAACTGACTCTTTGTCCCACCAGCAGGTTATTCATTCTGACCTGTGCTTGTACAAACATATAGACATACAGATTAAACCATCCAAATCTACACGCTGCTTCTGCTGCTTCGCTCCAGGCCAGCAGTGTCCTATACCTCATCACTATTACCAAGTTATCACGTGACTACTTCAGAAGAACCATCTCAGAATCTGAGCAGCACATGATGTTTACTTCCAGGGCAGTACTGAAACTATTAGTATAGAAAGACAAAGGTTTTATTATTATTTTTACATTTTAGTAATGCTGCTAAGTCCAGTCTCCTCTGTCACTACCTTGTACACATGGGTAGGTGATGAACTTGAGAATGATGGGGGATGTTGTGGGAGACGAGATGGAGGCAACTGAAAAGGGAAGCAGACAAATTCTCACCTTGGCGAGAGGAATCAAAATGCTGACTGCAGAAAAAGTCAGATTCACACACACACACACACAAAGACGCATGGTGTTAGTACAGTAGAAGCATCGGTGCTGTTTCTGTCTGTATCAGCATGCACTCAATGTATTTATGTCTGTATACACTACCTATACACGGTCTAAAAAAGCAAATGCTGGTCAAATGCATATCATCCTATTTGTGTTAATCAAATTTTATGTCCTCATCTTTCTGAATTCCTGCACACATGCACTATTCTTTCCTTTTTTTTCTTTCTTTTTCTTCACTTCTATCATTCTTTCTCTGTCTTTCTTTGCCTGAGTGCCTCACTTCATCTCTCAGCAGAGTCTCTCAGCCAGAACAGTGGGTTTGAATGTTGTCCAGTCATCTGACTGGAGTTAGCCCCCACCACAGTCTGGGATGGCAGCGGCGGCTGACCTGCACACACAAAGAACAATACTTCCTTTTTTCTGACTTAAGTAGGGGAGCCCTTAAAGGGGTTACAGTTTCTGAGAGCACTCCCCAAGGCAGGCACACCAACGGGTCATATAAAAAGAGACTTCGTTATGTTGATCATTTGCAAGAGTCATGGAGGAATGTCCTTGGCTGATATGCAGGATCATCAGGGCAGATCCAGCTTGAACGCATTGTTTCGTTGTTTGTTTGCTTTGCAAATGGTTGCTGTCAGAAAAATCATCATTTCAATTTGTTGCACCGTTCGTACAGGCACCTCAGCATCACATGCAAGTGACCTTTGAGTGAACTGCAGAGCACACAAAATAAATAAGCATCAGTTAACCTAATGATATGACATTTTGCGCCAGCAAGCGATGTGAGCAGAGCCACTTTGGATTAAAAACATTAAGCATGTATTAAGCCAAATACTTAATCTAAATATTATCGAAATCGCAATATCACCAAGTGCAATCTCAAAATCGCAGGGGCTACAATTTTTTTATGGAGGTAAAATATCACAACATGCCATTGTAAATGAAGCATTGTAATGCTACAGAGATGCCCCAGCCATACAAAGCATATTCTCCAGATGTAAGGGAACATGCTTGTTACAGACCCCAGCAAAAATCACGTCATCATTTTTATATATTAAAAAAAATGAAATATAGTTAAATTGGATTACTAGGTTTAATGCATGTAACTGTGCACTGCACAGCTGGATTATGTAGAAATGAAAATAATACAAATATAATAGACGAAGATTATCAACTGATATCGGACGATATTAAAGGACATGGGGGGGGGGAGATGATCGGGACATACTTGTGTGTGGGTGATGTTCAAAGAAACAATGCAATGAAAGCAATCCTGACCTTTTGTCATTTTCTGTGTTTTGCAGCTCAGAATGTGACGGTGGAGGAGATCCTCTCTTCCTACAAACAAGCCTGTCAGAAACTCAACTGTAAACCCATACCCAAAGTGCTCAAACAGATACAGGTGAGGTTCAACTAAACACAAACACACACAAGCAGACATACCACACAGTGTTGCAGCCTAATACTGACGACACACACTCAGTTACTAGTTTATTAGGTACACCTAGCTAAAACTAATGCAGTCTAATGCAACAGTCCTGCAATAAACCATTTTGTTGAAACTGTTTTAGAGAGTCTTGATTTTCCTTCATGGTCGTTTCAGAGGCAGCTGATTGTGGTGCTTATTGTGTTATAGTGACAGATGTTTCTATTATTTTGTCCACCCCATTTTGTTTCTTCAATGACGGTTGGCTAAATAATTGAAAGACCTCTCTGTGTAATGTAATACAGTTAAACAGCAACACAAACTGCAGCCTCCACAACAATCATGAACATTATAACCTTCATGAAAGTTTATTTAAGGACTGTTAATAAACTTGCAACTGAGTGTAATCTCTCTAGATTTGTGTCATTTTTTTCTCTCTTCTTCTTTTCTGTCTCAGCTTTGGCTGTTTTATAACTCTCAGCTGTTGGGAAAGGAAAATATTAATTTCACCCAATGAGGAAGCACTGAAAACAATGTCAGAGAAAAGATCATGAATGCCATTTGAGAAGTGCCATTTCTACTTGAAATTGTGTTATTTGCCACCTCTAGTGGAACATCATAATCCCCTCTTAAATCCCTTGGCAGAGTGGAAAGCCATCACAACCCCAGCCTGCTGAGCTCCCGCTTTTTTTTTTTTACCCCTTTTTCATTCCAATTTGATGTGGCCAATTTCCCTGTACTGTAGTCCTTGTCACTGCAAACACTGCTGTCATGAAGCTGCCAGTGGCTGCTTTTTGATAGCAAAAGCTTCATCAGCAGAGCATAATGTGCCCAAAAGTTTGTGCTCACCCTGCAGATACCCCTGCAGATACCCCTGCAGATACCCCTGCAGATACCCCAGCAAACCACAAGTGCAGACACAATGATGGGCAACCTCCTGTAGAAATACATATTATTAATAAATTCCTCCAAAATTCCTAAAAATCCTATATTTAAAAATAGATATTTTTAACAGGGACAATTTTGTTAATAGATTAAAGATTTTAAGCCATTTTCTTAGTAAAATATTACAAAGATTTACTGGCTCCAGCTCATCAAATATTAATAATATTGATTTCTTATATGTTATAATGGTGTTGGACTGGTGGTCAGGACGTCTCAGCATCGGGACCAGTCTCACACAGGGGACCACAGATTCTACTTTACATAAATGCAAAACACTGAATAGGGTTAGTCACGTGGGGTGGGCGCCAGCTGAGGCCAGAGTGGGTACATGCTGTGCAAAACCGCTGGAGTACAAATAACTACTTGTATCACAGGGCTATACAACATGTATACTAATAGAAACTTGTGAGTTATGGCAGCACTATGAAGTCCTGGTAGCTCCACCCAAAAGTTCTTTGTAATTGTAAAGGTTCCTGTTCGTGAGGCTGAACAAAATTTTGCTCCAAGAATTACATCCTAAACCTTTTATTCTGGTGGTGAAAACACTTCAAAAGCCTGTTAATGTGGTTTGAGGGCACAGAACAACGCACCACGTCATGACTCGGGACAAGTGCTCCAGTAGAGGTGGGCCTTTTTCCTTTTTCAACAAGAGTGCTTGTTGCTCCCAACACGCAGATGAGGGTTTCATGTCTTTCTTTTTTTCTGCCTTCTCTTGTGGGTTAGCCAGCACAGTCATGTGTCCCATAATCCCTCTGCATAAGCAGTTCTTCAAATCCAGTGGGGGAAGACTCAGGGCTGTTTTTATATTTCTGCCGACCTCGTGCCTTTGTATGCGAAATGGTGCACATGCTAGATCTGTATTGCGATTGTTAACATGTTCAAATTTTTTCTTATGTGGGAGTTGTTTCTACTGAATATAAGACGTGTTTTTGTTCCAGGGAACAGAAAGAGGAGAGGAAATATGAATGAATGGGCAGAGAAAACAAAGAGGCCTTTTAACCTCCCTCTCAAGCAGATGTAAACGACTGTCCACTTATCACCCAGTCTTAATGATGCTTGAAACCTGATACTTGAGGATGGTACATGTAAAGCAGAGTTTTTATGAGGCAATGGGAGCAGGTTTCTGGTTTCTTTGTGGCCTGAGGGAGACAAACAGTGTTTGTCCTGTCTCTAGACGATAAAACTGACCATGTAATTGTCAGTTTGTAACATAGACTGACACACAGTTGAACTCTTAGGTTTACTGTCCTAGAGTTGAAATGACTGCTGACAATATGGTAATGCATGATAAAGCAATATGTTTCATGTGAATGTATTAAATGAAATAATGGCCAGTTAAAATGAGAGCCTCTGTCTAATAAAGACCTGATGGCCTCTTTACTTTAGGTAAATATCCCTAGCCGTAATTGGAAATTTTAATGTTAATAACATGTTAATGTTGATAACATTTATATACTGTTTTATATACTGTTTCTTGTCCCGTCACCAATTCCAATTCAATTTCTCTAGTCAGACTGACAGGACGAAGGAGTCGGCAGTGCTAGCCTTCTCGTGTTTGTCCTGTCGCAAAGTCGCTGCAGCACACACTCATAAACCCTTAACTGGGCCTCTTCTCCACTGGAGCACATTTGTTCCTGCAGGTGTGTCTCCATGTGTGAGTGATGAAGTAAAGTGAGCCCCGGATGGAAACACATTAGAGATTCTGCAAAGAAATCCCCACACGCCTGGTCAGCTGAGAGAAAGGAGTTTGGTTAACATCTCAGCTACTTGTGGAAATGCACATCACTGTGCTAAGCTGCTCCTGTGAGCTTCATTTAGTCCTACAGTCTGGGTACATTTCCACTGGGAGTTGACTGACCTGGGATCTCTGGTCATCACAGAAGTGTCCCACCTTCTCCCCTCCTTCCCTCCCTTGTGTTCTTCTTTTTTTTGTGATTGCTCATCTTTGCAATGTCTGGCCTCTCTCCATCCCTCCCGAGCTCTCTAGTCTTTTGGTCCACTACCGCCCCCTCTCATTTCTGCTTAGTCATCCTTGCAGTAACCAGCCTCATAAACAAGCCAGTCAGACCAAATGGCTGACCAGTGAGAGGGGTGTTTGCAAGAGGAGCCTTTTACTGTTTTTTCCCTCTTTCACTGTAAATGCTTTCTTTTATGAAGTCCAACTGCACTGTACACGCGCCAGTCGCCAGGGGCCCTACAGGTTATGTGCATTTTTTGGCAGTTGTTTGTGTGTCTGTGTGTTTATAAGGGTCACTATTTAGCACCCGCATGTTGAATGCCTGCTCTGCAGTAACTCCCACCAGAATATTGAGACCTG
The DNA here is from genome assembly GCF_043641665.1 of Enoplosus armatus. Lineage (NCBI taxonomy): Eukaryota > Metazoa > Chordata > Actinopteri > Centrarchiformes > Enoplosidae > Enoplosus > Enoplosus armatus. The sequence continues at coordinate 13,737,366 of NC_092184.1, read as the reverse complement.
GACACTTGGTAGCCTTGTGTCACATTTCTGCTGCCGCAGTTCCCTCAGTGGTTTCCCTAGTATGCGATGTCTCGCACACAGCCAGGGTGCACAATTCATTTAACAGAATATACAGAAATTCTCTCTAGACTGGTTCAGTATATCTGGAATATGGTAGTTTCCTGCTACAGGAAGTATGCGGTAAATTAATGTAATTTCTTTTTCACATGTACATCAACACTTTAAGGTAAGCCTTTATTGGTCCGTAGAGGGGAAATTCAGGACATAAAGTAATCAAGAATCACAAAAGTGTAAAGTAGACAAAAGTCCAAAAAAAAGGAAAAGTAGCAAGAGATCTACTGCGACAGGCAGCCTACCGCTCAGCGCCCAGAAGTAAAAAAGACTTGGCAACATCCATGTGCTGCGCAGACACCTTATATTATCCTTCTCATTAGGGATACCATTCAAAGGTCATGTAGGCCGTGTTCCAATTTAGTGGCTGGACCCTTTGAAGTCTTATATGTCAACAGACTGATAAAGCATTTCAAAGTCATCTCCTAATGTGGCTGAGAAATGCAGCCTTCTTTTGTTCACATTTGTAGGACACAACTGATGGATCATTTGCAACCTTAGTATCACTCAATCCGTTGTACATCACTCATCTACATGTAAAGTTGGGATGTGTCACATGATTGGCATATTTAGGTATTTCTCAGGGGGTGAAATATTCACTAATCACTTTATCTAAACTCATGAAAAAGCCGCTGTGATGCATGCGTTGTATGGATGTATTTACCTTTAACTTGGTAACACTTTTTTCCGTTCATCAACGTACAGCAACAGGGTCAAAAACCTGCGCCTATTGTTTTCTATGTAAGCCCACACACCAGCAGCAGTGTACAGTGCAGTGTGTCAGGTGAGTGCTATGGACATCAAAAGATGAAGTGTGTTGCATTTTAAGCAGTTCGACATCTTGGGAATTAAGCTGATTAGCTCGATGAGAGGATCGATACCATGCTCACGTCTGTACAGTAAATATTATCTAGAGCTGGAAGCCAGTTAGCTTAACTTAGCACAAAGACTGGCCAAAAAACACAGTGCTAAGATATAATGTGGAGGCACAGTATAGCAAGAGTCACCACAGATTTTAATGAACAAGATCAGAAAGGGAATCAGTAGGTTGATGTAGTCCACCCACAACGCACATACACACCCATACCACCACTCGTGCAGAGGCACACTGTGCGTCATGCACTATTTTGGGTTCTGGCAGCTCTGTCAGGGAGGTATTTACACTGATAAAGTCATTCTCACTGACAGGTGCCCAAGTTAATTGTAGGTGAAGATTGTCACCCTGTTAAGTTGCCCAAAATGTGTGTCTGCTTGTGTTTACACAGTTAACACCCTCTGGATGCTGAAGAACAGAGAGTTTTTTTGATTAAATCATATTTCACAAAACGTACTGAGAAAATACTGTTTATGCTACCCGAAGTGAATGGTTCAGTCGGTTTGACAGCTGAATTATCTTTATAACTACTGCAGTGCGTTGGTTAGTGTCACAGTGTTTCCTGCTGTTTGTATTATGACAATACTCGCTTTTTAGATGTGGCATTTGTCTCATAACTTCATCATGTTTTGGGGACCTGTTGAGTCATGCAGTAGGCCATGAGCCTCAGTACAACTAAACCATCATCGGTATTTTCAGACACACACAGATAAGTGATCGGAGTGTGGCGTGAGGGCAGAGGTTGTGGAGTTCATGCTGAATGGGCCAGCCAGTTGACTAGAGAGAGGGATTTGCTGGTACATAGTTTCGAGTGCAGTTTTTGTGTTTCTGTGGGTGGTTGGGTGTTTTACCAGGGCAGGAGGTTAAATATCTTTCCACCTTTTTGATCTACGATGCTGTGGCGTTTAGACTACATCACAGGATAGATGTCATGGTCAAGTTGACCAAACACAGACCGCTGTACATGCTTAAGTTTATAGGATCAAGTTGCACATAAAATGGGCTCACTGTTTGAATGTTTAAGGCACATTAAGGCCATGTTTCCGTCATCATAGCACAGGATAGTCCTGGTACAGCCCCCCCCCCCCCCCCCCCCCCCAAAAAAAAAAACTGATGGCTCAACACCTGTGACTAAAAAAATTGGTGTTTTTAAAACTTTAACTGCATTGGGTTCTCAGCATTTTTGTACCTTCTAACTCATGGGTCACAAACAGGCGGACAGCGGTCCGAGTCCGGACCCAGACGCTGTCCCATATGGACCTGGATCTATAATCAGTAAATTATTAAGGGATTTTAAATTTTGACGGGGCGCTTCTATTTTAACCGGCGCAGCTTTTCTAGTCTTTGCGGCACTGGTTTAGTGGCTCAAGAAACTCACAGACCAATTGCATACGTGTTACGCCAGCCCACGTGATGCTACTCAGCCAAACAAATCTGTGCATTACAGGCAATAAACATTGCGACTCTGAATACAGACAGACGAGAGAGGTGAGAGGCGAGTGACCGATGATAAGACAAGTGAACGATACAGGGAGAGACGAGCGAGCAGGAGGGAGAGAAGACACATAATTTATTGTGAAATTGGTTGAGACTGTTAAGTCAAGGCATGAAACAGTTAACAAAGAAAAAGGAAAACTCAACCTGCTGCTACACTTTATTTTGTTTTTCTAAAATTAAGCACTTTATTTGAAGATGCACAATTTTTCAAAAGCTATTTTATTTATTTTCTCTATTTTATTTTTAAATGCAGCCCTTCTTTTAGTTAATGAGAGAAGGACATTATACATATCTACAGTATTATATATCTGTATAGTTCAATGTTAAGTGACAATAAATATGGTCAAAATGTTTTGAATTGTACTTTCTTTATTTGATTTGACAATCAGTTGTTGATTACATGCAGACGTTGATACAACTACTAGGCTACTTCAATATATATCACACTAAATCACAACGCAGGTTAGACATTATGATGTTCCGGACCTTTGCTTGAGGAAATTTTCTCTAACTGGACCTCTTCGAACTTTAGTTGAATACCCCTGTTCTAACTGAATCTCTGTGGTTTGGAGTTTAGCTTCACTCCTACATACCTGTTCATACTTAAAATATCAGACCTATTTTTCAATTTACTGAATGCTTTCAGTCGTATGGAAGCCGTGTTAAGTTCCTGCTGATGCAAACCAAATATTTCCTCCTGCAAGTAGTAGAAACAGCCACCGTGAGCTGCAGACAACAGGCTGTACAGTCATCAAGGAAAACCAGCGTCTTTTACCTCTCTTTTTTGCACCGGGCCAGCAAGGTTTAAAAGGTCACAGTTACTCATGGCCCAGCTTGCTGCTAGTATCTGCCCTCAAACAACACACTTGAAAAACGGTATCAGGAATGGCAGAGCCCTTCTTTATCTAATATACTGTTCAATATCAAAGTTGCCATCATTGTCATGGGACTCAATATTCACATTAACTTGCTAAAACTTACCAATGGTACCAGAACTCAAAGGCACAGGGACATACATATTCTGCAGAAGGTTTATCTTTATTTACACAAGATCTGTGTTTTATGTTCAATACTAATTTATTGAATCGCCTCCTGTGCAATTTGAAAGTTTCAACATGTTAAAAGTTTGCTTCTGTGGGGAAATACACAAACACGACTCTTACTGACACTGCTTCTTTTTGTCTCTGTAGGAACTGAAAGACCTGACACAGCGAAATGAATGCTTAGATCTAAAAGGTAAGCACCAAAACAACAGCCTGACAGTCATAGTCAACATTATAAATATAACTTGTGGGAATCAACGGATACCAAGACTTTTTCTTATTGGAGGTTCTTTCTTTTTTTTTTAAATTTATCTACTTTATTTCATGCAACCACATATAATGCACTGCTAAAGAATGTTTGACTGACCAGATGTGCGTGTATGTCTTTAGGTGAGAAGCTGGACTACAAAGCATGCGAGTCTCTGGAAGAGATCTTGAAGAGGGTCCAGTTTAAAGTGATAGACCTGGAGCAGACCAACCTGGATGAAGATGTAAGAAGATCCTGTCTTTAAAAATCTGTCTCTGTCTCATTCCTATCCTTCATTTCGTGCAGTTAGCATACTTCCATCTTTCATCCTTATTCATGCCTGTCTCTTTCTCACATCGTTCACCCTCTTTCACTGTTGCTTTCTGCCTTCAGTCACACTCTGATCCTCTTTTCACTCTTACCGCTCTGGCAGGATGTGGAGTGTTTGTCAGGGGTTTTCTGATTGCTCCAGATGTCCACTTGTGTAAACACCATTAGGGACATTTCGGCTATAGACACGCATAGTGCTGTAGTGTGGAGCAGAGGGACACAGACCCTGACCACATCCTGTCGCACAGAGCTCTAAATATACTGTACTACATACTGTATAACACGCAGACACAAGCTCTGCTTTTAGCCAGAGCCGCACAGGATACATTTCTTTAGGGTAGGACGGGTCACTTTAATTACTGCTCATTAATTTATTCCTGTCTGGCAAAGCCATGTCTGTCCTTTCACCCTTTAACCGCAGAATTAATTTAGGCCCCAGTCTCCTGCTGTAGATGGTGTGATGATTGTAGTCCGGTCTTCAGAGACACATGTGGACTCGAGGATATTTGGGCAGCTGTCATGTTACTTCCAGACTGTTAGTTAAGTGTGCAATTTGATTTTTTCCCCCATGAAAGTGAATTTGAATTTAAGGAAACCTGTGGAATTTATGACCACTAGTAGCACTAATGAGCAGTGTCTTTAAGAGTTGGTCCCTATTTTGTGGATGCGCACAAGGACACCCATGCGGCTGCACACAGATTCTGTGACTCAGACAAATATGTGTTACAATTCATCAACAAAGGCGAAGAAGAAGAAGACTGCTAGCAAGTAAACAAAATGTAAGCAATATAGGTTCTGCAAATGTTTTATGTGGAAGGAAATGCTTTCAACACATTTCTTAGGCCTCAAAGATAGACACAGTGTACTTAGGTGAGAAACAGTGATGGTATACATACGTTTCTTAAGCATGTGAGAAGGATAAGCCCAGATAAACTGTAAATCTAACAAATGTCTGAGCCATAATTACCAACAACCAAATCTGATCATACGATTTTTTAGTAGGCAATAACAGTGTCTCAGTGGAAAGCACTATTATATAGCACGAGGGATTGAATAAGTGGCCCACAAGCTTAAGCAAGCCCCGCTAAAACTACAAGTAGTAGCAGTAGCTAGCAAGTCTTCCCTCATTAAAAGTGATTTAGGAATGAATGACTTCTCTTGACCTGGGACTAAGTCCTCCAACCCCGCCTTACTACTTCGTATATTGAAAAATCCAATCACAATGCGAGCACAATTGAGATAACATATTTTAATAAAAGGTGCAAATGCAAAGACCCATGAACCGGATGTCATTATCCAGATACAGATCACATGTTAACACCAGGTGTAAATGGGGCCAGAAGGTGTCTTTCTGTGTTAGCCCTGAGATGGGCTGTTATTCTGTGTAGGGCGTGTCCTCACATTGCTTACAGGGTATAGGTTTAGCCCCACAAGATGGCAAATATTATATATTATTGTGCAAGTTTACTTCACCTGCAACCAATTAGACAAAGTGTCACCTGACAACAGCAACTCTGATTTGGTGTCATAGTGAGATCACAATTTTTCATAACCATTAATATGATGAAATTTAGGCATCTATAATCCTGCATGAATCATTCCCCTGAAATCACACATAGTGCTGAAAAACACATTCTGTCATCCTGTAAAAGCATTAGATATTGGTATACACGATGACAGGAGGTTTTCTTCTTTATACACAAAACAAAGAGCAAGCAGTTACATTCATGAACAATATTGTACATGTACTTTTATAGCAGATCTTTGTTTTAGAAAATTACACACACACACACACGCACACACACACCAGGGCTTCACATAATCCAAACAAATGCAGAGTGACGTACGCACTTTTGTCTCCCAACATGTAACACTGTCCCGGAAATATGAATGAAGTAGCTGAATGAGTCAGTGACTGAGTCACCAGAGAGCAGCATCTCGGTCTGAGGCAAGTGTCTCGCCTTGGGCTCAGATGAAATGAGACGCTGAAAGGAGAAAATATTGAGGAAGTGTTGCTAGGAGAGGCGAGAATGGAGGAAGGTGGCACAGAAAAGGAATTGAATAGGGGAGGTGAGAAGATGGGTTCATCTTTGAAGTGGGAGTGGGAGACATACAGTAGATGGCTTGATTCAGGAGAGCCTCACATCTGCAGTCGTGGCATCTTGTCGGGAATGATTTGGGAAGATGAAAGGAGAAAAAATAGTTTTTGGAGAGATGTTTTAAGAAGTGTGGGGAGGAGCAGGCTTGGGAGCATTAACACAGGCTGGCTTTTATTGGACTGGATGTGACTCATCTTCCCCCACCCTGTAGATAAACACACTTGTGTATACTCAGTTATGTCTCCCAGTATACACACACACACACACACACACACAGACACACACACAAAGGGGAAAAGGTTATGAGACGCTATGCAACAGCCTGTCTGATTTTGTTACGTCTCATCAGCCTGTGTAGAGGATAAAATCACACACTTATACTCATTTTAATCTGCTAGTCACGTCCTACAATTGACTGCACAGAATCAAAAAAATCATCACTGGGCTTTTGATTTTGGTGGTTTTAATTGTTGCTGAGTGAAAGACGCGAGGGACACAGAATCCACACATGAGAGCTAAAGACCCAGTAGCTAATTTTTCTTTTAAAATATGCTAATAACTTGTTATGTAATGAAAGCAAATGGAAAAAAAATGCAGAAAAGCAAAATAACCAGCCAACTCTCATCAACACCTTCACATAGTCAGTATATGAGTGATGGATGGAAGACGTGCACCCCCACAGCACCACCAAAACCAAAATGAGATTAAAACGCTCTGATCACATGAGTGCACTTTGGCCTTGACATTTCACGTTCAGTCCTGCGTCTGCTCTTCACCCCTTTTACGATTAACTGATTACTTGTTCAACATAAAATGAATCAGCAACTGTTTTTATACTCTATTAACCTTCTAAAAGACCAGTGTGCAGGATTTATGTTAATCTATTGGCAGAAATGGAATATGATATTCATAATTATGTTCTCATTTCAACCACCTGAAACTAAGAATCTTGTGTTTTCGTTAGCTCAGAATGAGCCCTTCATATCTACAGGGAGGAGCCCGCCGCTCTTCCACCGAGCCCGCCATGTTTCTACAGTAGCCCAGAACGGACAAACCAAACACTGGCTCTAGAGAGGCCCTTTCGTATTTTTACGTTGAAGTCTTGAATTTGGTGGCGCCAATACGCCTGAAGGCCACTGAACGTTCTCCTACAGGCTTGGAAAGCAGTAATCGGTAATCAGCTGGTTGCAATCTGTAACCTCACCGCTTTTGATGGTCTCAGCTTCTCAAATGTCTTAATATAATCATAAACAACATATTTTGGGGTTTTGACTTTTGATAAGACAAAAAGAAGTTTTAAGACGTATCCTTGGGCTCTGGGGAAATTGTGATGGACGTATTTATAAGTTGATTAGTCAATCAACAGAAAATTAATCTACAACTTTTTTGATAATCAAATAAATGTTTTAGTCATGTTTTAAGCAAAAATAGTCAGTTGCAGCCTTACTCTAAAATAAGCGTCTTTCAGTATTATATCTAGAAGATAAAAGCGGTTACATTCACACAGTTCATTTTCACATGTTTACTACTTTAATATTCACTGATTTGTTTTATTTGCAAGTGTAGACAGTAGTAGACGTTAGCCGAGACAGGTGTCTCTTCACCCCCAGCTGAGGCCCTCATAGAAACACCTCAGCAGGTTTCACCTATCCTGACGGACTGTTACAGTGGCAACTACAGCTGCTCCAGACTATATTTTGTAACATCTCTTTCAGGGTTTTGACACTGTGACTGACTGTGAGATTTGTTTTAAACATTTTAGTCTGAAATGCCATCATGGTTAATGTCTTTCTTCTATTCTCTTTGGCTCCTTTCTCTCTCTCTCTGTGCTTCTCAGGGTGCATCAGCTCTGTTTGACATGATCGAGTACTACGAGTCAGCAACACATCTCAACATCTCCTTCAACAAGCACATCGGCACGCGGGGATGGCAGGCCGCAGCTCACATGATGAAAAAGGTGAGAGATCGTCCTCCCCTACAGTGGATCACCTCGTCTGCAGAGAAAAAATAGGAAAGAAACAAACAAAACGCACCAATCCAAGGAACAACATGTTAAAGTGAGAACACATTTTTTTCCCAAAATGGTCCCAAGATGTTAAAAGACACATGAAACATTTAACATAAAAATAATACAGTGTCTTAAATACAAAACCACATCACTTCAAACTAAACCATAAAAATAGATTTAAAGCTCAATGAAAATGTCAATAACAAAAATAAAATCTGACCTTGTTCAAGGTAGAATTTATTGCCAGTGCTCAGTATACAGGGGAGAACGAAATTGCGTTCCTTCAATGCTGCGGATCTAAGAACAGATACATATAACAGCAGATACAATAAAAAACAGAAAACGTGTACAAAGACACTAAAGTAGTATTAAGTTTAGTAAAAAAAATAAGAAAGGAGAAGAAATAAGAAGAAAAAAATAAGAAGAGCAAGTGCAACAATAAAAAGGGAACAGGAATAGTGCCATTAGCAACATAAAACTCATAAGAGTCCTTCTTGTTTTCATCAACTTGATATTTGAATGAAGGCTGTTCCACAGTGCAGCATCAATATAAATAATAAAGAGATTACAGGTTGAATTCTGACAGGATAAACAGGATGATGGCAGTGTCGAGAGAAAGGTTTTCTTTCCTCGGAGAGGGCAGTGAGGATGAACAATAAAAAGTAATCATTTGTAAAATAAAAACAGGGTCTGAGTGTGTTTGGTCTGAAGAGCTTTCTCGCTGGAGACAACAAACTGTTAGTAATATTTCATGCATTTTGGTTTGCATGAAATACAACTGACTTAGGGTCAAGTCCTTTCTTCTACTTCTGTAATTGTAGCTTAGTGCCCAGGGGAGACAATCGATCTTTCCACTGTTTTTTATCTCCTGCTGAACTTGTAGCGCTGCAGTTTTCTGTCAGCACTCAGAGATAAGGGTCGGCCTTTCCTCGCTTGCTCTTCCAAAGTCATGCCTGTGCCCTTTACGGTGCACTTTGACGTCAGTCGTCACTTATTACTGTTAAGAATACAAATGGGCTACCAGGCAAACGCATTAATATATCACCTTTCGAGCAATATATGTGAGAAACGCATGGATACGAACAGCTGCTGCGTAGTTTGAACAGTTTTATATATTCATTCATGCACCTTTCTATACTGTATAATAGTTTAAGGTGTAAAAGGAAGTGTGAGATGATACAGGCAAAAAACATATCCTGAACCAAATGTAGTAAATTAACAATTAATGAAGAATCAATCAATTTCATTTGTTTGTTAGGTTACTAGTTTGTGGATATTTTGGTTCGGCTTAAGTTCACTGCCTGTTCTGGCAGTGTGCAGCACTGAACAACACTTATCTGTTTCTGCCAAACCACAAATTACTTTGCAGTCTTTATTATTAATATTATGGCCTATTTATTTGTTTTCTAAGATCCGGTTCATTACTTACCCTCCTCGAGGGAAATAACTAATTCTTAATCACAGTTCGTAATGATACAATAACTGTGTTTACAAATTTTACGAGCACCACAGTCGTACTGTAATCACAACTATGACTGTGTGAGAAGCTAATTTGTCATCTGATCAGTGTTTGTAACAAAAGGCTTTCCCCTGTCTGCAAGCATTGAGTGTCTGGTGATTAATAAACAGCTGCCTGGAGACACCACACATACACACATATATTCCAGTTTTTAGGTTGTTTGTGTCAATAAAAAGTCATGGTAGCTTATTTCAGCAAAGCCCAATAGATATTTATGTGCTAACGTGCGTGTCCTTGAATCCCTGAGGTGAGGTTTTGGATTAAGCAGATGAAAACCAATACTGAAGTGACTATCTGGGCGACAATGTGCATACATGTCATCTTTGTTGTGTTGTTTTATGTATGGAGTCTGATGAAGCTCTCAGCTGGCGTCATCGGTTTACTACAGCAGCTGTAATCACAGGTAACAAGAGGTTACTGGATTAGGATTGAAGATCAAAGGTATCTGACTAGAGGATAGAGGATGCAGAGGTGGAACATGTGTGTTTATGTGTGTGTTAGCCAGGTGTTATGGGTCATCTATTTGCATAGGTTCTCGCATAAAGTCCACAAGACAACCTAATTTTATGCCTTTATAAATGTGTTATATTATAATTATCACTATAATGAGGACATTATTTCACACACTGCTCTGATTTCTGATTGTTGTATGGACTGTTTTATCCGAGCATACATAATTAATTGTATCTCTGTTGGTGTTTCCCCCTCAGACGAGCTCTCTGCAGTATCTCGATGCACGTAACACTCCCCTGCTGGACCATTCGGCTCCCTTTGTAGCACGAGCGCTCAGGATCAGTGGCAGCCTGGCAGTCCTCCACCTGGAGAACGCCGGCCTGTCTGGAAGGCCGCTCATGTTACTGGGTAAGAGGGGCAGAGCGCCATGGGGGATGATGAGAGAGGATGTACAAGGGGAAGAAGAGGGGCTTCTCTTTCCAGCCCCGCCTTCAGTGTCAGAGAATCATAATCCCTGAATTCAGTCCTTCTGTTCCTGACATTTAGTTCTTCTTCCTTCACCTTCCTTTATCATTTATTTTTCTGAACAGCTACGGCTCTGAAGATGAACATGAACCTGCGGGAGTTGTACCTGGCAGACAACAAGCTCAATGGCCTGCAGGACTCAGCCCAACTTGGAAACTTACTCAAGTTCAACTACAACATTCAGATCCTGGACCTGCGCAACAACCACATCCTAGACTCTGGTACACAGCAGTGATAGAGCACAAACACATAAAGTAGTATAATTGTTTTATCATCTTGTATGTTTTCTCAAGGTGGAACTGTTCTGTTAAAAGATTTGTTCATTGTGTGTAAACCTTTAATACCTTTTCACAGACTCTGATAAGATGAGAGTTTATTGATTCTTGTGGGGAAATTAGGACATTGCAGCAAAAGTAATACAAAATAAAGCTGTGAAAGCCACATAATAGAATATAAGCAATGCACATATTGAGCAAAGATACATTAAATAGTCTGCATATGGGCTACAGTTTACAGTAAATGAGGTCCTCTTGCTACAAGGACAGCTTGGAAAATGGTTTCTGTAATACAAAGTGAAGAAAAAAATACAAGACGATGCAAACAGACCCTCAAATTAGGTTCAATTTCAATAAGTTAAATACAGATGTACTAACTCTGTCTGTGTTGGTGTCTGTCTCTGTTTGTCATCGCAGGTCTGGCCTATGTGTGTGAAGGACTAAAGGAGCAGAGGAAAGGCCTCGTCACTTTGGTGCTATGGAACAACCAGCTCACACACAACGGCATGGGCTACCTCGCTGCTGCACTGGTACACACACACACACACACACACACACAAACAATAAGGCCAGTCTGCACACACACTTATCAGAGGTTTTATGAGGAAAACACTGGCTGTGTGTATAACGGCTCAGGCAAGGAGAATTCAATTTTCTCCTCATTATTTGATTTTATTATGTTGGTCTATGACATCTACTACATGTCTGTCCGTGCTGGGAGAGGGATCCCTCCTCTGTTGCTCTTCCTGAAGTTTCTTCCATTTTTCCCTGTTAAAAAGGTTTGTTTTTGGGGAGTTTTTCCTCATCTGAATCGAGGGTCTAAGGACAGAGGCTGTACATATTCTAAAGCCTGAGGCAAATATGTGATATTGGGCTATATAAATAAAATTGACTTGACTTGACTATCAGAAAATAGAGCTCTGCTGTTTGTTATACCTCTTTTCTCCTCATATCCGTTTGTGCTTGGCAGCTGGACCTCAGCTCACGTCCAAATTTACGCATTTTATTACTGTAGCAGAGTGTCTCCTACACCTGGTGTCAGTTTAGTTTGTCAAAGATTAAGAACTTTGCCTTTACTGTGTCATTGTCAGATGACTCATATTTGCATTTCACTAGAGAACCCACTACCTGATTTCCTTATGTAAACTTGAGAGTGACAGGTGTGTGGGTGAGAGATTAATGTGCTGTGTAGATAGGTGTTGTTGACATCTGATATGACCGGACATTTCCACGTAAGCTCCTCGTAAGTACACTGGACATTTTGTGCCGTCGTATCTCGCTCAGTGAACAGATGTCAGCTCGGGACTCGTCTTTGTGCCGCACCGTTTCTCTCAGTTCATCTGGGTTTGATTTCACAGCAGCTTGGCGTAGATAATCCATTACTAAAGTCATCGGTCTCGTGTCTGTTGTTGAGTGATAGCATCACTATATTCACACTCACTGTTGTTTTAGTGCTACAGTGTTTAAATGTAGACACTGCTGAGTCATTACAGCCTCAGTCTTGTCAGAGTAAGATAAACTTTTTTTCCTGCTGTAATGTTCAAATGTTTTGCTACGGGTTTGTCATATTCATAGAACCACAGATAATTTTACAAACATGGCCTAAAAAACATGACTATAATGTGGCAACTGCAGCATGTTTCTTTTATCGTTACTGTTGTATGAAATGACATTAATTTAGCTGAATGTAACAGCTACAAAAACTCTTAAGTTTTACACAGAATGTAGCTGCATATTTCATTTTAATTGTATTATTGTTTTCAAAATAAAGTACAGTATTGTGATTAAGTGAAGATTTATCAACAAAATGTGCTTTTCTGTTTATAGAATATATAACTGTAACATACAGCTGTTATTACATACATGTGTCTGTATAGTTCATCTAATGCATCTCATGCATGAAGCAGTAGCTAAGAAAAAAAGGTATTTCTGTAATGTAAGATAATTTAATTTCTGTTTCTTATCATTAAAATGGATGTCAAAATAATCATCAGGACTATTGATCAGATCAGGCAGAGCTTTAAAGATGTTACTAAACAAAAAGTATTAAATCTGAGATCTATAAATTGTGCGTTATGACACAACAGTCATCTTATTTTTAGAAACACATCATGGTTTTAGGTTATGAAATACGTTTTTAAGCTCTTCCAAGAAGTCAGTCTCATGGTGTTTTTTACTGAGACTTGTGAGATGTTGCAGGACACTCAAAAATGGCCTAAAACCCACATTGATACTGATAAAGAACATCCCATGACTGTCCTGGTTGCTGATTCATTGGGAGAAAAAGGAGGAAAAAGACAATGCACTGACAACATTAATAGAGATTTCTTACTTAGTGGCACAGCTGTGCACAGCTCTGGCACTCACTGGGAAGTTTAAATAGGGAGTCAACATATTAGCGGTAACTAACAGGAAGGATACTTGAGGGATTAATCAGCTCATTAAGTAGTAAACTGTGTCCTGAAAGGAAATCTATTGTGACTCCCAGTAATGTCAAAACTCTCTACAGTTAAGAAACAGACGCACCAGAAAAATCCCAAATACAGAATTTATATATAAAATCTACTACATACACACATACTGTAGTTGTTAGAAAGATAAAATATACATGAAATATTTTACAGGAAATTATTGGCTCATATCATAAAACGCAGTTTTCATAAACACTATGAAACACATTGTGAACATTTTACACTTTATTTTAGCATAATCTTAGTTAATCATCCGATTCCTAAAACATTTTCAAGTTTCCCCTTCTTCTTTCTCCTCTGTTGTTCCTGTCCCTCCCTCAGCCATGTACCCAGAGTCTGGAGACTCTGAACCTCGGCCATAACTCGGTGGGTAACGAAGGGGTCCACAAGCTGAAAGACGGACTCATTGGCAACCGCTCTGTACTCAGACTGGGCCTCGCTTCTACCAAACTGTCCTGCGAAGGTGGGAATTACTGCCCGTGTGCCTCTGCTTCAGTTTTTGTGGAGGATTTTTTGCAGCCTTGCATGTTTTGACTCCTGTTTCTTCCTGTCATGTGTGCTTTAGGAGCTGTGGCTGTGGCTGAATTCATTGCTGAGAGCCCCAGACTGCTGCGTCTCGACCTTCGAGAGAACGAGATCAAGACAGGTGGACTGATGGCCCTGTCGCTCGCCCTGAAAGTCAACAACTCTCTGCTGCGTCTCGACCTTGACCGGGAGCCCAAGAAAGAAACTGTGAGCATGGGGACGAGGCATGGGGAAGGTGGTATTGGGTAGAATATAGTCCAAAACAGACGTGGACATTTATCCTATTGGGCGTCTGCATAAGCGTTTGTTGGCATGTATTTGTCTTATTGTCAACAAATCCCATTAAAAATACTAAAACCAACAATGAATGAACACATCAGTGCACCACACTGCTCTCAAATACACTGTCCTGCTGCTGTAAATACTCAATAGAGTACCAAATCAGCTGTTGAAATGAATCCCCCAAAAAATGAAAGTATATATCTATGACCCGTTTTTCCTACTGAAGATTTATGTCTTCACTGAAGATTTATGTCTTTATGTGTTCAGTAGGAACACATGGGCTACAGACAGGGTAGAGAAGTCAGAAAGTTTTGAGAGATGGACTAATGCAACTCTGGTTTTGGTCTTTTCATTGGATCTGTTGAAAATAACTTCAATATAGAATTTTATGCCTTTTATTAGATGACAGTGGAGAGATGGCAGGAAATGAGGGGAGAGAGAGATGGGCCACCAGGGCGCCCCCAGCCATAGCTTTTTAAAGAAGATAGTGTTTTGAAAGGAAGATAATATTCCTGACTAAAACAGCAGACTGAAGGAAGGTACTGGCTCAAAGGCGATTGCAGGCATTGCTTTGATTTAGTTGTGTATATTCTGGTATTCTTGTTGCATGTTTTAGACATATTTTTTTGTCTCTCAGGTGAAGAGCTTCATTGAGACCCAGCGCGCCCTGCTGGCTGAAATCCAGAATGGCTGCAAGAGGAACTTCATCCTGGCTAAGGAGAAGGAGGAAACAGAGCAGAAGATGAGGCAGTCGGCATCCATGGCTGAAATCGCCACAGAGGACGGAACCAGGGAGGAAGAGGAGGAACCACCAGCGGAGGAGAAAGGGAACAAAGAGGGGAAAGAGGAAGTGGAAGAAGGCGAAACAACAGGAAATGAAGGACAGACAAGCAGCCAGTCAGGAGCGGGCTCTGAGACAAGCGTTCCTCAAATGATCTTGGAGTCGGACTCAGACACTGAGGATGAGGAAGAGGAGGTGGTAACGAAGTCCTCTTCCACATCAAACTCCTCCACTCACTTAAACCAGACTGCTCCTCAAACCCAGACAGGGGTGGCACAGCCCCTCCTCAGTGCCTCACGTACGTCCTCTTCCCCGTCCGCCTCACCTGCTGGCGGGCCGAGTGTCATTTCCGGCATCACCGTCACAGAATCCACAGCTCCGCCCGGCACCCCTCCATCTCCCGGTCGCTGTATATCTGTCTCTAGTCCAGGGAGGGGTCATAAGATCTTCATGGTAACGCGAGTGGAGAGCCCCCCTGAGCAGCAGCAGCTACAACTCCAGATGAACGCACCAGCAGCTCCAAACCAGACTAAAGAGGCCTCAAAGAAGCCTCTAGACGTGAACACGCTCACGACACAGCAGACGCAGCCGCCCTCATCTCCAACACCCACACAAACACAACAGGAGGACGTGAAGGAGAGCTCATCTGCTCCTTCAACAGACTGTAAACTGACAGAGAGTCCTGTAGCACACTCAGAGTCTGCACCCAATACTACACAGGCCCACACATTAGAGCCACAGTCTACAAGTCAACCCACAGAAGATATCACAGCTAGCACTTTAGACCCAGAAGATACAGATCCAAGTCAACAAGCACCAGCCCTGCCTTCAGACTCCTCATCAGTACAGGCTGTAGCATTTCAGCTCACTGAGGAGGTCATGGAGAGCACTGAGAGCCCACAACATCAGCCAACTTGTGTGGAAGGAGAGGAGGAGGAAGGTCTTATAGAAGATGAGGGACATGTGATGTCCCCTGATAGCACAGAAGGAGAGTGTAAACAGTTAGATGAACTGGATCAAACCAATACTAGTATCCCTGCAGCAGAAATGCAGCAGAAGCCGTCAACATCTGATCTTCAACAGCTGCAGAATGACCTAGCATCTGCATCAGAGGAGACCCAGTCACTGAACCAAACAGAGGAGGAAGAAGAAGAAGAAGAAGAAGAGGAGCCACTCCAACTGCAGGAGAAGCAGGAAGCACAAGCCAACTTGTCAGAAAATGAAAAACCCAATTTTACAGAGGAAGAGGACAGCCAGCCAAACCAAGAGGAACCATGTCCAAAGCAGCAAACACAGGCAGATGAACAGGAAGTAGAGCCTGTTCTTTCTGTCCAGACTGATCAACAAGCACCGTCTGTCACTCACGGTGGAGCTCAGCAGTCAAATCCTCCAGCAGCAGAAGCCTCAAAGAGTCCAGAACCTGCTTCAACTGCGTCTGTCTCCCAAGTCGAAGCGGAGGATTCGCCTGATGAGAGCTCTGCAGACGAGGACGAGTGCTTTGCCGAGGCTCCGGAGGACGAGGTAGTCGGTTCAGCTCTGCCCAACGGCCTGAAGCCCGAGTTCTCCCTCCATCTTCTCGACGCTGAAAGCCCCAAGCCCGGCAGCTGTGTGATGGAGCACGGTGAGTCACTGTAATCGCTGATCTATGAATAATAAAGTCACATGTGCAGTTGGTTTTGGGTGTGAAAATCCTGTTTGGTAATGTGTGTCATGTGTCACTTGTGTAGTGAGTGTCAGCTGTGGACAGGACCTGGAGGAGCTGCTACTAGAAGCCAGTTTGGAGACGGGGAGAGAAGCACCATGAGGCTGTGAGGTAAACGTTTATCTTTATGTATGTGCAATGGAAAATCACAAGTAGACAGATTCATCGTCATACTGTTGACATACAGCAAAGTTTCCATGAAACAAGGACTTGCAGAATTAACTTCTTCAAAATCACTTTGTCTCTATTGGTGACTTCATGCTGAACAAGTAGGTCTGAATATAAAACTCCATCAAATAAAACCTCATTACAACACTTCGACAGACTTCCTGTTCAATGTTGACCTTCCATACTTGATGTAGTTTTTCTGTGCAATGAGTGGTTATTAACAACATTGCAGCTGCGCTCACTTTTGGTTTTATCTCCAGTAGTTTAGAACCCGTCTGGTCAGCCTTTTTTTTTTTTTACGTCTCTTTTCTGCTAATTTGAATGCGCTACAGTGATTTTTATATTGGCCTGTGAGCATTGCCAAAATACTTGTACTTGCACAGCACTGAACACATCTAATGTAGACACTGACGGAGGACTGCTGCTGCTGCGTCTCTGCTGACATGTTGCTTGGGCCACTCAGCCAGTGTAGCTGAGGTATAAGGCTGGTAGTATCCTCAGAATTAAATGAAAGAGTTTTGCATGTATTTGCACAGCCAAGGTGGCATTTTAATGACAAAACGTGCTGCAAAATGGGTTTTACCTTCAAGAAGATGGAGATAAATCTAGAAAGGTGAGTGTTGTATGTCAGTTGACTTTAAAACGTCACCCAAAGTGGCTTTTCACTGATGGTCAACCATGAGTCATATATGGCTTATCAATCATGGATAAATAGGTTTGCTGTTATTGAGTTTTACTAATGTTCTCTGCTACATTCAGGACTAATTTATGTCCTCTCTTCTGCTTCCACAGAGACTATGAGGACAGGAGAAAACAGCACTCAGATAGTTTGTCTGACTCTGCTACATGACTGGTTGCCCTACAATGTTTTTTGTCGTTTCTTTGACTTTACCACGAACACGACTTTTCCATAAAGGACAGAAGACCCGGTGTTACAGTCAAAGCTCTGTACAATAAAAAAAAAAAACAAGCAAATTATGGAAAGACACAAAGAGGACACACAACTTCTCGAGCTTTGCTGTGACAAATAAGGAATCCTCTACATCCATACTACATCAACCACTGAATCACACATACATATGCACATTGAGTATGAGGAAGAGGGTGGGAGAGAGAAATAAAATCACCCTGTTATCACTACATTTTGTCAATCTGCAATCTTTACAAACAAGCAGCCGCCTGTGAGTGAGAACGAAGACAGATAGGGGACAATGGAGGGAGGATAAAACACTAACCAAAGACAGAACACAGATCTTTCTCACAGCCCTACTTTCTGTCTTGTGTAGATTTCCAAAGTAGTTTGGGAAATAACTAGCAATTCAAGTTTTTGTCACAACACACACACACACAAAGACATAACGGTGAAAAAGTTGGGTTGATGGCACAGTCGGAAGACAAAATAACGATGGTGGACCCTACTGAGCAGACCTGCTGGCTTTAAGCACTTGATGTAGAGGTGGAAGTAGGTCGCTGTCAAAGGCTTTTATATCCAAGGAAGCTGAGGATGATTACGTGTCTGTTTAAATGTCAATGTTTTATGTCCATGTCCCCTCTCCCGACCATTCTCCCCCCTTTGGGAAAAAAAGAAAAAACTCTAAGGGACCTCTGCCAAAGTGACCTCCCCCTCGTCTGTTTTCTCATCCTCTGCTCACTTTGGCCCCTCAGGAATCAGCGTCCCCCCTCAGATCTGATGAGGAGGAGCTGCGACTGTCTCCCGCCTGCCTCCGCTACAACAACAACAAAAAAAACGAATCGTAAATTTGCTCCCAGTTGAAAAACCCAGAACTTCTGCAAATGTCGGAAAGCAAGATGTCTGCTTTTGGTTGAGTTATTTACAAATACAACTTCAGACACCATCATTGCTTTGTTCGACCGGCCATTGTTGTGTTAAACTCTTTCAAGAAAAGCAGTTCGGTCTTTGTCATCATCTCCCCGCTCCTACCTCCTGTCCCTCCCTCAGTCTTCCACTGGTGCTTTGTGCCATCTCACCTCTCCAGCTCATCATTCATGTTGCCTTCAAACTCACCTCTTCAGTTTCAGTCTTTGTTTTTTCGTTCAGCTGCTTTGAGAAATCAGTTATTTTGTATTTATTTTATAGCTATATGAGCCTTTTCTGATTTATTTCTCCCCCCTTTTCTTTTTCACCCCCCTCCTCATTTTATCTTTTCTTTTCCATTTGGGGATTGCTTTTAAAGATTAACCCCATTTTTTGATGTATATTTCAGATTCAAACTAGAGCAAATATTTAGTTTTGTTTTTTTGGGGGGGGGGTGTAATCTGTCTTGAAAGGAAAGGTAAATATGATTGAATGGTTGACTATGGTAGCAGTCGGGGTGCAGTAATGAAAGCAAACACAGGGAAGCAGCAAACATAATAGTTCTCATCAAAAGTCCTTATTGTTGGTTTAACACTACTCTGCTGGATGAAGCTGTGACCACAAGGGGGCGCTGGTGGTTGTGTTTTCCTACAGCGGAGACAACTAAAGGATATCACCGTCTAAACAGCATCGTATACAACACGCTGCAAGCGCTGATGTCTCTGTTCAAATCCAACTCCTGTCCTGAATTTTCCAGAGCAAGGCAGGAAAACTTAACATGAGATGTCACCTTCATGTATGTTCGTAAAGAGAGCTGGTTTACCCTGCTTTGAATTTTTCCCTGAAGCAGACGCAGGCAGGTGTGTTGTTTGTTTGTTTTTTTTTCTTCATAAAAGGAGCAGCATTCAACCCTCCTGCTCATCTCCACCCAACGGATAGTTTGCCCCCACTGTTTGTTATGCTTTAATTTTTAGAAATTTTTAATAATAATTTGTTAACTTAATTGAAATGTGCTGGTAATCACAAAGATATGTATGGCAAAATTTGTTCCTCTCAAATAAATGCATGTAATGACTAATTATGTGACTGAATGTTTCAATGAAATCACTCAGTTAGGGACTTGAAAATGTCTGAACTCTGCAGATGAATGCATAAATAAGTCACAGCTTTTTCAGATGTGTGACCTTTGAAACCTCTATGAAAATGTTTAATTTGATTACAGACCAGTCAATATGTCACTTTATCACTATGAAAACAATCCCCAAAAAAGGTTTTTATTTTCACCTTCTGTAGATTAGTAAGAAGAAGAAAAAACACATCTGTTGTGATTCAGTGTTGTCAAACATGAAGTCCAGGGAGGTTTGAATACTTTTTACAGCCACTGTAGTGAGTGATAGAGGGGCTGTCAGTGCTGAATGACAATCATTTTGTTATAGTTCGACATCAGGCATGTTTGGCTCTAACGTACTGCCCCTCACACCTAAACACCAAAGCCTGACACTTGTTCCCAACCAGTGGATAGAAAAACAGAACATGTTTCTGCATCCCTAGATGTAATTTGTCACACATTCCTGTAACCTTTGCTTTGGTTTCTTGTGATAATTTTAGCTCTTTCAGGCCTTTTTGAAGATTATACGAATAACATTAAGACCAAGAGTCTACAGTCATGCTAGCAGCTCTTTCAAACTGCTGTAATGTGGAATTGACATCATATGGGGTGGATGGTAGAGATGAGAAAGATCATCAACATGGTTGTATGATTACAGAGGTAGGCCATATGAGGATTAAAATACTGTGCATTGACAATGTAACACCATATCCATTAAATGTGGGTTTAAAGTGGCAACAGACAACCTTGCTGATGATAATATTTTATAAGCCAAAGGCTCTTCTCTTAATCAGGCCATTGCAAATCTACAGTCTGCTTTTGATACATTTCAGATCGCTCTCTCCAAACATAAGCTTGTTTTAAATTCTGACTAAACAAAATGTATGCTGTTCCCAAGGTCACTTAAGAGTACCCAGCCTGTCCCTATCCATATTCTGCAGGGTTCTCAAATTTAAATTATTGAGACTTGACTCAAGACTCACTTTTAAGACCCATGTGTAACACCTGACAATCAAACTGAAGGTCAAAGTTCGATTTTTGTATAGAAACAAATCTCGGTCGGAAGACCATTGTACAATCTATACTCATGTCTGCTCTTGATTCAGTGAAATTGTGTAGATGCATGCCTCTACCTCCACTTTAAAGCCTTTTGACTCAGGTCAGAAGTGACCATATTTGGAGGAGAGGGTGGAGCTGGAGATCTGAGAACCCGAAGACACTATGCACGACTCCTTAGAGTGTCTTTTAGTACAACCCAACGCCTCTATCCTGATTGACAGGTCGACGTGGTAGCGATCTCCCTCACACCGTAGCCACGCCCTAAAGCATGCCCTGCTTTATCGTCTATTTTACTCTAAATGGGACCATAATTTGAGAACATGATGCCATATAGAAAAAGACTTGAAACTAGCGACTGAGACCATGAACACATTAGGAAAATGTTTACTGAGGTAATCAATCAAGTGAGAAATAAGTTATTTTCTCATAGACTTCTATACAATCAGAATTCTTTTTGCAACCAGTGGAGTCGCTAGATGATAAGTCAAGTTATTGACTTTCATCCTTAGGGGGACATGAATGACTGAAACAAATTTCACGGCAATCCATCCAATAGTTGTTGAGATATTCCACTAAAAACAGCAACTGTGCTAGAGGAAAAGTCAGGGGATCACCAAAGGATTCATCATCTTGGTAGCATGAATTTCATTCCCTCCGATAGTTGTTGAGATATTTCAATCTGGACCAAAGTGGCAGACCAACCAACATTACCATGGAGCCACGCTGCTAGCATGGCTAAAACACTACATGTAAAATATTCACAAAGGATCACAAGTTAAATCTGAGGGGTCGTGAGGAGATTAATCGGGTAAGAGAAGCAGAAAAAACATGTTTCTGCTACCCAAATTATGTTGAAGTTCCTCTAATCTTTGCTTTTTGTTTTTTGTGATGACTTAACAAAATGATAATTCTATCTGTGAAAAATGATTCCAATAAAACAAAAAGAAAATCCGTCACACCCTTTCATGTTGTTTCACGTCTCCTGCAGTGAGGGTGTGTTGCGGAGGCCGGGGGTCGAGTACAGGGTGGGAGCTCTGCTCTCTATGTGTTACTGAAATTCCAGACTGCACTAATCCACTCCCGCCTGATAATACTCCACCAGTACAGGGAGGGGAGTTGTGAGACAGTTATTAAAATGTGATTTTCTTCAACACTTACAGACGACCCCAATGAGCCAAATGTCTCTAACATATAACACAGGGTCCTTTTGTGGTTTTCTAACTAAAGCAGCTATTGCCAATGTTTTATCTGTAACCTAAATCACTGGTTACCAACCTTTTTGTGTTATGACCCCTCAAAATGAAGCAATGTCTACTCCCTGTCTCCCAGAAACTATATTTAGACACTACTAATTTGTTTTGTCAAATACAATTTGATGGGAAATGCAATTGTAATATGTTTTCTACTGTAGGAAGGCAAAAGAGCACTTTGGTTAAGATTAGGAAAAGACTGTGGTTTTGGTTAAATGTTAATAAAGTCAACAAGTCACTTTTAACTTATTCAATAATTAACCAAAACCATGATCTTTTCCTAACCTTAATATCTAATTGCCTCGGGACACCTTGTTACCCATTGAATATGTCAGTGAGTTGTGAGCAATTCAACCAGTGATTTTCAGATTGTTAATTAATAGGACACAGTAAAACTAGAGAAAAAGGAACAATCAGGAAAACACTTTTTTTTGTGCGGCAGAATTATGTTGGGCCATTTTTCCAATCGTGTCCGAGAGTTTGATGAGAAGATTAATACCACTCTCATCGCTGTACATAAAATATGGAGCTACTATCGGCAGCCGCTTAGCTTAGCATAAAGACTGGCCGGTTGCCTGGCAACTTTACGTTGACAACAACCCCCTGTAAAACTACAACCTGTTGTTTTCACCTTTCAGTTGTGGCACATTAAACAAACAAGACAAGAAGCGATCTTTAGAGGCGCTGGTAGGCAGACTTTTTTACCGTTGGACAGGGCTAGGCTAGCTGTTTCCAGTCTTCATGCTAAGCTAAGCTAACTGTCTGCTGGAGGTAGCTTCATATTTACTGTACAGATATAAAATAGATTTTTTTTAACACTATATAGGATCCATGCCTTGTAACTGTTTAGTTTTCTTTAATACATTTCTCTCATCATTCATTTAGTATTCAAGATGTTTAAAACAAACATGAATGCTGGGGCATATTTGCCTTGTCCCTCCACAACCCTCCCTTTCTATGCAAATGTAATTTAAAGTGAGAATTTAGTGTCCTAGCCTCTCTCTTTATAGCAAAGGTTATTGTGAGCTGTTAAATTGGTTTCAAGGACATTGTGCAATCCTGCAGTCGAGCTCACACAAAACATCTATACAGTATATATGTGACACTGCTGAGCCATAAAGGGTTCTTGAGACTCCAAAATTCTGGTTGAAATAAAATATTTCCTAACGTCCTGTTGGCCTCCTGTTTTCTGTTTTTCATGACTGCTCATATGGCTGGAAAAACAACATGTGATTGTGCACCTCAGGGCGAAGAGTCCATTGAAGTTTTCTTTCTGTGAAGACGTTTTGTTCGATCCACAGACGTCAGACAGCGAGGCAGTTTAATTTTCTTAGACTAAGGTAAGAAGACGCTTAGCTTAATTTGATACTGATTGATGACTGTTCTCAGCAGGGAGTCAAACTGGACTAGTATGTTGTTTAGTAAACATTAACTGGTTATAGACTACATTGTGTTCAAAGGTTCAAAGGAATTTATTTTTCATCTGCACAGGAACACTGGATGAACGTGAATGAAATTCTTGGGACAAGACTACACTACAACTCACAAGAAAGACAACAGTAAGGACGGAATTATACAAAAATATATAAAACAAATGAATGACAATAAGGCAGTACGTTATTTCATATGTACAGTATGAACTACAAATATGTAGCTCATTGGGATATTGAAGCTTCAAATGCAATTTTCCATTTGTTTTGCAAAATATTTGAAAATAAGATGTCCAGCCTTCAGATGTACCCACCGTACAGCTAACTGCCCATCACCAAACAACAGACAGAAAAAGTTAGCAATTAGCTGGTGAACAAAGAGAAGCATTTAGCAGCTAAAGAGCCAGATATTTCCATCAGGTGTTCATGGAGACCAGACCAGAGCTACAACGGAGAGCGAATATTGGACTTGTTTGCCAAAACACGACTCCGAATAAATGCTATGTTGCTCCATGTCATTTGGATGTGTAAATAGGAAAGTGTTTGCTAACATGTTTGACAGAACAACTTTATAGGGTGATGATATGTCAGTGTTGTGATTTCACATTGTTCCACTGCCTTCAGGTTGTCAAAAGAACCAATCATAGCAGCTTTAATGAAATTCTCCAGAGATAAAGGTTTAGCCAAGCTGCCAGGTCTGTGGCCCCTCTTTCTGTTAGGGGACAGTGGCAAGTGATCAAATGCTTCCTCGCTGGGTCTTTCCTTGGGCTTAGCCGAGCCTCAGGAATGTGCCGGCATGCTGGTAGAACAGTAGGGATTTATCCGTGGTGTCAGCCCCTATCTGGCCTGTTGATTCGCAGTCCAGTGGACTGCAACAAACCCCTGCACCCCTGGCACACAAGAGCAGGGGCTGATGGGACTGCAGCATCATCTGTGGGGTCATGAGTGAAGAGAGGGTGGACAGGGAGGGCGCACCACCATGACAGAGCAAGACAGAGCTAATAAATACAGAAATAAATAAAGATACAGTTTGACTTTGGGACACTTAGCTTAGCATGAAGGTTGTAAACAGGGAGTAACTAGCCTGGCTCTGTCCAAAATCCACCGACCAGCACCTCTAAAGCTCACTAATAAACACTTTATATCTGGTTTGTTAAGGTAAAAAGCCTTTAATATACTACATGTACATGATTAAACATACTTGTGGACAGTGTTTGTTTGCAACGGTAGCACCTGTTTTGTTTTACATCACTGATGTTTCCAGTATATTAAGGCAAGGTTTTCTGGTTGATCTGGTTATGTAACACCAGATCTGGTATCTGTAATCCTGACAACACAATGGGGCTTTAATTAGTGCAAATTAGCTTCACTTGATCTGCTCAGAGAGTGTATGAAGGGTGGGTGGGCTGTGTGTCCGCTGAAGGTATTTTCTCCCACCGACTATCTGAGGAGGGAATGCAAACAGGGATGACTGAGGAGAGGACGATACCACCCCCCCCCCCCCCCCACCCCCCCCAGCTCACATGACTGCGATTAGAGCAGAGGAGGAGTGTGGTGGGACAGAGAGAGGGAGAGATGGTGAGCACGATGAATGACATTTTTCTGATTTCGCCGCACAGATCACATCCAAGAACCCAACTTGCCTTTGGTTGCTGGCCGAGGGTCGTCCACTGTTCTGGGGTAATTAAACTTTACGCTGACAAAAAAAACAACAACGTAGATTGTCTGTATTTGTTGCATTTGTCTTAAATTTAGTTGATTTATTCATGACTTACAGTCAGTGGCGGGAGAGGCACTCAGATCTTTTGCTGAAGTAAAAGTACCACAGTGTAGAAGTACTCTGTTTCCAGTAAAAGTCATGCATTCAAAAGTATTCAGAAGGTATTAGTTGCACCAGAATATATTTGAAGTACCAAAAGTAAAAGTACTCATCATGCAAAATGGTCTGTTTCAGAATAATTTATATTATACGACTGGACCATAATTAGTGATGCATTCATGTGTACATCCCTCTAATGTTGCAGCTGGTAAAGGTGGAGCTCTCTTTACTTTATATACTGCTTGTGAATTTCCCCCCAGGATCAGTAAAGTCTTATCTAATGTACTTGTTGATTGTATTATTAACCTGAATCTGCAAAGTAACTTTTAACTCAAGTTATTAGATAAATGTAGTGCAGTAAAAAGTACAATATTTCCCTCTGAATTGATGCAGACTAGAAGTATGAAGTAGCAGAAATACTCACATAAAGTACAAGTACCTCAATGTTGGAGTGAATGACAGTCATGCTGTGGCACACTGGTATAGTCCATTTTAAGTGAATAAAGAAACTGTACTTGAGTGCAATTTTAAGGTACTGTGTTGTCATTTTATGCACCTTATACTTTTACTCCACTACATTTCAGAGGGAAAGATTATACTTTTTACTTGACCACATTCATCTGACAGCTGTAGTTTTCAGATGAAGATTTACACATTAAGCAAAAGAAAATTTACCCAGCAGCATGAGTGCACCATAACTACATCTCTAATCAGCTAAGACAGCACAATGGTATGTGTGAACTGTGTGGGCTGATGTGGCTAACATCCTGACCTTGAGTGTAACCGATGCAGCCGCAACATCCAGTGTTGCTCTCAAGTGTCTGTATCTAAATTTAACTGCTCAGAATTTAATTCTAATTTTAATTTTAATTTTTTTTAAATGGGATCAGTGAGAGACTTATCACAAATCTTTCCAACCTTCAATGAATATCTTTAAACAACTGTGAAACTCTGAAGTATTTTAGTGTGCACTTTATACTCTCAGTTGCAGGTATGAGGGTGCTACACTGGTGCATGCTGGGAGTGACCATCCTGCTGCTGGTGTGCGAGGTTGCCATCAGTCAGCTGTGCAAGTCACTCATCACGCTGGTGGACGGTTTCCACACGCTCTTCATCCTCATGCGCATGGCTCTTCCTCCTCCTCAAACTGCAAACCTAACAAAACCTCCGCTCTCCTCTTCGGACTCCCCTGCGTCTCCTCCACATGCTTCCTCCTCCTCAGTAGCACTTCCTTCCACCCTGCCTGCAGAGTCATCCATCACACCTCTACCTGGCACCCAGACCACCACTGACGGGTCAACCGTCCCAGATCAACCTCCTACTCCTCAGCCTCACCATGACGCCGCCTCACTGGTTAACTCTCATCACCTCTTCTCCCCAGAAGTCTCTCCTGCAGCTCTCCACTGCGGTCTGTCCTACACCACCAGCAGGATTCAGGCTGTGGGGACTTTCATTTCCGCTCTCATCCTGGCCTCTCTGTGTCTCTCTTACCTAATCGAAATCATCAGCTTTTCCCTGGAGCCACACCCAGTGCAGCGCCCCCTGCTGCTTGCAGCAGTCGGAGCTGTCAGTCTCCTCCATAAGATGCTGGTGCTCGGGCTGAACTGGGATCAGCTGCAGGATGAGAGGGCTGCGGCAAGCAGGCAGCCGGAGACCGAATCTCACCTTGAAGTGAACCACAAAGGTGACAGCTTACATGTTCACTTTGAGGGGAATGCACAAATATGCACTTAACAATATGTGGCATCATGTTCTAAAAAGGCATCTTTATAAAGGGTTTATAAGTTGTAACTAATAGCTTTATTAATGGTCAATAAATCACTAATAACTTTAGATCAGTTAAGCCATTAATAAGAACAACATTCAGAAGGTCATGAATCCCATCCTGTGGCATATAGACACTCAGATAGGAATATAAGCGCACAAGAAAGCAAACTTTATCTATAAAGTACTTTTCAAAAAGGACATTCAGAGTGCTTTATGGGGAGATGAGAGAGAAAGAGAGGACAACAAATACAAACAAGCAGAACTAAGTGTACCCACAAAATAAAACATATAAAATCAAGAGAAAGCCAGCAAAAACAAGTGCATTTTAAGATACTTTACAAAGATGTGCACTGACGTGGCTTCTCTAAGACTTTGCAGGAAGCTGCTCCAGATTTGAGGAGCAACAACAAAAGCATGATCACCTTTAGCTTTCAGGTTCTGTTATATCTTCGTGGGACATTAGTACCATTTAGGTGTCATCCAGAAAGAAATTCACGGCCTTCAAACTACAAAACAAACTGCAAACTACTAGTTTAATCGGGGTTATACTTCTTTAAATACTTTTTTGCAGAGAGTCAGATGAGAAGATTGATACCGTGACTACATAGTAAATATTAAGCATCCGATTAGCTTAGCTTAGCATAAAAACTGTAAACAGGGGGAAACAGCTAGCAGGGCTCCGTCCAAAGATAACAAAATGTGCCCACCAGAAGCAGTAAAGCTCACTAATTAACACGCTATGTCTTGTTTGTTTAATCCGTACAAAGTCTAAAAATAACAATTTGTTAGCTGTTTCCAGTTGTTTCCAGTCTTGATGCTAATGAGATGCTAACGGTAGCTTCATATTTACCCTAGACATGTATTGATGCTAACACGTGGTGGTTTTTGACCTCTGACATCCAGTTTCAGCTGGTTAACAATAGAAATCTGATCAATCTAATCTGAGATACTATAGTTGGTTATTTGATGTGTGATGTCCAGACTGTGTTGAAGGATTTTAAATTTGTAGCAGTTCACAATGATGCATGAAGCCGTTTTTAAATACTACTGCAGAGTCGCTCTCTCTGTCCCACCAACCATTACTCTCCTTGAGAGTTTAAATGAATCAGTGTGAAAGCACGAACTCACACTGGCATTATGTAATGATAATCTTTTACTACAGAAGAATTACTGTGCCTGTCCAGGTGATGATATTGCTCTTACAGCTTTCACTTTGAAGTAGCTGCCAAGTATATTCAGCTGTAAGGAACATCAAACAGTGTCCGTGTTTGTTTTTCATTCCTCTGTTCGACTCCCACAGCCTTGGCTGAGGAGGAACCCAAAGGCCAGGCCGAGCCGGGGCGAGTCCTGGATGACGTTAGCCGCGTCCTGTCTGCTATGGATGACTCCGTCCACAATGGGGCGCTTGTCCTCTGTAATCCGGGAACCTCCAGCATCCCTGACACTGACTCTCAAATCCCACAAGCACAGCCAGAAGTCCACCTGCATGCAGCAGCTCCACAGGACGGCCAGGACTATGAAGACATCGCAGAAATTTCCAAAGACAATATCTGCATGGGACATCTTGGTAAGAGAGTTTAGCTCCTTGGACTGTCACCTGTCTCACCTTAGTGTCCCTTAGAAAAAGAGCCACGTGAAAAGACAACATTTGAATTCCACACAAGTTTTTGTAATATTTGGTTTTCATATGTGACCAAATGAAATTACCCGTTTGTTATGGGTGAGGTGTGTTTTTACGGGTGAAATTACATTTTTACGTGCAACAAATATTGTTTGCATGAAAGACGGAAAGATGGTTATGTGAAAAAAAGAAGAATGATGAACTTCAATCTCCTCATCTGAAATAAGTGAAGCCACAGAATAATGTCAAAGTAGGGCTGGGCAATATTTTAATACTATCATTTATCGTCATTAAAAACCTTTTTAATTAGGTTAATGGTTTTGTTTTACATATTTAAAGAGTTTTTGTAAGTTGTAATACAGTAACTATGGAACATATGATTTTGCCTACATCTTCCATATTACGATAAATATCAACATCAAAAACAAATGCTTGTAAATTTTGTGATAATGATTTCAGTTCAGCTCTAGTACATAAAATTGACTCAACTCCACCTTTTCCAGAAAGCATGGTGTTTTAAATTCACATGATAGTTATTAAGGAAAATATGATTGTTTTATTTCCTATTTGTTTATCACTGTATGGCCCAAAAGCAGATGTACTGTAACTCTGATCACAAAAAGGATTCTTGAAACAGTCACGTTTTACAGTTTTCTCCCCCTTCAGAGAGTCAAAATGCATCTGATACCCCTCCAGTCTGCAAGTCATCACATCACATTCAGAGTCCTGTACCGAGTAGCCAGTGGCCAGTCCGTCTCCAGTCATTCGTCCCTGTCATTCAGGGCCTTTGTACCTCCCTTCTGGCTCTGATCAACAGCCAGGTGATGCTGCTGTTCGGCCCACAGTGCCTGCACAGCTCTGGGTCCTGTGGCCACCTGGTGTACCTGGATCCTGGCCTCTCCCTGCTGGCTGTGATTACGCTGATTGCCACAGCTATGCCACAGGTCAGAACCAAATTAAGAGTTCTACCCTCGAATGACAACCTAGAAAGTATTGGATTTAAGAAATTATTTATTTATGTTGCTCATATTTGCTGCAGCTGTATCCAAACCTGCACTGACTGTTGCCATTATTTCACTGGTGAATCTCTCCAGGTGCACAGGTATGGACTGCTGCTGCTACAGGCCACACCTCGGCACATTTGCGTATCCGATCTTGGACGGAGGATTACGAGTGTCCCTGGGGTGCAGGCTGTGCATGACCTCCACGTCTGGCAGTTGACTGAATCGTTCACGGTGGCCTCTGTCCATGTGCACTGCCATGCTGGGTTTCCAGCACACAGGTGAAGTTTGTACTGGTGGCTGTAACTCTTTATACAGACAGTACGGACAGTATAACCGAACATCTGTGATGTACGTGTTTGTTTGCAGTTCTAGACTAATGCTCAAGTATTAAACTGTAGGTAAAGGCAGCAACAGTGAAGGCTAAAGCTCATGGAGTTCAAACTTATTTGTAGTATTGGCTATAAAAATGGACAATTACTGGTTTATACATCTATCTGTTACTGTGTCTTTTGGGTGTTAGAGCCAGCTCACATTGGGCGACAGGTGGTCCATCCTTGACGTCACCAGTCAATCACACATATACATTATACATTCATTTTTCTTAGATTGTAGGGTTATCATGAATATGTTTCTGCCTATGTTAAAAACTGAGTATTGTATTAATGCAGAATCATTTCCCATTTGTCCAGGTGTGCTGATCTGATGTCGGGGGTCACTAAAGTGCTGCAGAGTGTTGGAGTGAGCTGTTGTACCGTTCAGCCAGAGTTTGCTGCGTCCTGCTCTGGGTCCTCTGCAGGGAGTGGGGGTGGTGACACCTCCCCCGTCGTCCACAGAGAGGACCCCTCCCTGCCTCCTCTCCTGGCCTGCAGCCTCGCCTGTGGAAAGGCCTGCTCTGGGAATATGTGCTGCACTCCCCTAGAGGAGGAGACCAGGAGCCTGCTGGCACCACCAGCTGGGGAAACAAAGGAAGAGCCTCAGACACTGGTCATCGAGAACACCTTCCTCTGACTCTGTTTTAACCAGAATTACACCAGATGAAAATAAATGGATGATCTGATATTCATGTGCCGATGTAAAGGAAAATATGGTGGTAATCTCTCTCAAAACACTGCCTGCACATTATATGTGAATGTTCAGTTAGTTTTATGTCATTAACATGGTGCTGCACCACAAATTGTTATGCAATATGAAGTGAAATTCAGTGAAAATGGAGGCATTGTTTCTTGTGTTGCATCATTTGTACCTGGAACCTCTGTGTTCTCTCTCATGTCGGTATTGAAATAAAACAATTTATGATACTAAAGAGTGTCTCTTTTCATTTAAAGATAATAATAAGAATGAAAAGTGAGGTGTCACAGCAGCAAAAGGTACAAGAACTAATGCATATAGATAATGTAACACTGCATATAATACAAAACGAAACATACTTCTATTTACATCCAGTGGTGGGAAGTAAAGTACATTTACTCAAGTACTGTACTGAAGACCAATTTGACGTACTTGTACATTACTTTAGTATTTTCATTTTATGCTGCTTCACACTTCTACTCCATTACATTTATCTGACAACTTTAGTTACTAGTTTACAGATTTTACATACAAAACATGTGATCAGTTTATATAATATGATGCATTGTTACAGGTTAAACTTACATCTATACATTAATAATAATAATCTAACAATATAATAATATAGAAATATATGGGAGAGTAAAGCAGATCACACAGAGGGCTTTTCCATGGCAGACATTTGGTCATTGCAGGTGTAACTAAAAACAATAATGATGGCTTAGCATGCACAATAATTGGCACACTTAAACGTAATGCAGCCATTACGAATAGCACCAGCTAAACCTGTGCCCTTCCTGCTGTGACATGCCAAAATGGATTTCTATTTGTGTTTAATTGTAATCCTGAACATATCTCTTACCTGCGATGACACCATGTGGCTCCACCTTGTTATTTTCAGACAGCCAATCACAATGCCTCTGATTATCATACTACAGCACAGACCAGACTAGGTTTCCCTTTTTTCTGTTTATTTGATATAAATGTGCTTGAGGGCATCCAGCGCGCGATTACACTTTGTGTACAAGAGCTCTGTGAAGTAAATTGTAAGTAACAACAGTCATTGTGGTGGCACCATGACTAAGAAAGGTCTCGCTGGTATGAGGTATATAAATGTCTGACTGACTAATTGTAAGTGCCCGGATGAGCCTCGGTGGTCCGGGGTGCAGGCTTCAAACCTGTAGCTGCTTAGCGGCAGAGTGGTTCAATTCCACCTTTCGGGCGACACAGTGTTTCTCATTATGTAACATTCACCTACTATTTGGTTTTATGATGATTTCATTTTACGTCTTATGTTTTTTCGATATCCACAAAACTTATGAATACAATTTATTCATACCTGAACTGTGTCAACTAAACGTAAACAGCACATTTTAAACACTTAACACTGAAAGACTCGTTTATTATTTCCATTTTTTACAACCGTTAAGATCTCCTGACTACGTCACCAGCTTACTTCCTGTTATGTTTTGTCCTTGCACTTCACAATAAAAGACCTAGTTATTAAAAGTCACATTTTTTCTTCACAATTTCTCTTCATCGAAGTACATTTACTCAAGTGCTGTACTTTAATTGTTGGGGCATTCGTCCGAGTATTTCTTCTTTTTTTTTGCTCCACTATATGTCAGAGAAAAGTATTGTACTTTTACCTCTGCTACATTTATCTGACAGCTACTTTACAAATTAAGATTTTATGTACAAAACATATGATCAGTTTATAACATATTACGCATTATTACCGGTTACAACAACCCAACATTATATAAAGTTGTTAAAATCTGCAACACCTCGACCAACTGCAATGTTAAAATGCTGCTCACATAATACATCTGTCATTATGTTATATAATAATATAACACAAGGGGCAGGGGCCATTCAACATGAGTATTTAATATTTAGCTCTTAGTACCTCTGTACACACAACACTTGTACTGTATCGAGAAGACTAGATGAGCCATAATTATACTAATAAAATAGACAATTGAATACTTGAATTGGTTACTATATATGTTTTATATATGTTTTAGTTAAATAATAATTATTTAATCAATTAAATAAAAGTGGAGCTGTAGAATTGTAGATTATTTTGATTTATTCAAATCATGCATGACATAGAATATAATTTTGAACACCTTTAAACACATAACTTACTGTGAACATGAAAATTTGATCTTTTTTTTTTAAAGAGAAAAGTAGAGTAAATGTACAAATGTAATTAATATGAATGTGTAGGCCTAATAATATGGTTATATTTTCTTAAGAGAATTTAAATGGTTCTGTTGTTTAACGTTTAAAATGCATGAAATGAATGATTAAACAACGATGTAAAAGCTATGACGAAAAAATGAATGCATGTACTGTAAATACATTCAATCAGTGTGGTTATTGTGCATGGATGGGGAATTTACTGTGAATCCACATCCGCTTTGCCCGGAAAAAAACATTGATTGACAGCCTCTCACAGCCAATCATCTGCGAGAATTTCCTGTCTGCCATCCAATCATCTTCCCCATCGGTGTAGGCGGGCAGGTCAATGCGGAAACCAGCCTGTGTAGCGGAGGATGCGTGATGTCCTTGCCTGCTTGATTTTGGGATAAAGTGGATGAAAAACTCACCCTGTGTTTGGTGGAGGTCACTGATTTCTTATTACCCGGTAAGACAGATTTTTGAACGTATTATCAACGTTATATTAGACTCGTAGAGGCCTCGTTTTGTCAAATAAACTGACGTGTAACTGTGTTGTTGGCCTGTGCCCGTCAGCGTCCTGCTAACGAGTAGGTGACGACGTTATGAAAGTTATTAACTTGTGTTTCAGTTAAAATTAATTAAGAGACAGTCTATACCAAGCAGAAACTCTTTATCTGCATCTAACTTTACCGTCACTAATCATTTCAGACGATATTTTAGGAGGCTTTAATTGTCCTCATCGAATTCGAAATGCAGAATGGCTGCAATTAACTAACGTTTCACTATCGATTAATTCATCGACTAATCGATTAATTTTGTATTTCTTTGTTTAAGCGATTATTCAATCAATTTATTTAAAGCTATATTTACAAAAGCCCAAACAGGTTATACCCCAGGTTATGTGAGAGGTGACCATATATCTTGCTTGATAAATTAGTAAAACAACTTCTTATTGAAATTGAAAGAGATTTTCTGTCTGTTGATCATTTCATTGTGAAAGAATCTGAACCACCTTAATAATGCAAGGAGAGGGTTTCACGTTTCAGCTCTGGACCAACTTAAACCTTCTTGGTATTTATTTAAACATTTCCTGCATGTGGAAGAAAAGTGGAAGCAAAAATTGTTAAATGAATACGAAGATGATTTGAGTTTGTTCAGAGCAGAGTTTTGTTGTTCATTTTGTTGTTGTTCGTTTCATCCTGACATTTTCCTTATTCTGTCTTCCAGAGTTGACTTTAAAAGACAGTCCGTGATGCCTCTTCATAAATACCCCCCCAAAATCTGGGATGTCCTGAAACTGAAGCAGGGCATCTACGCTCGTCTCCCTAAACACTACCTCAAGTCCCTCGAGCAGAAAGATCCCACTCCTGTTCATTGGAGGCCTCTGGGAGTCCAGTACCGAGCCAACCCAACGACGGGGCAGAAGGAACGGGTGCAGGATGTCCCGATCCCTATCTACTACCCTCCACACTCCCAGGACGGCCTGTGGGGAGGAGAGGGCTGGATATCAGGCTTCAGATACGCCAACAATGACAAAGTGAGTCTCCAGGAAGATGATTTCCTCTCCTTAGTTCATGACAATGCACACAGCATGAGCTTCCAGCTGCTGTAGATTTATATCCAGCCTGGGTTTTATTTGCATGTCACGCTCCACTTGCTGTCAACCTCGTCTCCACGGTAACTATCAAAAATCTAGTTTGGTCTTAATGGGAATTCAAATCAAAGGGTCATGTTTGCAGTCAAATAAGCAACGGTTTAAGGCTGTCATCTTTTGTAAGTGCAGAACACAGGTCCTACAATATTATGTTATTACAATACTTAAGCTACAATATGATATTTTGATGCTTTGATGATATGTTGCAAGCTCAACTTTGTCAAGATACTTTTATCCGTGAAGAATTTATCAATAAAGATATATTACAAGGTTTATTAGGTTTTCACTCTGTTCATCACACTTTTGAGATAAATGAGGTTCTCGAGTGGACGCACTCAACAACAGCACTGTCACAGAAATCAGTGAAGTGCATATAAAGCTGGGCCGCTTCACTGAATGCAAATATGTGGACCAAAATGTGTTTTGTTGAAGTTTATTGCATATTTAAAATATTTATTGAAAGACATGCATGTTGAGATCCACGTTTGCCAATCAGAACATCACATCATCTTGTTATTTGTCTTTGACATTTCCAACAAGTTCTGTACTCAAAATAGTCCACAAAACTAAAATGTTACTCTCTACTTTATCATACTTGTCTCATGGTTTTATTGATTTCTGAATTTTTCTCTTTCCATAGTTGTCGACTCGTCTGAGGAAGACCTGGAAACCACAGGTGTTCAAGAGAGAGTTGTACAGCGAGATCCTCGACCACAAGTTCACCATCACAGTCACAGCGCGCACTCTGGACCTCATCGATGCTGCCTTCGGCTTCGACTTTTATATTCTTAAGGTAAGAGAAAGCTACCTCTGTGTGACAAAATTACATATTCCAAAGGGCTTTTTATGTGACTGTAATTATCCACCTCAGACATCAAAGGAAGACCTGAACTCCAAGCTGGGGATGGACCTGAAGAGGGCCATGTTGCTTCGCCTGGCACGCAAAAACACAGAGCTTTACCCCAACAACCTGGTCAAGAGAGAGAAGGTCTACCACAAATACAAGGTGGGTGGGCTTGTTTACGTCCTTAATGTGTTGGGAATGGAGATGATTTCTGGCACAACTAACCCTGACCAGCTACTGTAAAAGAGAAGGAGTTGTGATAAAAACCCAAATCATGTGTTTCTTTTTCTGCTTCCTTCTGTCTGAGCAGCAGTTTGAGATCCCTGAGGAGGAGGCCGACTGGTTGGGTCTGAGCCTGGAGGAGGCCGTGGAGAAACAGAGGCAGCTGGAGCACAAGGTAACAAAGTCCTCAAACACGAAGACCGAAGCTCACCTCATTTAGCACTTTTATTTCAGCCATTTCACCTCACAACAGCTAGAAACAAAGTGGAAGAGCTAATGCTCCTCTATTGCAGGCCGCAAGATTTATAAGAAACTTATAAATAGGAAGAGTAGAGTGCAAATCTCTTCTATTTTTAATGAGAAAGACATTCATTGAGAGAAATAGATTTCACCAATACCCAAATCACAGACCCCTGAAAGATGTAAAAAGAAATGTTGCTTTGTAATGTTAACACTGTTCAGTCTGTGTTAGTTGGTCCCGAGGGCTCTGACTCTGTTTTGTTCTTGTCTCTCAGGAGCCTGAGCCTCTGTTTAAAGCCTGCGTGGACCAGCTGGTGGAGGAGCTGCACATCCAAAAACTCTCCGAGCCACACCTCATAGAGAAGTGACAACCTGAACCGCTTGAGCGGGACCAGAAGCAGCTTCTCAGACTGAAAAAGTCAGTAGGTTGAACTGACAAGCTTGTCCAGATGGTGGTGGGAGTCATCTAGTTTCTGTTTCTGAACAGTTTCAGTACTGATTGTACACTTGGGAGAACTTGCTGCAGTTTCAACTTGTATTTTCATCTGGAAGCGGCCCACAAGTGGAAGTGACACAAATGACGAGGCCATGCTGGAGTAATGCTTATTTATTTCCCCTTGCATTTAAGATACACTCGTAAGACATTTTAGGAATTAAGGGAAAAGCCTTCATCAGTGTAAATACTCCCCGACCAGTTGTGATATAAGGATACAGGATATCTAAAAAATAAAGATTCCCTTTTCTTTCTTAAACCTTGTTTCTGCTCATCTGTTCTCAAATAATTATTAAATCAGGTCACTAATACAGTGGGGCAAAAAAGTATTTAGTCAGCCACCAATTGTGCAAGTTCTCCCACTTAAAAAGATGAGAGAGGCCTGTAATTTTCATCATAGGTACACTTCAACTATGAGAGACAGAATGGGGGGAAAGAATCCAGGAAATGACATTGTAGGATTTTTAATGAATTAATTGGTAAATTCCTCGGTAAAATAAGTATTTGGTCACCTACAAACAAGCAAGATTTCTGGCTCTCACAGACCTGTAACTTCTTCTTTAAGAAGCTCCTCTGTCCTCCACTCTTTACCTGTGTTAATGGCACCTGTTTGAACTCTTTATCAGTATAAAAGACACCTGTCCACAACCTCAAACAGTCAGACTCCAAACTCCACTATGGCCAAGACCAAAGAGCTGTCAAAGGACACCAGAAACAAAATTGTAGACGTGCACCAGGCTGGGAAGACTGAATCTGCAATAGGTAAGCAGCTTGGTGTGAAGAAATCAACTATGGGAGCAATTATTAGAAAATGGAAGACATACAAGACCACTGATAATCTCCCTCGATCTGGGGCTCCACGCAAGATCTCACCCCGTGGGGTCAAAATGATGACGAGAACGGTGAGCAAAAATCCCAGAACCACACGGGGGGGACCTAGTGAATGACCTGCAGAGAGCTGGGACCAAAGTAACAAAGGCTACCATCAGTAACACACTACGCCGCCAGGGACTCAAATCCAGCAGTGCCAGACGTGTCCCCCTGCTTAAGCCAGTACATGTCCAGGCCCGTCTGAAGTTTGCTAGAGAGCATTTGGATGATCCAGAAGAGGATTGGGAGAATGTCATATGGTCAGATGAAACCAAAATAGAACTTTTTGGTAAAAACTCAACTTGTCGTGTTTGGAGGAGAAAGAATGCTGAGTTGCATCCAAAGAACACCATACCTACTGTGAAGCATGGGGGTGGAAACATCATGCTTTGGGGCTGTTTTTCTGCAAAGGGACCAGGACGACTGATCCGTGTAAAGGAAAGAATGAATGGGGCCATGTATCGTGAGATTTTGAGTGAAAACCTCCTTCCATCAGCAAGGGCATTGAAGATGAAACGTGGCTGGGTCTTTCAGCATGACAATGATCCCGAACACACCGCCCGGGCAACGAAGGAGTGGCTTCGTAAGAAGCATTTCAAGGTCCTGGAGTGGCCTAGCCAGTCTCCAGATCTCAACCCCATAGAAAATCTTTGGAGGGAGTTGAAAGTCCGTGTTGCCCAGCGACAGCCCCAAAACATCACTGCTCTAGAGGGGATCTGCATGGAGGAATGGGCCAAAATACCAGCAACAGTGTGTGAAAACCTTGTGAAGACTTGCAGAAAACGTTTGACCTCTGTCATTGCCAACAAAGGGTATATAACAAAGTATTGAGATGAACTTTTGTTATTGACCAAATACTTATTTTCCACCATAATTTGCAAATAAATTCTTTAAAAATCAGACAATGTGATTTTCTGGATTTTTTTTTCTCATTTTGTCTCTCATAGTTGAGGTATACCTATGATGGAAATTGGAGCCCTCTCTCATCTTTTAAGTGGGAGAACTTGCACAATTGGTGGCTGACTAAATACTTTTTTGCCCCACTGTATATCATTCACTGATTCACTGCATGACGTTTGGTGAGATGACTCCTGTCTTGTAAGCAAAAACAAGTTAAAGGAATAGTTTGACATTTTGGGAAATACATGTTTTTTATTTCTTGCTGAGAGATGAAAAGATGTCTCATGTTTGGACAGTAAATATCAGGCTGGAGCTAGCAGCTTGTTAGCTTAGCTAAGCACAAAGACTGGAAATGGGGGAAACCGCTAACCTGGCTCTACCTAAAGGTAACAAAATCTGCCTACCAGCACAGCAGCTGCAGTCCTTTGGCATGATGTTCTAAAATCAATCAAGTTTTACTAAGTTCATTTATTCAAGTACTTCACTTAAGTATACATTTTGAGGTACTTGAGTATATCCATTTTAAGCAACTTTATATTTCTTAATTTCAGAGGAAAATATGATTTTTATTTCTACATTTATCTATTTATAACAACTAGTAGTTACTTACAGGGTGATTCATCGATCAAACTAATTAAGTATATAAAATGATATAAAATGGTTAAAATGATCTCCTTCACGACCAGCTCATTAACATTCACATAATTCACAATCCCATTATTATACATAGTAATATAACTTGTGACAGGAGTTGTTGTACTGTTTAATGAATACTTTTACTTTTCATACTTAAAGTACATTTTGATAACAATATTTCTGTACTTTTTAATTCATACTTAGGAGACAGGACTTCTACTTCTAATGGAGTACTTTTACATTGTGATATTGGTACTTCTCATCAGCTCTCAGCGAAAAAACTTCTGAAGTACAATCTTAATGTGTGTTTTACTGCCTCTGAGGATGTGCTGTAAACCCACGACATGTTGTGTCTGTGTTTCCTCAATAGATGGAGCCAAAATGCTTTAAATGAGTTAAACCGCCATTTAATAACGTGAGAGATTATGACTTGTTTGTATTTTGAGCCCTTTTTTTGTTTGTTTTAAATGGTTAGATTTAGATTTTATTTCAAACATGTTAAAAAAAACTGAAAAATATAAGTAAGAAAACAAAACAAGAACAACCAATAAAATTAACAGTAAAGATACAGCACACTCACAATAAACAACATAAATAATTATTGAACTCTAGACATTTATTAAGCTCATCCATTTGAACCATATGACACCACATGTCAACATCCAAACAGCAGTTAAATGTGTTCCAGCATTTCTTTGTTTGCCATCAAAACAACCAGTGTTGCAATAAACCGCAACACCGCAATCTGCCCATGAACACGGCACTAATGCAGCTAACATCCTTATATGGTGCTCGAGTTGACCAGGGGAAAAAAACGAAGGGGTT
This sequence comes from Enoplosus armatus, assembly GCF_043641665.1. Classification (NCBI taxonomy): domain Eukaryota; kingdom Metazoa; phylum Chordata; class Actinopteri; order Centrarchiformes; family Enoplosidae; genus Enoplosus; species Enoplosus armatus. Next base: position 13,697,643 of record NC_092184.1, on the reverse strand, counting down.
TATGAAAACATAAAAACCGCCGTTTCTCGCCTGGTTTCGCTTTTCATCGCCTCTGGTCTGATCTCTGTCAGTTGTATTTGGTGTTGTGTAGCTTTGTGGTTGCAGCATGCTATTATGGTAACATGGGGAGTCCCAACTGGTGTGGGGACTCCCGTGGGTGTTGTAACCTTGCAACAGAGGAGGAAAAAAAAGATACCTGGCACCTGTAAACAGAAATATTCACTCCTTATATAGATACAACCTCAGTCTGGAATTACCCTATCAAATGGTGCACATGGTTATCAAATCATCTATATGAACAACAACAAACTCTGAAACTGACACACACCAAGCGCCACATTTTCTCTGCTGGCAGATGGATTTTAGAGGAACATCTGGCTGGTTCATCTTCACTCCCCTGAGCGAAACTAAAAGTTGTTTGACCTCATTTTTTCCATTTGAAATCAGGCCATGAGCAATCGGTGACCATGTATGAGCTGTCTGTGTCACATTTTTCCAACTAATCATTTGCCAGCAACCTCCATCTGTAGTCTGACAGCAGTTCAGCTGGAGAGGTGACATTGATCACGGCTGCAGCTCGTTTTGATCGGCCTGTGATTCACAGATCATTTATCCCTGTTTGTCTTTACTTGTGTAAATATTTATTATGGTAGGCACCCCCTTACATCACCCTTCCAGTCCACCTTTTGCCAAATATGGATTTTTTTATGTTATGTTTACTGACTGGGGTATCAAACATTGAAAAGGAACACTGTCAGTTGTACAAAAGTTGTCCCGGGTCCTAAAATGTATCCGTTGAAGTCCTGTACATTATAAACACTATGGCTTTAGGGATGGCAGTGTCAGTCCACCGCTTTGGTCCAGACTGAAATATCTCAACAAATATAAGATGAATTGCCGTGAAATTTGGTGCAGATGTTAATGGTTCCCAGAGGATGAATCCTAATGACTTTGGTGATCCTCTGACTTTTCATCTAGCGCCATCATCAGGTCAAATTTTGGTTTATGACCAAATACCTGCAAAACTGATGACATTCTCGTCAGCTTCAGCTAATTAGCACATGTTAGCATACTAACAGGCTAAACTAAGATGTTGGTCATGGTAAACATTATACCTACTTTACCATAGCATGTTAGTGTCTTCTATTATACATCCAATTTGGGTCTCAAAATGCAGTCCTACATTACCAGCTGGTCGTCTGGGGTGCTCTGATCAGGGTTTGTTGGTTGTTCCTTGATCCAGGCTCAAACTAAATGAGTCTCTCTGTGCTTCTGAGGTTGTGGCTCCTAAACTTTGCAACTCTTTTACAACTTCACCTCTAATTCAAACATTCAAACTCTAGTATTGTTTTTAAAAATATCTGTCTTCAGTCTCTTAATTTGTTTTTTAAAAGGTCCACAGAATGGAGAGTTAGAGTTATTTATCTGCAGACATGAGAAATGGTGATATGACTATACATTTGTTAACCATCAGTGTGTCTGCCACACCCTTCAAACCGTAGTATCTCTACTTTTAGTTTGTCTGCTTTATGCAAATATTGGACTTTTACACGAGGCAATGAAGTACTTTGTCAGGTATTTCATTTGCTTGATCAGCCATCCTCAGTTAATATAACTACTTATATACAATATATATCAATATTGCAGTTAAACCAGTTGATACCAGTTACTTTCCACCACTATAAATAATAGTAGTACATTTAGTTATATGTAGTAGTACATTTTAGTATTTCTACACTGTGGTATTGCTATTTTTACTTTAGTAAAAGATCTGAGTACTTCTTCCACCACTGATGATTTACCAGAAGGTGTGTGATTTACCATTAAGGGCTTGTAAACAGCTGTGATCACCTGCCAGAGTGGGTGTGACTCCAGTAATGGAGAGCCAGTGTGATTTCATTGGAGTGATGCAACTGGAAGTTAAACCTCACCTTCCAGAGGGCAAACATCTGAAATCAAAAACCGTACGAGGGCCCTTATTAAATCTCTCCTTGTCATCATTTCTATATTTGATTGTTTCCACCACACATGACTAATCCTGTGAGCTCAGTATTTCCCAGAGTTTCCACAAACCAACCAACACCTGAAAGTTGAGGTTCATGCCCACCGTCTGAGGCTGGTGTTTTATTTCACTGAGAAGAAAACATTTCATACCCTGATATAATAACAGGAATACTGCAATGAACCCTCATAAGATTTGTTTTAGCAACATTTATGACAGTGAAAGTCTCAGGTGCACATCTGTCTTCACTGAATTTGTGCTTTGAGGAGAGAGTTGCTCCCTCAATCGTTTTGCCTTCTTGTCTAATCCTAATTCAGATGTCCAGTATAATACAGGGCAAGCACAAGTCATGTCTGGGCTTTTCACATAAACAGTCCCTGAAGTATTGAAGTGACTTGTGCTGGGACTCACCTCCATGTGACCGTTTTAATGCCTGTATCATTTTTACAGTACAGAGTCCTCTCATGGGCAGTCTTATGGAAATAATCCTTTTAATAATGAAGTCATGGGTCAAATTCACAGTTGTCTGATCACTCTCATGACAAATCCACATGATTTACACTCTTAAACGTTGCTTTACTGCGGATTATAATCTCTGCTTTGAGAGAATAGTTTGACATTTACCTTTGGACAGAACCAGGCTAGCTGTTGCCACTGTTTCTGGTCTTTATGCTAAGCTAAGCTAAGCAGCTGCCAACTCCAGCCTCATATTTAGCATACAAACATAAGAGTGGTATCAATCTTCCCATCTAATTCTTGGCAAGAAAGCGAATATTTCCCAAAATGTCAAACTATTCCTTTAACATTTTGTGGCTACCACTACTGTCCCTGCTAAAATTTTAAGTATAACTAAATCCTTAAGTATGCTGATACTTCCTGTAGCCGTAAAATAAGGCAATAAAAATACACACTTGTCTACGTGCTTGTACAAGTCTTTATCAAACCGCCACTTTTGTGCCTTTGGAGAGGATGACCATGTGTTAAATCTGAAAGTGTCGACATGTCTGGACGAGTCCTAGCAGCAGGGTATGGTGGTACCATTTCACAGGAAATAATGCTCATCTCTTTGTGTGCACTAGATAAAAGGCCTTGGAAACCAGCCCAGTGTGGAGTTTCCCAGTGGCTGTACGCCATGTGTTCAAGTTCAAGTCAACAGTGACGGGCAGAGCCAGAAGAGGTAACAGCATCACACGAGGTAACCAGGTGCACAGATGGACGACTGAGAATGTTACATATTGACATTACACAGCTGCCAGTTTGTTTACTACTCAGTAAAAACAGGTTTGTGGGTGTGAGAGGGAACAAAGAGTAGTGAAGATCACAAGAGCTGAAACCATTAATCCACTAATCGACAGAAAATGAATTGGCAACAATTGTGCTAATTGTAAATTGGTACTAGTTTAAACTTGTTAAATGTGAGGATTTGCTTCTTTTTTCTGTTTTGATATAATTTTAAGTTCTTAAGTATCTTTGGTTTTTGGACAAAGCAGTCACTTTGAAGATGTCACCATGGACTGTAGGAATTTATGATTTATGTTTTTCACTGTACACAATTAAATTAATACAGAAAATAATCATTAAAGTTTGAATATTTCCCAAATGAATCTGCTTAGCAAACACTCCTTGAAAAGCTACTTTATCAGAAATAGCTACAACAGAAAAGCAACTGGTGTATTTGTTTGTGACGGAAATTTGAATCAATGGCGGACTCCACCACTAACAGGGGAGGAGGAGGGGAAATTATAGAATATAAATACATTGAAAGGCCACAAAGGAAAAAATGCCAACCATAAATAGTATTAAAAACTGGGTTTGATTTAAGGATTATAACTTTAAGAAAACATTTACTCACAAACCGTAATTTGGAAGTTGGCACAAGAAGCATTTGACATTTCAAAATGGTTAGATAATAGTGTTTATTTCCCAATCTGTCTCAATATATGAAAGTTTCTAAAGTGGCCTTACAAGTTTCCCAAGAAGAATGTGGCCTTACAAAATACTCAGCAAAAACCACACAATCTGAAAGGAGAAATAGATTTTTTTCAGCCTGGATTACTGTAAGAGGTGACAGCCAAGTTTTTGAGAATTAAAAGGTATTGGGTTGCTTGTGTGAGGCTAAGACGCTGTGACTAAATGGACCTGAAGGTGTCTGATAACCGTAAACAACTAAGGACACTTTTCATGCGAACGTTTCTCTAATTCCTTGGACAAACAAGTCATTCAGCATTGTCTTGTGACATTGCTGACATTTAAAACTGATGTGAAAAGCATATAAAAAAACACTTGTTGGCAAGATTCATTGGTTTTCTAAGTGAGCAAGCAGGTTAGGAATGTGTGTAGGCAGGCAGCTAAAGATATTCAAAAGTGTCTTCTTCCCTTTTTGTCACTCTGCAAACTCTTTTGAAGTCGAACAAATCATCACAAAAGCAGTAGTCCGTTTCAGAGGAAGTAACGACGTGACAGAAATAACACCGATCAACATTTAATTTTTTCTTTTCTGACATATTGACATTACAGTGCTACGGCGAAGGGGGGCGGAGCTGGACTCGTGACAAGCTGCGAGTGGAAATTTGAATGGCTGACACGAGAGTGAAACTGCAGAACAAAAGGAACCGACACAAACAGCAATGAATACGAGGACTGGTTTCTGTTAAGTCGATTAAATATTAAACAAGACAGCTGGTGCGACGGCCACATCAACAGAGAGTAATCACAGACGTGAATAATGTGAATAACAGATCAGAAACTACTCAAGACTTTGTGTTTTTAAAACTAAAATCCTTTCACACTGCCGACAACTTCTAGTAGGAAGTCAGGCCGTTTCCCTAAAATCATGCTGAAGCAAACAAAACAGACCTTACACAAACATTACATGACAGGAATTCAGTCTTACCAATGATTTACTACAATAGACAGCAATTTATGGACGGGTTTCTACTGTTCCCAAGTTAAATATATTCATGAGTTCTCATTAAAATCGCCTTCCTCTGACCTTAAGCCCGAAGATTAATGTTAGCAGCAATTATGGGAAAAATATGTGGGAATGTTGACCTGCTCCTGGTTGCTAAAAGCCTTGACCAGCAAGGCGTTCAGACAGATATATGGGGTTAGTGAGAGGGCAACAATGCAGTTGTGAAACCAAATGAGTCTGCAGATACTTACACAGTGCAAGCAGGCATCACTCCTCAAAACACACTTGTATAATGCCGCTTTTTATCTTTGATTCTATTTTGTTTTTTATTTATTTACCTTTTCTCTGTTATATTAATTAGATTGTTTTTACATTCATATTTGTAATTGCTTTGCTAACTGACACTTTGTCCCTTTTCCCCATGTCTTTCACTGCTTTGCTCTGTTTCATGTATATACAGCACTTTGTAACTCTGTTTTTGAAAAGTGCTATATAAATAAAGTTATTATTATTGTCTTGGATTTGGGACAGCATAATCTTGGTTGGCTCTAAATACAGAAGCGTTATGGGAAAAGTTCAACATTTTGGGAAATGCACTTATTCGCTTTCTTGCCGAGAGTTAGGCAAGAAGATTGATACCACTCGTGTCTGCTAAATATGAAGCACGAGAACGGGAATCGGGGAAAGAGCTAGTCTGGCTCTGTCCAAAGCTAATAAGCATATTTCCCAAAATGTCTAATTACGTTTTTGTAGTCGAGAGTGTAAGAGCGCTACATGGTCCTGACTATGCCGTCCTCATAGCTCCTCTTCTGTCTTCACCTGAACCATGTTGGAGGGGCTGTCCTGTGCCTCTGACTGCGGAGTCTGGCTCTCATTGACAAGCATGTTGAACTGCAAGTCGCTATAATGGGAAAAGTCCTGAGCGTACGAGCCAAAGTTCTGGTTAAAGTTCATGTCCATGTTGGCAAACATGGGGTTGGCGTCGGCCCCGGCCCCCTGCTCAAAGCCAGAGAGTATGGACGAGGTGAGGCTCGGGTCAATCATCTCCCATAATGCAGGCATTTCTAGCAGCTGATTAATGATGGACGCCGCATCGGTGCTATTGCTCGAGTCCTGGGTCTCGTTGTAACACATTTCCCCTAAAGCGGAGGCCCCGGGCTGGGCAGCACAACACTCGTCTGGAGACATCATGGCTGAAGGCTGCGGGAAGTGGAAGGGCTGCTCTGCTGCAGGTGCACTTTCAGCTGCTGGAGAGGAAACGGATTGTGTTACAAAGAAAATAAATTCCTGTTATAAAGTTATTAGGTAAAGAACTTTATACTTTGATCACGACTTGTGATTCTTGCTGTTTGCACCTGGATATTATTTAATTCTTTGCCAAAGGAAGAAATTTAGATATTAATTTCACGACTTTTCTGAGAAGTGTAGGCAATCGATGGTGGTGTCAGAACAAAATGTGCATGTGTGTTTATTATAATAAGCCTGTCATACACATTATAGAGTATCACAATCATGTGTACATATATATGTGACCGTCTCATATTTCTGTGTATTCCAGCAGCCTGTTTTGGGCAGTTTGGGCAAATGTCATGTTATCTGGTTACAGTTTCTCTGTCTAGTCATCATCATGTGACTTCTTATCATATGATGAGACAGAGATTTGAAATATTCATGCAAGTAACACTGTGTCTCTATTCGTCCTTGAACAGAGACAGGGGTTATAATCTACCCTCGTGTCTGATTTCACACATTTGTTGCAGGGCATTATGGATCTGTCCTAAAATCCTGTTGTAATAAAGTCTGTTGAAAAGCAATTTTCTATATACAGTGCATCTCAATGTGGGTTTATAACAACACTTCAGTCATTATCCACACTTTTATGTTTATCAGAGGCAAAACAATTACTTCTAATAGGCCGTTTTTTCACAGCAGACACATTTTGACTCGCTACAGCAGGAAAAGCACAAGAGTACTTAATAACATTAACAATGGCTCTGTTCCATTCAGGTTTCCTGGTACGTCATGCCAGTGAGCCAGCATGCACAATAGGCTTTTTTTAACGAGCATTGGTGTAAATAATAAATTCCATTTAGCTGCTTCAGTTTCAGGGTCCTGGTATTGTGCATGCTACCTCACTGTCACATTGTCATGAATTACTGCCCCTCACGGTGAACTGAGGGGCTGCATGAAGGGCCAGTATAAGATAAATAATGACTTTTTCGAACTGTGAATCATGCAAAGCTACGACTACAAAGAATAAAAACATAGAGCTAAAATGACCTTTAATGTTATTCATACCAACACCTGTGCTTTTCCTGCAAAGACACGTTAAAATGCTGTGAAAAATGGCAAATACAGACAAGCAGACAGACAAACAAAGGCTACTTGTGTCTGAATCAGTTTACCTCCTGACTGCTCTAGACACAGTAAACACGAGTAAACATGAAAAAAGAAAACATTCAATCAAAAGAAAGAAAAGGAGGGATGATGTTCAATCCTCACCTATCACACAAGGTTTCTCTCGGAAGCTGATGTCTGACTTTATCTTTCTCTTCCGCTTCACCTCATATGGATCTGAAATGAGGACAGAAAACCTTCACTAAACCTGCTGTTATTGTTTCTGGCTAAAAAATAAAGTACACTGCCATCAATAACCATAGAGTTGCTGTACAGTCCTGACTGACCTGGGTTGTGTGGCAGGTACGTGAAGCTGATCGGCTCACTCTCCATCTGGTCTGAGAGGCGACGCAGGGACACGCTGACTTCCACCTCCTCTGTGATGTCCTGGTCCTGGTAAGGTGGAGTCTTAAACACGATGGCGATCTGCCGGTGCACATCTGTCTGGGCAAACTCCCCGCTCGCCTTCCACGACCCTCGCCTGAAGATGATCTCTATGTCATCTGTGGAACAGCGACAACACACAGTTAGTCAAGAGAAATGAGCAACCTGAGAATAAAGAATTATTTTCAATTTCAAAGTCCAAGTGCTGTCCAATGTGCCTGCTATTTATATATTAATTTATCCTAACAAGTGTTTTATCTGTCTACCTTAGCTTCAAGTTGAGTTCATGACATTTAACATTCATTTATTATGTTATTTTCCTTTCTACGGCAAAAACCCTGCATTAAATACCAATTTGGTGGCCCAAACATTAAGTCACATTAGCATGCCTTATTTCATATCAGCAGCACCTTGTTTTAATAGTTGTTATCTACTCAACAGTTTGGGAGCTTAGAGAGGGAGAGTCACATCATTATCGTACTCTAAATGTCTGCAGTTTGGTGTTGTATGAATCGGACCCAGGATGTTCTCTACACTTAACTCCTGTAGTCTGCTGAGTGAACCAGATCTTGTCCACCCTCTGTATATTGTGGATATGTGTTCCTCGTACCTTTCTGCACTTTGTCACACAACATGTAGATCTCCGTCTTTCCGATGCAGGAGCCTCTGTTCTGGTTCAAACAGGTGATCTTCAGCTGTGATGTAGTCGTGGCCTCTGTGAAAAAACAATGTGTGAGAATCAGGAAACATATTTTTGGTGTGGTCGGTTATGCTGTGGTCAAGAGTCACAAGTGTGTGTTCGGCGATGTCTTACTCTTGTCATAGATGGGGTTGGACACCACTGGGCTGAGGCTGTCTTTCCTGCCGTCGTCCCACTCGAGCTCACACTGAAAACACAGACGCACAACGTTCATGTCCATGTCTTCAATGCCCTTTGAGTGACCAGCTGAGGAATGAAAAGACACAAAAATCAAATCATGAAGTCTGTTTCGAGGAGTCACTACGAATTCTAACAGTGAGGAAAGAAGAACAATTTCCCCCCGAGGATCAATAAAGTATTTCTGATTCTGATTCTGATCTGAGAAACTGTATCAACCTTTATACTTAAATATATGGATGTCTAGAAAGATGACAATATTAACTAAGTTCTGAAGAGGTGTGTGTGAATGTGTGTTAGGATCACTTACTTTGAAAGGGGTCGATATTTTGGTTTCTCCTCTTCTGAAGTGAAGTGTCCAGCTCTTTCCTCCTCACACACTGGATGCCAAGGTTAGCAAAGCTACAAGAGTCCACAACAAAAGAAGAGAAAGCAAGAAAGATGTTGAAATGTCAAGAGTCTAAAGAAAACATGTATTTAATAAAAAGTCATGAGTTGGAGGGGAAGAGATAAACGAGAGATAAACGAGAGATAAACGAGAGACGCACCTGTGACGTCGGTTGCTGTGAGGATTGAGCATGACCACGCAGATTCCTGAACCATTCGGGCAGTCTTTACCCACGAGGCAGTGAGGGTGAGGCCTGTGTGGGAGGTCTTTGGTCACCAAGGATGCGGTGACTGTGACCCTCTTTAAGTGGTCAATGGGACCTTGAATCTGAAAAGGAGAACAACACAGGGAGATGAAAAAGAGAAGTAGGAAGGAGACAGAAAAATACAAGGCACCAGCACATCACCAGTCAAAATCTGATCACCAGTGCCCGAGGTACCCCTTTCACCAAGAAGAAATTAACCATACCAAACTAAATATTGAGCAAATCGAGTGAGCGCCTCAAGTGTTGTCCTCATTGCGTGATGGCGTTTGTATAAAAGGTGAAGATGAATGTGTGGGAGTTTGTTAGTATGCAGGCAGGGGATAAACCACCCGTCTTTGACCACACTTGAGCTTGGATTTGAGGGGACTTTCTACTTGACTCTAACAACCCACATCCTTCCAGTTCCACCCGTCTTCACGAGGGGTTCAAGTCTACACATCAAAAAAAAGCAACTGTGGTTAAAACCTCTCCAACTGTCTGAGCGCTAGTAAACCCCCTTTAAGGTCCAAAACAAAAACCAAAATGTAATGTGTCTACCTCTATCGCAGGCTGAGTCTTGCTGGTTTCAGTGCTGGACGTCCCCAGGATGCTGCCGGCAGAGCGTCCCTCACACTCGTAGCGAAACCTCATGCCTCTCTCCTTGGGCTCCTCCACCACCACCAGTTTGGGCTTCTCCATAATCCGCTCCAGCATCTCGGTGTCGCCTCCTCTGTTCTGAGAAGAAACGCCGCCGCAGCTCCGAGAGGCCAGCAAACACGAGGAGCCTCGACCACGCCGTGAGGAGCCGGCTCCCCGGGAAGGATGAGCCATCTCTCTGGAAGTGCACAACTGCTGCAGGGCCTGAGGGAAGGCGCAGGGTGGCTGTGATGGGGAAAAAAACCCACAAACTTATTAACAATGCAATTTAACCTTTATTTACCTTTACCACAGAAGTCCCATTGAGGTGGGAAACCTCTTTGGCAGCGGAGACCAGGCCAAGACAGCAGCATGAAAAGATGAAGACAATACAATCCAAAAGATTAAAGGCCAAAGCAGATATGTGTCCTGTGATCTCAGACAATTATTGCAGGATGAATGTAGTTGCAGAAATATGATGGTAAATTGCCCTGAATGGCTTTAAATTGGCAGCGGCGACCAGCACTTCTCCTATCTTCAAAAGAGAAACTTGCGTCTCTGTTTCTTAACAAGGTTTTCAACATGTTGTTTAGAAGAAAAACATTAATCGAGCCAAATACCCACATATTTGTATCAAGTAGCAACTTCTATTGTCTTCTCCTGAGCTGTAATAATATCCACAATGTCTATACACAGTGGTATAAAATTTAATTATCTGACAGCTATAGCTACTTTACAGATGACGAGTTTCACATGAAAACACACTTGGTAAACTAGCTCCACCTCGACCAGCAACAACAGTAAAGCGGCACTTCTTACATATTTATGCATAAGTATTAACAATCTATTAATGTGACACTGGGGTAATTTTTCTGAAGAACCAGTACTTTTACTTTTGATACTTTAAGCACATTTCGCTGATAATACTTACATACTTTTACTTAAGATCTGAGCACCTCTAAAGGTCTACATCCCAGCAACATTAGAAAACAACATCAACTTACAATCAGAGAAAAATAAACAGTCACAGGCATGTTTTCAAAGTATAAAACAGACCTCTGTCATCCATTACAGCAGATGACACTGTAGCTGACACATTCTGCATCATAGCTGCAGTGAAAACAAGCAGCAAAACTGAGTCACTGCATGTTTTTTCTTCATACATGTGCTTTCTATCAGTGCACGGAGTTAACCATGTGCTCATTTGACTCCTCCTCTTGCAGTTTAATGTCTTATTTCTGCCACAGACCACCAAGCTCTTTCCGTTCCCACTCAGACTTGTTGTTGAGTACATCTCTCTCTCTCTCTCTCTCTCTCTCAGTGCTGCTTTCACTTTCTCATTAATTTCTGCCCAGTTAGGCCTCTAAATGGCTTCAATTCGACGTAACAGAAAGAAAAAGTATCACAAACAAAAATGTAAAACTTCACGAAACACACTTAAGTTTTAGCCTAGCTGAAGGATCAGTTGAACGACAGATGAACAATCAAACCTGCAGGGAACAAAGAAGTACCGAAGTTGACCCCTTTGTCGCCTGTGTAGCGGTTTAATCAGGCTGAGAGCTCATTAAACCATTGCTGCAGAGATCTGGGTGATGCCTCTGCATGAGATCATGTTTCACAATATCCGGCCGAGCCACAGATGTCTGTTCGTGTGTGCGTCTGCGAGCGTGTGAATCCGGGCATACCTGTTAGCCTCAAAAGACTTGAGCTAAAACAAAAGCCTGGCAGACTGAGCCAGTGAACAGGAAATAGGAAGTCAACCTCGACCCGACGTGGATCGACCAATTGGAGAAGCGGCGCGGGGCGAAGAATGTGACCTCTCACCCCCAGTGGGTTTGGCTAGTAAACAGAAAGGACGGGCAAACTGAAAGTAGGAGTCAGATTACACTTCTTCCAACCACTCCTCCTCCTCCTCCTCCTCCTCCTCCTCCCTCTCTCTCTCTCTCTCTCTCTCAGCCTCCTCCCACAGAAAAGCATGCTGAGGAGGTGTGTCAGCCTCTATCACAGGCTGCAAAGACTTTTTTTTTAACAAACTGTATTTACACACAAAAACTCCCAAATTTAGCAATCTCACATGACACGTGTCATTTCCTAACAAAGAGTTTCATCTTTCTTGCACCCTACTTTATTACTGTGCAGGCTGCAGCATCACTACCGTCTTATCAGATTACAGCACTTCTGATCTCTCTGCTGTCTGTAAACCACGTGCTTTATGGTAAGAGCCCGACCTGCCTGGCTGCCTCAACTACAACTACAACAACAACAACAACAACAACAACAAAAAGGGGTTAGTTTGTCTGTGCCTGCATGGAACAATATTTGAGTATTTTCATCATCGATTAACCTTCTGATTGTTTTAATTAATCGTTGACTCCATGAAATGTCAGAACCAAAATATATTCAATTAACAATAAAAAAAGCAAGAAATCCTCACCTTTGAGAAGCAAATTTTTGCTTGATTATTAACTAAAACAATTAAATGATTATCAAAATTGCTGTCTATGAAGTTTATGAATAAAGTCTGGTAGCACAGACTAAAATGCTACAATTTCCTTGAATCTTTAAAAGGACGTTTGTATTCAGTCTTGAGATTAAAGCTAAAATATGCAGCTTTTCTAACACTTTATATACAAGAATCATTTAGAAAAAAGGATCTATCATCTGTCTATATATCTATCCCACACCTGATGGACACAGCTTCATGGTTGCCCTCTCGGTGCTGCCAACAGTCGTTCTAGGAAATGTAGGAAACTGCTAACTGAGATCAACACCAGATAAACCACAACAACACAAATGACTACACTGGAACAAATTTGTCACACTGTGATGTTTTTGAGCCCACTCACCTGACAGGCAGTGCCTCTCGCCAGCAGCACGGGCTGAGATGGTGGCGAGGAGCTCTGTCGGCGACTCCTGTGGTTCTGGCTGTGTGGCTGGCAGCGGAGGTTAGCAGGAGGCGAAGGAGGTCCAGGGAGGGAGGCACCCGACCGTTCACCGTCCTCTCGGATGATTTCTTGAATGAGGTCTGTGAAAAAGAAAATTTGTGTTGGTCGTTTCTTTCAAACTGAGAAGTGGGGCTGCAACTAGGATGAAAACATCTTAACAAACAGATATAAAATGATAAAATCTCCAGAATACGTACCAAGATAAACAGACAAGGTAGAGATTATATATGATCTCTACAGGTTATATTTATATTCCCACAGTGTTTTACAGCAGAAACAGAGCTGAACATCATAAAAAAACTTTACATTTTTAAGAACTATAACATTAATCCTCCAGGTAAAGAGGCACTTTCTTACACAGAAAATGCCATATATTCAAATAATGTGACTTATATTGAAGCTGCCATTTAATAACTAAACTGATCATCACGGGACAAGATGCATCAGGATCGGGGTGTGTTGCCACCTTAGCTAAACAATGTCCTGTGTTTTTGTATTTTAAGTGTGTATTTATATTAGATGTGTTTTATGCTCAGTGTTACAGCGGTGTATAACAAGACTTTGCCTTGTTTGTGTACGCTGAACTTCAAAGTGTCGTTAACTCCACACACAATCCATTATTTTCTATATCAGGACACTTAAAGGTGCAATATTGTATTTATACCATGACCAATTACCAAAAAATATAAAACGTAATAAAATGGTTGATTAGTTAGTTGAATCCAGAGTTAAGTCTGTCACAGGTGAAACTAATGGGAGGGCTGTTGCTATAGTTACCAGCCGTTAAACATACCATGATTTGTGGTTGAGGTCTATGTCTGACAATTTCCAACCAAACAGAAATGAGATTTTCCTGCAGCCTCAGTGTACAAAATATTACCAAAGCAACAGATGCAATTACAGCCAAAATTATCAATCTATCTAGAAAATCAACTAGCAACAATTTTAATAATTGATTGAACATTAAAGTATTGTATTAGGGGGGAAAATGACTTGTTCCAGCTTCTCAAACGTGACTATTGGCTGGTTTTCTTACTCTTCTTTGATAGTTAACTCAACATCTCTAGGTTTTAAACTGCAACACATTAAATACAAGCAGTTTTAATGCACAAACAATAATGAACATTTTTCACTATTTTTACCTTTGCTTTTTATAGACTTGTACTGTATATGGACAATTAAACCAGAACATAATAGGCAGATTAATGAATACTGAAAATAAGTTGTAGTCTTATATGCACCAAATGTATACTATATAAAATAAAACTGAAATGGTTAAGTTTGCACCTCGGGCCACCTTACTAACCAGAGGCTTTGAGAGAAACGTCACAATACCAGAAGAGGAAGCAGACATACTATTGACAGTCTACTTCTCCTTCTGCATGATGTCGCCTCAGGCCTCACTTTGCAATAACACCTCACACATGCATGACTTTGTGCCTCTTGGGGCAAAAAAAAAAAAGAAGAGTTAAAAAAGCAAAAACAAAAAGAGTCCGTACTCACCGATATCTAACACCACTCGCTCTGCAGGACAAACAGAGAGCAAACTGTCAGTGAACACAGCAAACACACAGCTGTGTGACTGTAGATGTTGAAGCTGCACAAAGCGGAGCAGTGAGAGCCGGGCAGGAGTGCTCATATCCCGGGAATGGGTGTTGGCTCCTCAGCTCCGACAAATCACATGCCTGGTGATGATGTCAGCTCTCTCTCTCTCTCTCCCTCTCTCTCTCACGCGCACACACGCGCGCGCGCACACAAACTCAAACATTAAGATTAACACTTAAAAACCTACCAGGGGTACCGTTTAAGATGTCCATGTCTTTCATCGCATGTGAGGAGTCCTTAAAGACAATGAACTCCGCCGTCGTGTCCTTGAACTCTTTCCAAACCGGATAGTTTCCGCTATCGGTCTTCTCTTCTGGCTCAAAACGTGTGTCCCTCTCTTTAAAACAGCTCAGGTTTAAAAAAAGAGACTCGTCAGACTAGAAACCGGCTCACCCGTGTGAAGGTGTCAAACGGACTAGAAGCCATGTGTCGAATGAAGTCTGAAGATTACTTTGCTTCAGTTTTGCGTTTCCGCTGCAGGCTCGTTGATTGGCTGGTTCAGGGTGGAAATCCCCTCAACGTCATGTCACCTCCCAGACGGGAACCCCCCCTCCCGGACAGCAGGTAACGTACTGCAGCCTTATTGAGCCAAAAGTTTCATTAATTTGAATATTTATCATCTTGAGGTCAAAAGAGAACCGTGACCCCAAAAAAGGGGAGCCTTTTCCTTCCATTAAGTAAGTTTTTCTTTTAGTTTTTTCCATTAAGTTTTGTGTTTTTACCCAACGTCATAGCATATACAAAACAATTGGCAACTATTTAAATGAGCCTCCATCCCATCACACACAAACACCACTTATTTATAAACCACACCTGAGCTAGTTAAAGCCAGTTTTTCCCAGCTATTGAAATGAATGTTTTAGATGTGTCCTGGTTGCATCATGCTGTTATCCTGTAACATCTCCTGTTCAGACAAACTAAGGGAGATTAATTAATTATAACTGTCAAACTGCACCAATAACCTCTCTGCACGTTCAGTAACTGCCCTTAAAAAGTGACGTATTCCAGTTTCTTCTACCGTCAACTATGGACTCTTTGCTCAAGTTAACATGCACAGTGACACCTGCTGGTCAGACAGAGGACAGGCGATTTAAAGGAAACGGAAAGCGAAAGTTGAGGCGTTTAGGGGAAGTAAAATAAAATAAAAATAGATAACTCATCTCAGCTGCAGCGATGTTAGAGACAAGAAAACTACAACTGTGAGAAAAATATGAGGTCAAAGTATAATAGTCCACAGTTACAATGAATCTGTGGATGGTCAGTGTCTGAGTGAATCTTGAACGAAGAGAATTAAATCAGTGTTTCCCAACCTGGGAGATGATTCACGAGAGGAAAGAAGAAAATAAAACATTTCTGCTAAACACTTAAAAAAAACTGTTTTGTTTCCCTCTTTAGAACTCTAAAAGCTTTTACAAGTCGACATTGATTGGCTATTAACCAGTGGCTTGAGGGTTAAATGCTACATCAGGGTCAAGATCAGGGCATCTGAGTGTTTCTGTAGATGCTTCTTAAAAGGAAAGTGACATCTCCTAATTATCACCTGGTAGATGCATACCAACAGCGCTATTACTATTACCTATTTGAATCGCTGAAAAAACAAAAATCATAAATGTGGGCAGAAATTCAGAGGTCTGAAAGCAGGCTGCTTGGCCCCAGACTGAGGATTAATTGTACTGTTACAAACTATTATGTCTGATTTCTGCTGCATTTTCACTGCAGCGAGTACAGCTCCATCTTTAATAGTTAATCAATCGTTGCTTGGAAAAGTGACTCAAACATTTTCTGGTTTCAGCCCCTTGAATGAGAGTATTGTTTGCTTCTCTCATTTTTATTTCTTTGTAAATTGAATCTTTTTGAGTTTTGGACTTTTGGTTAAACAAAACAAGCACATTTAAATTCCCCACATTTGGTTTTTGGGGGAAAAAAAAGGAAAAGAAAAAAGGTGTTGGCCCTTACGTGGGCACCTTTTTTTTGTGAAGTTTTCTGTCAAAACAAAAATAATTAATTGGGGAAAATAATTGGTGGAAGAATCAATAATGAAAATAGTAATCAGTTGCAACCTGTAACTCCAGCCTTCAGGGTGAAAGAGTACAAAGGCCTAACATGATAACGTGCATGTTGTATTACTACACACCTAAACTGTATTTCCTTGTAGTTTCATGGTAAAACAGAAAAACCAGAGTGGCTTATAACAGTAAAATCAAAAAAGCTTTGCATAGACATTTTAAATCACACTTAAGTTTTACTATAAACATGAATGAATCAAAATTTAATATGTACCAACATGGAATCCTCTTTGTTTCAGGGTTTACAGCACTCAAAATTAAAACAAGAGACACTGTATTTCTTCCAGCACACACCCGACTGTCTCCACTGCGTCTGTCGAGGTGATCTGGTTTTGGAGCGTGAACATGAAACAATTTGAAAACCAGATGTCTGGCTGAGGGGAGAACATAAAAATTAGACTTGCAAATTAGTTTTCTGCTAGACAGTTCTGACATCGGTATTATTAACATGATAATCTGAGATTCTGTACAGTTGGAGGACATACAAAAGAATGCTTCAGTGACTGAAAAACAAAAATTAAGTCATTGACAATATTAATATATTTATATTAATACCAACAAGGCTGTTTTTTTATGTTCAAGTTTAGAACATTAACCATTTGTTTAAAATTGAGGGTAGTAGTCACTGTCTTGTGGGTAGTGTCCTGTAGGGTCATCTATCTCGTCTCCAGTCACCACCTCTTTTTTTTTTTCCCCCCCAACTTCCATCATGACTCAGGATCTTTCCAGTTTCCTCCAGCACTACTCTCACCAGTTTCCAGGCAATCCGAAACACGGTGCTCACATGGAATGAAAAGAAAAATTCACAAGGAATCTACACAAAGAACAAAAGCTGCACTTGGCCTCTTTCTTCCCTGTATATATATGTATATATATATAAAAATGTAGTATAACTGCGACCCGTTCCCCTCCCAACCTCAACTCCAAGACATTGTTACCCTCTGAGAAATCATACAGAATACAGTACATCACGTTTTGTTTTACTTCACTTGAACTGCAAAACGAGAGGGCGGGGAACAGAAATAAGAATTTACCAAGTCTACACTGAATATGATTCTCTGTGGATCCACACAGAAATCAGAGGGAACAGTTGAACTGCATTTTTTTTTGTAGTGGCGTCCATGACAGCTAAACGACAACCTCCTCTCCCTGCCTGATTTCCACAAGTCCTCTTCGCCCCAGCAGTGAGGGCCAGGGAGGCAGATAAGGGCGTGGTCTCACTTAATCGTTCTTCTTCTCCCCGTCTGGTTTGTCTGTGATGGCGGCAGGAGCAGCGTCTGCCGCTGCTGTGTTGTTCTGGGACTGGTCTACTCCGCTGGTGCCGAACTCGTTGACCCGGTTGGGATCAACCCGGTAGATCCAGCGCTGGTAAAGGTAGATGAAGAACACCACATCTGCAGGAGAGGAAACAGAGGTTAGTTAAGTTATTCATTATTCCCTTAATAACCGTTTGCCATGAAGTACAAACCGTCTTAGTTGTAGTGGTTAAATGTAGTCTGTAAACCCAAATCAAACTTAGCTTGTGAGCTGAGAACTCAAAACCTAGTCGAACTGATACCAAACCATTGAAATAAAGAAAAAAAAAACATATGGGTTAAATCACCAACAGTTGTATTTAGTGCCAACATCTATGAATCTAGGATGGTTAAGTATAACGTGATCAGCACTGTGACTCTTTATATTTAATTACACTGAAACAGTCTCTCACAAACTATCTGGTAACAGCAAAGGGCATCACGGAGGAAATCAGTGAGATCACAGAGTTAGCACTAGGTGGAGTTGGAGGATTAATTTTAACAGATGCTGCGACACATTTTGACAGTTGCTGTGTGGTTAGAGGGAATCAAACACAAAGCCATTGAGTGACGATGATTGTACATTTCCTCTGTTGTGTGTTGGTGTGCCAAAGTCAAAACAGAAGGGCCAGAAAGCAGGACAGCCTTCCCTTTAAATAAACAACAAATGTGTCTGTATTAACTGGCCACCTACTTTAGCTGCCAACATACTGAGCAATGATTCAAAACCACCTCCGGAAAAAACACTGCACATCTGAGCCTACCTTCATCACGCTACAAACTCAACATGGCTCCTCTTGAATGAATGGCTTTAACTGTAACAAGTTGTTTCAGGTGATTATTTAACTTATATTAACATTTAGATCATCTCTGACATACCATCTCTGAGGCATCCTATCCTGTACATCATGGGCATCTTGATGACGAAGGCAAACAGGTCATCAATAAAGGTATTGAGAGCCTTGTAGGTGAGCATCCTCCACGGGAGGTGGGCCACAGACTTCATTTTGTAGTTGATGAATAGCTGTGGTGTCATTGTAATGAAACCTAAAAAAACAAAAACAGAGAGAAAGGAAGGCACCGGTTAGGTAATATAAACAATTTTACACCAGAGGCAGTAAAGTCTATTTATACACAGCGCATTAGCAGAGGCTGCTGGGAGTTGGATACGTAACCATGATGCAAGTATAAAAACAGTAGCTGTATGTACATCCACTTAGAGGCAGGATAATTAAGAGAGACAATGCTAATCAGCCTCACCACGGGCCTTTAAAAATAGATTTACATAAACAGGAACAAAACCCCAATATGTCTGTGTGTGTTGCTTCATCTAAAATGATCGTCCAACAAAATATGTTCAGATACAACTTATTTTAACACTCACATATTTCACTTATGTACGTTGTTTACTATTTCCAAATTTCAAAATAAACTGACTCGCAATGACAAACATCGACAGCCATCTCGTAAACTTTTATGATGTTATATCTTTCCATTTCTATTAGACATGATTTGAATTCCTGTTCAATGTGTTTGTCTTTTTTGTGACCTAAACTGTAATCAATTATTATAATTTGTAGGTAATTACATGCTGTATACAAGAGAAACATGAACAATGTGCGGATTCAGCACTTGTGTTCCCTGCATCATTTCATGTACATTAGCTAATTCATGGTCAGTTACATTGCACACAAATAAATCATCTACATTATTTCTAACAGGTAAATGCCTCTCCTCTTCCACAATTTTCTCCTTTTTCATAGTTATAATTATTTTGATGTACTATAAAGGCCTATTTATGTGTATCTATGAGTATCTAAGTTATAAATAAAAATGTTCTTCTAAAAACCAAAAAGGACACACAAGATTAAATGATAATTTATATAAATGTGTGTAAATGCTTCAGACAAACTTACCAAAGGTTAACAAGAAGCCATAGAGCATGCTGAGTACCCATGAGTACCAGCCTTTGTGCTCTACGTACAATAAACTGTAGACCGCATAGCAGCCAAACAGAGGGTAGAGCAGCCACGACAGGTACTTGAAGGCCATCTGTTCAACAAGAGAGAAAAGGAATTGAGTTATAAAAGCAAACCAATAAGGAATATTTTATACACGACATGCTTTTAGGGATCTTATTCATCCCTACAGAAAAATATATATTTAGCAATGCTTGGTCAACTACAGCACAAAGCTTAAGGAACAATCAGACTTTCACAGAATTCATGTGATCCATTATATAAATGAATTATCACGTCCTCTAAAGGTATTTTTGAAGGCAGTGTCCTCTGAATGTGGCCGGTGTTAAAGAGGGCTGTAGGTGAGTATTGGTTAAACTTACATCGTCGTAGATTTTGGTTGAAGACTGCACATATGTTGACTTGTCTGTGAATACCAATCTTGGGAATAGCCCAGCGATTTTGTTCTCTCTGTCCAACTAGAGAAAGACAAAAATAGGCGGTTACTGCAAATGCAAAATGTGAAGTACAGATACAATAGGTTAGCATTTGGATTAACAAAAAGGAAGCAAAGGAAAGTTGGAAAAACATGCGAGACTTATTATCAAATGTAATTGTTAGGCTTAAAGGTCTCTAAAGCCGGTACTGTGTCCAGTCTAGTAGAGGATGAACTAGGTGGAAGAGGCTGCATTAAAGTTGGTCCGAAATGTGTTGTATTCTTTTAAGGATGAAAGAATTAAATACTGTTAATGAAATAATATTGTGCAAAAAAACAAAGTGTTGTTCTGACTT
Organism: Enoplosus armatus; assembly: GCF_043641665.1. NCBI lineage: Eukaryota > Metazoa > Chordata > Actinopteri > Centrarchiformes > Enoplosidae > Enoplosus > Enoplosus armatus. The sequence continues at coordinate 13,677,143 of NC_092184.1, read as the reverse complement.
ACTCTGACGTCCATAACCTTGGTGATTTTCCACAGGTCAATAAGAAGGCCGATGAAGACGCTGACCTGCACCACAAAGTTGGTTTCGTTGTCCAGTATGTACAGCAGCACCACCAGAGACTGGAAAACTCCAAATATGATGGAGCGCACAGACAGGCCCTCTAGAGACTGCCTGCTGTTCCAGAACTGGATATCTGCGGAGGAGATGGTGGCGAGTTGAAGTCGAGAGACAGACAGTGTGCAAACTATTCTTTTGTTGTTAAAAACAGACCGGCTGTTGTGACCTTACCGTTCTTGAAGGCGAGAAACTCGAAGATGCTGTGCACAATGGAGACAACAATGGTGAGTCCCAGCAGGTACGGGTTGGTTTCCAGAAGGGCCACCTATATAAAGAGTTTTTTTTTTAATTCAAAGTTAGAGGTAACACAATCTAAAGTACACCTGTTCAGGGATAGTAGCTCATGATACTACAATAAATACTATTCTAATTGAATGTTCACAGAAATGATGGCGTCCCAATACAGGCTATTCTGCAAGGTGCATTTTATTGTACGTGTAAAATCAAATATCAACCCACATAACATGTAACTATAATAACTATATGTCATCTACTAGAAAGCAGAGCTGCTCGAGAGTTTAGATGTCCATTGTAAAGATACACCTCCCACATACTAACTTAATTATCTTTTTTTAAAATCTGTGTGACTAAAAATCAACAGAAATCTATATCTATAAATACAGACAAAATTGCTTTGCAAACCCCATGATCCATGCAGCTGATAAATGAATCTACAATGATAGAGCATTATGTTTAATTATATATCAACCAGTTATTTCCCTAATGCATCATATCCAAATATTATTTTATTAATTATTACTGCAACTCAACTTGAAGGAATCCAAAAGCAAACCTGCATCAAAGAATCAAGAATACTCGAATCTCGTCACATCTAATACAATTCTTTTTTTCCCCATTTTTCTGTCTCTCTGACCCTTGACCTGTTACCTTGACAGAGTCTTGGTCTTCATCAGACTGCTCGTAAGTGTCCTCTGGTAGGAAGTTCCACGGTGAGCGTGCATTTTGGGCAGCGTAGAGCTGCCAACGCCACAAGGACAGCGGGCAGTAGGAGAGGCGCAGCGGGAGTGCTGTCAGGGTGTCGTTGATGGGATAGTAGTCCTTCTGGAGGTTCCAGTAGTCATTGAAATACACAATGGGATAGTAGTCGCCACTCACTGCATCAAACTTAACATCTAGGTGTAGGCAGGGTAGAAGAGTGGAAATGTCAAAGATGGTTTGCCACATAAAGAACTAAAGACCTTTTAAAATATACATAATTGAACAGTAAATGACACAGAGGTGAGTGGGAGGAACTTACGTTGGTCGAGAGGAGGGGGAACCGAGCCTTTGACCCAGGCAGTGTGGTCATCTACCATGTTGATGGTGAGGTTGGGGTGCCAATGAGAGATGATCTCCACTGGGCCATGGCTCTCTGCCCGCTGTGAGGAAGCACATTTAGATTAGACATGTCAGTGATGAGCTTTTTTATTTTAATTTGTAAAAATCAATTTAGGTTCTTTGCTCGAAGCCTTTTCCACGATTAGCTACAATAGACGTTTCTGTAAGATTGATTTGGAAATCAATGTCATAAGTGTGGGTAACTGACTATTTTGTGATCAAGAAGGTTTATTACTTTCACTCTTAAAATCTTTCTTGCGGGGTACGTTTTAATTAAATGTGTGTAGACAAAACTGGTAGCCTAGGTGAAAAATACTGTACCAGGAAATCAGTTTAATCAAGGAAAAGGTCTGCATCAAGGAGGTGATTCTGTTTGACTACATCAGAAATCCAAACTGTAATATAAAATATAACATTGGCAAACTCTGGTTTTGCAGTTGTCAAGGCACAACTTGAAACACTACCATGATGTTATTCTCATTTGGCGCAGTCAAACATATCCATTCATAATAAACAGTGTACTAAAGCCTGATCTGATAACAATATAATAGCAATTTTTTAAACATACAGAATCAATCTTGATATGGATCCCTCTGATTTTTTTTTTTGGTTGTGACCAACGTATATAGTGAGCTGAACATTTTACAGTTGAAAAATCAACTTGTCAGTGTCACCATATGTAGTTTGTCCACCAGAGAGCACTATTTCTACCTTCTTACCTCAAAACTAGTTTGTCATTTCTGTAATACAATTTTCTTGTTACTTATCATCTGACAAATACAATGTTGATATATCTGCAATAAGATAACATCAGCCTGGCCAATTTATTGGTGTAGCTCTACAGTGTACAAAAAAAATATATCAACCTTGATCATTTCGGGATCTGCTTCCGTCTCTCCTGTTAGCAGATTCTTGGTCTTCATAAACTTTCTTCGCTTAAATTTATTCAGCACTGAAAGAGTAAACAAGTAAAAGGTTAGAAATGATCAAATTTTATTACAGCTTTTGTTTAAAGTTTACAATAGGTGTGTTGTCCACATGTGCTCACTTCGTGTTGAATGAACTGTTGCCAGTCTGCGATACTGCCCCTTGCGTTTGGGGTCTGGGTGGAATCCACTTTTAGTGAAGTAGACGTGCATGTAAAGGGAACCGTTCTGCTGCACTGTCTGCGAATACACAAGCAAACAGGAAGAAGTATTAGAGTTTCAAAAGATACACATCTAAAGTATGGTACACATTTGTCAGGTTCATTACTAACTTGTCTTCTCGTCCTTCACCAAAGTCTACCTCATTTCTGAAACTAATACCTGCTCCTTCTCACCATCCATCTACTGTCTGTCACACCTCCCTCTCTCTCCTCACTCTCCAGCTGCATATCTCTCACATTGCACCTCGGCTCCATCCTCAGTCACCCTCACCTCTGGGATGTCCATCTCCTTGTAGTGCTCGTAACAGCCGTCCCCGTTCTCCCCCGTGGCCCAGTCTCCATAGACCAGATCCCTGTGGAACCAGAACAGGGCTTCTGTGTTGTTGAAGTCGGTGAACACCTCCTCCTGGGACACGTACACGTACAGGTCCTGCAGGCACGGTGACAAAATAAAAGTGTTTATGATATTACAGAGTCAGGGGAGAGCGAGCAAGTTAGTCTGAAAGGAAGAGGTAACGCTGGTTTGTGGTCTAAATACTTGAGGGGATCAGGGTGTTCCAGCTTCAATTCAATTAAAAAATGTTGAATAAAACAGCTGGCGATGCAGATAAGGCAACGGACAGAGGGGCGGGTGTAATACCATGAGGGTGTCCTTAGGGAAGAGGTTCCTGCTGGGTACTCTGGGTGCCCCGGCCGGCGTGTTGGGGTCAGGAGTGGATGGCCCTCGACGGAACCAACTACTGATCGCCCAGATTATGAAGATTCTGGAGGAACAAATGCAAACAGAGTCAGAGGAAAGGAAGGTTTAGTAAATGAAGAATTAAGTCACAGATAATAGAGAAAAAAGGGGGAGGGAATAGCAGGAGTGAAGAGTCTGATTAATACTTAAATTTTTTTCTAAATGGACAAATACTGGGTACATCAGCATAAAAAAATATATATATAGTATTTTGCTTTAACCTTATCTCGATACTGGAAGAGCTGCCACGGGGGAGAATGAAACCACAAGGAGGCTAATCTGATTTAACTGTATCCAGTCAAACTGCATTACATTCAGACTTTAAGAGAGATACTTCTCCTGCATCATGAAATCAGGGATGGTTATAAAGAGAAAAAGAAGAACGCTACAGTATTCTGTGGCAAACAAAGAAAATATTGTGAAATACTCAAAAATATCAAGAACTGACATATTTTCATTTTTATCAGTTTAACTTCCAACCTCCCTTCATGCGCTTTAGTGTATACTTCCCTCTTTGATTGGTATGTGTTAAACTGACATACTAAAAATACATTCATTCATTCATTCACTCACTCACTCACTTACTCCCATCACATACGTCTGGTAAGCTTGTACTGTCGGGGCTGTGTAACATTGTATTTCTCCTTTTTATTTTATTGCAGCCCACATTTGTTCCAGGATCAGTTACATTTGGTGAAGCTGTTCAGGAATATGTAGAGAATTGTGCAGTAATTATTTTTGGTTTGAATTGTATTTACAATCCTTTGTCTATGAGGGCAGTACTGTACATTTGGTTAAATAGGAACATGGCCCTCCACATTAACTGATTCATGAATCTGCATAGCATACAAATGAACCGTTAAAATGCCCTGAAAACTACTGCAATCTACACACACTAGACAGCAACACATAACAACCACAGTCACTTACTATAAAGCTCTTGCACTCCAGAGAGTAGGCAGGTGCGTCGGATCATAAACTCACATTCACTGGCTCTGAAAGAACCAAAACATCCTGCACACTGTCGATTACTTGTACTCACTCTTTTGGCACCAATGCCGTTTGCTTGTATGAATATTACCTGATGAAAGTCTGTGGACCAAAACGTCATTAATGAAGTGAATACAAGTGATTGATAGTGCAGGATCTTTTGGTTCATCCACCACAATAAAAAAGTACCACTTATTGAACAACTGAGAAAATACAGTTGACAAAGCAACATTAAGTAGAGAGATCTGACCCTTGTCAACCCATCAAGTCGAGCGGTAACTAATTTTCCCTCGTGACTGTAGCAAAAGAGAAATGGAAATTCATCAATACACTATTTGTCTTATTCTTTTATGCTGCAAGGTGCACAGAAAAATGTTAAGAAACAGATTTTAAGGCCAAATGTGAGTAATATGGCAGATGGACAGGCTACACAGACTAAACTCTGCAGAGAGCAGCACACTATTTTTCATTAACTTGTCACTTTCATATGGATTTGTAACACCACCATAATATATCAAATTGTGTATTTTGTTAATTATTACACCAAAAGTATCAGAGTAAGCTTTTATCTGTGGGCGCTCGTGAAGAGAGAGAGCAAGCCTGCCAGATTAAAAGACAAAAAGAAAAACCTCACCTGAAGAGGACTCCTTTAATGACCTGCCATGCATTAGGTGCTTGTTGCTGCTGTTGCTGCTGCTGAGGATCCTGTGCATTTTCAGCTGTCTGCACAGTCTGGTCATCTGTTGTTGCAGCTCCATTGCTGCTCACCTACAACCAGACAGACACACAGTCAGTGTAGCCAAAGAAAGTCACAATGATGGTGCACTAATGTCCTCATGTAATGAAGTACGTCGTCAAAAAGCTTCACTGGTCGTAAAAAGGAACCATTCATGCACTCAGAGTCAGATGTAGCCACTGTACTTTACTGAAAACCCAAAGTGGTGATATAATGATACGGTATAATCTATATGGGACTGAATCACCTTCAATCTCCAGTCAGACAAGGGAGTTTACAATACATCTTTAAAGGACTGAAGGTGCAGATAAAAAGGACAAAAATACAATTTATCAGACATAATTGATTAACTACTCAATGACCGTTGCGTTTTGTTTTTATTAAAACAAATGTCAGACTTATCACTCCATGATGTGCTAAAGGGAGGTAATGATGGCAAATACTTTTGTTTCAAAAAAATTATAGTAGGACATTTGCAATGAAATGTATGCTTGGCTAAATAACACACTTGCCAGATTAGAAAATGAACTGGCAACAATTTCAATCACATTCTTAAGTTTAAGTCACATTTTAAGCAAAAAAGGCCAAACACTCTCTCATTCCAGCTTCTCAAATAAGAGCATGTGCTGTTTTTCTCTGTTTCTAGAATTGTAAATTGAAAACATTTTGGTTTAGGCTGTTCTGGTCAGACAAACCACGCTATTTGAAGACATAATATAAGGCTCTAGGGCTTTTTTATTTTTACTATTTTCCGACATTTTATAGACTAAATGTTAAATCGAAAAAATATAAAGATTGCATAAAGCTGAGAGACATCACCTCAACTAATCAGTCTGTCTAAACTGATATTGACAGGCTACTATCTAATTTAAATATCATGATCTAAACAGAGCCTTAGCATAGTTTAAATAACTCTTCTGAGAACAAATGAATGGTGTACCAGCATGCATATTTGCATATTACAGATCAGTAAAATCTGTCATTAGTTTGCTTCAGCGTGTCCATGTAGCCCCCCACCCCTCCAGCAAGGCCACATTCTATTCAAGTGACACAATACACAAGCGCATGCCAAGTCATGAGACTCGTTCACTATCTAAACATCTAATCTCCCCCATTGTCACCAACACAAGGGAGAGCAGAGGTTGGCCTCTAGAAACAAACAACACTTGGGGGTATAAAATGTTTCCCACTTAGCAGGTTCTTATCATTTATTAGGGTGTCAAGAAGGCCTAAAAAAGCAGGAACAGTGAAAATGCTACGGTTTGTGATAAGCCACTGGTCTAGCACCATCATAAACAGAACCTTTCAAGGCCATGAAGTGGCTCAAAATAGAGCTTTTCATCTGAGCTGCCATGTCCTGTTGTTTTAAAATAGAAGCATTCTATTATCAGAGACATGGATCTCTGTCTCCTGGAGGGATCAACTTAATAATCACTACACAGACGGATCACCAACATGCTCACCAACGGAAACAGGATATCTGTTCCAGCTCAAGATAATAATTTACAATTTACGCACTCTGAACAAGGATTAACATTTAACCACCTACTCAGGGGGCAGGGTAAATGCTTCACACTGGATTGTCACTGCTTGTGTGTGTCTGACAGGAAGAGGGCACAGGTTCAGATAAGTCAGTCGTTCACAGAGAAGTGAAGACTGCTCTGGTAATGTTTACTACATATGGTGACATTACCTCCTACAGGAAGAAGCAAGCTAATATGCACTATTAGGTATAGATATAAGGATATAAAAGGCATGTCTGTCGAATGTGTGTCAATTACTATGGCTAAAAACGCTTGTTTGTTAAAATTAAACATGGTGTTTCCCCACTCAGAGGACAGGTAGTACAAGTGAATTTCGAATGGCTGTTATTTTAGACATGAAAATGCTGACTTCATCATATGTACTGTGTCCAATTCAGTTACACCTGTACTCAGCAGAAAATTAAATAAAAACTGAGAAAATGAAAAGAAGAGCAAAGACCTCTGGTCATATCTGGCTACTAGCCACTTAGTGTTTCCGCTAGATTAATACCAGAGAAATGTCTCTCAACTGATTTATCAGCAGTGGGCCTAGAGAGCAACATAACTGCCTCATCTAAAACTAATAGCTTGACAGAGCAATTTCATTACAAAAGAGACACTAAGTGCATGTTGTATCCTTGTAATAGTTTCTGCCACTTGTGCATTACCATTAGATTTGAATCACAGAGCTAGGTATCAGTTATTCCGCAAGATAAATCTCTGGTGATCTGTAAAATACCCCAAAACTTGTTTAACAACATTTAACATATGTTTTGAAGGTATTTCCAGAATCCTAACAAGGCACTTCTAACTGTATGGATAAAAAATACATATTCTGTTCCCTGAACAACACAAATTTGTCACCTGTTTTACCCACACAGTTGTAAGAGACATTGAGGAATCTGGCAATCTGAAAATTCAAAACAGTGGAAAATGTTGGCAAACCCTTTTGGGAGATTGTCAGGGATTACTTTTTGCTTGATTTCTGCTTAGCTCTATGGCTTCAATGTGATAATACAACTGAGTTAAGAATACCCTAGATTTAAAACTGAAACCATGAAGGGATCCAAAGAAACCAAAGTTATGCCTAGTCCTGAAACAATCCATTGATCGTTGGTCCAATGACAAAAACTACTGAACGGTCTTTAATAGAGTAAGTTAAAGAAATCAAATATTTTCTACAGCTTTACAGTCTGCTTGTTTTATCATATCAATGTTTTGTGTTTGTTAAGCCAAAGACTGACAGACTTCGGATTGAGCAATGAGCTCAAGAGAAACCAGTGGCTTGCCTCTAGAGAGTGATGATTCACTTTGACCTCTGGTAACTTGTAATATGCATTTGTCACTCAGGAAATAATTAGTAGTTGCCTCGATACCGCTCGAATTACCTCGAACAACTGATTTTATAACAATTTAAGAGAACATTTTCTAGGGTTAACAGCTACCTAAATTTGACGATGGCTACACCTGATTCATCTAACCTGCCAATGTTAACAAGATGCCAGGTGACGTTAAACCTTGGTCGAAAAATGGACGTTGAGCTTGAAGTTGACTGTAAATAAAAGGCAGTTGACAATACTTAAAAGTAGGTAAGGAATGTGTGTGTGAGCTGCTTGAGACTGGCCTGGTTAGTCAAGCCAAGCTGCGTTGTTCAGGTTCAGGCCTTGTGATAGCTAACTGACACACTGCAGCAGTCAGCTGCCTCACACTAACACACTTGGAGTCAACTAATAACTTTGGTGCTTTTATGTAAACGTATGTCTTCGGGTAAGATCTGACCGTTAACGCCGTCCTCACTCCGTATATCTGCTCGCTAACGGTCAGGATTTCTCAACACATCGTTAACGGCAGGAAGGGGGTCGTTTTAAAACCAACCGGCACTGACAACGTCACTGGGGCTCGTGTAATGATCGTTAACACGTTTTAACGTTAACATTACCGGCCCCGCACTCAACTCTCAGACAAACAAAACGGCCCCCTTCCCCTGGACATGTAAAGTAAATAGGGTAATAAGAGTGTCATTCATTTTACCTCGCCGTTGCTCACGGTAGCTTTAGTTGCTTCGCTCTCCTGCGTCGCCATCTTTCCTTGTCTCTATCGCGCACACACCACACCACACCACACTGCTGGCTGGGAAATTGCGCTCAGCCTCGCGAGAGGTCAGTTGTAGCGTCAGCGGAGTGACGAGCGTCTTCAGGGGTGTGATGAAACATGTGAGCCTGATAAATATTGTAAGCTGCTTTTTGTGACAAGGCTGATGAAACGGCATGAAACACTGTGCCTAGTCATGCATCTTCGGACGTGTGACTTAATAAAATGAAAGCTTTCTAAAAACTTAAAATGGAACCTGTACTACTGTTTATTAAATAGCTATAACAAGTTGTAACCTTTTAATTGATGTCTGTCAACCTTTATTTTCAATTCACCAAATGAGCAAGCCTTAAGACTAAGCCTTTTTCTACTATGAAGGCGCAATATTATATTTGCATTGATGGAAAGTAGCCTAACTATGTTTACTCATGTACTAATTTTGAAGGACTTGTACATTACTGCAAGTATGCTGCATTCCAGAGGCAAATACTGCATTTTCTTTACACAACAATACGTAAGCTCTACCTCAACCTATTACAACATTAAATGCTGCCTACAGTACATGTTAATTAATTAGTAATAATCATTCAACAAGCTAACACTCTGAAAGGAGCCATTCTGCACATGTACTTTTACTTTTTATATTTTATTATAGTTTGCTGATGATACGTCTGTACAATGAATATTCTGCATACTTTATACATTCACTATAGCGCCCTATCCTATTGTCTTATATGCAATATGTCCAGGCAGTGTTTTTTTGTTTGTTTTTCACTAAGGCACTCAAATGTATACTTAATGATTTCTCAGCAAAGCAAGTAATGTAGGTAAGTAATTAAATAAGGAGTTTTCTTCCTTCAAGATTTTTTGCATGCTTGCACTAGACATTTGCAGCATAATAATGCTGTCAAGTCAAGTCAGGCCAAAATCACAAATGCCTCAGAGGGCTTGACACACACTACACTTAGACCCTTAATTCAGATCAGGAAAAACTCCCTGAAAAAATCCTTTAAAACGAAAAAAGGAAGAAACCTCAGAAAGAGGGATCCCTCTACCAGGAGGACAGACATGCAACAGATGTATATACAGAGTAGACAGAAGTAGCTGCTGTAAAACTGGAGAAAATGTAAAAAAGAGAATTACTATTGTAAGCACAAACATATGTTTTGAAGTAAATATTCAGTGTAAATAAGTTACTGTCAGGCAGGAAATAAATGGTCCATGTTACATATACAGACAAATCAACTCAATCTGAGAAGCTCCTGTGCTGGCAAATCATTTTTATTATTATGCATTATTACCCTTTGGCACATAGTAACACCAGCACCTCAGGGATTAACAGGGTTTTTAAAAAAAAAGGAAATGAGAACACTACATTTTTGCAGGTGTGGTAATGACATTTCATTAAAAAGAAACCACAAAAATAATTGAATTTACATTTCATTTGTAAACTTTAGAGGATGAAAAAAATATATATGTTAACAGTTTTGGACCGGTAACATAAAACAAAAGCATAAATAAGGCATATCATTCATTTGAAATGCACATTTTCAAAAGCTGAGAGTTGTGGTGATTATAATGGACAGAGGCAGTTAACTGGAGAGTGACTGGTGTAGCTGCTCACTGTTGAACACATGATGATGCACTGTACCATGTAGATACAAACACACAAAATCAAAGTACAGTTTTTTCTGTTCCTACTTTAATGGCCAACCTGGTTTCAATGGTATCTAATCAAAAATATACATCTAATGGTTGTAAATCTCATAGATACATTTTATACTCGCGCTGCAGATGGTAAACGACAGGTATGTTTCAGAATTTAACATCTTCACTAAATTACTTAACAGTCTACTGAATGTACATGTACAGAATGGGATTGCACTTCAACTGCATGAAATTCAATGTGTCATGCGTACATGGAACTGCCGGAACAAAACAAAAACATGCAGGGATTTAAAAAAAATTGCCTATTAAGTACGACTTAAAATTTAATGTTATTTTTAATGTTTAACACAATTTAAAATCAGTTCAGATTGAGTTCTCAGAGACACATCTAAAGACTTCTGAGAAAAATCAAATATGAATCGGTATCCAATTCAACAGAGGATGTACTGCAACTGCAAATCTTTCCTGGCTGATTTCCAGTGCACGCTCTCCATGTTTATCAGATTTATTCTTGGATTTCATCCTCCATTTGTATACAGGACAGCTCAATTACTATTACCTTACCATTTAAAATTTCAAACTTTAAACTTTTTTTTTTATTTCAGTGGTTCAATATAAGCAGGACACATTCAAGTGCAGACAATTTAATATCTTAACAAGAGGAATTCAGTCACAGAAAAATAAAGGGGGAATTACATTTATATCCACTTGGAACCCTAAAAACGGGACTGTTTTACATACTACATACAAATACATAATGAAACATAAGGAATTTAAAGTTGTTTGGAAAGGAAATATCTACCCTTGCATACTTTCACACTCTCATAGGCAGTAGCAATAACTGAAAGTATAGCAAATAAGAACAGTTTTTGCTCAAAAAGAGGAGGGCGATGCCCCCAATACAACTAACAGCTGTGTTGCACTACAGAGTACTGAGGCTACTGTCAGAGAAGATGTATTGTTCTCCCCAATCAATGACAGGAAAACGTTTCTCCAATTTATCCCAATTGTATGTGACATCATATTAGTCAGGATTACAAGGTACAATGCCACCTTTGGTATTAGTGTCAGTCTTTTAGGGAGATTTTAGGGATATCTTTCCTTCAACAGACAGCTGTCCAATCCTTGGACCACTCTCTCAGCAATTTACAGTCTTCAAAAAAAATGCTAAAACTACTTAACTATAGACAGTTATATACCGTCATCTTTGTACAACCTGATATAAACTAAATGAAGAAAAATTAAGTTGTTATCTAAACTGTCAATAAAGACTCCCATCTTAAGAAAGCTTGGGGGCAACAAGTACTACTAAAGCGAGTAAATTAAATTAAACAGAGGTGCGTGAAGTGCAACATAAACCCCTCTCCTTTATCAACCCTCGATGGTGTGAGCTCCTCTTGTGATTATCCTGTAGTACTGTCATATCCAGCACATCAAGAGATGTACTACTTCACATTCATCTCCATCATGTTGCATTGGCATGAGTGAGAGAGAACTTGAACCTAAAAGACCTTTAGACACCGCTCTTTGGATCATGCCTTACAGAGAAGCAAAACAGAAACAAAAACTTAATTTGTTACAATGACAATGACTTTCTGTCACCTCTGAATGGATAACAGCTTGAGGTTGATGCTCAAATTTCAGGGCAGAAAACACTTTACTGCTTTGTTACAGTACAGTCCTACATTTCATCTAAACCGTAATCCTCCTCAGGAAAGTCTCCCACAATCACACTCAGGGGCTTCACAAATCCACCATATTTGTTCTCACATTCAAAGTATTGCTTCCCTTCAACACTGTGGAGACAATAAAAAACAGAAAAGACAGGGTCAAATGCAAACTCAAGACCAACATATCAACATTGTGCATAGCTTAAAAAAAAAAGAAAATGAGATAGCTCTTACCTTCCGTTGTGCTTTCCCAGGGGCTCATCGTACTTCACACCCACCCAATAGCCTGGCTTGAAATCTGTTGTGCCTGCAAAGAACACAACATTTTTCTTTACATAAGGTACTCCAATGCTTATTTGTGTTTGCTTAGTCACAATCCTAAATTCTCAGTCTTCATTAACTGCTGAAACGGACAAAAACAGAAATATTTAGTTTAGACATCTTTATTTACTAGTTATAAGTGAGATGACTAATTTTCACCACAGTTCTGTGTGTTGTATGTAAGATCAGAGATTACGATTCCATAAATATGGGTAATTACAAGCCATCTTGTCACTATCGAGAACAGGCAACAAAAAAACTTAATCATAACTTCTTTCACTGAACAAAGTGACCTACCTGCTTATATTATATGGATTTCCTAGGTCTATTTATTTATGTGGATTAACAACAGTATCCAAATGAAACAAAAAAACACCAGCACAAGAAACACTTCAGCTGCTAACCCAGCAGTTACTTTTGGTCTCCTAAAACTAGCAGAGCAACGTATAAAAAGGGCTACAATTCCTCCTACATTGTTTGCAAAGATTGTGTAATGGGCCACCATAAATTACAACAAAGTTTGCTCTGTTTGAGAGTAAATCCTCAGTCACACAGGATTTAAACCAATGTCCTCAAGAAAGTAAAGCTTTATCCACACTTACCAACATACAGGACTGTGCCAAGCTTCGTGGGTTGCCCAGTGACCTGCACTTTGCAGCGGCTGCCAACAGAAATAGCATCAGCAGCAGCCTTCTGTTCCTCCTCCCGAGCAGCAAGCTCAGCTTTCTTCTTGGCCATTTCTTCCTCATTGAAGTGACCAACACGATGTTTTTTCATGAATGACCTTGCCGTATCTGTAGGAAACAAAGTTGAATTGTACTCAACACAGTATACTTCAAAAATAAACGGTGAATGCTGCAGAACATCTTCTATCAAATAGGATTGGATACTTCCTTTACAGCATTTGTCAATGGTTAGCATAAAAACAAATCTTTCTGAATATTATTATTGTTGTCTGGATCCACTGATAGATAGTCAAAGGTTAAGTTTCAGCGGATTGACTTAATTATCAACACATAAATTCAGCTAAAATCTTCAATATTACATTTATTGTGTAGCTATAATGCAATAGTTCCATTTGGTCAGAAAACTTAAAACTGTACTTCTTTAACACCAAAAGCACAGAAAAAAAATTATTATATTATTCTATGAGAATTACAAATTAGAGAGAAGCTCGAGCATGTCAGACCATACCTGTTCTGTTTTCATAAGCATCATCTGAGAGTTCAAACTTCTCCACTTTGGAAACATCAGTGAACTCGCCCATCTGACCACCACTTCTATCAATAACCTGTGATTCAGGATGACACACAGACACTTTCTTTTAAAAACAAATGTATCACACAGGTAGTTATGCATGATAACTACATGCATGTGCTTCGCTTAAGCTTCAAACAAGTAAGGTAATTATGACAGTGAACAGTTGATCAGCTTTTTTCTTTGTCAACATTACATCACTTTTGCATAGTAATGCAGTTGTGAGCTGCTACTGTTTAAAAAAAGTCTCACCAAAGTCTTGGTGAATGAAAGTGCTCATTAGTACACCCAACTGAAAAGGATGATTATTTTATTTACCATTACCTACATAGCAGGGTTCTCATTTTCAAACCAGTTTGCAAATGTTTAACTTCAAACTTTGGACAATGAAAAAAGTTTCCAGGCACAATTTCACACTATTTCTTGAGCTAAAAATGCATGTTTTCTTATCTGAAGCAAATTTGTTTTTGTCTGCAGGAAGACAGAATTGGATTATGAACCAAAGAGCGTTCTAACAACCTGTTGCTATTTACTACAATATGCCAATAGTCTGGGCCTCTATATTAAAAGTGCTTCCAAACCGAGAAGCTACTTACGTGTATTCTGCAGTCATCGTCCACAGGATAGGAACCGAGCAAAGCTTCATTGTCATCCATTTTCTGCAGGAACTTGTCAGAGACAGTGAACAACTCCAGGTCCATGCAGGAGGCAGTTGCGCCGACAACCATCTCCAACTTCCCCTAATTACAAGACAAACAAAGTACTACATGTAACACAATTACATTTTTGTATATATTGATATTGTCCCCGATAGCATGAGGAAGACAGACATTAGACAATAATCTCTCTAACGTGTATTGTGCATGCTAGATCTGGGAAAACCCAACAGTGGAGCCAATTTGTGCAATTTAAGAGGTGTACAATGTAAGATGTTGGTAAAATGAGTCTCACCTTTAGTTCTGCTATACTAATCCCTCTATTGAACCTGCGCTGCACCTCAAAGGAGGAGATGGTGCTCGTCAGGCGCACATTCACAGTTGGATTGGTAACTACTGTCACCCCGCCGTCCATTATGCCGATTGTGTGGACACAGCTAATTATCAAATGCTGAAAATAATGGACAAACAGTGTGACATATTAACCGACGGGACTGAAATTGATACACGGTCTCACAGTTGCAAACAAATATTGTAAATAGATAAGTTTCTGTTGTTTTGTTGCAGGGCTCCGAGTACTAATACCTTATAGTAAGTAAACTTTGATAGAAGCTATTTCCTTTCAAAGCAATTCCGATAAAAGGACTAACGTTAACGAACGCCTGCTCCCAAGTCAGTTTTTCCCCTTTTACCATTAATAACTTACTTACTCTCACGTTGTTTTAAACACGTTCTAGTGTTGCAATTAACGGCTATGTTAAACTTGGTAAAAACCACATTTCTCTCTCATGTTCACACACTTCATTTTACATTTTCTTATTTAAACTAGCTAGTCTAGATTAGCTAGCCACAGACTGCGTCAAGGCTAGCAGTTTGGGTGGCTAGCAGCAGCGGAGTCACGTTGGATACACTGAGGACCGTCGCAAAGTTCCCGTAATTACTTACAAACGCGTATATTTTCTAGTGATGTTACGCTCGAAGAAGACCACTCGACACAGTATCCACTTTTCAAGGTAGAGGTATCGCAGCACGATGTTTCAATCATATGGTTTCAGTACGTTGCTTCGCCACACCAAAAATCACGTGACCACCCCAACGACCCACCCCGTTACGTCACCGTCGTGTCAGAGAAGCGTCGCGCTGCTCTTGAACACAGAGCTGCAGATCCTGATTAAAAGTGATCCGTTTTAAGAATGCAAACTTTATTAAACAAAATAACAATAATGAAAGCAATAACTGTTTCATTATGGCCTCAGATTTAATCCATCCATACAAATGTAATACCAAGGGTCTGGCCAACAGATGTCGCCATTTTGGACTGTGTTAAATGCTTCGAAACAGTGAACCATTTTTAACACAATTCCTTCATATTAATTCATTGAAATTCAGAGAGATTCATTTCCACCACCCTGATTTTCCTTCGATGGTATTTAAATTAACTTTGTGAAAAACTACCGGTTCGTGTTTATACTATGCGACCATGTGTGGTTGTGACACAACATAATCACATCAATACCTGCTACGCCCGGCTCTGGAACATTCTACCAACCCCCAGAATGGAAAACACCAATCACATCAGGGGGAGCAAATTAATTCAACCAATAGTGTTACGATACCGAGGGAACGGCGCTGTGGTACCGCCTACTTATCAGTAAATTGACACGATCGAAAACCAATCATCAGACAGGAATGAATGCGGCCGTTGAAATAACCACACAGTGGCGCTATTATCCGGTCTAAACCATGAAGACTAACCAGGCGGTTGCCCGTTGTTTGTAATAAGAAAATATAACCCGTACTGTGTATTACTACAGGTTTACCTGATACGGCTTGATCTCCAGCCATAAATAAATGTCAGGTCCAATAATGACCAGCAAAGCCACATATGTTGGAGTCCACTTCTAACAATGGTCCATTTAACTCAGGCTTCTTTGCAAACTACATTAAAGTACAGAATATTGGTTGTTATGGATATGAAATCACATTGTTGCAATTTTTGTGAGGTTACAATCTATTTGACCTGTCATTTGTAAATTCCCTGAAAATCACTTATTTTGTCCCGCTGAAGTTAGATAGAAAATAGGAAACGATCTCCCTGCCAGAAAAACCAGCCTTTTCTTTAATCCTTTAGTCATGGACATGTTACAGTGAAGAACAGTATTCCTCCAGCACAGAAAACAAACTAGAGCATGTATAGGCAGAAAAGAAGAGACCAAAGAAAGCAGAGAGTTACAACCAACCCCAGGCAGGGAAGAGTAGAGGGGGTCTGAGACAAGCCCACAGTCCCACAGGGAAGATTTACATTCCTATGGTTGTTGATGGAGATGGAGGTCTGCAAACCTGCCTGACCTCATTCACACTTCATCTGCAGGTCATGCTCGCATATATATCTTATCATATCATAAAGAACATGCTCATTTCTGTGTCTGACACACAGTTTCTCATTAATGTCTGAGGTTCAGATTAAGGCCTGTACATACACATGTAAGCTTTCAGTTTTTATCATTACAACAGAGAGCAAAAATCTAAGTAAGTCATTTGTTTTCTGAACTTGTCCTTCACATGATATACATAAAGTATCGCAGTTTTGGTTTCATATGTTCAATGCAGAGACGTTACTGCAGGCATTGACGCAATGAAGTAGTCTAAATGGATGTTCTCTCCTTCTAACAAGCATGATGCACACCTGTTGCAAAAATCCAAACATTAAGCATGTCACAAATGCAAATGATACCTGCTGTGTTTGTGTAGACTTAATTGTGTGTGTTTGTACTGACAGTATTTGCATTAGGAAACCACCTCAGACACGCCAAACCATGGGATCTGGTTGGAAAACTGGGATGACAACAAGTCTTATCTGAACAAACACGGACACAAAGTCAAAGGCCTTATTCATTACACATAACAAATGTTATTATTTTTGAGAAAACATATCATGAACCATTTTCTAATCTCCTGAAAATGATATTATAGTAAGTGCATGATGTGAAATTTGGATGATTTCTACAGTCTGAATTAACTGTCTAAGACACACCAACACTCTTTCACATGCTTTTGGATGAACAGGAGCTGTCAGAGCGCACTTTCTGAACAGTGGCATGTATTTTACAGGAATTTATTTGCCATTAAAGAGAATAATTGTAATTCTTAATCATAAAGGATATGTCTGTATGGCTACATGTAGAATCCCTGAGAGGTGCTTTTAAAAATAAATAAAAGTAGGATAAGATTACCATAAAGTCACAACTGCCACAAATCTGAAACTCTGAAAATGAGCTGAGATATGAGCATTTTGAAACAATCAGTCAATTAATTGATTAGCCAATTGACAGAAAATGAATCTGCGACAATTTAGATGATCAGTTAATTGTTAAAGTATTTTTTCTAAACTAAAATGGTTCCAGCTTATTAAATGTCCATTTTTACAGTTTTTGTTAATCAGCTGAACATCTTTGGGTTTTGGACTCTTAGTCTGACAAATAAGGAATGTGAATATGTCACCTCAGGCTCTGGGAACTTGTGTATTTTTCACTAATTTGCAGGATTATTTGGAAAAAATGATAGATCAATTAATCATGAAAATAATCAGCAGATTAATGAGAGATGAAAGTAAGTGTTGGTTGCATGCCTACGCTGTAATTACTGCATTTTGAAGTACTTGTATTTACATTTTCTGCTACTTTATACTTCTACTGCACTACATTTCAAAGGGAAACATTGTACATTTTATTTCCACTATTTATCTGTAGCTACTTGTTACTTGTTGCAAATTAAGATTTCACATACAAAAAATATCAGTTTATGCAGTTTCTAGATTAAACTACCCAGCAGTATGTAAAGTACCAATTATTAGCTTCATCTCCACCAGCTACAACATTACAATGCTACCTATACAGTAATGCATCAGTAACAATCAATTAATAGAACAATCTGACAGGGGCCATTCTGCCATCTAATTAGTATTTTTATTTAGGGCTTTAAGTAATAATTATTTTCATTATTGATTGATCTGCCGATTATTTCCTCGACAACTGATTAATCGTTTTCTCTATAAAATGTCAGGAAATGCTGATTATAATTTTACACAGTCCAAGGTGGCTTCTGCAAATTCCTTGTTTTCTCTGACCAGATATTTAGTTTACTGTCACATATGACAAAGATGAGCAGCAAACTCTCACATTTAAAAAGGCAGAACCAGAGAAAGTTTTGCAAACATTTTAGCTTGAAAAGTGACAGAAATTGGTAATCAAAATAGTTGATTAATAGACAAATTGGTTCAGCTCTACTTTCCCGTGTAGTTGTATTTAAGTAAAACCATGAATGCAGGACTTTTACTTGTAGTGGAGTATTTCAACATTATAATATTGATACCTGTACTCAAGTGAAAGATGTCTACTTGTTCCATCATGGGTCAGAAATGTCACATTATTGCCATGAAACAAGGCTAGCCTACAGGGCATAAAGTCACGTCTAACAAAGACAGTACATAAGGCTAGAGAAGGGGCGTGACCGCTGGTAGCTCGCGGGCACATTCATGCTTTGGTCGACTGGCGGAGAGTGGGAGAGAGAGCCGCGCTGCAGAGGGAGGGAGAGAGGAGGAGGAACTACTGGAGGAAAAAAAAAAAGTTAAAGTAAAAATGGCTTCCTTGTCTTTGGAGTCTACAGAACAATCTGAGAACAGCCCAGAGGAGCCAAGGGCAACGGAGTCCAAAGACGAGAAGGATCCGGTGCAAGTTTCGGAACAATTACTCCAAAGTTTCCAAAAGTCGGCTCTGAGTTTTTCCACTGACCAAGTATCATGTCTCTGCGAGGCCCTCCTGCAGGCGGGCAATGTGGATCGCCTGTGGAGATTTCTATCCACCATACCTCCTTCGTCCGAGCTGCTACGTGGCAACGAGACCCTGCTGAAGGCCCAGGCACTGGTGGCTTTCCACCGGGAGGAATTCAAGGAGCTATACGCCATCCTGGAGAGCCACGACTTCCACCCGTCTAACCATGGGTTCCTGCAGGACCTGTACCTGAAAGCCCGCTACAAGGAGGCGGAGAGGTCCCGGGGCCGCAGCCTGGGCGCAGTGGACAAGTACCGGCTCAGGAAGAAGTTCCCCCTGCCCAAAACCATCTGGGACGGAGAGGAGACCGTGTACTGCTTCAAGGAGAAGTCTCGAAATGCCCTGAAAGAGTGCTATAAGAGCAACAGGTACCCCACTCCGGACGAGAAGAAAAACCTGGCTAAAGTCACCGGACTGTCCCTCACACAGGTCAGCAACTGGTTCAAGAACCGCAGGCAGAGGGACAGGACCCCGTCCGGGACCCACTGCAAAAGGCAAGAAACTGGCAACACACTCACTGCATTTATCTTCATGGATTAAGTTGGTGGAATTCAAAAGTCAAAATCTAGGCGACAGCTGTCCTGAACTTTCCTTTGCTTATCTGAGAGCGGCTCGTTACTTGATGTTGTGTTTTATGATCGCTCAGAGTAGTCACTGAAACTTCCAGACCAAACCTTTAAGGTAAACAAAGACCTGCAGGCCTAAACACAGGGCAGCATAGAAACAGTGTGCACACATTAAGTTAACCTTCAAAGTAACTAAACTAGCAACAGAAAACATCGCATCCAGTGAGAGGGTGGACACAGGGGCTGACTTTTTGACAGCAGTAACGCCACACACGCAGGTCTGGGACCAGGAGCATGTTGCTTTGTTATGAAATGTGAGATCAAGGCGCCCATCATGGCTCAAGTTTCCTGAAACACTGCACCGCTGCCGAGGGCCTGCAGGGTGACCGAGGTTAGAGTAAAAGCTTCAACTAGGGAAGGTGGGGGTGGAAAACAGAAAGAAAGAAAAGAAATCCTCTTAAGTTGCTTTCACACAGGCTGAAATCTCAGAGTTTTACAGCCACTAAGTCACCAAGGAGGAGGAGGAGGGGGAAATTGTGAGGAGATAAGAGAGAATACAGCAGACTTATCTTATCAGACTTGAAGGTTTGTGGTGGTCTGGTCGACCGGGCTGACCACATTAACCAAATACAGGCGCTTAAAAAGTTTCTAGGAATCTGATCCAGCTTCCTGTCTGCACAGAGAGCTTTATACTGATCCACTGCAGAATACATGATCGCTTTTGTAGGTAGGACTTGTGAAGATGACCAGAATGAGGACGAGAAGGATTAATAACACTACTGAATGGTTTCCCAGCATATCACAAGTTAACCACTGAAGAAGAAGCTATTCAACAAACGGTGGGCAAACTAGAAGAAAATGATTTATCATTCATTTGAATCTAAACATGCAAACAATTTTCATTCAGTGTACGTACTTTCCCCAGATGTTGCATTTATATGTTAATTTTTAAATTGATTGCTGACTATTAATGGATGTTATCATATAAGTGTTACTTCTGCAAATCTTAAAAAAATGACTTCCATAAAAACTTTAAATAGCCTAATAAAATGCATCTATTTATTTACGTTTGTAAACGATGCAAATGTGTCAGAGTTGGCTGAAGGACAACTTTTCACAGGTATTATAAAGACATCCTAACATAAATAATATTTATAAAATGGCCATTAAAATATTGAACAGTTATTGAAATATTTTGCACATATAGAGCAGGGAGGGTATTTGTCTGAGGATCTCTTGACTGTTTTTGTAAACCTGAAATTATTATGTACGATAGCTTTTAATGCTTTTTTGAAAGAAATCTCAGTTTAAAAAATGTTTTAGAGCCTAAAGTTAGTGCTGCGAGATATACTAAAATAATGTATTAATGTATCTGCAGTTAAACAATTGTGAATGCATTTTCAAAACTGTTCTACATTTTTGGAGAATGGGTTATTTTGAGCGGGTAAAATTCACAATTATTTCAATATTACTGCAAGTTTCAAAGTTTTCTCATGACAGTGGGAATTTCAACCCTCCTACAAATTCTAGCAATTTCAAACTCTGCTACTGTGGATTAAATAAATTCTCAGACCAAAACCAAAAAAGTCAAAAATGGTGTTGAACAGCCAGATGCAGGATCATGTTAGATGAAGCCTGATGAAGAGTGTGTGGCTGAAATGTTGCTCATGCTCATGGAGTTTAGGAGCTTTAATATGGTGTGCAGATACTCTGTTTTTTCCGTTCATTTATCAGAATCTTAATTCTGTTGGTTAATGACATACAGTTATTTAAAAAAACAATGCATGATCCATTAAGACCTGGGAGTAAAATGTAGTCCCTGACCTCAAAATGTTTGTATTGTAGAGCTTTGCAAAACATAAAGCAACAATAAAATTGATCCAGCACCTTATGCCATAAGCTCAAAGCATTTAAAAGATTAGAAAATTACGAAGGGAATCAATAGCTTGTGTTTATACGTTTTCAAGTGACCCATTTATTTTTCCTCTGTTCCAGTGAGTCTGATGGGAACCACAGCAGCGACGACGAGGCGAGCCCCATGGACGACACCCCTGACAAACCAGAGGAGGCTGCTGGCTCCATGGCGTCCATCATCTCCCTCTCTGCTGTCCCCTGTAGCACAGGAGGCCAGCTCATCCTCAACGGGTCCGGTGGCTTCCTCGCAGCCCCTCAGTCATTACTTCTTAATGGAAATTCCCTGATCTCGAGTACCGGTGCCGGTGTCATAATTAACGGGCTAAGCTTGAGCGATTGCCAGACAGTCACACTGAGTCCTGTTGCGACCAACTCTCCTTTGATACTGAACGGGGCTCAAGTAATAACCAAACCAAGTATCAGTGTGCACCAGCAGCAAGCAGTTTCCGTGGCAGAGCAGGAGGTTTCCGCCGTGGAGGCCAAGCCAAGCAGTCTTCTTCTAGGCGCTAACACCACACCGGTCTCAAACCCTCCATCCATCATCTCTCTTCCTCTGCAAACCAAGACAGGCAGCGGCAATGCAATGGATTTCATCAGTGTCCCTGAATCAGAGGGCAGCAGCCAGACAGTATCCTCCTCTTCTTCATCTTTATCCCCCTCCTCTCCCACTCTGTCCTCACCAACCAGTCTCCCCTCACTAGTCTTAACACAAAACCCCCAACACCAGGAGTCTCTCACCCTCCCGGCCTCTATGTCGTCTGCAGGCATGGTCATCTCCAGTTCTGCTGTGTCTCTCTCCGGTCAGCAAGGGGAGTATGTTGTCTTCGCCACTGCTGGCTCCCAGTTAAACCCTTGTAGCTCTGTGGTTTCCTCCACCCCTCAGGTCTTTTCTCTGCCCCAGGTTGTGCCTTCCATCCAGGGTATACCAGTATCCCAGCTGGTCCAGCACTCTTCAGGAGCCTCTGTGTCCCAATGCCCTCAGTTGGTCCCAGTGTCCCCCCTCACCTCACCAGCTCCTCTGTTCCAAAGCCAGGCAGTGAACACAGGCAACAGGCTGGTGCAACACCAGCAGGATGCTTCAACAGAAGGTGCCACAACCATAGTCTCCATCTCACAGCTCAACAACCATCAGTTCCCACAGCGATCCGCACACCAACTAGGGGACCAAACCACAAACTCAACACCCAGCAAAATCCAGGTCCCACAGGTCATTTCCATCTCTTCCCCAACACAAGTAGTCCCAGTCCCCCAGGCCAAAGGCACCACGCCAGCACAGTTAGTCCCCCTCTCCATGCCTCAGCTGGTCCCGGTCTCCTCCATCCAAACGTCTTCCACCATGTCTTTCCCCCAAGTGGTACCTGCCAGTCCGTCTCTCTCCATCCCCTCTGCTGGAGTGCCCTTACAGATCCTGACCTCAGCTCCGGCAGCTCCCGGGATCGCACAGGGTCCTCTCAGGATAAACCAGCTGAGGCCCATTCAGAGTGTGGGTCCCCCGACCAGCGTGGCCCCTGGTGTGCAGCTCCTCAACTCTGGGATCATTCAGTTGCCCTCTGCTCCTCCAGGTATACTCTGAATGAAACTGTTTTGATAATGGATGAAGCGTTTTAAGAAATTGAAAGCAAGATTGCCAAAAATCCACTGCTTGCAGAGGATTTGATGTTTTTATTTGTCATGTATGATAATAAATTTGATTTGATGTAGACTATTGGTGAGGTACAAGCAATTTGAAGACATGAACATGGGTTCTGGGTTCACTATTTCCTAATATCATATAGACTAAGGGACTAATGGAGACAATAATCAGCTGATTAATCAACAATGAAAATATTACTTGCATTCGTCAATCTGTATATAGCAACTGTTAAATCTTTTTCGAACAAATATTTAATTACATGGATTAGCTGATGCAGAGTCTTCTTTATTTGGTCTATAAGATGTCAGAAAATAATGGAAAATGCCTGTCAAAGTTTATTATAATGTTGTTGTCATGTTTCTTGTTTTGTCTTACCATCAGTCCAAAACCTACTTGTATTCAGTTTATTTTCACATTAGACAAAGAAAAGCTGAAAACCCTCACAACGGACGAGCTGGAATCACAGAATATTTGGCAGTTTTCCTTAAAAAAAAATCATAATGATAAATCAGTGATCAAAATAGTAATGAATACAGCAGCATTTTATCCATTACATTGTAACATAACACGCAATATACTATGGCTCAGAAAACTGAAAACATATGTTCTGACACAAAACAATAGTGTACGTGTAGAAAGTTAAGGAAAAGAACAGATTGTGAAACACAGACAGAATATTATTAATGCTGACTGATACATTTTTCCTTACAGCGAATGTTTATTGTGTAAATCACGTCATTATAAATATTTGTCTGTAAATGAGCTTCCGTGTTTTAGCTGTAAAAAGCTGTATTGGTGCTGATGATGCTGTATCTCATACTGGTGAACTTTGTCACCCCTGTAGGTAACCTTCTCCTTGGTGGAAGCCCCTACCTGAGTGTCCAGCAAGGCAAGCTGATTCTGACCATCCCAGCGGGCATTCAACTCACCAGTCTGCCCCTGAAACCAGTCCAGGAGGCTTCACCCATCTCTGCTAATGGACTGAGTCCCGTTCTCACCCCCTCGACCCCTCTTGTAGCCTCCCAGCCTTTAACCACCTCAGGCCCGACCCCCATTGGCCTCACATCATCTCCCCTAAGCTTCATCAACTCGTCTCCACCATACTGTGCTCCAGAGACTGGGACACCTGGCGTCCCCTCCCCTCATACGCTGGAACATTCAGTCACCCCCACAACGCCAAACACTCTTACTCCAGAAAGTATGCTTGCCCTCAGTCCCATGTACAGTGGGGTGACACCCAACTCCCAGTTGTCCCAACCAGCCTGGAGCCCTGTGCCCCTCTCCACTTCCACTAGTCTAACTCTGTTTGATGTCCGCGGCAAGGGGGATCTACCTGTAGACCCGGCTTTGTTAGGCCTACCTGGAGGAGAGTCGCTGCTTCTGGGAAGCCCCTCGTCAGAGCAAGACGTGGAAACCAACTCAGCACTGGGGAATCCAGAGGAGATGGATGGGGACTCCAAGATTCTTACTCAGCTCCAGTCTGTCCCTGTGGATGACGAGCTGGGGTTGTAGTCTGTTTACGTTGCTGGTTGGCAACCTCTCGTCTCTGAAAACAAAAACGATGATGCAGTAGGCTACAGACTCTGCTGTTTGTTCTCTTAGTGATCTGAAAGATTTTATCCCACATTGTTCATCCTCTAAGACCCAGACGTCTTTTACAATATGTTTATACGTGTGTGTGTGTGTGTGTGTATATATATATATATATATATATATATATATATATATATATATACATATACATATATATACGTGTATACCGTCACGGTCTTAGCTGGCACTTTTGAGATAAATCCTCTGCAGCTCTATTTCACATGGATGGGCAGGGCTATATAGGACGTTCACCTGCTGGTTCAACATCATGATATTCCTCTGGGTCTCGCCTGAGAGAATACGTGCCTTACCTGATTTATCAGATCCAGACGGAAGAACTAACACAGATTAGTCTGCTTGGCCCAGTTACAGGTCCTGGTGTTAAAAAAGAAAAACTACATTATGCATGACGTCATGGCCTTGCCTTTGTCTCTCAGCTCCTCTTTGCAGTTTTGTGAACTGCAGACCAGCAGTTCCAGCTGCACTTGGAAAAGATATCTGTGGTGCTGGCAGTAGAGGTGGTTTGTTGTGGACTACCTGGCAAAGGCCTGTCCAGAACTCAGAGATTCAGGATGTTGGTTTTCCTTTTCTTATTCACAGCCTCAACATATTATTCTACCAGCACTCCAGGAATATAGTGAAGATTATATTCTTCACAAACAGAACTTGAGTTGGTTGAGTTTTATGTGAAACCGTTGGAATTTGTTTTCCTCCACCATTATTATGTCATAGCTTCAAGGGCTATAAATCAGGATTTTATTGCTCCAAGTTACTGAAGTCTGGGTTTAAACATGCAGCCTGACTGCATTTAATCAGTAAACTGTTTTACTTTCTGCAGTTTTCAAGAGAAAATGCTGCCCTCCATTAGTAAAAATATTACACAGGAAATAAAAGGGTCTATACTCTATGCAATGCATGTTTAGTTCTCTATAGGACACTATGTGGCACAATGGCTGAGTTGAAAAGCCAGTACATTTGGGAGAGGAGAAATTAAAAAAAAAAACTGAGCTTTTAAGTGAAGCATGACACTAAAACGTTTGCTGTGATTCCACTTAGTGATATTTTTGTTCGTTAAATGCATCCAAAATGCTTGTTGATATTGATAAGTGCCTTATTTTAAAGCTTACAGGTTTGTTTTATTTTGCTCTATACCCGACCAAATTTTGGGGTTCACTTTATGGACTTTTCTTTTGAATACCCACATTTCTGTGTTTGATCTCCATTGAAACATAATGTGACAGTTGCTGCATAGTCACAGCTCGATCACCTCTGTTTGTATATTTTGCACCTTTCATTCACACAATGTTTACGCTGCGCTGCCGTGTTGTTATGACAGTGGTTGGACTTCTGTTGTGAAATGCCCTTGTCTTTCTTAATTCAACCGTAACAATCCCCACTTGACAGAGTAGCTAAAATAAATCAGAAAACAGGATACTGATTTCCTGATGAAATCTGTCATAAATCGATGCTCCTTCAATTTAAACCTAAGACTCCCCATCGTCATATGAGCTTTCCACTGTCATAACACAGGTAGCGGTCAAACTTTTGGCCAATTATGGTACACAAAAATACACTTCAGTGTCGCATCTAGTTACAATAATGGCCTTTGTGTTTCGTTTTTATAAGTATGTTTGTTGTTTGTCTTTTTTGTACATTTAATCTATTTAAAGCATGTATCAATCGGTTTCTAGTTTTAACTGAAAGACAAAACGCAGATAGGAAATGATATTCATTTTCACTTGGAAGGTCACATTGTGCTGCAAACTGAGGTATCACAATATTAGACTACAGGTATTAAATTAATTTTTCATGATATATAGGTCATTTTGAAATACAGTAGGTCACCCCGTTAATACATTTTAAGGTCGTTTGTTCCCAGTGGCCTTTGGATAGATTATTAAATGGCTTTGACAAATCAATTTTAGTCTGACTTTTACTGAACATTTTAAATTAGTTATGGGTAAAGGGAAATGTGTCCTATATGTAAAATACGGTATCCTGCGTGTGTTTGTATGAGCCATTTCTTACCAAAGTTTGTAGACATTAAAGCCTCTGTGGGCTTACGCACATTTGTACCCGTTTGTTTGTTGTAGCCTGGGTTATGTTCTTACTCCCTCCTACCTGACACATGACATATATGACTCCAGATTTAACCAAAGATAATGTATTTTGATGGACGTTTTGATAGTTTTGAAAGGGATCATTTGTGTCTGTCATTCAAAGCTTCTTGTTTTCTCATTTTTGTATTCAAATGCATTCTATTTTTTATATTACATAATATTGTAATAAACTACATTTACTACATTTTACTGTGAGTGTTCTCATGCTTCACATTTTGGTGTGAATTATTGTTAGCAGTCAAACTGTCAGACGATTTTTGCTTCTTATTTGGCAAGAAAATTTTATTCAAATGCATTTTCTTTGTGCGGCAAAACTATCGCACTCTCTCTCGCTGGGTGAATGCCAATACAATAGCAAAACTCCAACATGTGTGTGAGGGTGTGCATGTATGTGTTTGTACAAGAAGAGGAGGATGTACGGTGTGTTGTTATAACCCTGATGTTCTCAGGTTACCTGTGATCTGATTCTGCCGGGGCATGATGAGTAATGCACGTTCACTTAGGTTTGTTCATCCTGCAGAGGCCTCACCTCTCTCCAGCACAAACTCAAAGAGAGGTTGTTAGATCTTTCGTTCAACTTACATCTCAGGACTTTTTTGGGGGCCACCATCCTGTTTCCACAGCAATGATCTTCACAGCAGAGCAGGTCGCTTGTGTGTGCGAGGTCCTTCTGCAGAGCGGCTGCATGGACCGTCTTGCTGGCTTCCTCCACACTCTTCCTCCTCCTTCCCTCTCCTCCTCCTCCTCCTCTCGTTGCCCTGGGGACCTTGAGAGTGTGCTGAAGGCTAAAGCCGCAGTGGCCTTTCACCAGGGCCGCTTCACTGACCTCTACGCCCTGCTGGAGGGCTTCCCCTTCTCCCCACGCAGCCACCCGCTCCTGCAGCAGCTCTGGCTCAGAGCCCACTACATAGAGGCCGAGAGGCAGAGGGGCCGACCCCTGGGAGCTGTGGGGAAGTATCGCGTAAGGAGAAAGTTTCCTCTACCACACTCCATCTGGGACGGAGAGGAGACCAGCTACTGTTTCAAGGTAAAATCTTATCTTATCCTAAATGAGAGAGTTGTTATTGTTAATGTTATTTAGTGTTCTGGTACGTGCTACATAACTGTCTACAGGTCTTATGAATTTTGACTAGCTGTCAGTGAAGGAGATGGTTTGACACTAATAAACAGGAAGTCTTATCTTACTTTTTACTCACTACATTTATCTGACATCTATAATTAGTTACTTTGCAGATTCCTCCTCTAAAATATGATTATTTGTTATAGATGAACATATCCAAAAGGAGGCCTATATAAAGTAGTTAGACTTTTCTCCACATCAACCAGCTACAACTGTAAAATCCTCATATTAGTATATCAATAAGATCAAATAAAATTACTTCCACTTACTTCCACTTTACTGAACAATAACATTTTGAACGCAGGACTTTGACTTGACTATTTTCAGAATTTGGCATTACTATTTTTTACTTTACTTAGCGTTTCATCGGACTACCTTTTCCACCACTGTGGGAGTTACAATGGTGGAAACTGTGTTAGCATACAATCACCAACATCTTGACTTGATCACCGCATAACGTTAGATCTAAGCTACTTATGTTCTCTGTATTTGTTTATTTATTTAATTTACTAACAGGAAAAATCACGGACTGTCCTCCGGGAGTGGTACCACCATAATCCTTATCCCTCTCCCCGGGACAAGCGGGAGCTCGCCGCAGCCACCGGCCTGACAACCACTCAGGTCAGCAACTGGTTCAAGAACCGCAGGCAGAGGGACCGAACCACGGACGTTACTGGGTCAGTGACGGGGCAGCAGGTCGCTCTCTGGGGAATTTACTAATTTCAATAATTTAATGCTCTCCTACGTACCAACAGCAATTTATCTGACAAAGAGACATGAGCGATAATATGACTTTTTAACAGAATAAAGTAATTTACAAGCTAGGGAAGCTGCACTCACCACAACCACAGGAAGCGGATGGATATACGGTGACTAACCGTTTAGTCTCCCGCCATAAACAAAATGTCATAATTAACTAATTAGCATATGTATACTTACGGTTAAAAAAGTAACAACTTAATAACTACTTAATACAAGGCATGACGTTTTCATACATTTATCATAAATCGATAAAAATCCACCGGCGGAGTGATATGAAGAATGAATCAGACCTGGTTGACGTTACAATCAAGCGACCGTTTGTTTAATCAACTGACTATGAGAAAGATAACTTCTCTCCGGTGAATCAACGGAAATATTCATGTTAATCCTGCAAAAACGGTTCTATTATAACGTTTCAAGCATGTATCTTAATGGTCCATTGATGATTTTTGGATTTTCTTGTTCACCTGGTTGTGAGTAGTCGACTAGCAGGTGAAAGTAGAAATAATGGTTTGACTCTCTTTTAATGCAACATGAACATCTGCAAAGCAGTTCACAAAGGATCCAAACCTTCAATCTGAAGTCTGCGTGTAAAAAAAAAGTTTTTAGTCTTAACGTTCTGTTGCTTTATTCTTTTTACGTAGTATAACACCGCCCTCTTGTGGTTAAATCAAGACATGACGCAAGATTTAACGGTGTGATGCTGCACATGAACAGACACTTTTTTTTCTGATGCTCCTCATCTCCTCATTCAGTTTCCACATAGCTTTCTCTGGAGGAACCTCAGGAGAAATCTACCCTTCCTCAGACAACGACCTTTCACCTCCAGGCAGCCCACACCCCCAATACCACTGCCCTCCACCTCCACCACCACCTACACCCCCACCCCTCTCTCACCCACCACCTCCTCTACGGCACATGTCTGGAGGCCTCGTTTGTGTCTGCCCTTCAAATGTTTAATTTGTGACTTTGGTTACTTGATTGCTTCTTTTTGATTACTACAATATGTTTTTTAACTGTTTTGCTTCTCCTTGAATGTAAAGTCTATTTGTTGATGTCAGTAAAAGAAGTACTTTTCAAAACATGACTTGGCAGATATTTCAGCGTGATTTAAAACATATTCAGAACACCATACATACATCATATGACTGGATTAAATTCAGCATACCAGTTCACAGATGTGCTGTGCACCCCTGGGGTGGTATCCACACTTTGGAGGGTCTCTCACTCGTCCTTATAAAACACAATATTCCCACATAGCATCAAAACATTTACAGAAATCAGGTTCTTCAGCTTGTTAAAAGGGAAGATAAGATGGGACTATGCTGGTAAAATGATCCTGTATGTGCTGAATCTAGAAGTTACAGATTCTTTCTGGTAACAGCATTTTTTACTTTCCACAATTACATCAAATTCTAAGAGAATGAATAAAATTATTTTAAACTTTATTGCAGACTCTCACTTCACCTTTTACATGGTGTAAAATAACATCATTGCCCCGACACAAACTGTGCAGTATAGCCATGTCATATATCTAGCAGTTAATAACAGCAGGTCATAAAGCCAAGATGATCCTCACTCAAGTGAAGCCAATGGGATTATTCACAGATATGACCTGTCGTATGAACTGCGTTCACAGCAGCTCAGAGAGCTCAACTGGTTACAAAGTCTGTCTTTAAGAGGACATTAGTGCATCTCCATCATATTAACGTGGGAAATAAATGCAAAGGTTTTTTTTTTTTTTCACAGGATTCAAGCAAAAAAGAAAATCAATTTCACACTTTGCTGACTGTTCCTCCAGTACCATGATCCCAGAACTATTAACATTTTAATTAAGACTCTTTCTATCCACATCACACGCTCACACATCTGGACAGGGGTCTCCAACTCATCCCTCATGTGAAACAAAGGTGGACTGGTGAGTCCAGTAGGGTCTTTGATAGGGTTTTAGCTGGTGTCCCTGATAACAGTACACTTTAGTTCTCTTGTATATTTGGGTCCATTTCACGCTGGTCATTTAGCAATTATCTGTCATCCATGTGACAAACACCACCAGTACAGGTGTCTTCAGATGACAGCAGTGTGGACCCTCATCACAAGTATCTGTCAGTGTTTTGGTGTTCAGAAGCCCAGGTATTCTGCCAGAAACACGGCCATGATCTTGGTCAGGTTCACCACAGTGGGACGGTGCATGTTCTCCTCTGTGTCATCCAGCGTGTGCCAGAACTGTGGGAAGGGAGTGGCGATGACATGGAGCACAGGGACACCTGTATGAGTGTGGGGGAGGGGAGATAGAGATGAGGACTGACTGACACAGTACATCCTAACACAAACTCCAGGAGCAACTTTTCTAATGTTTTTTCATCATGGGAAAGTGAGGTCAGGATTCAAAACTCATTATTAAAAGACATGTGCAATAGACCACACACACACACACACACACATTATAACACAGCCATGTTAGACTTTACTATATTACATTACACTCATTTGGCAGATGCTTTTGTCCGTAGCGACTTACAATAAGTGCATTCAACATCCATAGCAACAAGAGGAACATGTCCTGAAAAGCTGACGTGTCATGGTGTAGCTTAAAAAGATGCGACTCTACTGTCCTGACATCAGTTTATTACATGAATGGCCACAAGGTCCTCGGAGTGGCTCTCGTCCAGAGGGGAGGAGGCTTTAACCATGGCTCTTGAACCGAATGTGAGCTGTAAAACGCTGCAGCTTGCAGGTGCATTGGTCTTGGCAGGAGATGACAAATGCCTGCATGAGCACCTGGGCTGGTGAAAAAAGGGACGGTCTCCTGTGCAACATCTGGAGGAGTTATTACTCACCTTTGTGAAGGAAGGGGATGTGGTCGTCTTGTACCGGCCCAAGGTACACATCCTTCCTAAAATACGTCTGCTCTGAGGGGTGAGACGTCAGAAGCCCCTGTCGGTGGAGTCTCTTCTCTGAGAGCGAGGGCAGAGTTAGGGCGCACAACAAGAGAGGGATTTTGAATATGCATGAAAAAGTTACAGCCAGTGCTCACCTGCAGCGATCAGACGGTCAAACCAGCGCGCCGTGTTATCAAAGTGATTCGCAATCAGCGGATCAGGACCACCGAGCAGGTCGAGCAGCACAAAGAGGTCCTGAAGAGTCAAAAGACAGGGGTCAGCAGCTGGAAGTGGCGACTGCATATCGAGTTTCCTTTTGAGCCTAGTACAACAGACCTGCTGCTATTGTTAAGTTTAAAAAACGGGCTGTTAAGGCAGTCTGCTAAATTCAGCCTGGTCATACATAATTTAGTGTGTGTCTGGATCCGGATGTGAAATGAACCGTGAAGAACGTGTGTTTCGGCACAGTTTCCTCACCACAGCCTGAAGCATGGTGGTGTGTGTGGAGCCTGCGGGGTGAGGCGTGATGGCCATGCGCTCAGCCAGGTGACGGGAGCCGTACAGAGAGTCTGTGGCGGTCCACTCTTCAAATGACTCCTCCCCATCAAAAAACACCAGCTGAAGAGACACTGGAAGTTTCTAGGAGGAGAGAGGAATCCAATTAAAATGCACTTTACAAAAAAGCTGAGGTCAGTTTCTCTTCCTGCAGTGATGTCGCAGAGTGTGTTCCTACGGTAACTACATAACTCACAGCCTCTGGAGAGATACTGCTATTTACAGATGACTGCTGCAGAGAAAACAAGGGGCTGGAGTCAGCATTTTCTACCCTTTACTGCAGGCAAAGAGCCACAGGGATGAAATGAGAGTATAAGAAAAAAAAACTACTCGTCAGCACCTCAGGCTTTTTCTCTTTGCTACAGGAAGAAACACAGGAAAGTACTAAACTAATAGGAAACTAATCTGTCAGACGTCAACGCACATGTAACAACACACAACCGAGCACACACCTGCTGTTTGAATGATCTAAGCTGGGCGTCCAGAGAGGTGGCGAGCTCAAGGATCATAGCACAGGGCACCGCAGAGTCACTGGCCCCCAGAAACACCTTCTCTGGGGACCGGGGGTCTGGAGGCAGAGCCTTGGAGTCGTAGTGGCAGGCCAGGAGCAGCCTGCGGGGGGCCGAAGGGTCCAGAGTAGCAACGATGTTGGTGAACGTGACCTGGCCGCGAGGGGTGGAAGACTGGAAGGAGTCCAAGTCTACGGCCCAGCCAGCAGACAGCGAAGACAGAGTGGAGGTGATGTGCTGAAGTGGAGCAGAGAGGGGGGAGTAAAGACGAGGGAGGAAACTTTTGAGAGCAAAGAGGAGGAAACTGTAAGTATTTACACGCACCTGCTGTACAGCCAGGCTACCTTGTGTCCCTGGGAGCCTCTCTGTTAGGATGGGCTTCAGGTGAGTCTCCCACAGGCGAGTACCGTCCACCTGAGAGGCCAGACGGCGGATTTGAGCTGGAGAGCACTTACTGGGTTTGTGGGACAACTGGATGGACAGGAGATAAGATTAATGATTAAAAAGCAAAATATGGGAAGAGGAAAAGCAAGAAAAGCAAGTGTCATTTCTGTCAACTCTATTCTGTACATGCAGCATCTTTTGCATATCTGCCCGTGGAAGAGGGATCGCTCCTCTGTTGTTCTTCCTGAAGTTTCTCCCTGTTACTTTCCCCTTAAAAACATTGAAAACACATGAAACCTTTGAGGCACATTTGTGATTTGGGACTATATGAATAAAATTGACTTGGCTTGAATGACAAGTGACTGGGCAGATGGACTACGTCAAACATCAACAAATGATTACTTTCCAATTATTTTCTCTGTTTTTTAATTAATCGTTCCGTGTGTAAAATGATTGAAAATAGTGGGAAAAAAGCACATCACAATTTCCTGCACGTCCAAGATGATGGTATCAGATCGCTTGTTTCCCCCCCCCCGCCTCCACTCAAAAATGTGTTGAGTTTTTTGTCTCTTCACTTGTATGTCTGAGCTTCACTGTGCAGAGTGATGTTTGTGCAGAGTTTGACACTATAAGAACGTTTTCACACATTCATCTGCTGAAGGGTGAAAGTTTCTCTGTGCTCATCATAAATCTGATTTTTACAATACAGACATCACAAGTTGTTTTGTTGCAAACTTACACAACAGTCATGTGGAAATTGTGCACATAAACTGAGAATGGACTTTTCAGTTAAGTACAAGACATCTTATATCAAGTAGTAAAACACTTGTAACAAAACATATTTGCACATTCATAGATTCTGGATTTTTCAATGACGGAGAAGGTAATTTTAAAAATCATATCAGATACAGTAGTCTTAAATATATGTGGAGGGGATCTTTAAAAGACGTCAAGTTTATCATCACATAAAACAAATAAAAGCATCAATCTGGAATCAGAGATTATTTGGCATTTTTGCTTAAACGATTAATAGTTCATCAAAATAGTTGTAATCATTATGAGTCTTTGTGACGACTGACACGTCTTATATCTGGTTACTATGAGATGCTGTAACACAGAAGTCCAGACAATGCAGCACCATCTGGTTGTGGTTATTATATTTCACTGACAATTAACTCTTTGAGGACCAAACTAGTCCCACAACAGACAAGTTTTAGAGTCTGTGTTTATGTATGTGGCATTACTCTTACCCTGTCTTTGGTCAGATCTGCGGCTGGCATGCGGTTCTCATTTTCATTGGTGGTGTCGTTGGACAGGTAGACTCCCAGCACCACCGCCAGCACCAGAACCCCGACGAGACAGAGCAGCAGCACCCGGGCCCGGGGCATCCGCACCCGGTCACAGCCGGGGAAAGAGCCGCTGCCGTTGCTCTGCTGCAGAGGCTTGTACCGCCGACTGGACCTGGACATGACTTGTTTGTGTAATATCGATCCGTCAGCCCAAACAGCTACGTGTCAATACTGACCGGTGGAGCATGTAGGAGGGAAATCCACACAGGAAGTCGAGAGGGACGCTGGCTCGTATCTGAAGCCGACTCGAGGAAAACTGGCACAATCTGTCAGTCTGTGGTCCAGTTACAACATCCATCCTCCGCATTTGATAGACTGTCTTTCGTGATCCCAGTCCTCGATGCGACTCTAGCAGCCCAGTTCTTTGACGACATGGTTGGCTTAAGTGTTGTTTGGATCAAGTTAATCCAGGAAACACAACAATTTACACATAAACATTCATTCAGTCTACCTCTAGCTTCTGCCGTTTAGCGAGCAGCAACTCTTTACTGATGTTTAACTCATTTTCATCCGCTAACAGCTACTAATGAGAAGAACTGCAACAACGTGAGCATGTAGCAAACTTGTCATAACTCCTCCGGTGCAGAAATCCATATAAAAAATGTACACATTTTACGCCTTCTCCATACGAGACATCGTTTCTGGTTAAATGGCGTAACTTCTTTGAGGGCTTATATGGTGTTTGGCAAACAGCGCTGTGGTGCGGTTAACGCCACCTCTTGGACTGGAGGGGTACTACAGACTGAGATGAAATACAGTTCAATACGACATTAAGACGCCATCATGTAAAGTGACTAAATGCATTTATGCATGGTACTTGTATTTTACTTGATTAATTCTATTTTAAGCTACTTTATACTTCCACTCTTCATTTCAGTGGCAAGTACTTTTTTTTTTACTGCACTACATTTATTTTAAAGCTTTAGTTACTAGTTACTTTGCAGAATCCGATTATTAATTCAAAATATAATCAACAATTAATCACAATGTATTATTATAGATTAAACTACCCAGCAGTATATAAAGAAGTTATAATTAATCAGAATCAGAATGAGATTTATTGGCCAAGTATGTGTACATAAGGAATTTGACTCTGGTTTTAAGTTGCTCTCGATGTACTTACACACAGTTACAAGAACAATTTACAGGAAGGGTTAGATAGAAATAGACATACAGCTAAAAGGACAATAAAGTTGAACAAAGATTAATAGAATAAGGTGAAAAAAGGTGTGTATATAACTGACCAACAGCATACAATGTCTATATACAAGTCAAGTGTTTCTGTAACTTGTAAACAAATACAAATAGTGCAAAGGAACAAATATTAATTCCACCTTTACCAACTGTGCTGCGTATATGAAATAAATACATGAAACATGTAGCCTATTTTCTAAATGTAAATTAAACATTTCAATAAAACTGGTGTCATGTTGGTGTCAACTGGTTTTCTAAACTTCATTTTCCCTTACACACCCATCCAAATGATTGCATCATTCTCCTCTTTTTTAATTTCCTTGCTTGCTTGAGTTTGCAGGAATATTTGATTTTAATGCTTTGGCTGGGAGTGTATTTGTAAGATATTTTCAGAAAAGAAATTGTGAGAACACAGAGTGAATACACTCTTGTGCCTTATGTGAGGGATGGTTGGTCATTTTGCATCAGGTCTGAACAAAACATGTTTCATGACCTACTTCTCCATCCCGCCAGATTTTCATCCGAGAAAATGAACGGAAGAGGAAGCTGACATTATGAACTCTTGTGATTGGTCCTCAGACACGAAGTCCCGCGTTATTTTGCTGCTGATTGGTCAATACGCCTCTCGTTCTCCGCCCACAGTGGTTACGCGTTCCCTACAAATAAAACGTTAGCGGGACTTTTGGGGAGTTATTCGCGCTTTCTTACCGGAGTCTTTGACGGAGTCCGTGTTCATCCACACATTTTGACACCGAGGAGAAGATAAACTTGTAGCTGGAGAGCTGCCGTTTTCTCGGGAGACGAGTAACATCACACGTTGACAGTATGCATGTTATCAAGCGAGGTGAGCACCTTTTTCTGTTGTCATGGAGTAACCCAGGCCTCAGTTAGCTTCAGTGCTATCACTGTCAATCACGTGGATTTACCAGTAATTATGAAATGACAGCGACTCATCTGCTGCCTCAGCCTGACTGAGGTGTTATATCACAAACGAAACTTAATGCGCCATGCTGTAGTCGGTGACGCAGCGTGAAGCGGTTAGTTAACATTAGCTAGTAGCCCTCCGTAAGTTAACTTAATTAACATAGTTAACAAGTGTTAACACAGCAGGCTACAGCGTTGTATTACCGTCAGCTTAACAAGCAAGTCGTGGTGGATGGCCAGCTGGCCAAACAAGTGAACATTGACGTTAACTAATTAAAATGTTATTTCTGAGCCCGTTGGCTGAAGGTTTTCATTGATGTTAGTGGTTATGGCCATAAGTCTTTGTCATAGTTGGCGCCAAAAGATAGAGTTAGATAGGCCCACCTGAGTGTCAGTGTGGAGCTCCGTGAGGTTTTGGTCATATGAAATGATGTTTACTTGCTTAGGTTGAGCAGTTTTGTTGGCCAGGAAAACTAAACTCTTTACAGTGATGTTAGACTTTGGGACCACAGTGTCAAGTAGCTGAGTTCAACACCACAAGTTCTTTGACCATACATCTGTGCAGATTGGATTAATACTGGAACCAAGTATATTTCACAAAAAATGCTGCATAAATAAACTAATAAATGATGATATATGATAAAAGGTTAATCTACTTAGCAGTATATAAAGTAATTATAATCACCTCCACTTTTTACCAGCTGCAACATTAAAGGGATGAACACATCAATGCATCAATAATTATAATCCAGTAACTTCATATAAAATATTAGATCCTAAAATGGGCCATTCTGCGTAATTAGTACTTTCACTTTTGGTATTAGTATATTTTGATGCTAATACGTTTGTACTTCTACTTACTTATGAATTATTTTATAAAATGGACAATGGACACAAAGATATAGTGAATCCACATGGTCCAAGAAGAAGCCAGCTGATGCCAACATATTTTAGTTAAATGTGTTGACAAAATGTTTGAGGTTGACTAATATTCTTATAATCTGTATCTGTATCAGCTCTAAATGCATTGTTTAAAAAACATTGAAAAATCCTGTTTGACAAAGAACTGGATTTACGGTGATTTATCATGATTGATACTTATTGAGGCAGCTAATAGTTTCATACTGTTTATTGATTGTATAATTTTGCTGACTTAACATTTTCAGACAGTGGTGATTGGGTTAACTGAGAAGTGTTTGTTTGTTTTTCAGATGGGCGCCAGGAGCGCGTCATGTTTGATAAAATTACCTCTCGCATCCAGAAGCTGTGCTACGGACTGAACTCCGACTTTGTGGATCCGGCCCAGATTACGATGAAGGTGATCCAGGGTTTGTACAGCGGCGTCACCACCGTGGAGCTCGACACGCTGGCAGCAGAGATTGCCGCCACTCTCACAACCAAACACCCCGACTATGCTATCCTTGCTGCACGGATCGCTGTCTCAAACCTGCACAAAGAGACGAAGAAGGTGTTCAGTGACGTGATGGAGGACCTCTACAACTACATCAACCCCTTAAACAAACGCCACTCTCCCATGATCTCCAAGGAGACGCTCGACATTGTTCTCGAGAACAAAGACCGCCTCAACTCTGCCATCATTTTTGACCGGGATTTCTCTTACAACTTCTTTGGCTTCAAGACACTGGAGCGGTCCTACCTGTTGAAGATCAACGGCAAAGTGGCAGAGCGACCGCAGCACATGCTCATGAGAGTTGCTGTTGGGATCCACAAAACGGATATTGACGCAGCCATCGAGACCTACAACCTGCTGTCAGAGAAGTGGTTCACCCACGCCTCCCCTACGCTCTTCAATGCAGGAACCAACAGGCCACAGCTGTCCAGCTGCTTCCTGCTCGCCATGAAAGACGATAGCATCGAAGGCATTTATGACACGCTGAAGCAATGTGCCCTCATCTCCAAGTCCGCTGGAGGAATCGGCGTGGCGGTCAGCTGTATCAGATCAACGGGGAGCTACATCGCTGGCACCAATGGCAACTCCAACGGGCTAGTCCCCATGCTGAGAGTTTACAACAACACAGCACGTTATGTCGACCAGGGTGGCAACAAGAGACCTGGAGCCTTCGCCATGTACCTGGAGCCCTGGCACTTTGATGTGTTTGACTTCCTGGAGCTGAAGAAGAACACAGGAAAGGAGGAGCAGAGGGCCAGGGACCTTTTCTATGCCATGTGGATCCCCGACCTGTTCATGAAGAGAGTGGAGAGCAACCAGGACTGGTCTCTGATGTGTCCAAGCGAGTGCCCCGGCCTGGACGAGTGCTGGGGGGAGGAGTTTGAGAAGCTCTACACCACATATGAGAAAGAGGGGAGGGTCAAGCGTGTGGTGAAGGCTCAGCAGCTGTGGCACGCCATTATCGAGTCTCAGACAGAAACCGGTACGCCATACATGCTGTACAAAGATGCCTGCAACAGGAAGAGCAACCACCAGAATTTGGGCACAATCAAAAGCAGCAACCTCTGCACAGAAATCGTTGAATACACCAGTCAGGATGAGGTAGCCGTCTGTAACCTGGCCTCCATCGCGCTCAACATGTATGTCAGCCCCGAGCGGACATTTGACTTTAAAAAACTAGCACATGTGACCAAAGTAATCGTCAAAAACTTGAACAAGATCATTGAGATTAACTACTACCCAGTGCCCGAAGCTGAAAAGTCCAACAAGCGCCACCGACCAATAGGAATCGGTGTCCAGGGTTTAGCAGATGCCTTCATCCTCATGCGTTACCCGTTCGAAAGCCCTGAGGCTCAGCTTCTGAACATTCAGATCTTTGAGACCATCTACTACGCCGCCCTGGAGGCGAGCTGCGAGCTGGCCGCTGAGCTCGGCCCCTATGAGACGTACGAAGGCTCTCCTGTCAGCAAGGGCATCCTGCAGTACGACATGTGGGAGAAGACGCCCACCGACCTGCTGGACTGGAAACTGCTGAAGGAGAAGATTGCCAAGCATGGCGTGAGGAACAGCCTGCTGTTGGCCCCGATGCCCACGGCCTCCACCGCCCAGATCCTGGGCAACAACGAGTCTATCGAAGCCTACACCAGCAACATCTACACCCGCAGGGTCCTCTCTGGAGAGTTTCAGATCGTGAATCCTCATCTGCTCAAAGACCTGACGGAGAGGGGACTGTGGAGCGAGGAGATGAAGAACCAGCTGATAGCTCACAACGGGTCCATTCAGGTAATCCGTCCACATCACGTCCAGGTCTCATTTCAGGAATTAAACTGTCAAGATGCTGATTTCATTATTTTGTTTCTATCGTTATCTGCTTATGTGAGCTCCAGACTTAAGACATTTTATAGACTAAATGATAAATTGATTAAGAAAACAACGTTAGTTGCAGCCCTAGTTGTGATTAACTAGAAATAATTACGGAAATACTTCCAGTTGGTTAATTTTGTAATAATTGTACTGGGAGAACCAAGAATGATTACTTTACTTATTGATTCATCTGATTAATCAATTTGTTCATAAAATGTCAGAAAATAGTCAAAATTGGCCTCCATAAATTCAGGTGACATATTGAAATTGCCAGCTGCCAACAGTCAGAAACCCTAAAATATAAAATTTACTATCATAAAAAACCGAAGATGCACACATTTTTTCCCTTTTTTTAAACCCCTTTTTCACTTTTTGTTTGCTTCAACAGGACATTGAAGAGATTCCAGCCGATCTGAAGCAGCTCTATAAAACTGTGTGGGAAATTTCCCAGAAGACCATAATCAAGATGGCCGCCGACCGCGGTGCCTTCATTGACCAGAGCCAGTCCCTGAACATCCACATCGCAGAGCCGAACTACGGCAAACTGACCAGCATGCACTTTTACGGCTGGAAACAAGTAAGTGAGACCTGGAGAACGAATCGGAACAGAAGGATAAAGAATGAGAACGTGTTAAATTCACTCCTCCATCTGTCCACAGGGTCTGAAGACAGGGATGTACTACCTGAGGACGAAGCCCGCTGCTAACCCCATCCAGTTCACCCTGAACAAGGAGAAGCTGAAGGAGGCGCAGGAGCAGGTCAAGGCCTCCGAGGAGGAGATCAAAGAGCGTAACATTGCTGCCATGGTGTGTTCTCTGGAGAACCGAGACGAGTGCCTCATGTGTGGATCTTAGACGCAGCCCCTCTCCTGTCTGATCGTAGGCTTTGGGTTGCGCCGATGCACCTGCTGTGACTCGACCCTGAAGTCTGCTGTTATATAAGAGATAAGATCACACATGGGTGCACACTGTCAAATGTATAAAATTAATTTTATTAAAGTGTTGTCAACTCACTTCTGTCAATGCAAGTACTTAATACAAAATGTATTTTATGTTGGAGATAAAATTGCTTTGTAATAGAAAATAAAAGTTTTACGTGCACGTTGTTTGATGGTGTTTGAGAGTTGTAGAAAGTGAACCAACTTGATTTCACAAAAGCCAAATGCTTTAAGTAGTGATTTTTATTATCAATTGTTAGAGGGAACACGGGAAGATTTGTCTATTAAACATCAACTAAAAGTGGAAAACGCCCGTCACGATGAACTGTACTGTTTGGTCTGAACAGTCAATCAAAATAGTGAACGACTCAAGACCAAGAAAAGCTGCAAATTCTTAGCATTTAGGCTTCAAAGACCAGAGTAATTCCAGTAATAACGACAGAAAATCTGCAATAGACAAACTGATAATCACTTCAGATATTTATCAAGCAAAAGTGCCAAACGCTCTCTGGTTTAAATGTGAGGATTTGCTGCTTTTCTTAATAAACTTCTTTGGGGGTTTTGAACTTTTGGTTAAAGAAAACAAGGAATTTGAAGATCTCACCATGAGCTCATGTTTAATGCTCAAAACTATTGTAATATATTTGTCTTGTAAACTTAAGTTGCAGCTCTAGTTTACCAACAATTGTGTAACTTAAGAGCAATGAGGGAAAATGTTACATTTCAAAAACAATGACAATCAAACAAAGGTCTGATAGTTATTTTTAATATATTTTTTATAAAATAATGAAAACATAATTTACACTTTTAAATGTACAAGTTATTACAACCCAAAGAAAACAAACCTTTTTGTGTATGCGTCACGTACCCCTGCCACATGCAGAAAGCACCGACGAAGAGAAAAGATGACGAGAAAATACAAAACAATGAGGAATCATACAAATCAGTTTTGTACAGAGATCAGAA
Organism: Enoplosus armatus; assembly: GCF_043641665.1. Lineage (NCBI taxonomy): Eukaryota > Metazoa > Chordata > Actinopteri > Centrarchiformes > Enoplosidae > Enoplosus > Enoplosus armatus. The sequence continues at coordinate 13,635,379 of NC_092184.1, read as the reverse complement.
AACAGCATACACAAATAAAAACACAGTACCCTCTCATCTTCACTATTGTCTGCAACAGTGGGAATGTGTTAAAAAATAAATTATCAAAATATTTCAACAGGGTTGTGTTTGCTATAAATAGCTTACAATTATACATAACATGAACAAAATATATTTAAAAACCAAAAGAAAGAAAGAAACCTTGCCCCTTTTACATAAGCAAACTAACGAGACTTGCAGATACTAAAACCACAGCTACACCTGCGAAGCTGCGTGAAGGAAGGAGTTCCTACAGGAGGAGCAACAGGAGTGCGTCACTGAGAGCCTGAATGAAAAAATGAAACCATGAAACCAGAATAAAACGAGAGGAGAATCTGAACCACATTATAGTCTGAATTTGTTTATGACAGACTGGTAAAAGTAGTACTTCTGAACCCAAACAAAAAGGTTCAAACGGGCTCAGGTATAAACGTTACTGGTATCAAAGTTAAGGGGATGACAACAACTTGAAACTGTGGAACTGGCTGCACTAAATACTAAAGGGAGTAGAAACATGAAAGCAAGCTGTTTTTTATGAACTGAGAAGGAAATGGCAGTTTTCTGTCCAGCTCAGACTACAACATTTGTTCCCTCTTGTGTTAGTGAAAGAAAAGTATTTTTAAAAGTACGAGTGGGCGATACAGACATTTTATATCAAGATATCGATATAGTTGACTTTATGGAAAGTGTTTATATTTGTCTGTTTCAGGCTAATCCAGCAAATTAAAAACTTATAAATCAAGGTATTAAATCATAAAAATCCAATATTGCCATGAAACAGTCCTGCTAATTTGCCTACAATGACCTAACACACCCAGAAATATTAAAGGGATAAATACAATAGTAAAAACATTTACATTGCCTCACATCGCCCACCCCTAAATGATGGTTTAGTGTCATTAACAGCATCTTGAGGAACCTGAGTGAGTTGGGATTGAAAGTTCAACAGTTCCAGTCGGACCAGGGAAGAAGTAGTGTTTCTACAGGGCAGAGCAGGAGATGATAATTTAGTACAATTTTATCAGCAATATCTAAACTAACACAGGAAGATAAGATCCATCCTCTGCAGGGATGTATTATCCGTTCAGTACCAGCATCCACAAAACACACAGACAGACACATTGTTTCTGTATGAAAAATAGATATAGTAAACAATATCGTTAAGCAAGCTAGCAGTATAAATAGCGTCTTTTGTGTTCATTTGGGTTATCACAGAACACAGGGACGAATCCTCTCTCTCTCACACTCACAGACAGACAGACAGACTGGTTCTGATAGGAAGGAGCTTCAGTGTTGTCTAGTGACTTTCATGTACAGTAAATGTTACCGGTGACAGTTTCATTTTGATTAGTATGCAAAGAAGACGCGGTTATAGTTTGACGTTGTGGGAAATATGATTATTCACTTTCTAGTGGTTAGATGAGAGCATCGACACCGCTCTCATGTTTGCCCGTTAAATTACAAGCTACGGCCAACTGATGGTTAGCTTAACATAAAGACTGGAAACAAGGGGAAACAGCTAGCCTGGCTGTGTCAAACGGTAATAAAATCCACCAACCAGCACCTCTAAAGCTCACTAATTAACACGTTATATCATGTTTGTTTTCTAATTACTACGAGGACACCATGTTTGGTAACCGCTATCAAAATCAAGTATGTGACAAAGTGTGATTAAAAAGCGGCTAGCTGAAATTGCTAATCAGGTCACAGAATTCGGTGTAACACCGGGCCAGTTGCCAAGCAACCAGCACAGACCCCTGTGAGTTACTGCTCTGTAAAACGGCAAATTGTCCGTTTTACAACCCCGTTTTTTTTGGGGTTGAAGCAAACAACATATAACATGTTAATTGGCGAGCTTTAGAGTAATTTTATTACCGGGCAGAGCCAGGCCAGCTCGCCGTTTCCCCCTGTTTCCAGTCTTCATGCTAAGCTAATAGCCATTGGCTGGCTGTAGCGTCATGGAAAGACATGGGAGTGGTATCAAATCTCTCCGCCATAAAGCGTATTCCCCCAAAATGTCAAAACTATTGTTTTAAATATTAGGAAAAAAAGATAATTTCAAAGACGTACTGTGATAATGACTCAAGGTTAAAACAATTATCCAGTACAAGATCTGAGATGACACTGCACTGCTGACAACAGTGGAAATTAAATTCAAATACAATGCACTACATTAGAGATATGATACTACTACATCACTGAGCTTTATGACATCGGCCATTTACACTCGCTCAACACTCACTGATGGCTTGTTTCACATCTCAGGGCCACGGGTCATCCATGTAAACGGAAGAAAGAAGAATATTGTGGCCCACAAGTTTCATATTACAGTAAACTACTTTGTTCATCACTCAAACGTCCTATAACAGACCATCACATTCAGCCTCTTTCTCACACACTCACACCAAAGGGTAATAAAATGCATCTTGCCTTGAGCACAAACACTGTTGTGCAATAATGCTTCTGAGTATTCGCTGTACCATCAGTTACACACACACACCTCTTTAGTACGACTGTTTTACAATATCAGTACAATATAGATAAAATCGATACATGAGAATTGTACCACACAGGCATCTATCTACAGTACCATGTCTGTAGAGCCTCCATTACTGCTAGTGCATTCTGGGAGATGCAGTCTGTAATGAGTCTTTTTTCTTTTTTTTGGCTGATTCGCTGCAGGAACAGTATTAGGCCTCTCCAGGTGATGTAGTGTTCTCTAACACAGTCCTCTCCTACTCGCTCCTCTGGCATAGTAGCATATGTATTTATATATATGACAAGTGTATAAGACTTTTTGACTTCAGTTTATAAAAATAAACAGGCTCAGGGAATGGAGAGGGAGGGTCTCTGCTCTGTCTGCGCACAGACTTGGTGAGACTTTCTGGGAGTGTTGCATTTTAAAAATCAGATTTTTTTTCTTGCTCTCTCTACGGTTTAAGGCAGTCCAGTGGAAGCTGAATGAGGTGACATCTTTGTGACCTCTGCAGCCCCCGTGTGTACAAGGAATCATGGGTACTGAGAGAGTATTTCTCTCAAAGTCACCCTCCCTCTGTGGCCCAAATCTCATGCTCTTCTTCTTCTTCTTCTGCGGGTAATGATATCACTCCCTCTTTGAGTCAGTTTCCTGTGTTAAGGAGTGAGCCTCATGGTCACTCTCTGTCTTGTCGAGGTGCGTAAAAATCCTGCTGAACTTGCGCAGCTGCTCACTGGCTGTTAGGCTCTCCTCCTGCAAGCGCTGGTTATTCTCTCTCAGGTTGGCCATCTCTGCCAGCAGAACGACTTTGTCCTGCTTCTCCTGGTGGTAGAGACACAGAGAAATGATGACTTTACAGTTGGACAATGGATAGAACTTTTCACTGTTATCAAAAAATTGTTTGACATTTTGGGAAATTTTGTAACTTGATACCACTCTCACATCTGTCCGCTAAACATGAAGCTACAGCCAGTCAGTTAGCTTAGCTTAGCATACAGACTCATAACGGGGGGAAACAGCTAGCCTGGCTCTGTTCAATGGTAACAAAAATCTGCCTACAAGTAGCATGTAACCCCTCGTTACCCTCAGTTTTAAACAAATAAGATTTAAATTTTTGGTTAGAGCGCTTTAAAGGTGCTGGGAGGCAAATCTTGTTAGGAGTAGCTTGAATGCACACATTTACACAAGCAAAAAGCTGATTTATTACAGTGTGAGACAGTAAAAGTGTCAAAAAAAAATCAGACAGTGGGCTTCCTAGTGGGCGCATGCAACATTACTATCATGTTCTGGGTACAGATTTGGCCCGGGACTTTCTACTTTTAACTGTTTAATAAAGGCAAAAGATTCTCACTCTCTCCAGATCAGTGTTGAGCTGTTTTAACATCACTTCCAGGTGGTAGAGCCGACCAGACAAATCGTTGGGCACCTCGTCGCTGTAAACACACACGCAGCACACATTACATTGCATAGAGACAAATACACACCCACAGGTGGTGCAGGTGGTTAGGCAGGACAGGTTTTACTGGTGTTTGCGCATGCGCATTAATTCCTGTGTAACCGTTTGACCTGAAGCTTTTCAGTTTCATAAATATACTACTCTTGCTGCTCACTGGTAGAAAAATAAACACCCTTTCTGACAGAAACTGGTACTGCAACTCAAACAACCAACTGTTTACTCCAGTGAGAATACAGAGAAGTAAACAACCTGGCAGTAATGGAAATTACCACAAGGAGGCAGTAGTGACAAAGTTATAACAAAACATGAATATCTAGAGGAGTTGTATTCCTGCACTACTTTACGTCTGTGTGACAGTGAGGCTGACATACCCGCTGAAGGTTGGTGTGGTCCGAGGTGTCTGAGGAGTGTGAAACTGAACTGGACTGACGACTGGTCTCATGTCTAGACCTCCAACCTGCGGCTCAGTCAGTGAGAAGAGGGAAACTGCTCTTTGTGCTGCAACAGAGACACATAATCGTACTTTCTAAAAACTGCATGAATGAGTCTTTTTACTCAAGTGTCCCTTGGGGATACATGGCACAATCACACCTCAGCACAGGAGGACTCTGACAGCGGGTGAGGCCGTGGATCAAGTGTTGGCTTGAGTCTAGTGTGTTTGACTGTGCCATGATAGTCTTTGTGGTTGTAGAGGACACAAGGGACAGGAAGGAGATCCAAGGAAAAAAACAGAGGCTGGGAAGCAGAGCAGGTGATCGGGTACGAGGTGTAGATGAACGCACTCTCTTTCCCAGGAGTGTCGTGTGACAGAAGAGAGCCGAGACAAGGTGAAACCGGTCAACCCCCAATATCCAGACAATATGTCTCACATCCGCTAGACATTTAAGATTTAACGCTGGTTAATTTGTTTTTTAATCTTACAAATTCACCGTTACAACAGAGCAGGTATATTAATAAATAATAAGGTTACAGTAAGCAGTTGTGTGATTCAACAGAAAACGCCACAAAACCCCACACATTACATGCAGAACACTGAGCCTAAGTTGAACAAACCTAATCTTGAAGTGTCTCCGTCCTCACCTTCGTAGGCTTTAGCAGCGTTGACCAGGCTGGACCACTCCAGTCCACAGGCTGTGTCAGGAAGAGGCATCAGTCCGGGATCAAGCCTCCTCAGGGGGGGAACTTTGTCTCTAACTTCTGTGAGAGACAGCTCCGAGGCAGACAGAGGCACTGATGGACAGGAGAGGACAACAACTGCAGTGAGTAAACAAATCTCTGCAGGAAACAATGGCATCTACATACTACAAGGTTGCAGAAGTTATAACTGTGAACATAACAATCCTAACAGGACTGCTTTCACCACTCAACTGCTTGGATCCCCACAGAATGAAACTTGGCAGCTGATAAACTCAGCAGTGAACATTCAACACTGTTTTCATGAGTTTTGTCCACCTGAAAACAAAAGGACAACAGTTGGTTTGGTTCAAACTCACCCTTCTTGTTCTGCATGTGGTTGGAGGAGACAGCGTGTCTGCGCGTGGGCAGCGTGCAGGTGAACAGCACGTCAGTAGGAGTCGTCTGGTTCTCAGAGTTGGCATAGCTGGCCTCTCTGCGCCCGCTGCACAGGGACTCGTCTGAGAAGGTGCGCTGCAAGGTTCGTCTGGGAGACTAAAGGAAGGAAAGTGACAGAGATCAGAACTGTGTGTGCACGCTCATCAAAGTAAGACTGTTGACCTGATGTAATGGTCTGCAAGTGTAAGTGTGTTCCTCACTGGATCTCTCTGTGGCGTCTCTCCCGGGTTGTCCATGATAATCAATTTCTTCAGGTCGTCCTCAATGGTGCTTTTGTACGTCCGGCGTGGAGAACGCAGGTCCCTCAGTGACGCTCGGAGCCGAGGTTGTCCAAACACGTTCTTTGAGTTCGTATCCACCTGCCTGGAGATACAAGACATGACATGAGTACCAAAAACACATAAGATAGCATGCATTTTCTTAATCATGTCTTTTTCCTGTGTCTTTCCACATTGACCCAAACCATTTACACCTCCAGCCCATTTACAGGTCAGTGTTTTAGTAGCTTGAGGCTCGTCCAAAAGAGCAAATCACGAGATAAATCTCAGGGGTCCAGAGATAATTAACTCTGCTGCTCAGAGTTATGCTTATTATTTCATATTTCCTCTAATCTTTAGTTGGGAGAAGCAAGATCGTTGCTCAGAGGTGGAGACCAAAAAGTAGTGTAGGGTCAGAAACAACCCCCATGTCATTAGTGAGGACAATGATTCTAAATCAAAGCTTATCATTTGAAGCTCTCAGTCACTGGCGTACTTCTTGCTGTTGCTGCTGTCGGAGCTGGATATCGTGGTTGCGTTTGAAGGTGAAGGGCTGGTGTCTTCAGTCTGCCAAGCCGTTTGTCTGCTCTTCCCATAGAAGGCCTTGGGGGCAGAGCTAGACAGCGGGATGGAGCTTAACTGGGCTGAAGTGGGTGTTGTTGTAGCGGCTCGAACAGGCCGGGCTTTCTCAGCTGTCGGAGTCTTGTAACCCTGCGGTGTGTAGGCCCTGAGAGGATGGACAAGACACACAGATACGTGATTAATGCATTCAACGTGAAAGACTGCCTTCTTGAACGCAGTTAGCCGCAGGAAGCTATGTTTGGATTTCACTTCAAAGGGAGAGTTAGTTTTTAGAAGATTCTCAGAGGCGGCAACTATGGTATAATGAGTTCACTCAATACATGTCAGAGGATAGGCAATGTCTGCTGGTCTAACCTCCTTTTCATGGGAAAAGATTAATATTTATAGTCATATTATCTCAACAGACATGTCACAGATAGCTTGTGACGCACCACGATGCAAGGTACATTAATTTAAACATAAGACATTTAGATCACAGGGAGGAGCGCGCAGATAAAATCATATTCTCCAACAGAACAAAAGATTTCTGTGCTCAAACACTGCACGTTACATATATGGTTTAATTATTATACCCTTTGCAAGATCATTCAAATATTTAATGTCACAAAAAGACCTACTAGCAATGACTTATAGCATTTTGACATAGGGAAATATGCAAGAATCCCCCTTGAATGTGTTAATTAGTAATATTTGTTACTATGAACAGAGCCAAGCTACCCGTTTCCCCTGTTTCCAGTCTTTATGCTAAGCTAACCACCTGCTGGCTGTCGCTTCATATTTACCGGACGTAAATGTAAATTGACTTTCTTCTACTGCTCTTTGTATGTGTTGTCTTTCCACATGAGCAGAATTTATTCTTGTAGCATACATCTTCCTTTCCTCCTCTTCATTGATCAGACAATGAAGATAGAGTATGCAATTAAAGTCCAGGTAGTATTGTCAGCAACAGCAGCAGCAGCAGATGCTATGCTACTGCCATGCTGATACAATGCCATTGACAGCAAAAGGTAAACAGCAGAAGAGTTATGAACTACAACTACCATCATCTATCATGCAACGTGAAATGTCCTTTATCCAACAAACCAATTCTTCACCACTGAAAAACAAACTAACAATATCTATTAAAACATCCAAATTATTCAACTGACCCTTTTATCATTTAGAAAGAACATATTGTAATCCTCTAACCAAAACAAATCGTACAACACTATCTGTCAAACTGATTGCACAATACCTGCGATGAATCATCTGTGTTCTGAAGCCTTCTGCTTTAATTTCATGTCTGTATTATGTCGATGGTCCAACACATCCCAGACTGCAACATCAGAGTCTATGGCTCTCAGGGTTTAAACACAGATTGATTTAATCCAGCAGAGAGTGGTCGAACCCTGTGTATGTTTGTGCGTTTAGATGATGTGGGGAGGGCAGTGACAAGTCCACCAGCAGAGGAGATCATGATGATCTGTATGTTTCACAAGGATTAGGCTGCTTTAATCCTTAATGTACCCTTTAAAAGATACTTTTTCATGTATGATACTATTGTTGCAAAAGGATCTGTGGTGCACTGCTGCTGCTTGGTGCATCATTCACTAAAGATTCCTAAAAACTTGTTAGAATTTTATTTAGTTATTACCAAGTACATTAAGCTAAGCAGCATAAAACTGCAAGATTTATGATATGCGCTGGCATATCATTCACTGAGGTTAATGTTAGTTAATATAAGCTTCATAAAATGTGCCATAAAAGATGCATCTCATCAGTGAGCCAGCCTCTTACCTGGGTTTGAAAGCATCCATTTTATCAGCACTGGAGCCAGGAGGCGGGAATGTCCTCGTCCGGTACCCTTTGTTCTGATTGGCTGCTGCCGGTATGATGGGCGAAGACTCTCGTCTCCTTGCTTCTCCCCCGCCACCGCTCCTTCCCACGGACAGCTCCTGGATGCCACCGTAGGTCGCAAAGCAGTGCACGGGCTTGTGGGACTGGCTGTTGGACACGTTTCCGTGACGAGTGTTGTTGTAGTGGGTCGAGGCGTCGATGCCGCTGTCGTTAGACCCCCCCTTGTTGAGAAGATCGGGGTCGGGGTCAGCTGGGTCGCCGAGGCAACCCCCGCCTCCTCGCTCTCCTCCAGCTCCTCCGTCGAACCAGCGCTCGTCGCTGTGGCTGCTGGAGGCGTTGCTGGACAGAGTGTTACTGCTGGAGTGGCTGGAGTACTGAGTCTCGCCCTGCAGAGGACAAGAGGGCAACATTCAGACTCAGGGAGGCGACCAGGCAAAGAAGGTAAAGGTGAACAAGTGAGACGGGGTGATGACGAGCCTGACCTTCGAGTGTCTGTTTGGAGAGTCTTTCCCCGGGATATCCTGTCTAGTCAGTCTCCTCTGCCCCCCTCCACCACCTGGCCCCCGAGACAACGATGCTGGGACGTGCCAGAGGGGTTCTAGACAGAAAACACACACAGACACTTGCAGGATTAAAACAAATTACTCTGAACCTCCATGGTTGGCAAAGAGGATTAAATACTTATAGCACATTTCAACACTGACCTCCTAGCCACCCACCCACCAACGCACTAAATCACACTCAGCTATCTCTACTCTACTGTGCAACACACACACACTTTGAATCAAGAGAGAAACCATGAATGTAGTTAAAGACAATAACTTACAACCTGCAATAAATTAGTGTTTGGCCACATATCATATAAGAGTGGCGAACATGTTGGCAAACAGTTACACATCCAGCAGATACAGAGCAACATTATCATTCATTTGGCCACCTGATGAATGTAAGTTCAATATTCACTCTCTTTTAGGCCTCTACCAACTCCTGAGCGAAATATCTGGCTCTTTATCCCCTTTCACATACAAGTAGTCACGTGATCGATTGTTAATATAAGAATACTGTAAATGTTTTGAAGGTGACGTACCCGTCTTGCAACGCTCCATGGTGCTCTCCTGACTGGTGAAGCCTGAGGAAGACTCTCCACTGGAGGTGATGTCCACACTGAGGTGGGGCTCATAGGGTAGCAGGGGGCGTTGTCCTGTTCCATATCTACACAGGGGGGGTATTTGATTAATAAACACATTCATGCCACAGTCAGTTGTATATGAAATAACACAGAGAGCATTAAGTTAACTCTACAATAAATCTCTTTTTAGTTTGGATTTGACTGAGCAGAGGAGAATTTCAGTTTCTATTTTGCATCCTGATGGCGGTTGAATAAAAAGACATTCATCTGGTTGAGTGAGATGTTATCAACCTCCACACTGTGAGGAAGAGCCACCCACACAACAGATCCTTCCTCTGGGAGACAGTGTGTTCATACACGTCTAACTGCAGACCTGAACGCGCCACATTATTCTTATGAACAGATATAATCCACCTCCAGCACACAAAACAGTTGTTATGAGTAACATTGGACATGTTTAATCAAGATGGAGATCAAATGAGTGACGAGGAGAGCGCGGAGAACAAAAGACTACACACACACCTGTCAGGTGAAGGTTTGTAGCGTACGAAGGGGCCTGGTGTGATTCCAGGTGGCCCCATTGTGGAGAGGCCGACCAGGCCTGAGGAGGGTGAGGAGAAGCTGGCTGAGGGGTTTCTGTAGGGCAGCACTCTGTCGCCTCCTGCAGGAGACAGACTGTAGTGGTTCTCAGGGTAGCTCACTGGCCTGGAGGACACACAAAAAGGCTGATGGTTAACAGAGAGAAAAACAAACAAGAAATCATTTACCTATATCAAGTGAGAAACACGCTGCAAAACAAGTGATTCAGTTAGAAACTGCCAGGATTCGATTGCAGTTATTACATTTGGGAGTGGGCAGTGTGACACTCCAGTGACACGTGTGGTTAGCAACTGAGAACAAAAATACAATCCCTCCTTCAGAAGGCTATCCTAAACAAAGCATTACACTTATAACATACTTAGCTTTGACAAATTTAAATCACTGAACAAATCAGTAATATGGGTGGTGATTCTGACATCTGGAACCAGATAATGCTACAGGACAAGATTGTGATATACGGGAAAAAAAACATTTGTTTATTGTCCGATTTTGAGTGAATCAAACACCGTCTATCACAGTACAACAAAAGATTTGAGTTCTTGTTTAAACATTATGTACTTCAATCTTTGTACTTTCATCTGCTTTATTGTCATTTATTCATATAATGTATCATTTAAAAAAAAAAAAAGATATACCTTTATATTTTATGACGGTCTACTGCCTTATTGTATAAAAAGAGATTTCAAATAATATTATCAGCTGTAGTATCTGTGACAGGTAAATTCTATTTGCAGAAATGGTCTCATTGCTAATATTGGTGCTATAAATAACCCAACTGGGTCTCTTCTGTAATCTAATGTGACTGAATCCAGCACAGCAGCTCTGAGTCTCACCTCTTAGAGTTGAGGTGCTGCGGCTCCCTGTAGGGAACAGGCATCAGAGTCTTGTGTGAGCGGGGCAGTGGAGGAGGTGGGGGACCCATGGGGGCCCAGCGCTGTGGGTTGGGGGCACTGTGGAGCCCTGGAGGAATGGGTGGGCTGTCCCATCGCCACGTCGGGCGAGGGGAGGGTCGGTAGCCTGCAGCCAGAGGCTCAGATTCTGGCTTCTGCTCCATGGTCTTCATCTCATACTCTTCTGTGCAGCCCCTGATGAGACAGAGGGAGAAAGTTATAGTTAGTAAGAAGAGGGCAGAAATAGGCAAATATTACCTCCCAGCTGGAGGGCTGGGTGGTCCTAAAGGCCTCTAGCCTGATACTCGGCACATATCTTTTACACACCATCATTATTTCATTCACACCGCTTATTACAGGAGGGCAGGAGGCATCAAATATGCATGGAGAATGTATTCAAGACGAGACAAACGCTGAGAGGAAGAGAGAGAAGGAGATGAGAGACGATGCCGGTGGAGAAATGGTGTCAAAGTGAAGAGTTAAAGTGAAATTCATAGTGAGGTGAAACAAGGCAGCAGTGGGATAAAAAAAGAACTTAAAGAGAAACAAACACAACACAGCAGAGACTGAAGTAAGATGAAGAGATGTGTCTCTTAAAGGGCCCGTTCACCCAAATTAGGGCTGCAAGTAACGACTATTTTCATTTTAAATGAATCTGCAGAATGTTTTTTTTGATTAATTGATTGATCGTTTGGACCAAGGTGACGTCTTTAAAAGTGTTGTTTTGTCTGACCAACAGTCCAAAACCAAAAGACATTAATTTACTGTCATAGAAGACAAGTAAGTATCCATGAACTAATCTAGTTTTTGGCATTTTGGCTGAAAATGGACTTAAACAACTAATTGATTATCAAAATTTGTCTATTGATCGACTAATTGTTTCAGCTTTAACCAACAACAACAACAAACAAGAAAAGGGACTATTTCTTTATCAGAAAATAGATCCAATTAAAACTGTACACAGTGAGCAGTTGGGACTATTCTGAATAACTGACATTATTTAAGGATACATTGCTGTAAAAATAACATAATTAATATATAAAACTATCTGCATGGATAAATACCAGTAGTAGCAGGGTAGGCAGCATTTCTTTAGTGTTTAACCTGGATTAATCCTAGAGCCTGGTCACACTGAGCCCTCTATCTACTCTGCTACTATGTAAACATCATCAAATGAAAGCTGTGGACAGAACACACACACACACACACACACACACACACACGCACGCACACACGCACACACACAGAAGAGAAAAGAAAAGAAATGACACTGTATTTAACAAAAGCATGCACAATCACACTATTTAGAAATGCTAATCAATGAACATGAACACAACGTGTGGTCTACCAATCCAATCAATATCCGTACAGTGACATAGTAGTAGTACATGCTCTGACCTCGTACTTGTACACACACACACACACACACACACACACACACACACACACACACACACACACACACGAAGCGAGTACAAACCTTAGAGTCTACATACAGTAAGTTGACAGGCAGTGTTTCTTCCATCACACTGGCTGATGTGACACAGCTGGAGCTCCCCAACACACACACACACGCACACACAGTCAAACACACTCCAACATCACACGTTTTCGCCGCTGTATCCGTCCATCTTTGCATGTGCTCGACGGAGCCAGAACAGCAAGGACAAACACTTCCAACTCTCGTCTCTCTCGTTCTCTTTCTTTCTCTCTTCCACCCACTTCTCTCACACTCGGTGGTGTTGAAACACGTCCTCCTCACCGAGCGTGCCTCTCCAACTCAATACACTCAACCCTGCCTTTCTCTCCCTCCCTCTTTTCCATCCTTTTCACTCGCACGGGGCATGCATTTTTAATTAATCACTTCCACTCATTTATTTATTTATTTTTTATGGTCTCCTTTTTTTTTTTTTCCCTGCAGATTTTCAGGCCTTAATCTCGTGCAATCTGCTTGCCTGGCACACAAACGAGTCAGAGAGAGAGAGAGAGAGAGAGAGAGGGCGGGCGGGGGGGTGAAATACAAGACTCTAATTATCAGCTGCTACTTGAGAGAGAGAGTGTGTGTGTTTGTGCATGTGTGTGCGTGTCAAAGGGATTTAACTCTGTGTAATTAAACTGCCTCCGACATTAAAGAATTCTAACCACTGTGCGATCACACAGCCAGCCACGATTACTGTATTTAGGAGCCCTGGTTCTCAGTCTGTGGCTATTTCTTCACCTCCATAACCATTCTGTAACACCACATCAGCATCTCATAAGGCCTCGTTATTCCGCTCTTTGTCAAGGCCGGGTGTGCAGATGAAAGGTTGGAAAAGGATGACGGCGGGGGGTGGGGGGATGGATTGTGGGAGGAGAGGAAACAAGACGCTGGTAAGCTGAACAAGATGACTAGATATGAAGGAGAGAGGAACAAAGAAAGGCGGATTTCGTCAATTCACGTTGAACAAATGCGTCTTTCTTTTTGTCTCCAAACCTCATTTCGCCCATTTCCTCTTGAACCACACATCGTTCTTTCTCTCTGTTCGCTCGCTTCCTCTTTTCACACACTCCCACACAAAAATCCTCTCAGAACATTGGAGTCTAGCCACTATCTCACCCATGCTTTTGTGTGTTTGTGTGAAGAGCGTCCCTGTGCTCACTCTAGCTCACTCTTGTCCTTCCACTACTGCTTGCTATCACTCAGTGCTCGACTCTTCCTATGATGTCACCCCAACATCTGTATTCACCACAACTGTTTAAAAATGAATCACTGTCATTAGTTTAGCTTCAAAGAAATACAACATGCATGACTTTAAACACACCTGCGAGGCCCCCCCTCTTCGTATGGAGGAATGATGACCACTTTGACTGTGACCGACGTCCTCAGCAGGTCGATCATCTGCTCGTGAGTCAGCGTCACCGCGGCCACCTTGCAGATCTCCACCAACCGGCTGCCCTGTCTCAGTCCCGCCTGCCAGGCAAAGCCATATTCCTCCACCTGCACGAGAAACCCACAAAAAAAAGTCTTTGAACGAGCCAGTGATGTACAGCCAAGAAATCTTCATAGATGAGTATTTCAGTATGAGATCTGGTGTGGCAGATGGTCATCTGACGGTACCTCAGCCACAGTGCCGTCCAGGCGAACATGGAAGCCCAGTTGTCCCAGTCCATTTCTTCTCAGAGTCATATCCACCGTCTCACATCCCACTGTCAACGACTGGCAAGGAGAGGACATGATTAGAATTACAGTATTATCATGTTCTTATGTGTGTACTAAAATTGTCTCAAGGTATCTTCCAAAACAAGGGGGACAACACAAAACAGCCTGAAAGGCAAAAAGGGAGGTTCATTACCTGCAGAATTAAATTTGAAGACCGTTTAATAGTGAAATCCATCAATAATATCATCACTATGCACACAAAGTACCAGGCGACATCACCTGAAACTATTTCAACCAGCACTATGGAAACGTTATCAATCTCTATGCATGTATTTGGTATTTTTAGAAAGATTAAAGATTTTCTAAATATTTTGTTTTCTGTTGGATTAACGCAAAGCTCGCTGGAGTCCAGGAAATCTCCATTTCCCAGCATTTAATTCATCAACTTTTCCAGGGATTATCACAATATGAAATGCCTCTCATCAGCCAGAGCACAACTTCACTGAAAAACTGAGTTATATGGTCGCATAGAGTACCTTCACGCTATATAATATTTGTGTTCATATATTAATATGAATCTAATTGGCCTGGAATATAGTTTTAAAAGGTTATTAGCTTTGTTTACTTATGTGCATAATTACATTATACATTGTCCAGGGCCTTTCAAAAAATACTGTCTTCACAGTTGCTCCTGTTAGTTGTCCTGTAGTTGTTTATGAATGTAAAAAGAGTCTTGAATTTCCAGGTTTTCTTGGGAAAGGAAATCCCCTGAGCTTAATGCCTCAAAGCAGATATAACAGAACACAGGAGTAACACCAATTTTGAAGCTAAAACTGTAATAAATCACATATTAACAAATCACAGAGACTTGACTTGACTTGACTATACTTGAAGTATAATTAAGGTCTTTAAGTGGTCTGAAGACATGTTTTCAGTGTGGGCCTAAAATTCACATTGTGATTTCCAACATTTTAGGCAGTGAACATTTGTCAGGCCTCAAAAGATACGCACAGTGCATTTTGGTGAGAAACATGTAAATATAACTTCTGCTATGGTCAAGCTATGTGCCCATGTACATGTTTTGCTCTGATAGTCACTATCCCTCTACACTGGAACTTGAACAAGCTCTAAACTCTCACCTTCAATCTCTGCACCACTTCCCTGATGTCCTGTGCACAGCCCTCCGGTACCCGCACTGCAATGTGGTCTCCTCTGCCATAGAAGATCTTCAGCGCCAGGCGCTCCGGTGTCCAGCCGATCACGTCCGCACAGAAACAGTTAAACACCACCTCTTTGGTGGAACAGTCTGTCAGGAGGATGTATTCAGCTGACAAACCCAAGGCACAGGGGAGCTCCGTCCCTCCTCCACTGAAGTCCTGGGCTTGAACCCTCCAGGCGATGGCCCCCGCAGCTCCCAGCTCTGCTCCCTCCCTCGCCTTGGAGCGCTCGCGTTTTTTGGACGCGAGGGAGATGAGGTTGTTAAGCTTGCCGGCTGTGTCGAGGGGTGTGCTCGTGACGTAGTTCTCAGCCAGGTCACGCAGGTACTCCTGCCGCGTTCGTGTCGCCATGGTGTGGAACTTCTCGGACTTGTGCGCGGCATTTTCTGCATTGATAACTTTGGCTAGAAGGAAGTTACGAAAGGTTTCTGGGTCCCGGAAGGTGACACCGCTGGGGATGGGCGGGCCGAAGGGAGGCACATCCTTCATTCTTGTCACAGCAACACTGAAGGAAAAGACGAGACAGGCAGGATTTGGAGTGTGAGAAACTTTAATTTGTATCATGTTTGTGTGTAAATGAACATGTGCTTGTTCTGTTCTCAACATTTACCTGTAACAGGTGCTTTCAGAACAGGGGTTGTGCACACGGACGATAACAAAGACGTGCTGGAAGTGTGAGCGGATATTCTGAGGGGTGAAAGGCAACGCTCCCGGCTCCTGAAAGATTATGGTGACAATGTCGTTCCCTATGTGCCTTTTTCTCAGGAGCTGAGGAAGAGGAGAGGAGAGGAGAGAGGAGAAGAGATAAAAAAATTGACAAATAAAAAAATGAGCCAACATAACTGGCATTGACACACTGACTCAGTCAACGATAGACAAGGGAAATGTGAGATTGAGACGCTCACTACTAGACACCAAACAACAGCACTTTATGTAATTTGTTTTTCGGATTCTGTGTGGGCTATTTGTGTCTGTGTGCTGGTTTGTCCGTCTATCTGTGTTCGTGTAGGAGACGTCCAGGCTGTGTCTGTGGTGCGGTGCTTGCCAATCCTCTCTTCTTCTGCAGAGGGAAGTGTGAAGTACCAATTATGTAATCCATCCCACTGTTTGGCCACAGATGCACACATTCTCCAGCATGGAGCCGCAGGAGCATCCTTCACTCCTACTAAGACTGCAGTTTTGAAAATTTGGATTATTGAGCTTGATGTAGTGTTTACAAACACTAACTATAAATGTTAGAATTGATCATTTGGAGAAAAGAAGTTTGTTTTATTTTACATTTTATCAACATATTGTTTTCTATTTATCTATATACTGCTGTTGCACAATTCAACAGTTATCTACTGAACATTTCACCATGGGTCACATAGGATGACTGTGCAGGCCTAGCTTGTGTTCTCCTTTTCCTCTCTCCTGAATGTCAGAGCCTTCACACTATCTACATTTCCACTTCCCTCCTGTTCATCCACTGCAGGTTGTTTTTAATGTCAGATGCTGCCACCTAGAGGTTCATTTGAGCAAGTAGCCCTCCATGCTGCTGCAGTCTCAAAACCTCTGGATGGAGTTATTGTGCCATATTATAAAATCACACTTTCTGATTTTAAGAGCTGATACTAATATGAACTCTTCAAACACACTTTTCATTTTTCTCAATTAAAAAAGGTGTAACCCTCAGATTTCTTGTTTACTCAACATTTACAAGATGTTAAACGAGATGATGTAACTGTCAAAAAAGCTTGTTTACAATAACAAACAATAGATTGGGGTGTAAGATGTACGCTGTGGGTAATAAAAGCATAGTTCTCCAATTCACAACATCAGTTTGATATTTTTTTAATGTTTGAGGAAGAACAAATGACTTCACCACAGCCTGCACTGTTGATGAGCTGACACATCACAAACTGTGTACACTAATCCTGAGCACCCACAGGGCCTGTCTGAGCACATGTGTTCACCCATGTGAGTCTCTCACGCAAACACTTATGCAAACTATTAAAAATACCAACGAGCAAAATGTTATCTTACACACAGGTCACTCGCATGAAGCCCACGCTGCAAACACACAGTGCCCAGGAGAGCGTGTAGGAAGGCAGCTTTATTTCAAGAAGTGAAAAAAAAAACAGGGAGAAAATAAAGAAACTACTCACTACTGAACCCCACCCAGCTCTGATCCAGTTAAAGAATGAGAGGCAAAAGAAAAAGCCAGTAAGTAAGGGAGAAAAGAAACGCCAAGACAAGGAGAACAAAGACTATAAAAACAAGAAAGGAGGGATAAAAGAGGAAAGAGACTCTAAATGAAGAGGGCGACACAAGTCACGAGTTTCCACTTGATGAATTCTTGCTGTGGTTTACGACTCGAAGCAACCGGCTTTAACTAACAACCACAGACAGACTCTAAAAGGCTTTGGGTGACATGAAAGGACAGTCATGGATGCATTTCTCAGCTGTTGGCACCAAAAACGTGGCCAGAGACACAACACACAGGCCCAGGTGATGGTCCTGGATTTAGGTAGGGGTGCTCATTAGCTCTTACCTGCTGGGGGTTGTTGGGCATGTACGGAAGCATGGTGGACACGTGGAACATGACCTCGTAGCCCTGGTAGGCGGTGTACAGGGAGTGGGTGCCCGTTGAGTCCGCTGGAGAAAGGAGTAGGAGGAGGAGAAGGATATTTTAATTTCACCTACAGATGACACTGTGATCCTGAAATGAGTCCAAACACTTCCTGATTCAAACTGATGTTTTTTCCAACGATCATGAGGACTGTCACTGTGCTTTTGCTGGGGTTATGGCACTAGGCCTGGCTATTATTAAGCACTTTCCAGACATAAAATCACAACAGGTCAACATAAAAAGATCTCACTGCTGTAGAACAGGAGAGGAAATAGTTCTGAAGAGGAAGAGTGTTTTCTGTGCCCTCACCGGGAGCCATTGAAGACTTAACTAATGTGAGTGTGAGGGATACACATGTTTTATCTAAAGCATTCATATATTCATATATTTATAAAGCTAACTGCATGAAGAAAAAGAGAAGGTGGGCTCATTCACATTGTTTCATAAGTTATTTCCTCTACGCACAGGAGATGATAATTAAGTGATACATTTATTACAGTAAACAAGAAGTGCATGTTGAACCTTGTGCTGCTGCCAACACATTTATGGACTGTGGTGCATGTTTGAAAGGGTGAAGACTTACTCTTTGTGTCGAGCTGTGCGGCGTATTTGGTGAATCCCTTAAGAAGCACCTGCTCCCCCAGCAGCTCCAGGAAGGCAGAGAAGGCAGGTGATGCCTCCTCGTTGTTGTACATCTCCTCCTCGGTGCTCTGGCCCGCACGGCACAGCAGAACACCCACCTTGTGCTTCTGACTTAACTACGAGGCAGTGGAGAGATAACATTAACATTACACACACACACACACACACACACACACACACACACACACACACACACACACACACACACACACACACACACACACACACACACACACACACACACACACACACACACACACACAGAGATGAAACACTGAACCTTGTGCTTCTAATGCAACTTACACACAAACCAACACAAACCAACACAAACAAAAACAAGTCCACGGCTAGCAAAACACCTCCGCCTCGCACTTCACCCTCCATTAAATAAAAAGCTGAGATAACATGGCTAAACATTAAAGCTTTTATGGTTACACACTCATGCTCAAACACACCACACCCTGCTTCACTCAGCTTTCACTGCCCTCAGTCCAATTGTACTTTGCACTAACACTAAATCAGTTGTACAGACACTTTTATACACAATATCTGAGCATACTATATGTCACTGTGTTACTTTATCAGTTCATATTTTTTGGGTTGCAGTTAAAATTAGCCAGCCTGATGTCTACTGACAGACTGAGCAGGCACTTGCCAAAGAACAGTTTCAATAGAGGCATCGCTGCTGCTGAATCAACTGTCGAATTTCCAGTTTTATCACACAGGCCCCAAAACGAAATGCAAATACAGACAGACACATAACTCACCCCCTGCTCGTCCAGTTTGAGGAGCTGCTCAGTGACTTTGGGTGTGCTGAGTGCCAGTCTCAAACAGGAGACGTTGAGCTCGGGGACGACCTGCTCCAGGACCTCCTTGAGTGGCAGACCCCGCACCGTGCCGTGCCTCCCCGTAGACGCCACCGCATCCTCTAAGATGGAGCCTCGCAGGGTCACAAGCTAAATGTGAGGAAATAAAATGTGCTGTGAAACTGGAAGCAATGCATATATTATAAAAATAAATACAATTTCATATGATTACCCTTTATTGATCGCTTTAATCAAACCAGGAACTGAAATATTATTACTTTCACTATCACTTTTTACTATTTACTACTATGTTTACCTCTTTACTAACTTGGGGACAGAAGGCTTGCTGACCCTCTATAAGACCAACTCACTAATTAATTGGGGTTATTGACTTTTTGTCACTCTGTCTTCTTCCGTTTCTCTTTAAATTAAGAATATTTGCTTAATTAAACTTCTTTTCTTTATTGGTATGGGTTAAAACCTTTTTTGTGTATAACTGTATTGTATCCTCTCAGTTGTAACAAGCTGTGTTTTCTGTGTTCTACTTGTTAGAATCACAATAAAAATTGTGTCAAAAACAAGAAATCACTCTATTTTGACATATTAGCTAAGAAAAACAAACCAAAAAAAAACAGGTAGGACTGACTGAGACCTAGCCTGGGCAAATAGTAACATTAAGACAGACACAGGAGAACATGCCTAGTAATACTACTGATATTAAGATAATGGTATTGGGAGAGGTCAGAGGTCAGGCTCAGCTACTGTACCACACCTCTGGAAATAGACAGGTGGATGATTAGCTGCCTGGGAACATGAAGTGGGTCCATCAGATGAGGGATGGTCTCACTACTCATAATAGTGCCCTGCTGCCCTGAAGCCACACACACACACACACACAGTGAAAGTGCTCTGTGTGGAGGATTTTAAGTCAAGCAATATTGTGAATTAATATTCTGCTCAGTGTTGTGCTGCCATAGAGTGCTGCTCCCTGGTGAGGGGAAATTGACCTGCTTCACAACAGTGAGACTATAATAACCTCAGATACAGTAGGCTGCTCCTTCTCACCACACACACACACACACACAGCTTCATTAAAGATGCATGGCAGACTCTGGAGCTGGCAGGGGCCGGAGAGACAGCTGAACCTCAGAGACTCGAGGAGAAAGGAAAGCTGATTGACACACAGCTGAAGTTATGGAGCTGTCGTTTCAACTCGTCAGCTTCTGTGCGGCGGCGGCGGAGTGAGCGACTGCGACACGCTGGGCAGGAATGTCAGAGGGCGGTGCGTATAAATGTGTGATGGAGGGAGAAAGAAGAAGTCTCTCCACCTTGCTGTGTCAGCACTGCTGCACAGAATTAAATGACAGACTTTAGGGGGATGGATATTTGAGAGCAGCTGCAGCTCGAGTGGGAGAGAATAAAGTCTGCAATCAATCTCCCTTTTTTTTCTGTGTGGGAACAGTAGGCCTGGGTGTGCTGGCTGTGTCTGCTAGCTGAGCTCTGTGTACTTAGATGGCAGAGAGGCTCCATTGTTGTACCAGAACTAAGGTGATGAGGCCAGGCAGCCATGTAATCCAGCAAAAAACAACACAGCGCCAGCCGCACAGAGGAAGACACATCATGCACACAATGGTCAGAAGCAAGTTTGTCTGAGTGCCTTGACAATCCTACACAGGTGTTGATAAAATATTAAGTAGGTCAATCTAACTATTCAAAGAGACCTCAGACCTCTTTAACACAACCCATGAAAAGTAAAGACAGGCCACTAACACAATATTTGTAAAATGCTGCCTGTGATCAGGTGATCAAGTCATTGATACCAGGGTTTTATAGTTTACTCTGCCAATTATTTTCCAGATTAATCGATTAGTCCTTGTGTCTAAAAAATGCAGATCACAGTTTTCCAGAAAACAAAGGTCACATATTCAAATGTCCAAATGTTTTGTTCAACCATCAGTCCAAAGATATTCAGTTTAATATCTCACAAAACAAAGAAAAGCCTGACATTTGAGAGGCTGGAACAAGTATATATTTGGTATTTTTGCTTAAAAAGTAACTCAAACAATTAATCGATTATCAGAATAGTTGCAAATTAAATGTCAGTCGATAATAAGTTCATATTGATAATACACATCAACCACGAACAAAGTTAAATACAAAGTTTGGTGCTCTGGAAGCAGAATCTATAAAAGTAATTGAACATAAGTGACGTCTTTGAGGGAGACTTCAGAGAATCTTAACTAATTCTCCGTGATCACCAGCCCATTTAATACATTGCGAGTATCTGATCCACCAGAGTGGAAAAGTGGTGGGGTGTGCTCCCTCTGAGAGCAGCTTTGGCCCAAGCAGCCAGTGTTTGGTTTGGCTTTGCTGTGCTGAGACTGGGCAGGTGGAATTTTCCACTGGCAGAGAGGAGAGAGGAGGTGAGGGGGAAGGCGGGAAGGTTAAAATCAGGGCAGAGAGGGTGAGGAGAGTCAGAGGTAGGGATACAAAGGGAGGGCTGGGTAAAATGAAAGTAGGTAAGGAATTAACTTAAGCGTGCACACTCATACTGACTCATCGCTGAGTAATCCCCAGGACAAACGCACACAAACGGTAGATTGTGCATACCTCGCTTGTTCTGACGATGAGGCGGTACTGGTACTGGTCTTTCAGGTCTTTGGTGTCTTCCAGTTTCTCCCTGCGGATGCTCACGGCCACAGCGCCCATCTTATCATCTGTCCCAAAGTAGTTTGAGTGCTCTGGTGAAGGACAGGGAGAGATGATCAATGTTAAAAGTTTTTGTTGTGGAGAAAATGTTCATTCACTCACAAATTAGTCATTAGTCAGTTATCAGTATTTGGGTTTGATAACCAACACTAATAAAGGGAAGAGAGAAAACAGTACATATCAGGAGATAAAGATGAGACAGATAAGAGAAGAGTTTGACAGAGAGAGAGAAGAAGATACCAGGTAATGTATGTGTAGGCCAGGACTAAGACAGTGACATGTTACACAAGGCGTAACCCAGAGAAAATGATAATTGCTACTAAAGAAAGGTGAGAATTAAAGGACTAAATAGTCATGTGGCCACAGAGATGCTGAAAATGTTTGATGTTCACTTCATAGAGGATTTGATAAAATACAATTAATCAATAAGACTATAACAAACAAACATGTCCTCAGTCAAATCCCGATGTTTTAAGTCGCCAATTAACATTCTGTGGCTTGTTAACAGTGTTGACACACAATATATTCATCCATTAAGAGGCTGAGACAAAGTTATCAACACACTTCACAAGCATCTTGCATGTCCTCTTCTAATGCTCCTAAGCTAAGCCGTGGTAATGCCAACGCCACAGGCAGCGTGGGAGTCGAAAGACAAATTCTCCAGACACTCGGGGAGGAATCTCGCTTGACATGAATTCCTCCTCTATCCCCCGTCTGACTGGAATGAACTGGGACGACGTACATGTTAGGAGACTCAGGCCTGCTTAGCTTCCATGCCATGTCCTGTGGTGAAAAAGCTTTTTGACGAGGCTTTCTGACACACACACACACACACACACACACACACACACACACACACACACACACACACACACACACACACACACACACACACACACACACACACACACACACACACACACACACACACACACACACACACACACACACACACACGTTCTGGGGGCCAGCTAAGCTGGAAACGAGTCAGCAGATGAACATATTTTTGGAACGATAACCTTTATCTGTGTAGCTGCAGGCCCATCTCTCTCTCTCTCTGTCTCTCTCTCTCTCACACACACACACACACACACACTTGCATACATGTGCTCCTAACAGCATCTGTCACTAATTAGGGTGCAGCCAGATGATGCTCGCCAAGGGGACGTTTCATCCACATCGTCTGAAGAGGTGATGTTGTGAACGGACATCACACACAACACACATCACACATACACATCATCCCTCCCTGAAGTTAGGTGTTACTTCTGACACTGAAAACCAGATGTAAAACAAAGCTGCACTGGCTGACTATGTTAAGTGGTACTTGCGATGGCGCAGAAAGGCAGGTGGTGTATTATCAGCTCAGAGTTTGCCAACAGTCCAGTGGCAGGTACATGTGTAATAAAAACTCTGGGAGCATTGCCAGCTTGGCCCACTCTGCTCTGCTCAGACCCAGCTGGATATTAACAGCCGCAGGATGACATGTGGGTAATGACACTGGAGAAACTCTGGCTGGACAGACGAGATCGACGCTGTCTAATTCATACAGATAGACAACAGCAAGGGGCCGAAATCAGAGTATAACATGGGATCAGTATGTATATACTGTAGGGCCACAAGCTGCCACTAGTGATTATTTTTATTATCGATTAATCTGCTGATAACTTCTCAGTAACTGTTTAGTCTAAAAATGTCAGAATTGTGAAAAATGCTCATCACTATTTCCCAGAATCCAAGAGTTACATCTTCAGACCAAAAGTGTTTTCATTCATAATGATATTAAAACGGAGAAACACATCTGAGAAGCTAGAAAAAAAGCTGGAATATGACTTAAACAATTACTCAATTGTCAAAATATTGGCCATAAATATTCTGACAAAACGGATTAATCAACTAAATGTTTGGGCACAAGCTGTAACTCAATATTATTTTGATGATGTTGTTTGCAAATGTTTTGATTTTTTATTTGGATTTATAAAATGTCATCATCATCATCATGTCATAATTTCTCAAAGCCCACGGAAACATCTTCATGTTGCTTGTTTAGTCTGATCAACAGTCCAAAACTCTGCATATTATTATTATATATATTTAGTTTATAAAAAAGAGAAAAGCAGAAAATCTTCAATTTTGAGAAGAAGTAACCAGAGACTGAAAGATTAATCTCGAACTGAACCGACTAGTTTATCGATTAGTCAATTGATAATCTGGCTTTAATGGATAGAGGCAGTAGAGATACAGACATCAGAGGCTGCCAGCCAGATTCAAACCAGGGAAGTTGTGGTCTCACAGTGTGCATCTTAACCACGAGGCCAATTCTACTCGGAAAGTCTTCAGCATGAAGCAGAATGTTTCAGCACTAATATACTGTATGAAAAAGGGGAAGAGAAAATATCTGAATGTCTGTATCTTTAACATCCAGATGGCTCATTCATTACTTGTTGCATTAATGCCTTTTTATGTCTTACGTAAAGCCATTTGAGTTGCCTTGTTTCGGAAAGGGTCTGTGCAAATAAACCTGCCATGCCTGCTTGAAGTATGCTCTCATTGTGTACATGAGAATTAACTGGAATAAAAACTGCTTAAGCATCTATTAACGACTTAATGTATGTTGTAATACTGCAAAGCAAAACCATGTATAATCAATTTAATCAATATGTTTGATTGTATATGTCAGTGTTACCTTTCCCATGGAAGAAGTCTCTGTAGTACCTGGCCCCCAGGTCTACATGCTCTATGCTGTACAGTTTCAGTCTGTCCAGTCTTGTAACCTGCTGTTCAATCGGCACTTCCAACACTGAGACGCTGGCGTTACTCCTCCTCAGCCAACCCCTCGCTCCGTCTCCTCCTCCGTCTCCTCCTCGCTCTGCTGACGAGCTGAGGAAGCTGATGTTGCGCTCCCCATGGCCCCCAGTCTCATTGAGGAAGTGGGGGCAGCAGAGGAGCAGTGGGCTCGAGCTGTGGGCTCCAGGAGGCCCTTCCTGGCAGTCCATGCCCAGGGAGGGTGCTGCGGAGCCAGGGTCAAGGCTCAGGGTCAGGTCCTCTATACTTGAGTAAACTGGGTCGTTCACACTGGAAGCCAAGGATCTGGAGACAGACAGGGACACTGAAGCAGCTGATGCCCCTGTGGCGGTGTTCCTCCTCTGGGCGGCATAGCCCCGCTGAGCTGCCGCCTCGTGGAGGTCAAACAGGATGCTCTGAGCATCGAAGTGGACAAAGCTCTTGGGGCACACCCACGGTTTGTAGGAGGCGTCTGCTGAACCCCGGCCTCCCCCGTCCTCACTACTCTCTCCTTTCCCTCCGTCCAGCTCACCACGGCTAGAGCTCCTAAGTTTCCTGAACAGAGAGGAGGTGCCCAGTGACGACTCCGTCCCTCCACTTTTCTTCCTCACTCTCTCAGCTCCGTCCTTCCTTCCTGTCCCTCTGTCGTCCCCACCTGTGGGACCAGGCGAGGGAGCAGAGGGGAGGGGTATGCTTGGCGGTGAGTCTGGAGTGCTCAGCAGCTCCCCGAGGCGTATGGGTGCTGAGCTGCGCTGGTCCGGCCTCTCCTGGTGGAACTGGCTGAGCATGTCGAAGAAGCTCTGGTCAGGAATGCCCTGGATGTCGATGGAGGAGGTGCTGCCATACTCTCTGAACATGTTCCCCATCCCACCGCCTCCACGAACCTCCACCTAGGAGCAGAAAGGGGAGAGATTTTTCAGTTTGTAATGACATATCAGTGGATACAAAACAAGTTTGATTTTAACATTAATGTAGGGGAAAAAAAACACACCTAACCTGTTTGGTAAATTTTAAAGAAACTGGTGCGTTTGCCCGTTAAGTTCGGTTAGTTTAGGCTGGTGTGAAAGCTGTCAGACGAACTCTGAAGCAGTTTGTTTGTGGTGTAAAAGCAAATCAGACCAACCGTTTATATAATAGTATATACGTGACTTTAGCACGAATTCAAAAGCTGAACTACTGTTAACCACAGCATGAACTGCCAAGGAAGCGATCTATATAAGCAATTATAAGCCATTATTTGGTAACACATACTGCATTGTGCATGAGAAAGTGAAAGGTGTTTAAACGAGAGGTTGCGAAACTACCTCACTAACATTAGGGTACAAGACGCCTCTTATTTGTGGTAATTCTACCTGTTTGTCATTATACATAAGATGAGGTCGAGTGGCAGCAACACATGAGGTGCAGTAAAGTGTAGCATGACCTGCTGTCAGTCACTGGAATTTTATTTCCCCACATGGGTCAAAGTAGTACTGATGAAGCAGGATGACATCCAATGAAAGAGCTACCTATCAGTCATTATAGTGTGTAAAGACAAAATGCTACAGAAAGCCAACATCATTTCTTCTTTGAACCAGACCACAGGTGTGACAGCGACTGAAGACTCACCTCATTTTCGTCCTGTTCGCTCAGCGTCACCTCGCTGTTTGAGCGCTGTCTCAGTGGAGGGAACACTCTTAGACTAAAAGGGGAACCTCTTTCAACGCCAAAACCGCCTCCTCTGAACTCTACATCCTTGGACCGCCGTCGTGGCAACCTGGCAACTCCTCCCCGCACCAACCCGATGTCAGATGACAAAACTGATGAGGAATTTAAATTGGAGTAGTCATCTCCATGTCGACTGCTGCCATTTTCAAGCAGCGACTCCCTGGACTGGGCGCGGCGCGGGGGCCATTCTGCAATCCGCGCCCGAACACCCATTTTGGGCACAGAGACGCGTGGTTGGGTGGCCGGGTCTGTGGGGCCAAGAGCCGGGTGGCCATTGGGGGTGTGGCGAAACGGAGTGTGCTGGGGCAACCCTCCTCCTCCATCCAGGAGGTCCGAGGAGGTGCAAGTGACCCCTCTGTCTCTGTAGCTGTTCATGGCACCCCAGGAGAGCTCAGGGCAGGGAGGCAGGGGGCTGGCAACCCATGTCAGGAGGGGTGCTGGGAAAGAGGGAGAGGAGGGGCCCCACACACACTCTGCTGACGGTGCTACGGCCTCCAGCTCCCAAAAACATCGCTTTTAATGGGCAGTGTGGGAAAGACTTCACTGGTCCATTGATGACCAGTTTGAGTCAGGACCGGTCTTCTTCTTCTTCTAGAACTTTTTTCAGTCTAATGCAGATCTGCAAAAACAAAAACGAAGGAAAAAAGTCATTCCAACAAATCAGCATTTCTTAAATCACAGAGCTTGTGTGACCCAAATTTTCTCCACAGGTGTAAAAAAACAACAACTGAGCACTGAATTCAGAAAAGAGCGAGTCACTCAGCTGTAAAACAATGTAAGACTGATAAGACAGAGAGAGAGAGAGAGAGAGAAAATAAGGTGAGAGGATATGACAGAGGATTTCTCCCGTTGAGGCTAATCTTCAGGAGGCTGACAAGGGATATTATTATCACACACTCGGTGCACTCGAGTGAGTGTGTGCGCACACACCAACACTCATATACCCAGAGGACATGAAGGCTGTGGCTGCTCGGCTACAGCTTAAAACCAATGAAACACTTCAGTTAAGATTATCCGACTATAAAGTAATACAGATCCAAACAGAGGTACAGGTACACAGACAATTGTAACATGTCAGCACTGCAGCATATTCTCTACTCTACTGTGTCTTATATTCATCATGTGGGCACGGATCTCCACATGGCTGAGACGCAGAAGCTATTTTGTTGTTCTCTTTCTGGAGACGTGAAGCCAAACAACCAACAACTACAACTTAGAGATGAGGAGATGAATAGGGACTTCGGGAGAGACAGAAAAGGGAGTGGGCACAAAGTGACCCAACAGCTGGAGGGGTGAGGTGCGGTGCATCCAGAAATAGAGCGATTGGAGTCAAGAAAGAGCAAGGAGGAGAGCGGTACATTGTTCAGTGACCCACAGCGGCCTGCTTTAATATGACAGTCACATTGCATCAAGTCTTACAAATCCACCAGCCTTTTGTTTACTCAGAAGCATCTTCCGTCTCTCCTGAGGTTTAACATAAAGACTATTTACAGACGTTAATGTCTTCACACCATCATTGCACGGGTACAGGAATACATAGACTCAATTTTAATGTCTACTTCATGTTTGATGATGTAAAAAAACGTATACTAGCGTTGCACTCATTGTCAAGTTCCCAGCAGACTGAATCATTGTACTCTTTGCTCATCATCAGTCCAGACAAAACCTTCAATGGTTCATGGTCATATTTTTCTGGGCTGTGAATGTTGTGGTTGTTCAGAGTGACCGGCTGGGAATTCATATTGGAGAATATTACGATGTGGTTATGACTCCACTGGATGACCATTATAAACACAGAAAGCAATGACAACATGCTGGCAGTGGTCCACATGGACAACATGTGGAGAAGGAGCCGTTGGCAGCCAACTACAGTCTACTGTATGTGTTTGGGTCCCATTAACAGGGTTGCTAAAGAGTTCACCCCCAAGTTAAATTTCAGACTTTAAGACCTTATTAGTACCACGCAGAATGCAATTTATTATCTGTTTCACGATCATACTGGCCAAAGTATGATGGAAAACCAGTAGGGACGATTTGGTCTAGAATTATATATTATTCTATCTATTTTTTTAGTACTTGCAACCAGCATGTAATAATTTCCAAAGATATAATTATTATAGTCAAACTGTAGTCAAACTGCTAGTGTTTCTAGTGCTACTCTTCTTTCCTCCTGAATATCCATTTCCATTCTCGAGTTTCTGTCTAATCTCATTCTCTATTTAGGTCTCTGTTCCTGGATTAAAGATCCTTTATCTACATAAGTCTCTTCTCATATTGCCAAATCATTCAAATGCCTACTCTAAATTTGCTCAGAGGGTAAACGCACATAATCAGCATATCTACCTTTTTAAATGTGCTCTTGTTGTGTTTCAGTTTTGCTAATTTCACTTTTTCCTATTCCTGCATCATGCTAGTCCATTGTACACTGAATCCATTTAGCCTGTATATAGCTTGTCTCCACTTTGTCTGCATCACAACATGTGAACATTAGGAACAATCTTGTTGTGAGAACAAATCTGTGCTTTTCTCTCTCCAGCTGCCTCAGTTTTTGTGAATTCTACAAATGTCAACTCCAGGGGTGACTATCTTGTTATGATGTCCAATTTGCATAACGTTGAGCTTTTCATTGTGTAAAGGCAGCTCAGAGTGGTTTGTGTGTGTTTTACGATACACAACGCCTTGTTTGAGTCCTTGCTGAATTCATTTTTGGCCCCAAGAATTCATTACTCATTCACTCATACACGCAGACAGGCATCATCAACAGAACTCAGTCACAGCAAACAAAACCCCCCTTTTGTCCGACAGCCACGCAAATGTATCATGTCTTTGTTTTTGGAGAACCAAAGGCACTTCCGGGCCAAAGGCTCCTGCTCTGATCGTGCCTTCTGACAGAGTCTCTCCTCATCCGGAGAGCTGTCCTGTGATCCACTATCAGGCCCAATCCCAGATTATCCGGCCCCAGCTGCAGGAGCTGCAGAATGGCCTCATTATGTGTCTGAGGTGCCTGACGAGAGAGGCAATGGAGAGTGTGGTTTGATCTTTACCAGTGACCTCTATCAGAGTGTCCACAGCTCACAGCCCGTCAGCGAGAAACATACCTGACTAAGTTTAACAGACACCCAAAGAGTGAGAGGTACAGACCGTTAATCTGGAATAGCTGGAGTCCCTGTGAGACAGTTGGCCTGTGAGACGATGGCGTTTCTAGAAACACCAAAACAACAAGACTAAGAGCTTACAGCTGCACTACCGGCTCAGTGTGGCTGTACTTGGACACAGAGGTGCTTTGAGCTAAATGCTAATAATGTCAACAGGCTAACATGATCACATGCTGATATTTAGCACGTATGATGTTTAAACATGTTTGGTTTTGAGTGTTAGCACACTAACATTTGCTAATTAGCACTAAAAACAAAGTACAGCTCAGGCTGATGTGAATGTCTTGCAGGTATTTTGTCATGAATTACAGTATTGGACAAATCAAAATTTAGAATCTGTCTTTCCTAAATCAAGATGACTCTAAGAAGACTGCTTGTGTTGTGCATAAATAAGTAATGAATTAAATACATTACGTTGCCCTAAGGCATCTTCTGTAATTACCACATGTCAAAAAACCCGTAAATTATAATTAAACAGTAGGGATTTACTGTGATCACAAATCACAAATCTGATGATGTCTGAATGCATCATGTATTTATCATCATTATTTATCATGAGACGTGAGATCTGTATGTGTGACAATATATTCTCAACTCAAGGTAAAAGCTTTGTCTGAGCTTTCAACCACATCTCATGGTCTTCATCAGCAAATGATGGAACATAACAGCCAAATGTTGTCGCGTGGGAAAGTAAACATCTGCACCTTCTTAAACCCAAAAACTTATCAGTATCTGTGAGGTACAAGACTCAAATCATCACCTTCAAACAGTCACACAGTAAGTATATGAATTCATAATAACGACTGGAAAATTAGAAAAATTAGAAGTTATAGTTATACCTCTGGTACGATGGGAAAATATCAAAATAGCACAAAGTGTAGGGCCACAGCTACACTTACACTGTATAGAAGAGGGGAAGAGGCCAATAAAATGTAAACCTGCATATCACATATTCAGGTGTTAAATGAAAGTTTGCTTCATTGGTGAGATGGAGGGGGCTAGGTGTATTAATCAACAGCACTATAAAACGTGATTATATACTACAAAGAAAAGGGTAAAAATAAATCCAGCAAAGAAAAAATAATCTCCATCAAATACAGTAAGAATGGAGCAGACACATGCAGCTTTGGCCCAGATGTCAGAAGATAAAAGGCATTAAATGTCTGCACTTTAATTACTCACATATAGTAATTAGTTAGCTCTGGGATGTACCTCCCATGTTTTGACTCTCCCAGTCTCTCCCATTCATGCTCCTTCCCTCCCACCCTCCACACCCGCTCCGACTTGCTCTGCATGATGCAGGCTTGGCCCGTGCACCACAAACACACACCAAGGTTGGTAATTACACTGGTTAGATGGTAGTAATGACAGAGTTAGCACAGGAATGAGTGTACTCTGTGTAGAGGAGGAGGTGCCCACTGATGCTGCTGCTAGCTGGTATGTCATACCAGGACGGGCAGACCTGAGATCAGCGTGGAGTGCAACTGAGAGATTGTCACAAATGTAAAAAGTTTCTGTCTCTGCCAGTGCCAATACAGAAAGCAGTCTAAATCTGAGATGTATGGCAGCAAGCAAACGAAATGAAATGAAAAAGATGTACATGCAAAGACCAAAGGCTTCTGAAAATCTACAATAAACATCTAAATGATGAAAAAAAACACGCAAACATAAACTGCTGGCATTGTGTCAAAGCAGAGCGGTTTAAAAAAAAAACAAACTCTCAGGACATAAAACATCAGCAGCAGTTACTGTAAGTGTTTAAATTAAGCAAACGATGCCAGAGTGCGAGCTAGATTCTAGGCTGGTTTGAAGAACAGATGGCAGTACATATGACTGGCAGATGGCAGACGGGAGCAGAGCAGAGCACGACACTGTAACACAAAACAATACAGTGCTGGCACATCCAGCATCCATGCCACCGTGGCTTTTGAAGGAGCAGAGAGACCAGGAGGTGCCATCAGGTCTGCTTTGGCCCTGAACTCAACATGAACGACCTCAACTTATTTAGACGTGACACGTTACTGAAGGAATTAAAAAAAAATCTAGAGCGATTATTAAACTGAAGACACGAGTAAACATAAAAATAACCTCGGGCCTTGTGAGACAGTTTGAAAGGTGTGTACTATTGTTTCTGGTTAATCAGCCAAAGAAAATAAAAAGCAGCCCTGCAGACTTGAGATTTGGACTTGAGTCATACTTTAGGACTGAAGATTTGAAAGAAAAGTCTTAAACTTTGACCTGATAAATCCCTGAACAATACAAATTAAATAAGACAGCATCATACAGGCCTTGCCGGGCCACACACCTTGAGTATTTTAATTATTGAGCCCTCAACTTCCAAAGGACTTGCTCTTAGCTACCAAAACAAAATACTCAGCTTTGAAAGGAATAAGTCAGATGCTGTGTTTTTTCAAGTCTATCCCCCTTTTCTTACCATGTAGTGGCAACAAAAAGGGATCTTTAGACAGCCAGTATGGACAGGAGGAATGAGTGCAATAATCAATAACTCTTTCAACATACATGTGGCATGAGCAAGATAGACTTGAAAAAGAAAAAAACACATATCCTTCAATGGTCCGCATTCAGAGGCCTGAATGACTTGCAATTTGCTTATGAAGACTTGCGACTTGACTTCCAAAAGGACTAAAAAAACTGATAAAACAAGTAGCAGGTCTATGCAAGAGTCTAAAATGAAAAGACATCAGTGCATTGCTAAAAGGTCAATGCCGTTAAAAAGGAAACGGTAGAGGTGAGGTGTCTGGGACCATGAGAGAAGATCAGCGGCCCGGATGTTTCATTGTGCTGTGGAGTGGAACCGTTGGAATGGCTCTTGATGAGACATTACAGGATGACTGCCGGTGTCCATCTGCGTTTTCCTGATGTGATTGTAGAGGCAACCTGCTTTCCCTTCTACAATAACAGATTTGATAAACAAATTTTATGTCATAAGAGCCAAATGGAGCTACAGGTCTGCTTCTTACCAGACATCTCACTTGAACCCAGCTGTAAGAGAACAGTGCTTTCTTTCCATGCAGCAGGAAAACTTCCTCCATAGCTAGAAAAATGCAAATAATGAAGAGTCATCTGACAAACTTCTTTACGTGCAACGCGAACTGCCGGCGATCCTGGAAGTCGCATTGGAACAAACTCAAGTCTCAGATACAAACTCCCTGAGTCCCCGACCCCCTCCATCAACAACAAAACTCTACAGGAAACACTGAAAACAGCACTGACATATCAGAACATTGGGCTGGAAGGAAATACACAGTTGCAGCCTCTGACTCTGGTCTATATTGGGCTTGTTAGTCTGTTTGGCTTATCTGGAGGCGACATCTCTCCCTCTCAGACTGGAGCTTTACTGAGCTACAGCTCTCTCCCTGTCGCCCTGCTTTCCTTTCCACTCACTTTCCTCCCCAGTGTTTTCCTCAAGTCTCTCCCAACCCCGCTGTCATTGTCTCCACTGATTTCCGTCTACATTGTTTTGCTGAATCCCGCTGATGTCGCTAGTGTCACTTCCATCTGCCTGTCTGTCTGTCAGGCTGCTGTCCCATGACACTGAGACAGCTCGTGAGGAGGAGGAGGAGGAAAACCAGGGGTTGGGGTGAAAAGAGCAAGACACATTTAGTGATATTAGATTCAAAACAAACTCACACGCACATGTCTGACTTATTTGCATCCAGTTGGAGGATCACGAATCACAGCCTACATCACCATTCATCAGCTGCAGGCAATGGAACAGATGAATGGTGAGAAAAAAAGGAGGAGTTGTGGAGATGGAGGTGGAGAGGAGCAGCAGAGGGGAGGTCGAGATAAGTATGTAAATATTCAGATACTGCAGCGCTTGTATAAGATGTTTCAGTCTCTCTGGTTTGTCAAATAATTTCTGAAATAATCAAATTCATCCCAGCAGAAAGAAAAGTTCCCTCACAAGAGGTCAGCAGGGTGGTAGCTGGAGGGGCTTCAGAGCGCTGCTCAAGGACATTTCAACCAGGTAAAGACTCGCCGGCAGGGGGTCATGAACCTCAGAGGTCTGGTTGAAGGACGGCCTTTCTAACCTAAAGCAATTAACTGTTTAACAAGCAGCTATACTCGTTGATTTTCAGCAGTGACCACACTAAACTAATATACCCAGAGATATTAATGGGATAGCTACCACGGTATAAATGGTATGGCAAATTTATATACATCTATGTCATCATATCGCCCAGCCTTATTGCTATTTGCCTCATTCCTCGCTTTCTGTCAGTATCAACAACTTCACTCATTACCCTAAAAGAAACAAAGTAGTTTTTCTTTGTTGAACCTACTGCAATTTTCTGAATATTTAATCCTTTGCTTCCTTCAGACATCCCAGGCATCGAAATATGGCTAAGGATACTAGAATGACAAAACTAAATATTTTCATAAAACCATTAAAACACAAGTATTTCAGCTTTTGTGGCCTGCACCTTTGTTGGCACTAAAGTTGAAGATAGCTAACATTAGCACAGAGATACAGCTCAGAGGTCAAAGTTCTTCCTGAAGCCAAAAAAAATATTTCTGTAAATCAGAAGAGGCTGCTGATAATACAAAGTTCATGACAACAACAGGAAGAATCAGAAGAAAATACTGGTGAGTTGAATCAGAGAGAATAAGTATGGCACACACAGCATTGCATTGTGGGAGTCCCTATTAAGCTGCATGTTGTGTTGTGACAGTGGCCATTAGTGCAGCTCTTCTTCATGGAAGAGAGTGTATAACAGGTGACCTGCTTTTCATTATCAGTGCAAAATGCAGATGAGAAAGTGCTTTATCTACAAATTGGAGGAGCAGACAGCTCACCCCTACACTGCAGAAAAATATCCAGGTCATCAAGTCAATTAGCCTTTTATCAAGTTTCTTATAACCAAATATTCTGCAAGTGAAGTTGTGTTAAATTGAGTTAAATCGAAGCAGAATAAAGAAGACACAACTGATACTTAATATCAGTAATAGGTTTGTTACTAGATTAAATACTTGATTGAACATACAATATGTTTAAACCACCTACACACACACAAACAAATACAGATATCAGAACCAGACACAAAGAGCCTTAAGGCAGACTAATACAATAACTTGCAGATTACAGTGATTAGAAGAGAAATGCTTGCATGAAAAGTATCAAGACAATTGAAGAAAAGTAGATCACAAAGCCCCGAAACAAATGTTTGGTTTTAAGAAAGCTGAATGTTACAGTCTGCCAAATCCACATAATCAAGCCTCAGATTAACAGATACAAAATATAAATTTCTTCTTAAAGATTACACACAGATGTGCAACATCAAATGAACTTATTGTACCTTGTTCTGCCTTCAGCTGTGCAGCACGCAGGTGAAGCAGGTGTTTGACGTCACAGTGCAGGAAGGGAAGGCTCAGTATTTTACTGTAAGAAAAAATGAGAAAAATTGACATCTTGTTAATCTGCATTTGATTTCTTTTCAATCAACTCAACGTTTTCATGGAAAGGCACAGTCTACAGCTAAATAATTGGTAAAGTTATTAAAATGTTTTTGCTTTACACATGTGAAGACATTTGTATGATATAATGCATAACAGGTGAACATAAACTTATTGAATGAATGGGACTTTTTTATGTTAATCTGCACACATTTGCCATATTGTGATGTGATGTTTTTAACATTTTGTATTTCACATAATCTGAGTGTGGTAGTAATAATTGAGCAGCTGTAATCAGTTCCACGCTCAGCAGGTCATCCACACAGACAAGTCTATTGTTTGTGAGGAGTCTGAACAAAGATGCCCGAGGCGGTCTAGCTGTACAGCGTCTGTGGTGTAAACACGTTTGCATACGCACAGACTGGTTTACACACAAACAGAGATAAAAACACCACGTCATGTATGATTTGCAGCATTTTTCCTCTGCAATAACTGATCAAATGTTGAACCAGAAACAATGTGCATAAAAAATTTAAACCGCTAATGGATGAAGTCCTTCATCTGCACACAAAAGTGCATGTGTACACGCATGTGCTCTGGTTTTGTCCCCATTAACCTCTGCATCGCCTCATCACAACCGGTCTCCATCTCCTAGCTCTCTTTTGAGGACGGAAGGAAATACAAAAGAAGAGTGGAGGCAAAGTGAAGGAGGCTGTGCACTTTGATTAGAGGTCGAGGGAGGGGGGAGGGCTCTTCAAATACAAGTAGGACATAAAGAGAGGGGTGAAGTGGGGCCATGGTAGGGGGCGGGTGGGAATCAGCAGACATAATGTCCTGAGGGGGAGGCCCATTACTGTCTGACAAATACAGTTCTAATCAATACTGATCAATCAGGGTCCACTTACCCTGCCACGGCAAGCATAAAAACACTGTCTTTAGCAGAGGGGGAGAGCAGGGGTGGACAGGGGTCAGTCCTTAACAAAGTCAGCAGCGTCAGCATGGATTTAAAGCTCAGGCTTCACTCCGAAAATGAAATTAAACCGTAAGTGAAAACTTCCAAACTATGGCAGACTTAACACCACAGACCTCAGCCTCAAAGTGATTATACTACAGCTTTTGTGTAAGGTGCTGAATGCAGCCATTATCTCTCTCTCTCTCTCTCACACACACACACACACACACACACACACACACACACACACACACACACACACACACACACACACACACACACACATTAGTAAAGTCAAATCAAACACACAAAACTGTTTATTTTATAGGGAAGCATCAAGATTATTATTTCTCTTTATGAGGCTGTTTTTGGACTGCTTCCTTCTTAAAAAACGGATCTACATCCTACAAAAAAGTATGGGAAGTTATTGTCTTCACTCCCAAGGCTTATTTCTACTAACTGTCCCCAAAGTCTGTGCTGAAATGGGAAAAAGGGTGTTTAAGTATCACCTGAAAACCACCTGGATCTTCAGGAGCTGGTCTCACTGGATGCATTTAAAGTGATTCTACATGACTTGGAAGCAGGTACATCTGGCTGTAGATTTTTTTTTGTTGATATCTTATAATTCTGCAATTTGTTCTTTGTTTTATGTCTGCAACCATGTTATTTGTAACGATGCCTGTCTTGGCCAGGACACTCTTGAAATAGAGTCTTTTACTCCTGGTTAAATTAAAAAAAAGATGCAACCAGTGTGTGGAATTTCATGGGCAACAATAGGCAGGGGTATTTTGACACGTATTTTGGCATTAATGGGTTTCAACAGAGGGCAGCTGACACCTGACTCACGAGTCACAGCCACAAACAACATTGGCAAAATGATCAGAGGTTCAACGAGTGAAGGGACTCATAGCTGACACATTGCTGGTAAACCACACACACACACCACAAAACTACCTCACAAACTGCCACAGGGTTGAATCATCACCTCTGTGCCACAGGCTATGCTTAAAATATTTGGTCTGAGGATAAGAAAACTGGTGACTTTGTTGCCGTTCCTGAAGTACCTGTATCTGAAAACAAAATCTAGAGCAGTTCTTTCAACCACTTTCTAATGTCAAACATATATGTGAAAGGTGTTGGAACTGCAACAGCATGAAGTCCACTGGGTCTGATGATTGCCTGATATTACAGTAAAGGTCTCAAGACACACTGCAGAGCAACTTAGACAGAGGATTCATGAACAGCAGGATGAAGACAAATGGCCTCCACAAACACCACATCCAAACATCACTGGACCTTTACGTGGAGCAGTGGAGTGCAGAGAGAAGAGCTGAATTCAGAACAGACATCCACACGTGCCTGGTGGAAAGTCGATTTATGTGACTGGGACTCTGGTTAAAGTCTCGAGAGTCTGCTGTATATTTAGTCGTGGAGTCACTCTCTGTGGCTCTGAATCCTGCCAGACAGAATAACTGTCACACAGCCAGAACACAGTTGGCTTAGTCCTTGTGTGTGTGTGTGTGTGTGTGTGTGTGTGTGTGTGTGTGTCTACAGTATGTTTGCAGGACAGTAGGACTATGAGTTCAGCATAAATAATTCTATAAATAAATAAACAAACAAATTCATCTGCTAGTGGCGTTTCAGAGAAGACAGACAACCACCACTGATGGGATAAAAAGAGAGACAGTATACATGTCTGCAGGCATGTCTTCGCCATCATTGGCATTATGTTGTAATTAAGATGGGATTACTGTCACAGCTCTGATGCATGAATATTTCAGACCATTTGCTGTGTCAGTACTCCTCCGGAGTTCAGCCCACTCAAGTTTTTACTCACACTGTGTGTTGAGAAAGCTGAACGGCCATCACAGTATCTGTGCAACACATAATGAATGTTTGTCAATTCATCAGAGACTGTTCATGGTACAATATGGCACATTTAATATGGCGATTTTGTCAAAGTTAACTGATATTTACTGTTCGACCAAAATGTATAAGAACTGTATTAGTACTACTAGCTTGTCAGTGTATTTCTTGATAACAGACGTCAATATCAACAGAAATAAATCAGATAAATTAGAGCTATTTAAGTTAGTGCTTAAACAAGTAGTTGGCTAATTGCTTGGTTGATGGACAGAAAATTAATTGGCAGCTATTTTGATAGCTAAAGTAATTTTTCCAGCAACATTGCAAACATTTGACAGATCTAAAATGTGAAGCTTTGCTCACTTTCTCTGTTTAATATTCTTGTAAACGGAATATTTTTGGTTTTCGGACTGTTGGTCAGACAAAAACAAGCCATTGAAAGATTGTGATGGGATTTTTTTATCAATAGATAATGAAAATAATGGTTAGTTGCAGCCTTATTTCTAAATAACACACATGGCTATTACCAACAATCAACTGATCTTGGAATATTATCTTGTTCAAGCTTGCAGACTTATGCAGCCTACTGTCACTTTAAACAAAAATACAAAATGTTTAATTTTTTTTCCTGTAACTTTCTTGTTACTCTCGTCTTTGAACAGAGAATCTCACTAGAATTGCACACAGCAGTCACTGTTCTCTAAATATTGTGGGTGCGTTTGCATATCCTTCACCGCTGTAGACTGGAGTGTGTCATGAGTACACATGCTGTAGGAGAGGGAGGGAACCCCCTGCAGAGAGGGGTGGGCAGCCCCATTCACACTCCAACACTGGGAGGTGGGGACTGCCACACTTTCATCCCTTTCACATCTCTGTTCCTTTGCACGCCCCTCTGGCTTTCCCCCGTGATCCTCGCCACCTCATCTTATTCGAATTGAAATAGAGCAATGGGGAAGTTGGGGGGGAGGGAAAGACCTTGCTTTGCTTCCTTCCTCTGTGAGTCGCACAAGTGAATGACATGTGGCCCTGTCCCGCTGTGAAGATCTCCATTAAGATGAAATCAGGATGAAGTGGGACTGTCGCATGATGGCAAACCAATGGAAAAGCAGAGTGAAACCAGACAGTGTGCTCTTATGTATCCCTTGTGCACTCTAAATAAATCAAGCTGAGAGTTGCTCTGATCGATCAGTAGCTGATCAATATGAGTGAAGATTTATTCTATATATGAGACTGATCGAATTCCAATGTTCCAGCAGGAAATTGCAAAGTAAGTGTGCACAGTTTGTATTATGATAGACATCAAGCAGCATATTAACATATATTATTATTATTCTCTTGCAACAAGTCAACAAACACTGTGTTTACTGCCGTCCATCAACTGTCTTAGGCTGTTATTATCTACTCAGGGAGCATTTTTGGAAACAATCCTAAAGCTGCTGTGAGTGCGTAGGTGTTTGCTCAAATGATTATTTATTAAGACTCATATTTTTAATTATTACTTGCTAAGAAACTGATGATTGCTCTATGTCAATAATATTCCAATCTGAGCTTCCTTGATACAAACAAAAACAATAACTCAAAATCAGACATTTTTCAATTATTTTCAAAAGGACTGAGTGAAGCCCACAGGCTGCTTTAACTTTGGGCAACATTAGAGGAAAATACAGTGATGAAGTCATATGCAATACACAGAGCTCCTTTCACCGAAACCACTTGGAAATGCTGCTGTAGCTGTTTGATCGCTATGCTGGTGCTGGTTGCCATAGGAACGGGAAGGTGCACCAGCAAAAAAAGACATATGATGTAGGCGGCGGGCCGCAGGCAATCAGGACACACAACCTGAGAGCGGAGCAGTAAGTAATGAGACACATAGTAATAATCCACATAACACGGCCATCAGTTGGTCACTTTGCAATCTGATGTGAGCTGTCGCTGCAGCAGACTGCAGCAAAGCTCACGCTCACGCTCACACACACACACACACACACACACACACACACACACACACACACACACACACACACACAGTATGCTTTACTGGATTAACCAAATGACTCCAAACTTTGCTCATTCGAGGTGCTGCAGTGGAGCTTTTTTTACTCTTGAATATTACGTGTCTGTCTGCAAAGCGTTCACCCAACTGTCCTCAGATCTGTTCCTTCTCCCGCTGTGGTTTAATCAGTCTGTCCATGTCCCCATCGCTCTCTCGGCAGGCTACTCACAACCACGTGCCATGCAAGCATCAAAGCATGTTAAATCGGGCTCTAAACTCTTCAAACACATGAAAAAGCTTAGGGCTGTAAAAGTGCACTCATCAGCAGACTTCCAGCATCTGTTACTTGTTTTTGTTTCCATAGCTTAATCCAGTTTAGCAAATTCCTTGCATTGTCTATAGATCTATGGTATATATATATAGTGAATTAACCAGCCATATGCCAAGTCCCAGAGCCAGCTGTATGGAGAGGCTTTTCAATTACATCTGCAAAGTTTGAACCTGGTGACAAAGTAAGTAAGGAGGATTAACAGAGGAGTTTAAAGGGTTAAATTTACTGTATGACTGGAAGTTTATGGGTTAAGCAACCACAAAACGCCCACTGCCCTTCCTAAATAACGACTTTCTAAGAATCTAAGAAACGGCCCTTAACTCAGTGGTGTTCAGTTTGACAATACATACATTTCTATGTGTTTGTGTGAGTGATTATGTGTACATTGAATACACATATGTATTGCAATATAATCTTCACCTCTAAATGTCCTAAGACACAGTCCTCCAGGCCTGCATGTTTAGCACTTATCACATATTAAAAGGGGGGTTTCGTCACCACACAGACAGCTTTTCTCCTGGCTCATCAAGGCATATCACCTGGCGTCAGGTGGCCGTCGGCACACAGTGATGATTACCATCTAGATTTTGTCGGCTAGCTACCTGTTGCTGCTGCAGGCCCGCATTTTATCTGGCTGTCTAACAAACTGCCAGACGCATTGCTGCACAGTGGCGTGACGAGATCAGCCGACTCCTTTCTGTTGAAATGACCACATCAGCTTCAGTGATTCTTTGATCCAAACTCAGGCTAGAGGGCACATTCCTGACAAGACTTACATGTTTCTTGGCTGCAAAGGGGACAACATGCAGGAGAATAAGTTGCAGCTCAACACTTAAACACCTGGTTATCATTGTTGTTGTTATCACCTTGGTTTTAAATGTTGAAACAGCTGATGATGTGTTCAAATTAATATCCATCTTTGTTTAAAAGCTCCTAACAACAGCGTAGACTATACAAACAGTATAGAAATAAAAGACACTAGGCTGACTGCTCACAATGCAAAAACATATGGAAGAGAAACAATAAGGAAGCTACAAGCCCTCAGCTCTGCCCTTGGCCTCAGCCTTTATCCTCTTGGGTGTGTGCGGTGAGACTGGGTGTGTTTCTGTGTATGTGTGTGTGCAGCAGTAACAACGGGTCCTCGGGGTGACTTACACCGTCACAGCTGTTGCAGCTCCCACAGAGTCGTCTCAGGGGAGAACAGCGGGCTACTGCTGCTCCACGCTGATGAACCCGAGGGCGTGCACATGGACCACTGAGGAAAACACTCGCTCACACACACGTTTACACACAGACAGAGGCAGGCCTGCATGTTTACTACTGCACCTAAGTTATTACGGCAAACATCAATACTGAAATGGTTGCATCTATTAGGGTAATACCACTGATGTAATAATATACAACTTGTAATGCAAAATAAAAAGTATATTGAATGCTTGCACTGACACATTGTCAGTGAGTGGATATAAAACATTGTTCTACATAATAGCTTGTACGTCATCATGAATATGCAGAATCTAATTTCTTGAGCTAAAGATACTTTAATTATTCAATTACTGTGTTATATGTGGATTTTGAACAAAGAAAACTGAAAAAAGGAACAATGCTTTAAATTAAAATATTTTCCTAAGTGAGTCAGACCTCTGACCTCCCTACTATAAATCATTACAAACAGAACTATGTAAAAAAAAAAAAAAAAAGAGAGACAGTTGGGCAAGCATGCCTCCCCGTGCACTGTATCAGTGACACATACTTTTATTAATTGGGAATAATTTTGGATTCATATTTGCTCAACTGTCAAGGAGCTGACAGCTCTGAAGGCAGATCGCGAGAGCAATTCAACTACAGTGAATGCATCTGTCACATTCAATCTGTCTGGAACAATTGTGATTAGCTGGTGTTTCCCCTTCGCACTCAACAAGTGCAGCTTAGCATAGCAGGAGCAGGCAGATAACTGTGTGCTGTGGCAACAACAACAGATTAGCAATTTGTGCCCCTGTTTCCAAAGACTCTCACCACTAAGTAAGAGAACTGGACAGCAGACAGAGATTTTCTCAAATCATCCAGTAATATCTCGGCCATTTAGAGCTGTACGCTGTAATTTGATTGCATTCTGAGGTCAGCTACAATACTTCCAAAAACATCAGCCAGCTGATTGTGATTAAGGGGTTGGTAATCACTGGTCTATTAACATAATCTCACACAAATCCCATAAATACACACATGCACGAAAAATGTAAAAAGAGTGATCAGAGCGGATGAGGATTCACTCATTTCAGTGCCTGCAGGTAACAAATCATGGTCTCCTTTTAAGCCAACATCAAGGAGTTGACACAGCGGACTGACAGACATGTTTGCAGCTGTTGTGTTTTGCACATTATTTTGTCAATCTGTCCTCTGACTTGAGGTTTCCCACACAGTTGTGTTTCTGTGAGTTTAGATTTCACCATGCATATGCTTTGCTATCGACCAAAATATGTCCATGGTACAAAGTATTGAAAACTGTTAATTATATTATGTTAATTAGTGAGCAGGAGATGCAGGAAGGAGGATTTTTTTTTTACCTTTAGAGTCTAAAGGTAAAAAAAAAGTCTCTGTCTCTAAAGTTTAGACAGAGACTAGCTGTTACCCTTGTATCCAGTCTTTATGCTATGCTAAGCTAAAGCAGGCTTAGTTTAGACATGAGTGAGGTATTAATCTTCTAATCTAACTCATTCATTATAAACAAATGAACATATTTCCCAAAATGTTGAACTATTCCTTTAAGCGGCGATAGCTGGCATTGAATTTTTGGTCTGATTTGTAGTCTTGTTTACTTAATCTTTCATTTTAGGTTCTATTTAATACAAGAACGTTATTTTACAGCTGCATTGTGTGAAGACTAT
Source organism: Enoplosus armatus (assembly GCF_043641665.1). NCBI lineage: Eukaryota > Metazoa > Chordata > Actinopteri > Centrarchiformes > Enoplosidae > Enoplosus > Enoplosus armatus. The sequence goes on along the minus strand of NC_092184.1, from coordinate 13,592,348 downwards.
ATTAAACTCTGATTCATTTAAGAAACTTAGCGTTAAATATAAAAGAGGATTTTGTAGAAAAACACGGTTATAATACTCAAATTAAGATATCAAACGATTTTGGTGTCTGTACATATATTCTCAGATATTTTTCTACAATAACGCCTTCATAGAGGAAACGGGGGCAGGAGTGCATCGACATACAAGTGTGTGTGAGCCTGTGAGGCTGGTTATTTCAAGGTTCTTCCTGTAACCGAATCAGAGCAGTGACAGACTAATGAGGCTAAATGATGATGAGGCTTCAGGAAGGGAAGGCCTCCAACAGGGAGAAGAGAAGATGTGTCAAACAGCTGGGAGAGAGTCAGGGCTATCCTCCGGAAGCTTTACTTTTATAGAAACTCTATATCTGGCAGAGAAGAGCTGGTCTCATCATCTACAATATCCACTGGGAGCCATGGTTAGAGCTGTGCAACAGAAAATGTCTGAAAGTCTAGTAATGCCATGTATTATTGATCCATAGGAGGAAATGCCCTCCTTCAAAGGGAGGTCAGAGGTCAGGGTTAACAGCTTCAGGTCCTTAAAGTACACTCCTTCTTCTTACGACCCCAAAGCTCTCAACTGCATCTCTGAGATATATACTGTGCTACTGCAGTCTACCGACGTAAACAGATGTGGGCTCTCATTCAACAGCCCCCTGATCAGACTTCTAGCCAAGCAACAGACTTAAAGAGTCCGTCTCACTACTTCCAGTGACCGGATCAGGGAGGGTCAGGCACGGGGTAAGCCTCAATCAAAAAATTCCTAAAGCGCATTCCTCCATTCACCTCACTAAAAACAGATTATTTAATCAGTGCAGGCACAGAAATGAGCCAAAAAGGGTATTCAAGGCTAAGAACGGGATCTGGCAACATTCAAGACCAACTGAAGAAAAATAAAAACACAGACCACAGCAGTCAAAAACAGTGATAACTGATCATGATCATTGATCTCTGACGTTCTGTTCCCTTCCACAGATATCACAGCACAGGGTCAGCTGCAGTGCCTTGACTTGATCTCGGCAGTGAGCATGTGTGCTACCGTTGGAGCTGAAACAATTTGTCAATAAATCAATTTATTGAAAACTAGGGGTGCTCTGGTGTCCTGGGGGTTAAGGCACAGACCATGAACCACAACTTCCCCAGTTCAAGTCCAGTCAGGGATCTGTGTTGCATGTCATTCCCCATCTCTTGCTCTCTGTCCCCTCATTTCCTGTCACCTCTCTACTGTCAACTCACTAATAAAAGGCATAAAAATTGTTCATAAAATACTACTAAAAAAAAGAAAAGAAAATTAAACTATATTTGATAATCAATTAATTTCTTTAAACCATTCGGTGGATCCAGCTTCTCAAATGTCCAGATTTTCTTATTTTCTCTTTTTTTTTTATATCATTGCAAACTGAACATCTTTGGAATTGGACTTTTGGTTGGAGAAAACAAGCAATATGAAAACGTCACCTTGGGCTCTGATGAATTATGATGGCCAGTTTTAATTATATTCTCACTTTTTATGGACAAAACGTTCATCGTTAATGAAAATAATGGTTCTTTGCAGCCCTAACTGACTTGTGGACTTGACAAGACAGTGCTCAGCAAGCTTTCATCCCAGCCAATAAATGAACTAGAACTACAAATACTACTGCAAACTCCTGGTCTCCTGGTCTAATCAGTTGAAAAAATTTTCATTGTCAATGAAGACACAATTTTAACGTCCTAGTCAATGAATCAATGCTGCTTAGCATGACATGAGAGCACAACCTCATCTAGCACTAAGGGCTAACGCAGCTTCTTCTTTAAACGTAAAGAAGATGAGAGTACATTGAGTGACATCTCCATCAGTTGCATTTCTAACATGGCTGATTAATGAGAAGTGACACTGTTGTCCTATTTTCTGCAACCTACTCTGCATGATGCCTCGACAATAGCAAAAGAGCACAGGGTCAAGGGCGTGTGTGTGTGGTGGGGTTACAGTGTAGTCAAACAAAGAGGGCCTCTGACACAAATCCAGCCAGCCAGTCTCTCTCTCTCTCTCTCTCTCTCTCTCTCTCTTTTCACTAGGCCTCAGTCACTGTTTGATTTTCATCCCCTGAATGGTGCCATTGAAAGAAGAAGAGGCAGTTAGGACCTTATTGTATGAAGACTTTGTGAGCTCCTAAAGGAATAAATGAGCTCTCAGAGACAACCCTGACTGTTGCAGATCATTTTTCCCTCAGTCACCGTCTCTCCAGAATAAATGACTCACACAGACTTGGGGTCAGAGTTTGTACTTTGGCTAAAAAAATGTCACTACACTTGAAAATCAAGATAGTAATAACGTGATTCAGTCTTAGATGCCTGATTATGGACTTTGAAAACTACGACTGCAGCTGCCTCCACCCAGCATTTGTGTAGCTGTATGGCCTAGATAAGCTCAGCTGGTGGAGAGAGAGCATGGCAGGGCTGAGAGATAGTGGTCAGAGATAGAGATAATAGTGCCTGTCGGTTCCTCTGATGCCTGTGAAATGATGGGACTCCTTTGGGGTTTTCTAACTGGATTTGTACCACAGTCAGCGGTTAGGCCAAGACAGTGGGGAAAGTGTGGGAAAGGCTTGGCATATTGTGGCTGTAATACTGTAAGGTCAAATTCATCTCAGAACAAGTAAAAGGGTTTAACCACTGGTAAAATTGGAGATTATTCAGGGCAATTTCTCCTCCATTAAATGAGGGGCAATAAGAAAGAAAGCACAGCTTTACAGGCTCACTTTTAATTTGCCTCTTATTTGTGAAACCTGACGCTGACTGCTTGAGATTTCTAAATGAAGGAGGTCAAATATGCAGTTAAACAAAGGCTTTAAATTCATGTCACGCACTCTCAGGTGGGTGAGAGTGCGGCTGCAAGGTGCACTCTGCCCAAGTTCACCTTGATTCCAGTGATGACATCTAAAATATGACAGGACATCAGCAGCACTGTCACGATCATATGTTTCTCACAGGACAACGCAGTCAAAGGGCAGCAAAGTATGACTGCACACAGGAAAACCAGCCTGAAAAGATGTTGCCTATTGCCTCTGCACTTTCCTCCAACAAGATCCTAAACCTCTCAATATTTTCTCCTCTAATGTTTCCCGTCATAACATGAGATGATGCTGGATTGCCAAACATCCTCAGAGGAATCTTGAGAAAGGGTCATAGACTCAGGTAGGTACAGGCAGTCACAGTCAGTCCTTGCTGTTCTGTGAGGAAAGACTGACTTTCACTGCTTTTGAGAATTCTTGTCTTTTAAATGTCATTCTCCTGCCCCCACTCAACCTCTCTCTTCGTTTACATTCGGGCCGATCCTGATCCAGACCCCTTCAATCCACCACGGGGACTCTACAGAGAGGCAGCAGAGCAGCAGAAGCAGGCTAAGAGCTGCAAGAGGAAATTAAAAACACAGCTACCACTCCCTTGTTCCTCCCTCTCCTCTTGAGTGAGGCCAAATACTCGTACATCCTGGTAAAGTCTGAGTACAAAGTTCCAAACCCTTTCTAATATTCACTGCTGCAATCCCTGAGTCTAAAATCATGAGAGAGAAAGAGCAGTGCCTCTGCCATCTCAGTGTGTAGCTGATAAGGAATCCACTGATCACAACTGTTTCTTGTTTCTGTGAGGTACAAGATAAAATAAATTACCATAATTTTCTCTAAAAACTTAGAAGAATCATAATAACCCTGAACCTATATATAATAGCCTGAGTCACTTCTCTCACTGTAGACTCGTCTCTGCTTCTGTGGTCAGGTTGGTGAGAAATGTCTGGGATCAGCTTGGTTTTGGCCAAAGAAAGACGTTCAGAGACGGAGGGAGGGTGGTAGACTGAACAGGATACATAGGCAAGGAACATGGAAAATACAAGGAGGAGGAATGCATGGGGGAACCCCAAAAATATGATCCTCTATGTTTTAACAGCCACAGCCACAAATTTTGAACGGCTGACTGAAGTTACTCACAGTCTGAAATTTGGTGAGCGGAGTGTCAATCGTCTCATCTAGAAATACTGAAATTATGCTACAGAGAAAATGTGTTGACAATCTGGAGCATTACACAGCCCAATTGAAGCTCTAGTTATTGTTACATTAACTTCCTTTTTTAGTATTTTTTTTTTTTTTTTTTTTTTACTTAATTGTTCCTCTGCCACATGTCCATCATTGTCATTCTGTGGCCAAAACGAGCCTGATAAACACAGCGTTGTAACATTGTGTTCATATTAGCTGATTTATTAAGGGAAGAGGGGGTTGTTTTGTTCTGTTTTTCACTAAGTAATCAGTTGTGAGTGATGTATCCATCCTGCCATTTTCATCTGACATGGAAGTTACGGTATCAGTTGCTAGGAGCAGTTAACATTTTCCACATTGATCAAAGAAATATGTGAGTTATGAGCTTCTTATTTCTCTATGTGGCCATTTTTCTGCCGCTAGTTTTCATGCACGTAGCTAGCCATCTATGTAGAAAGATGTCAAAGGAAACTAGACAACACTTAGCTAAATGGGAAAACAAATCCGAGATGTGGGTCGGTCGGACAAAACAAGTAAAAAGCCTTTATTGTCCCACCACCATGCCATGCACATCACTTCCTCTCATTACATCCTCTAAAATGAAGGGCTAAATCTGGCTTGTTCCCTACTTAAAAACACCCCATTTATTTATCTTTTACAAACTAGTTAGTATCCAAGCTGCAGGCCAACAGCTTTTTGTCCAGTATGGTTGTTGTACTTGCAGCATTAAACCAGACAAATTTCCACATTAGGGTGTTGCAGAGGCTCTGTAGATCTGCTGGAGCTGGTGTGCACCTACTCAAAAATATAACTACACATCAAGGCTACTGCAGCTATGGAGATACCACATGGAGACCACAAGAAGTGTGATTGATCCCCTTTCCATTTTACTCTTCAGTGAGGCCATATTGAATATTAATCTATAAAAGATATGTCTTTGTGGTTTATTTTCCCCTCCTGGCAGTTACGTAGCTATGAGAGAGTAACTGGCCCCAACATAGACCTCAAAAGATTTTACAAAGGTGATCTCACTGATGCGTTCGTCATTCAAAGAAAAATCAAGCTATTTTCTTTGTGCATATGCATCTGTGTATCTCCATGCCTGTCACTCGCGTGGAACGGTTTCATACAAACACGTTCAAACAGCCCAAACCCACAACCCCCAAACAAAGCCGCCAGTTGCTGGAACTCCTGGCAAAACAGGAAATACAACTTCATCGCAGCAGCGTACACAACACAGCGAGGACGACTTTTAGAAAAAAACAGGCTGTCGAGTTTCACTACAGCATGAGTCACTGTACACCTCCATGAACACGGAGTAACAATTTGTTTCTTTGGCAGTCATACCTACAGCACGTTGGCCTACATACACACACCATAACCCTCCTGACTTAATACAAACAGAAACTGTAGGAGAGCTTTGCTTTTGTAAATGTCAGGTGATCTTTTTTAAAGGTAGAATGCTGATAAAAACTTTCTGATATATTCAAAATGGCATATTAGTAAGTAAAAGAAATTCTGGGCACAAATCCAAAACTCTAGAAAAATGATCAGTCTTGACATTGAACCTTGTTCCTACAAGACTACAAGTTCCTGTTCACTCCGACAGTTGGATAGGGTGGGAAATGTTAAGCGGCTGGGATGCTGCGGCTCCCTTCAAAGCCTCTGTGGAAGGTCTGGTTAATGAGACGAGCTGGTCTCTTTACGTGCCACATGTGTTGCAGAACCACACACACACACACACACACACACACTTTTACCCTCAGTACCACACCTTTCTGCTCATTAGTCTGCCTGTATTTTCAGTCTTTTCCTCTAATTTTTCTAGGCATCCTCCTCGTCTTCTGCTGTCTTTTCTCACATTTCTTTTGTGTCATCCCGGCCACTCTTCCCACCTCTGTATTACTGTTCATTTTTCTCCCTTTCCCTGCCAGATGGACAGAGCAGAGGGAGAAAGAGAGAACAAGAGAGAGTGGGTGACAAAGAGCAGAGCGTCCAGTTCTCACTGGGTGGCCTGTGTCCAAGCTGTTTGCTGACGGCGTGTCACAAGAGCAGATCACAATGCAAACGTGAAGCTAAAGCAACACACACACACACACACACACGAATGCTGTACATTTGAGCATCTAATGAAGCTTCTGCTGCAGCCACCCACTAACCACTTAGTGCTGTGGTTTTGCTCTGATGCTTTTTATAAACACAGACCTGGAGAACATGGGGAACAGGTGTCACACACATACTCAGTGGCAGCTGTAGGAGGTTTAACACTAGCGCAGAAGTCTCTAAGAGAAAATGTACCTCTGTCTAAGACATTTGCCAGACCATTTTAGTTTGTTCTCCTGCCAGTGGCTAGGCACTCACAGAGGCAAATATTGACTGAGGGCTGGCTTGGGCTCTGCCTCTGTGCTGTACCACATCACCTTGGACTTAAGCACTGAACGCAGCAGTACATGTCCAAAACCACACCACCCACTTGAGTCTGTTACTCACTCTGTTAGTGAGAACAAAAATAAAGAGAACAGTTTTCTTTGTTTCTGGTTTAACTTCAGTTCTCTTAAAAATGGCTTATTGTTGTCGCATATGGGGAAGGTCAAAGCAGTAATTCAAACAGTGACTAGTCAGAACAAGCTCGTAGTTTCTGATAAACTGCAACCAGCTTGTCTCTAAATTGACTCATACAGCATTAGAATTCAGGACCTTAGCCTTGGCAGATGCTTACGCTTTACCAACCGAGCTAAACTCAAACTGATGCCGCAGGCAAACTCAAAATCTGTGTAGCTGTCTCCTACAATGGTACATCAGTGGTACATGCTATAAGTTTGTTTTTCCTCAGGGAACAAAAGGCCCGACTGATGTGCTGACAACTTTCTGTGGTTGTGTGGAAAAGTTCAATAGTTTGACATTTTGTGAAATATGCTTATTCAATTTCTTACTGAGAGTTAGATGAGAACTTTAATATCATTCTTGTATTTGTCCGTTCAATATAAAGTGGAAGCAGCAGACAGTGAGCATAGCTTAACATAAAGACCGGAAACCGAAGTGCAAAAATGACAATTTGTGGTTTTACAAGGGTCTATGTGCAGGACTATTACGTGACTTCCTGGAGTCTTGTTTCACCATGAGGTAACCTCGGGCACATGGACCCCTGTCAAACCACAACCGATTACAAAGTGTGTGTACACTCTAGATTTTTCTTTTTACGGAATAAACAAACAAGATATAACATGTTAATAAGGGAGCTTTAGAGATGCTGGTAGGTTTGTACAGAGAAGTAGCCCTGGTGTCACTTGGAGCCCAGATGGTTAAGAGTCTGTCTGCATGGGTCCTCCCTCCACTACATTGGCCTGATCTGAGCCATCTGTTTAACCAACCAGACCGTGCCAGGCCCTGCCTTGTAGCCTCGGTGCAGGCCTAACCCTTCTTCAGAGATGCAGAGGTTTTTGGATATCATTTGCATTCCCTCTTTTAAACTGCCTTTCTTGAGAAAACAAGTAACCTGGCATGTATGGACCAACATGATAATATACTCTGTCTTGTAAAGCCAGAGAGCGTCAATTTTATGATGTGATAATATGAGTTGTGCCAGGGAAAAACTTCTGTTTGCTTATGCAAAGTCCACAATTCCGCTGCATTTATGGGAGAATTTTTTTTTAAATCAAACACAAGTCATAAACTCTGACCTTTACAAACAGATACAGCAGTTTGAGCAAAGTGTAATTGTACTATGGACTATGGACAACACAGAACACTGGTGGTAATTTCACCAGAGATAATGTAGTCGTGAGGGGACAAAGATCTTTTATGACATGGTAATGAGTCTTCATGGCTGCCCAAGCTCATCAGAGCATTTATGCAGCGTTGGACTACATACCAACGTACTGTAGGCTGCTTTTAAAGTGGAGTTCTGCCATGGCTAAGCAGCTTAGACTTGGCCAAAACTTGCATACAAAGACAGCACAACCTCTTTTAGGTCACATCACTCATTGTGTCTCATCCGTGTGTTTTTTTCCCTTCATCAGCATCTATGTGATACTCTGTATAAAAAGCCCAATTTGTTCACCATCCCCACCCTACGCTCTCCTTCACACAGACTCTTCAGACAGCTCTCCCTTTCAGTGCTAGAATCAGCCTTTGTTAATTATAAATCTCACCCTGTCCTCTTCCCCTAACAGGCACTGAGTAGGGAAGTACCCGAAGCAAATGCATGAGATGAGGAGGGCTATTAAAAGCAGTAGAGGGAGAAAGAAGTGAGGACAAATTATTTGAAGGAGAAGGTCAGTTAGAGAGATGACAGATTTGAGAAGGGGTATGAGGAGAGAGTTTGTTTTGGGCAAAAAGGGATAAAATAAGGACCGGGTAGCAACTAAGGAAGCGTGGCTGACCCCGATTCTGCCATGACTCCACTTTGCTAGAAGGGGAGGGGGGAGTCCAGACGTAAACCTACAGTGACAGGGCTGCTGCTGCTGCTCCAACAACGCACCCGCACCACTGAATCAGCCTTCACTTGTTGTTCCTCCTCCTCCTCCTCCATCTCTGCTCTTCACTTTGCACTTCCACAAACAGGAAACTTCTTCCAATGTTCCGTGGAGATCTGCTTTGTTGTGAATGCACTATATTGGCAAATAAACAGATCTAAAACTCAGCCACACTAAAAGCTTTGTGCACAACTTCATTAATGGTGTGGTCTACATTTCTTGGTGCAACCCATCCATGCATGTGAAAAAAGGGAGAGAAGCACATAAAGAATGCAAGGAACGTGGCGTTATGAGCCCGTTTTATTAAGAGAGGGAGCCCAGCACAGTGTGGGGAGAACAGGCATGTGATGCTGACTGTAAGCTGGAAGAGGATGAACTCAAACTTGACTGTAGTCAGACCCCTGGGGCAGAGGCCAGCCCAGCACAAACCAGTCTGGAGGGGGGTAAATAAACATGCCTGCTTGGCTGGCTGTGAGTGCTGGAAGGGCCAACAGGGAGGCTCACTTCAAACCGCAGCAGGGCTACTTAGCTGGTGTGTTTATGACCAGGAAACTGCCTGACAACTCTCTCACACTCACACTCACACACACTCATTCACACACACACACAACTCACTGCAAGGTGGACAGATCCACACTCATATGCATCCACTTATAAAGACAAATAAAAACATCATGCTGGTACAAATAATCATGAATTGTGAGGGAAGGATAAAAAAAAAAAAATCACACTGATAACATTTCTAGGCAGTAAGACAAGAGAGCAGCCGCAAGCAACAAACTATCAGCTCACTCTGGGAAGAGGATTAAAAGCACTAAGCTCACCGTTTTGGCAGGAGACCCTGAGATGGTGTGTTAAGTGGGTTAAAGCACACCCCAAGTCTCATAATCGCTCTGGTCTCCCCCTCCCTCTTCTCCCTCTGTCTGCCAACACCAGCCGAGGGGAACAATTTCAAGTCCCGCAGAATACTTAGAGATGCCGAGGTAGAGGGGGTTAGATTCAATCGAAAAGACGTACACCAAAATGTGAACATGCAACTTCCTCTGGACACAAAGATGCATCAGAATCACATGGAGAACAACGTCTTTCTTGCCCATCGGGGGGTGGGGGGGTGCATCTTTCTTTTACAAGGCTCTGCTGCTCTTCCTCTCACACCTACTGTAATGTATAATCTAGTGTTTCCACCTCCCCTCCCCAGTCTCTTTTTGTGAGGATATATTCTTAGTGCGTGTAAAGCTTAAACTACATTTGTGTTACTCTTTTTATTGATCTGTGTACACTCTGTGTGCGCTTACAAAAAAAAAGCATCTCGAGTCCACACTGAATCCCTAGTCAACACTTGTAGGCGCACACAAACACATACACCCCCGCTTCTCACACAACATCACTAGCCAGACACTCTGGTAACATGAGTCTATGGTGAAACTGTAGTACTGTAGCTCAGCGAGCCTGGCTCCACTCTAGCACAGTCCCAGGCCCCAGTGAGACCAGGCACTGTTTGCCTGCGGGACTAGTGAGAGCAAACAGAGTACAGTAGGTCCATTGAGACTGAGCCGAAACAGAGCTGCAGAGAGTACTGTACAAACTGACGCTGTGAGAAAAGAGAAACAAAGAATGCAGCCAGCAAGTCAGGGAATTAAAACAGAGCAAATGGCACCAGAAGTAAATCTCAAAGGTAACTGTATACTGCACATTTGTTCAAACTTACAAACATGTATGGGAGGCGCCTATTTGCCATGTGTGAAAATCAAACTGGGTCTGTTATCTACACCTTGACCTCCACTCTGTGATGAATGGACAGGCATTTTCAAAACTCCCTCAAAAGGTTCGAGATCCCTTTCAACCCATCTCCACTGACAGCACTAACTGCAGAAGAAAAGTGATCTTCCACAGTATAAATTAAACTCCACTGCTTTTGTGTCTGATTGCCAGAAGACTGATCCTTCAAAAGGATGAAATGCCAGATGAGTATTGCATATGTGTTTGTGGTGGAAGGGTTTTGTTGTTATAGTTTGTCAAATCGGCAAAAATAGTGTCCTAAAAATGCATGCACACACAAACATACACACTTCTGCGAAATGAGAGGCAGGTGGTGAACACAGTCTTTTCAGAGGATATTATAAAGAGGGGTTTGTCTCGACTGAAAGAGGATTACGGGAGAAAGGTGTGGCTCCTTTTAACTCACAGTAGCGTGCGTGTGTGTGTGTGTGTGTGTGTGTGTGTGTGTGTGTGTGTGTGTGTGTGTACACTTGACTAGCCCATATGAACACCCCATTATGGAAAGTTAAATGGAGACACAGGATCTGACTGAAGTCCTGTCAGCACCTTCCTGTCAGAGTCCACAGCTCAACCTCAACTTACTTTAAAACCTGTTTCCCTCTGAACCAGCGTATGGTTCTAATGCTGAAGAAGCGGTGATAATTTATGCATGCTAGTTGGTTTCAGGTCGCAGTATCAATCACACATGCGGGGTGAGGGGGAGTTTTAAACACTGCTAGAGATCTCAGGCCCTCAAAACTATCTCAGGCATCTGGACCGACAGCAGCATCTCTGGAGTGGAATTTGGCCAGTAATAACAGCCGAGTGGAAGGTGTGTCTGTCCCAACCAGCTTCAAATTAAACTCCAACAGAGGGACTGTACCGCCGTATCACCGTCATCACTTTGTTCCCCAAACCTGGTCGTGTCAACAGGAGCTGGGATGGCTTGAAGGCCTGCACGGCTTGTCACTTTGCTCGTTCTTCACCCTGCGATCCATCGTGATCACTGTCCCGGCCTAAACTAGTGCAGAGTGCTGTCACAACAAGCTAAATCCCTCCAGAAGTCGCCTCTCTTTCTCTCTGTGTTTGGGTTTAAAGCGTGGCGTGAGTCCAGGGTGTGGTTCTACATCCAAGCATGCACTCACGCATGCATGTACACCCACACTGAGCTGCACATGTGCTCACAAAAGCATACACTGTTGTTTTTTTTTACAGCTATAGTGTGGAGTGAAAACATTTGACTAATGACAAAAAGTTAAGAGAAAAAAAGAAGAGGAAAGAGGACAGTTTAAAGATATAGTTTGACATTTGAGGGAAATACTTAAATTCACTTTTTTTACCAAGAGTTAGATGAGAAGATCAATACCACTCTGTGTCTATGCATTAACTTCAGAGCAAGGGCTGAAACTGAATTAGCTTAGCTTAGCATAAAGACTGGAAACAGCTAGCCTGCTGGTAAGAAAATACTTCGGCACACAAAACCACAACGTTTTTACATTTTGGTTTTAGTACACATTAAACAAATGAGATACAACATGTTAATTAGTGAGATTTAGAGGTGATGGAAAGTGGATTTCCTTAACTTTGGACAGACCCAGGCTAGATGTTCCCCCCTGCCACCAGCCGTTATGCTAAGCTAAGCAAAGTGCCTTCTGGCTCCAGGTTCATATGCAACAGAAAGACATGAGAGTGGTATTGTAACTCTTGGCAAAAAGCGTGAATAAGTGCATTTCCGAAAATGTTGAATTATTCCTTTATAAATTGTGAAGGGAGGAGAAAAACCCACAGCCTAGAGGCTCCCCACTGGGCTGCCAACATTCCTGACAAATTCAGACGTGGGAACCACCGGAAAAACACAGCCCTCTGTAGTCAACTGTGCATGTGAGCAAGGACATGCACATCAAGGAAGGGAAAAAATAACAGCGTCTGCTGTAGTTGCATGGCAGAAATTAGCTTAATGGACGCAGTCATGTGTGTGTTGAGGTGTTTGGGCTGAGAGCAGTGACGAGAGTTTGTGTCTTGGAGGAAGAGAGCGGAGCAGAGAGGTTGCCTAAGTGCATGTCTGAGGTGGCGGGCGGGGGGGGGGCAAAGTGGGTCAAGTGAGTTTCATCTAGGGGCGGGTGATAGCAGTGACCTTCAGCGCACACACAATCAGTCACCTAGTAGCTGCAGCACAGAGACAAAATATCCACTGTCTTCTGCCTTGTTCCAAACCTTTTTGTGTTGCATCTCTTAACCGTACTCATCACAGCAAGGAGATCCGCTCCACATACAACACCGTCTCCAGAGACAACCAAACAACCGACTCTGCATTTTCTCTGCAGTTTCACACACAATACACCCCCCTGCTCCCCCTCCGAGACTCTCACCTCGGGGGGGATTGTATCACATTCACACTATGTTTTTATCGTCACTCACTTCCACTGTGTTTTGTTCTCCTTCTTTGTCTTTTGATTATCATTACTGTTTCTCAGGTAGAGCCTCGTCTGACACACTGAATCAGACAGTTATCTAATCAGAGCTTGGCCACAGAGGTCATGGGGAAAATGGAGAAAGAAAAGAGAGGACAAATCAAGGATGTGAAAGAGAAGGAAGCACATGGGCTGGCTTTCTTCTACCAACAGGCCTCCCTTTAAGCCTCTCCCTCCTCCCGTCAAACCATTTCTGCCCCTCTGACTTATCAGCTCATCCGTCTCCTCCTCTCCCACGATGATAACAGGCTCTACTGTTGTGTGCAGAAACACCCAAACTTCTGTCACTTCCTTCTCCCCTCTACTGCTCTCTGGATTGCTCCTATGGGACAGTTAACAAGGCGGTCACTGCTGCACACATGCAGAGACACTCATATGCTGGCGGGGAGGATGGTAGTTTGTATCGCTGTCTTAGGCTAGACCAAATAATTACAGTGATAACTGATGCTTCGGACTGGAATAAGAGTGTCAGCCATCACTTACAGCAGTGAAGTGCATGATCTGAAAGCAACTGGGAGCAGCCAAGTGTGCAGAGTGGAATAACTTCAAACTGATGACTAAAAAAAGTCAAAGAGATACTTATAATGCAAGTGTTTCAAAGGGTGGCATCAGCAGAGCTAATTGCAAAACTACTCATTTAATCAAGCACTTAAATAAACAGCACTGGAAGGCATACAAGTTCTCACATGTAGTTGTGCAGGAAACGTCTGTGCTCAGGCTCAGCAAAAAAGAAGATATGTGTGTTTTGTGCTGGATGAACAGAAATTTTATTTAGAGGGAAATGGAGCGGTAGGAGCAACACTATAGCTTCCCTCCCAACTACCTCTCAGACGGAACCACCGTTAGCTCAATTACAGATGCCTGCTATTTATAACTGCTTAGAGTGACTAAATACTGGATTCATTGGAAATGTATTATATAAAAATAAAGTTCATGTAATTATAAATATTGTATTGTAATGCTGAACTAAAGATACTTAATATGAGAGCGTTTATCTTAGATGAAGGAGAAAAATGTCTGACCAGAACATCCCTTATCCCTAAGTTAGCTCATGATACAAGCACCAGTTGCTTTGAGATGCTAAAAACACATTTAATGTCTATGTCTTATATATTAAATAATACACGGACATACATTTAATTTCTATGTCAATGCCAGTGTGCTAAGGCAAAAAAGCACAAGCAAAAAACATTGAAATTAGATCAACTTTTGCAGCAATGCCAATGCAACGTCATCTGGCAATGCACTGCACTGACTATTCAAAAATGTGCAAGCACAGATTCCTGGTATATTACTTTGTAACATGAATGATGTAATTCTACTTTTCACCTCGCGATCATTGCGATGGAGGATAAAATGACTATAGCAGTGGTAAATCCTTCCTCACGGTATTATAAACCACTGTGCAGTATTTTAGCGTCTAATAAGTCTTAAAAACTCATGAATCTATAACTCAAACCGGCCCTCCTGGATCATATTTTATCTTCTTACGTTACCTAACAAACATTTGTTTTGGCCTGAACGCCCACTAAGAGAGGCAATGAGCTTGGTTATCTGATGACAAATTCACCACAGAAGACACTAATGAATTATTCAAAAATGTTGACTATATTGAATAATTTTGACTTATATAGCCATAGTGTATAAACACACACACACACACACACACACAGGATTACATACTCAGAAAGATTTTTTTTAAAAGCCTCAAAACAAAACAGCTGTATTCAGTGTTTTTCAGAAATCCCCTTATGTCCCACTCATAGAGCGGACTTAACTTATGATCTGCACTGCCCTGCCTCAGCGACAACATAAACACATTAGCATACCATACCCTCTCTGTGCAGAGCAGACCAAATGAACTTGTATGGAAAATAGCCCACTAAATAGCCTCTATCCCAGTATCAAATCTGATTTGGAAATGAGGAGGGAATAAATGCACATTTTGATACAGTACAATAAAAACTGGGCCAAGAGACGTTCATGGAATGACCACATGCTATACTCAATTAGCATTGAAACAATGGCACCACAGTCAGCAGTCATAGCTGAGATCTGAGCTATGAAGAGGAAGAGGGCGGGAGAGACCATATGTATGTATGCATTCCTCTCTGAATGGCTGCATGCATGTATGCGTGCCTCTCTGCACACATACCACAAAATGGGGGGCAAAAAAAGAGACACTGACTTTTGATGTTGTTTCATAAAACATTTTACAATGAGATAGAAGAAAAAAATAACTAAAAACATCTTAAAAACTCACCCATTTCCACCCAGATCACACTCATACACGAGGGTGTGTGTTTAGCTGTGTTTTAAAAAGGACATGCAGGTCACTAAAAGCAACAAATCCTGAGTGACAGTGGAGGGGGGAGACATGCAAATCTATCTACATGTGTCTCCAACCGTTTTTTCGACAGCAGTTGAAGGCAGCTTGGTACCTCTACAGTTACTAAGATGAGCTAATACTAAACTATGCCAACAATGAACAGAGAAAAAGTCCAGGATACCAGCTGCATGCCAGAGACAAATTGCGTTAACATTTTTCTGAGCGTAGAGGAAATGTTTTTACTGTTGTCCTGTGAACTGGTCATTCGTCTTAGTGACTGATCTCTGCAGTGTAAGGCCACTTCTCTCCCCAATGCCTATTGTCTGATTCATCAACAACACTCATCTCCAACACGCACTTGCATCCTCCTCAGTTAATACTCACTTCCTGTCCGACAGCTTGACCTCCAACGGGCAGCACAGAGAGCCAGAAGGAGCAAAGAGGCCTGAGAGCGCTTCCAAATATAATACAGATGGAATTTCTCATGAGGTGTCTGGGGGCTACAAACATGCTTTTATTGCTCTACAGAAAGAAACAAAAATGTGGTCATACACACATCTTCCACGATGAAGAATTGACTCATTGTTCAGACAGAGTGGGCTGGGTCATTACAACCTTTTGTTGATCCAGTGATTCAGGCCATTCACTGAGATGAAGGGCTTTTAAACTTCCTCATTCACATTAACTTTCTTGGTCAGGGATTACAAACATCCTGTCATTATATTCAAGCACTAATACTTTAAAAGCAAAATAAAAGATGACATGGTAGTAGGTGCCTTGAATACTGCTCTTAAGTGTCTCTGCTGGCTGTGTTCCTCACTCTAATATGTCTTTATCCGTCAACAGGTCCTGCTACAGACAGTATATGTGAATTAATGTTTCTCTGGTGTCATATAGTGCTCAAACGATCAGTTGATTATTGGTAGGTTGATAAAATAATACACCATATTCATAATCAAGTAATCATTTAAGTCATTAATCAAGTACAAATGGCAAATATTGTGAGCATTTGCTGCTTTTCTCTGTTAACTGTAAATTGAATATTTTGGGGTTTTGGACTGTTGGTTGGACAAAACAATCAGACGTCAACTTGGGCTCTGTGATGAGCATTTTGCACAATAGTCATTTAATAGACTAAATGAAGAAGCCAAATGATTTAAAATGAAATAATCAATAGTTGTAGCCCTAGTGTGATCATATGGTAACACAAAAATGATCAAATAAACTGGCAATTGTTGTTTGGACGTGTCTGAGCACACAGTAACGTCTTTAAATGTTGTTTTGTCCGAACAACATCCCCACACTGGGGGCTGGAACCAGAGGATTCTTGGCGTTTTTGCTTGCAAATAATTAATCAACTCTAAATGTAGCATCGCCCTAATATTCTTTCCTGCAGCTAAAATGGGCAGCAAGTGAGCTCATGACTTGACAGGTGTGTGATGGTCAAGCTCATGTGTATGTGGGACCCACAAGGTTAATTTACTCCCCCTAACTCCATAAAAACAGATGGGAGACAGAATCAGCTGTTTCTTTATCCCGTCATGCAGGATTTCCTCTTTCCAGAACATTTCTGCTATGTTGGTGTATGACAGAGCTCTTTGTGTGCGCAACACACACACACACACACACACACACACACACACACACACACACACACACACACACACACACACACACACACACACACACACACACACACACACACACACACACACACACACACACACACACCACCTGTCAACCCTGTGTGTAAAGCCTCAGTTAGAGACAGATATGTAGCAGGTGTAACAACACGCTCTTCCCCTTAAAGTAGCAGACAAACTCAACTCCCAAGACACAAGAAACAAGATGTAGGAAGAATAAAGGCAATAAAGACATTACAGAGAGAAAGGTGGCTGCCGCCTACTCTCAGCTACATGACAGTTCAGATTAATGGACGTGTATCTGAATGCTTTGGAAGTCTCTAGAACAAAGCCTGTTCCCCAGAGATCGGATGTATGATGTATGCGCCTATCATCAACAGTCTCTTAAAGCACAGCACTGAAACACCATTTAACATCATCAGTCCCTTTTGAAACAGGCATATAGGCTCGAGAGAAGCATTATAAAAGGGGGAGAGTAACAGATAAAAGCGCTTAATGTTATGGAAATGAGCACATTCAGTACTGCTCAGGGACTAAGCAGGCCTATAGCTAGTTATCGAAGCGATTCCTATTTCTTATGGCTTTGGATTCTGTGTGAGAATTGAGAAATAACCCAAACAGTTGGGGTCTGGTTTTCTTACAGTACTGTCTGTGAAAATCTTCAAGTTCTCTTCTGTTTCAATAAACAGATTCAAGTAGTCAAGTTTAAACTCACTACCTGACAGGCTCTTTCTTAAGTGGACGTCCATTTGTAAATCTGTAGAATGGCGTCCACTTTAAATTGCTAAATGGACAGCCTGTGTAAATCACTTTATGTACAGCACTTTGTCAGGCTGCCTTAATGCTTTGCAGCAAATGTGTACATCTCCTGTGACCCTGTCAAAAGCTTAGTGTTAAGTCCAATAACCCTGTTTAAGTGTGTTGTGGTTGGATGGTGAGGCATTCCCTCTCACTCTCTCCCTTTTCTACCAGCGCTGACCAGGGGGGAGGACGCCGGCCGACCTGTGGCAAGAAAGGCCGCCTCAACATCTGTGTTTATCCTCGAGCTAAAACCAACAGGCTATATTTACCCCAGCCAAACATACCCAGCACCAGAAAGGAGTCAAGAGAAGAAAGATGTAGCCTGGGATATAGCCTATGCTACGCCTGGGAGATCTACTCTGCCTTGTATCCAAACTGAGAAGACCCTAGCCTCTGTAAAAGATAGAAAGTGCACGCTGTCAGCGCTATCAGCCAAATGCAAGCGCATTTACGCGCAGAACTGTGATTCTCTGATTCATCCTCTTCTGAGAAGAAGACACAGATTGGTAAACAACACCTTGAGGGAATTTGACCTCTGATGGAGTGAGAAGAAGAAGAAAATAAAGAGGAGGCAGGCTTGATAAATCAACTGCCTACCTAGCAAATGTTTTATAGCTGCGCAGAAGGCCATAAAGCAGAAACTGATTTCAAGAAACATGGTGTGCTCCCCTTTCTGTAAATCTCTGACCTCTTGACACTGTCATGTATGCTGACTTATGGATATGACCCTCAAGGGAGGCAAATACATCAAAGAGAGTGGATGGGAGGGGGCTTGCAATACTGTTGGTGGTCTAATGCTATTTCATCTTGAACCGTACACCTGCACTCTGACTAATAGACGTGTATGACGCACGTCTACTGAGCGCACTGTCAACCTGTGTTTGACCCATTTACATGAGACTGCTGTCATAGGTTAATCCCTTGAATAGAAGCGAAAAACAAAAAAAAACTCTTGCACACTGTCTGAGCTTGTTTAAACAAGCATCACAACAGTTCCTGACTGTATATATGCAAAGATGCTGAGGAAAATATCCAGACAATTACCCAGCATCTATGTATACATACAGAAGTATATATTAGGAACTGATGAAGGTTGTGTGTTTAAAGATATATACACCACAAGTAAGCAATACAGTTTAGAGGAGTTATTTCAATCATATTCAAGTTGTGCTGCCCTCTCACGCACCTGTTACACATTCAGGTGTGGAGAGATATCTTTTCAGCTTTTGAGGACATCTACTACTGTAGTGCCATACAAATCACAGCTAAACCACACAATTATATAGAACTACACTACATTACATAATTATCGAATAAAATTTCATTTTCAGCTTCCCTTCATATCCACGCTGGCCCTCGCCTACACACTGCGCTCTCCGTTTCAGTCCTACTGTCCCTCTGTCCCTTTCAATGGGTAAACATGTTGTTTAAATAGCAACAAAATTTACTTATGTGAATATTACAGTTTGTGTATAGTGCCTGGAGTCTTATGTGTATTATTGTACTGTATTTCTAGCCCATTATTTCTTGTCTATTTTCTTTACTAAATCACTTTCAACTGCCTCTGAATTTGAGAGGTGCTGTACAAATAAACCTGCCCAGCTTTGCCTATATTTTATTAGTTAATTCTCTGCATGCGTTCAAGAGATGCTGAACTAAGTGATTTTGATTACAGTGACAACGTTGACTGACATATTTGGTTATTTTGTGGCAGGTATGAGGAGCACTCCAGGGTGGGAGTGGAAGGCAGTATTTATCTGCTCGTCATGAATTAATTTCTGTTTAATTGATTAATTTAATAGCAACATTAAAATAAATTGTTGAGGCAAACAGAAGCACCTGTTGACCAGAGTCAATTAAGGTCCCACCTGCATTCAGTCCCAGTTGGGAGGAGGCTGTGATGCCAGGTGTGATGACGTGTGGTGACCCATTCAGATTAACCACTGACATGGGTTGAACCTGCGTCACAGTGTTTGTTTAAAAGGAGTATAAATCAACAGCACCAGGCAGCAATAATTTGAAATATACTATATACTATATAATATATTATATAAGAAAGCAGGCAAGACAATGAGCTGACGATGGCTGAACTCTATAAGCTCAAGGTAAAGACAATACTTCATGTTCAGCCCCGTCAAAACACACATTTCACTGTGTTCACTGACATAGACCAGATGGCATAAGGTAGCCTAAGGTATCTTCCTCCCTCTCTGTGACCTATCAGGATACACCCAACGATTGTGATGGATGTTGTTTGAGGTGCTCGAGTGTTCTTCAGCACACTGTGAGAACGCACAATTGTTCATTTCTATTAACTTCTATTTAACTAAGACGCCTCAAAGGATTAAATAGAAACCTGGCAAGAGGCTTTTCGTTCTAAAATTACAAACAGCAGGAGGGCTGCCAAGGTGTCGCGGTTGGGAAAAGAGAACTTTAACCAGAGCTGGTGCCAAAACTACATCTTTGCTGCCTTAAAAACATCACAAAAGACACACTTGGAAAAATGTATTGTTCACCCAACAGATGACCATGACTGCATGCCTGTAAGTGGGTTCTTTAAAATCCTTGTCAAGAATAAAAGGAACAGGGAAAAATCACCAACTGATGAGTCACCTCTATCAAGATAAGACACAGTGATTCAACGTAATGTTTACAGGCAAAATAACTCAGGTGGCCCACATTCAGCTCTCTTTGAAGACAGGATCCTTTGTTCCTGCAGCTGTTTGCAATGAAACACCAAAATAAGTAGCAAAAAAATATGAGATGTTCCTCAAGATCACAGACTGTAAGACTGTAATTGTTATCTGGTACCCAGTGGAGCCGACTACAAGCTGACTGCTGGAGGTGCTTTACAACCAAGTGACGTGGGTCCAAAGTTATTTAAATTAGATTAAATTAGTGTAGATTAGCATGGATAATGTGATATTGTTGTAAAATACCAAAGGCAAACATGCCAGATATTCTGGACCTGGCAGGATTTTCCAAAATTGTGCAGTATTGGCAGCAAAACATATTCTGGACCAAATCTAAGACTAGGAATCATATTTATGAAGGTTTACCACAGAAATTGGATCTTGAAATGTTTCAGAGTGACAAATTTTTCCAACCAAACTAAAATAAGAGTTTATAATTATTGTATATACCTTGGATTTTAAAAATGTCTTGCTTTGACTTTAATAGAGTTGCGTGAACCAAACTGTACAACCTGGAGAACAATGTGGCATTTGGCAAAGGGTTTGTTACTTGCATGAGCATGCCACACACTTGAGCAGAAATGTAAACCTTTAAATGCAGCACCGACACAGTCTAACCAAATACTAGACATTAGACACGAGTATTTAAAACAAACATTTAATTGTCATTGTCAGGCTTCTGTTATTGTTGGCCCTTGCCTTGGCATACTATGACAAGTATAACCCTAACCCAACTATAGCATCAACACACCCCACTGAGTAAAAGGCCGACATAATAGTGGATTTAAAATGTCAAATTTTGACAAGATTCAAACTGCACCAAGGTATCTACACGACAGTCTGAAATTCCTGCTACCTTGTGCAGGTTTGCATCATCTCTTGGAAGTCATAAGCTCTTGTCATTTCAATATATCCATCAAAAACAGCTTGCAGGGACATGCAGCTGCACTCACTGTAATACCTCGTGCTGAACTATACCTGACCTGTACTGCAGTTTTCTTCAAACTATCAATTAATGGAAATTTTGCATTAGCGGTAGAGAGCTACAAAAGACAGGAAAGGAGTGTATAAAGTGAGTGTGTCTGTGAGATACAACAGTGAAGGTTATGAGGAGTGAGGCGGCCTCATGGATGTGGACTGTTTCAAACTAAGGTCTCACAAGAGCAGCGTGTCTGATTCAAGTGTCATTCAGCAAGACCCTGCTTACTCAATAAGTGTTAACATGCTTTGGGATTTTCAGCACACACTGACAAGTTCACAGGTCATAAATAGCAAAACTGCTTAGTTTTGCTTTTAATATGTAACATTTTCAAACATCCATTCAGAGGATGGAAACGTCTTCACGGAAACTATAAACAGAAGCATTGTATAACTGACTTCTGCAGTCTGGTACACAGCCTTTGATCAAAGGAAACTGGATTTACAATATGGAGAACCATGTCATTATTATTCAGCATAAACTTCACAGTTCAGAACTGTGTTGACTGCATTCAAATCTGATTTCTCCTCAAACAGAAGATGCAGAATTTCCCCACAGCACGGCTAACAGTGGGCAGTGCTGTGCTCAACACCTGCGCCGTTACAGGCGGGTGAGCAGTAGGATAACCAGGTTAAGACACTTCAACATCGTTCTTCGATTTTCCCCGGTAATAATTATTCCATTAGTTCCAGATGGGAGGCAACCAGAGTAAATGATGCCCAGAATATGTGCAGTGCTGCCATGCTCTGCTGCTCTTGCACGACAGATCCATCATCCTGATCCTCGACGTGTCATTTCCTGAGGGCTGGGGAATACAGCAGCAGCACGGGGGATCTCTATGAAAGGGAGACGACACGCCGAGGCATCATCACCTCCCCATTCAGTGTGCACACTCGACCGCACAAACACACACACAAATATACATATCTGCTACGCACTTGCAAATCTTGCGCACTGTGCACACGTCTTTTGACAGCTGAACAGAGTCTACATGTCCAACCACAGCAGGAGCACAAAACAATTATCCTTTTATGACCACATTTAAAACATGTTGCACAACCTATCACAGTAAACCGGTGCCATTTACAACTACTGCAACACTCCTACCAAAAAGAATACGTGTGTGTAACACTGCAGCCAAAATCTTGAACTGAAACAAATCTCCGGCCAAGGCAACTTCCGATTGCAGCAAAACTACTCGAAATTCAAAGCTCGTCCAGGCTAACTAGCTGGCTAGCTCTGCTCCCAAACAAAGCTCCCATTGTCTGGAACTTGTAGTCTTACCGTTTTCTCTTGGCCCTCACAACTGTGATTAACTCAGGTACGAAAAACTACAAATTCGAAGTCTGCACAGCACAGTGAGCATGCGCACTGGAACCTTAATGATCAGGAAGGTTGTAGAATATTTAGTAGTTAATACATTTTTGCGGCCAGCGGCATACCTGAGGCTATATATCTACTCTGTTGAATGACCGGAGGTCGAAGTGAAGCACTGAGCCGGTGTACACGGTTTTCGGTAGTACTCACACTGACGGCTGAGCCGTAGTAAAGAGCCTGTTCTCTGCATTGACTGAAGTTGGTCGGCTCGGCTGCCTCTCGGCGTTTGCCTCGCTCGCTAACGTTTAGTTCACTCGTCACTTTTCAGCGCTTTTGAATAGCCCGCACTGTTCAACTAAAACTGTTCAGACAAAACCAAAAAGAGCACACATCTTACCTAACACTGCTCCGGTGTTTCCGCTCGGCTCCTATTCCGTTAAAATAATTCTCCAGACATTGTGGAAACACTCGTTGGCCGACGGTCGACTGCCTGTTCACCGAGCGAGACGTTGCCAAGAATGCTCAACCGAAACCACGGCGAAGCTGCGCCCGCACACTCACCGCGCGTGCGCAGCTCCGGTTGGCGCAACCTACTGATAGTAACACACAGGGGGCAGCACACTACTACTACTGGGACTGTGGACACGCATATAGTTTTAATGACCATCTGGTAAATGTGACAAAGTTTTACTGTTAATATTATAGGCACGAGAAACTACATCTGAGTGTAAACACTTTTTAAAATAATAATAAAGGGGCATTCTGTATAGTTATCATGCTGCATGATCACATTTTGATTATGCATCGCTCGCAAATTAGACAATAGCACAACCTTGTGGTTACTAAACATAATCACTCCTCTGATGTGTCATTTGGTATTTCACTAATTAATTCAGAAGTTTAAACAATTGTTAAGTTAATTTTTAAATATCACCAACATGCATGACTCAGTCATAATCCTAAAACCACAGTTTTTTTTGTTTGTTTTTGTTTTTTATTCAGTCAATACCACCAATTTCACTTTCATCAATTATCTAATCATGTTTTGTACCACCTGAAAAGACCAGGAAACTGCAAAGGCAAAAGTAACCACAATAAACCTATGATAAATCTGAGACAACAAATTAATAAATAGAAACATTTAAATTCCACTACAGTCTTAATCTCACACAAAGGGTTCACAACCACAAATATTAGTAAAGTGTGAGTTTTAAGATTGACTAAATATTTAATAGGTACGTGAAAAACATAAAAAAAAATCAATAATACAACTTCACAACTGACTCTGTCAAATAACTGGCAGGTTTTATTAATGTACTGACCCTGATTAATTAGATGTAATCAGACCATCCTCAGGAGCAAGTCCATTGGTGACCTGCCTGGTTAAATAAAATAAATATACAGCTACTGCTACAATTGCTAGGTTTAAGACAAATAAAAGATAATAAAATATAAAATATAATAAAATATAAGATGATACACAGTGTCACATTTCTACCTTTTCCCTCTTTCCCTGTGGTGTATTTAAAGTTGCACATGTAGCTCAAAGAGACATCCTGCCATCTGTGGAAGACCAGGATCCTGGTGGAAGGTCTGTAACATGGACAGCATTGGGGCTTGATTTTTTGCAGTGATGTTTTCACTATTGTATCATGTTTCATACATTGCAGTATACTGCCTTCTTTATTTATAGATCAGTCACTGAAAATGTGTATTTCTCAGCAAACCAAAAGCATATTTCCTGCAAATATAGTCTGTTCTGTTGTCTTCAGCAACAATGTAGCTGCCAGAGAGAAAGTCTTCTGATCAGCTCTACTACCAGACCAAAACCTACAACCTGTTCATTGTACACATTGTACACATCCTGATTTCTGCAGGCCCAAGCAGCTGTCTCTGCACCAGGGGATGGTGTTGATAATGGGATGGGCAGGGAGATGCAGTAATTAGCTCTGTACTGTAAAAGCATAAGCAGCACTGAACTGGAGGATTGGAGAGTAGGAGAATGCAGGAAATGCAGATAGTTTGGCGGTAGTGGTTTCTACAAATAAACAAACAAAACAAAAACAACTATGGACTGTTTAAAAATAATAGTTCACTTTAGTTTAAGAAGTAGGAGAATGTTCTCAACCCATAAAGGAACATTTACCCCTATTTATCAGAAAAACTAAGAATCACCAAATTTGGAGATACATGGTTTTCATTGGACAGAAAAGGTATGGAAAATTGTAATCTGAAAAGATGAGATGTAGTGGCGTAGAAGTATAAAGTTGCATAAAATGGAAATACTCAAGTACCTCAAAATTGTACCTATGCATGCATGGACACTGAACCACCACTAAATACTTTGTGTTTCACTCATGAGACACCAGGGGTCAGTAGAGCTTAAAAATTGATGGGTGTGAATATAATACCTGCATATTGTCTGAATAACCCATTGATTGATTGCATTCTTTATTCTTTATTCATTAGTATCTTTTAGATGAAATAACAGTAATTATTCAGGTATTATTTGTTTTAATTGAAAATGTGTTTGTGTACACACTGGGATCAATTGCACAAGACCCTCAACCATGTCATGTCTTTTTCTCAGGAAACTCAATCATATGCAATGTCAAGAAAACATATGACATTATTTGCAGGCATGTGCTAATTCTAGTCTTGAAAGTCAGCTCCAGCTCCTATCAGTGTAATTATTTCATTTAATCAGAATATTCGATTCACTGGTCTTCAATCTGCCTATGTGTCTCTGAGCAACATACTAAATCCCTGCCAGCTACAGGGCTGCTGTTCTCTTGCTGACCTTTGACCCCTGACTATATGGGGAGAAAACAAGAAGCTACATTTTCCAGTGAGAATAAATATGTATGACTATATCATTGTATTACATTATTGCAATATAAGTGTAGGTATTGCCAGATAAATGACAGTCTTCATAGACAGGACAATGCACTGTAGTGTAGAATAAACCAGATATATCTTTGATGACACTCATCCTTTTTTCTTATGATTGTAATATTGCTAATTATTTAGTTATATGAGCTGCCAGAGTGATGTAGGTCAGGCAGGAGATCCCTCAGGAACGACATTACCCACAATGCAACAGCTCTCACCACCAGCACAGCCTTGTCTCGTTCCAACAGACTGTAGCGTCCCCCTCTCCGCCCTGCGCGGTGAGCTGCACCCCGGTCTGCACGCATGTGATGGGAGCAAAGTGCGCACACGGCCATCCCTATGTTTTGTAGATCAGCGACAGAGGAAGCACTTGTCCGGACGTATGCGAGCGCCACCCCGGTGTATTTGGATGCAAAGTCAGCCCACAGACTGACAGCTCGGTGCTCGAAATGTCACGTCTTTTTTGGAGATAAAGCCCGTCTGAATACGACGGACCTCCGGGCAGCTGGCTGAACAGCACGGACAGGGACTCCCGGGAGCGTTTTAGTTTGTCGCCAAATTTGGGTTACTGACCTGGATGGTGCCTCTTGCTCGGATGCAACCACACGCCCATGCGACGATGTCGGTGGATGTTGCTGCCCTCAGTGTCCAGGTTAGGTTACAGTAAACGCTAATTGTTTACGTATTAAAATAAAGCTGTTTTCGGCTGTCTGGGGCGGAAGACGCAAACAAGGACTGGATACATTCAACAATTTAACAACACATAATATAATAAATAACCGTATTCTATTAATTCCTCTATATTATTATTGTTATTATTATTAAGATGGGGGTGTCGATCTGTTGATAAGGAAACATGGAGCCGGAGTGGATCTCTTCATCGCCTTATTTCCTCTCGTCCACTCGGACAAGAGATACTGTAATGCTGCACTGCCTCCACGCAAACCTTCGTTAACAATATTTTCCACCTTGTTGCCACCGTGTGATGGTTTCTGTCTTTCCTAAAGAACTCGTGGACATTTAAAAATTGATTGATGATCTGAAACTACCATGCGAGCTCTTGAGGCAGCGGGATAATGATAAATGCTGGCACCCCTTTACTGTCTCCAGTGAAGAAGAGTTTCTTTTCTAACCGAGGATTTGTCACCATCACAAATGTAGCCCGGCAGAAGAGGCGACTGAACCAGGCCGCTGCACAGACACGGAGGCGGGTTTGTTGTGCTCAGAGTTGGCTGGATGCTGAACATGGTGCCACTTTACAGCTCTGTATTGAATACCTGCCGCCCTGCCGCCGACGGCTTGTTTCTGTAATTCCCCAGCTGTCTTAAAATGGACGTGGCCTTTTTGATAAAGGCTATTCAGGGACGAGTGGCCATGCATGCAGGATTTAGCCTGGACCGGCTTGTCGGGATGTAGGGCGAATATCCGCGGATATTTCCAAACACAGTATAGAAGAGAAAACAGCCCGTGTTCATGGAGATGGCTGACGGGGGAGATGCATCTACACTGGGCTGGATGAGAAATAATGAGGACCCCTGCTCAGAGGATTTCAGTCAGCTCAAAAACAGACTGCGGTTTTTAGTGGCAGCTTAAATTGTCCACATGTCAAACTAAAATTAATCAGTTGTGGTTTTATTATCACCTCTGAGTGTCTCTGAGTGAGTCAAGATACTAGTTGTCAATGGGCTGATATTAACTACAGAGGAGGTTCAAAGCTATAAATCATGAGCCCAAACTAGTCTTTTGTTAAATTTGATGAACTTTACTTACATCTAACAGCAATATAGGAAATGGCTATTAAGTGTGTAATTGTTTTATGAATTGTTGGCAGCAATTGAGAGACCAGTGAGGGACATAACGTCTGGATTTAATTTCACAACTCATCATCTTTGTGAAGCATTTCATCATCTTCTGAGATAAACTTGTATTCATGTCTCCTGCGAGAGTCTGTGGCAGCTTTTCCTAAAAGAAACAGTCAATTAGGTTTCGGGGAGTTACACTCATGGATGAGTGTCATTGTTTGACCTGATGTACATTGTCCCTGAGTGAACTTGCCTTTGGGAATACATGTTACTTACACACTGCGTAGCAACAGCACAGCAGCAACCGGTGACAGGATTTGGCACAGTTTCTACAGCGGGATGTGGTGATGGGGGAGAGCAGTTGCAGCTCTCTGGTCCTCTGATCCCCCCTCCCCTCCACTGGTGGTCGAGGACACCTCATCTCTGTCAATGGGCCCTGTATGGATTTTGTGCCTGAGTTGACAGAGGGCAGACCTACAGCGTCAAACAGCAGTCAGGCTGCCATGAACCCATACGGCAGAGCGAGCAGCACAGCAGCCCCCCTGTCCTGCACCAGCTGTGGGGGCTGCTGCTCCCCGCCTCCCCCTTGCCTAATCCCGCCTGGGCCCCCCTCTTCAACTACCTCCTCCTCCTCCTCCATGCCCCCGAATATGACCCCTCCGCCACCAATGTGTCCGGCCCCGGTTGTGCAGGTGGAGAATGGTAGCAGCTGGAACTCCTCCACCATCTCCTCCTCCGGCTCCCCAGACTCCCACCCTGGTCACCGCTGTGGGGCCAACAACCCCAACCCCTACTGGACGGCAGTGTTCGACTATGAGGCCACAGCAGATGAGGAGTTAACCCTGCGGCGAGGGGACCTTCTTCAGGTTCTCTCAAAAGACTCCAAAGTGTCTGGCGATGAGGGTTGGTGGACAGGCAAGATCCAGGACAAGGTGGGTATCTTTCCATGCAACTACGTCACAAGGGGGGGCGCTGCCAACTACCAGCAACTGACTGCAGGAGGGCTGGTGGCAGGCGGGGTGGGTGACTGCCCCGTGGAGATAGACTTCTCAGAACTGCTCCTGGAGGAGGTGATTGGAGCTGGTGGGTTTGGGAAGGTGTACAAAGGAGTATGGCGGAGAGAAGAAGTAGCAGTAAAGGCCGCCAGGCAAGACCCTGATGAGGATATTAGTGCCACAGCAGAGAGCGTGCGGCAGGAGGCCAGGCTGTTCTGGATGCTCCGACACCCCAACATAATCGCTCTCCGTGGGGTCTGCCTGCGGGAGCCCAACCTGTGCTTGGTGATGGAGTACGCCAGAGGGGGGGCTCTGAACCGAGCGCTCGCTGGAAAGAAGGTTCCTCCGAGGGTTCTGGTGAACTGGGCGGTCCAGATTGCCACAGGGATGGACTACCTGCACAACCAGGCATTTGTACCCATCATCCACAGAGACCTCAAGTCCAGCAACAGTAAGTGGTGCAAACAAGTGTGACTTATCCTCTGTGTAAATAAGCAAATTATTTAATGTCTGATTCATTCAATTTTACAAGACTGGTGATAACATTATGAGAACTGAAGACGAGAGTTGTTTTCGGGGGTTAAGCAACACATAAGTTAAAGGGCCAGAAGGTCTCTCTCATCAAACCGGAACCCATTTTGTATGTAAAACACACAACAAGGACAGGACTCATATACAGGTTGGAGATTGTGACCCTGTTATCACATGACCAAAATTTGTCTGAAGGCGCCAGAATATTTTCATTAAATAGATCGATTCTCTTTGTCACAGTATAATTTCCAAGGTCAATAATGAAACTCACAACTCTGTATGTATCATCTTACTCACAGCAGAGAGACTCAATGAGGATAGGTGGGGTCAAACGGCAGGTACATGTGTGAGCTAGCACATATGTAATTATAATATGTTTTCAGTTTGTGTTGAAACTGTTTTAGAAGGGCGTTGATTCAACTTTATGGTCATTTTAGAGGCTGCAGTTTGTGCCTCTGTTGAATTATATTGTTATACTGAAAGCTGTGTCTAATATGAAGCCCACCCTTGTTGATATTATGGGGTAGACAAAATAGAACTATTACAACTTTGGGTTTCAACAAAAACTGAAAATTATAACCTTCATGAAGGGAGGATTTATTACAGGATGGTTGTATTAGACTGCATTACTACATTTAGGTGTACTTGATAAAATGGCAACTGAGTGTATTTTTTATCCTGTTTCTGAAAAATGTATAATAGGCTAATGGTTTTACAACATGTTGCCTATACAACATGCAACAATGGTATCAGGGTGATTTTTTAATACATGAAATATTGCAAGGCTCAAACATACACTTAAGAGACACTTATTCTCTTTCTTACCGAGAGTTAGATAAGAAGATCGATACCGCTTTCAGGTTTGTATGGTAAATATAAAGCTATAGCCAGGAGATAGTTCGCTTAGCTTAGCACAAAGACTAGAAACAGCTATCCAAAGTTAACAAAACCAGCACCTCTAGAGCTCACGAATTAACACCTTACATTTGTACAAAAACTGAAGTGTGAAAACGATGTGTTGTGGTTTTACATGTGGTTATGTGCCAGGCTATTTCTCGGCCGGGTGCAGTAAATATCCAGAGTCTAATGTGTGCTGGTGGTGGTAGAAGATTTGGTTACCTTTGGACAGATCCAGGCTAGTTGTTTCCCCCTGTTTCCAGTCTTTGTGCTAAGCTAAGCTAACCATCTCCTGGCTGTAGCTTCATATTTACCATACAGACATGAAAGTGGTATCAATCGTCTTGTCTAACTCTCGGCAAGAAAGTGAACAAGTACATTTCCCAAAATGTCAAACTATTGCTTTAAAAGGCAAAATCTTTGACATACAGCAGAAATCAATTTATTTACGGCAATAGATAAAAACAGAACAGATGTATTGATTAATTGTCCCACTTCTAATATTGACATGTTTGCGGTCTAGATGTTCTGTATGTGGTCACATTTATCACTTTCTCGGATTGGCATACATGAAATCCACTGGGACAAATAAGTTGACAGTTACAAATGTACAAACATTCAACCTTCTTGTAATAATTTTATGACATTACAGAAATGTGATTATCAAGTGTTATCATTAAATAGCAATATACAGAGGTCTCTTCCGGTAGCTGATACTGGATGAGAAACTTAAATTGAACCCAGCGGGGAGGCCTAAATCCTGGAGAGCTGGTCCTCGTCTACCATCTTTTCCCTGTCATCTCTCTCTGCACCTCCTCCTGCTCTTCGTCCTCCTCCTCCTCTTTCCTCCCCTCCTCAAGGAGAGCAGTTCTGCTCTGCAACTCACTGAGCTATTTTTGGTCCTTTGTGCTACTTGCTGTTTAAAGACGCAGTTGCAGTTGTTGGTGCATCAAAGAAATAACACACAGCGAGTATCTAAGTGCATTTGTGTGTGTGTGTGTGTGTGTGTGTGTGTGTGTGTGTGTGTGTGTGTGTGTGTGTGTGTGTGTGTGAGTGTACGTGCAGGTCAGACTGTGTGTGTTTATCCCAAGTGACATGAGTGATGCGGGAGGGAGTGTACAAATATGGGTGGAGTGTGCAGGATGCTGACTAAAGGCCTTTTAAAGAGGGAGACAGCAGAAGTAAGTGTAGCTTAAACACACTTTGCTGCTGATCTGCTGAAATGTGTCCTAATCTTCAATCCCTCACTTTGTCTTCTTGAGTCCCTCACTTTTCTATCACGTCTCACTCTTAAACATGCCCTGCACCCATCTCTTCACTCTCCCTCCTCCCCTGTGAGGCTCTAACAGTTAACGATGGGGGATCAGATGCGTATTGGACAGCAGAGCCTTGGCAACAACACCATAACGCTGCCTTTCCATGGTGACATGGGCACTGCTTCTGTGTCACTGAGTCATACAGCTGCTAGCCGCTGTCAGCTGCTGCACAAAATGTCAGTCCCCCAATTTAGAGTATTGTCTGTGTGAAAATAGCAACTGAAGAAATGCAGGAATGTCTCAGGAAGGGCTCAGACCCTGTTTTTCCCCTTGAATGATGAATCTTGCTGAATATGCGTGGGTGCTTATCGTTAAGTATGTGATTAGACTGTGACTCACGCGCATACTGAGGGATGTTTGCATTAGCCTGGCAATGCCCAGAAGAGTGAAGCACGGAAAGAAAGTAGGAGAGAGGAGAGAGGTAGTGAGTCCAAAGACTGGGAGAACACAGTGGTGGACGAAGTATTTAGTTAGAAGTAAAAGTTGTGCATTCAAAAATCTTACAAAAGTATAAAAGTATGAGCACCAAAATATACTGAATGGCCCATTTCAGAATCGTGTATATATTAATTTGTGAAGCATCACTTTAATGTTGCAGCTGGTAAAGGTGGGGCTAATTTTATTACTTTATATACTGCTGTGTAGCGTAACCTATAATAACACATCATAATTTATTAGCTGATTTTATATTAATAATCTAAATATGCAAAGTAACTTGTAACTACAGCTATCAGATAAATATTGTGTAGTAAAAAGTACAATATTTCCCTCTGAAATGTAGTGGAGTACGTCAAAATTGTACTTAAGTACAATACTTGAGTAAAAGTACTTAGTTACTTTCCACCACTGAGAGAATAGCAGGGTGGAATAGATCAGGTTGTGGAGAGAAAATAAGCTCGGGGACCATAGAGAGCGGAGATGTATGAAGCGAGAGAGGAGACTGATGGGAAAGAGCAAGAGAAGGAGAGCACGGGGATAAACAGCGGTTCATCTCAGTTTAGGGTTACACCTCAGCTCATTGTCCAGGTGCGCTGGTCTCAGGTGTCCTCTTCAAACCGCCGACCACTTGGCATCACTGCAGTTACAGAGCAGCTCAGGCCCCCGAGCCTCTCCTCTGTCTTCAGCCGGCTTCTGCGCTCAGTAAACAATCCTCATCCTCGCACAGAAGAATTCATCAAGGCAAAACGTGACACTGCTGATAGAGCCAATGTGCGTTTGAAGCTTCACAAATATTTTACAACACAGGGATTTTTATTTTTGGCTCACACAGATGCTTTTATCTAATTTTATCCCAGCCAAGTTAACGTTTTCTTTTTAAGGCGTGTCCTCGTGCATGTGCGAGAGAGTATTCTGTGTTTTAACCTGCTGAGTGTTGCTGTCAGTTGGGCCCACAGTGGTGAGCGAGTGAGTCTGTGTAACGGGGATAATCTGATTACCATGACCTCCTTAGAGTGATGTCACAGCATGTTTGTGTGTTGGCAGGTCATCGCCCCTGTGGTCATGCCTTACCTGTCACTCTGATCCTGGATCAGCTTCTATCTTCTCAAAGCATAGGGCACCAGTCCTCCTCGATTGGCTCGACTGACACGTTTGATCAAAGAAGAAACAATGGAAAGATGCTCAGAGTGCTCTTGATCACTATTGACATGAAAGATGCAGTGTATTGATATAATATCAGTATTATTATATGAGACAAGGGCTGCAACTTCCATCATCAATTAATCTTTTGATTATTTCTTGATTAATTGTATAACCAACAGTTCAAAAACTAAAGATATTCAGTTTACTATCACAGAAGACTAAGAAAACCAGTAACTATTCACATTTGAGAGGCTGGAAACAGTGAATTTATGACAAAAAATGACTAAAATGATAAATTGATTATCAAAGTTGTTGCAGATCAATTAATCGACTAATGATTTCAACTAGAAATGAGACTAGATGTAGCAGATTTTGGCTATCTTAATATCCTAATATAACCTGAATGTTATATTTTCATAATTTTAAGGCTGCACAACAATTAACACAACCTTATGAACCAAAAGTAAGTAATTATCTGCAATAATTATTCATATAACTAATAATGATTTATTTCAAAACCCTTATATGTACACTTCCTCCGAAAGCCCCAATACTCTGTATTGTAAAATATATATGTGTGTGTGTGTGTGTGTGTGTGTGTGTTTGTGTGAGGTAACATTTAAAGCACATACCTGGAGCTTTTGACAACATCACACAGTCCTCATGTAAGTCATGAGAAACTGAGCAAACTGAATGTGCTGATGAGTGCTGTGTCATACAGTCAAAAGCTCCAGAACGAGTGAGCTAGTGGACCTTGAGTTGTGACTGTTTTGTTCTGTTCAGTTTCATTACCACTGCCAGGTAATGAGACTCAGTCATGGCTCCTTTTCAAGGTACGTGTACATCACTGAGAGTCACTGACACTTTATATAGAGCTCTATAGAGGCGGTGAGTCAGCTGCAGGTAAGACAATACAGGTGAGCTGATCACCTGTCGCTACCTGCAGCCTGCACTAAATGTCATATTGACGGTGTCTCACTGTGGACATTTATATACATACAGCTAATATTTATCTTTGAGCAGCTGTTAGATAAGATGTCTCCACCATAACTCAACATTTATTAATTGAATAATTAATTCAATTCAAGTAATTTATATGTATAGATTCTGTGAGGTTTCACTGGGAATGCCAAGGCTAATAGACACACGATAAAAACAGAGTGCGGTTGACATTAGCTGCTGTTTTTACTGCTGTAGCTTCAAATGGAAGCCATGTTTACACAGTAAACAATCACCTGAATAGTGTCTCAAAGCAGGCTTGTCAAGTATGCTGTTTGCTCATAGAGTATTTAGATTACAAAGCAAGAAAAGACAAATTAGCGTAATAAAAGTACTATTTCTGAGGGCTTTTTCTTAAAATTTTCTTTGATGTGTTAAACAAGCTGCCGTGACATCAACAACAGCACTGCACATACAGTAAGTGCTGTAATAGCTAGTTAACAGATTAGCAAGGGGAGATATGGCAAATAGTCGCAGTCATTGAAAAGCCTGCATCTGGCTGTGTGTGTGTGTGTGTGAGAATATAAGAGTGAGTCTGTTGAGGAAAGGATTAGAGTGGTGGCCAGTGCCGGCTGCTAATCCCTCAGAGAGACAGAGCGGTGGAGGCCGAGACTGTGACTAACTGGAGTGTGAGCTAGCAATACGACTGCCGCACAAAACAGAGAGGAAGAGACGGCTATCACACGCCTGAGGTGTTGAAGCATTTCACGGGCGTAGATTAGAGGAATGACATGTATGTATGATGTGTGTGGATATAGCTCCTATTGATTAAGGGTGTAGGTTAGTTTCAGCTGTATTATTACTGCACTAACCTTACTTAAAATCAAATTTCAGTAAAATTAGTTTTGCTGATAGAGACCTGGAGCTGCTGTTCTTCAGTTCAAACTTACCCTAGTTACAACGCATCAATAAATAATACCGGGTTGCACACCACAAACTCTTAAGTCGAAATGAGCTGCTACGAAAAGCCAAACGCTAACAGAGAGCTAAAAGACAAAGCTAACGTTAGCTTGCCCAAAAAAACAAACTGAAGGCAAAAGTGAGACAAAGGATCCGCACACTGTGCTGATAGCTCCCAGCTAATTTAATCTAACAGAGCAACGATTGAATGTAACAGAGATCTTTGTCAGGCTTTGCCAAATGTTTTGTCTGACTTTCGCTAAATATTTACACCCAGTAACTGCCAGGTGTAGCAAACTGAACCAACTGACAAAGCTAACGTTAGCTTGCTAATATACTAGTTACTGATTTAGAGTGAAGAGTGAAAGAGGTAATGGGATATAGTCAACACATCTGAGTTGGTACTTGATTAAAATGCTGTTTAATAACAATGTAAAGTAATTCGTTTTTAAATTAAATTCCACAGAAATAACACGCTATACCTCAAATGTCAAATTATGCCATTCAGTTAGCTTAAATTACTAAAGTGTCAGTTAGGTTAGCATAATCAGGCATTTCCTACTCATTTGAAACTGTATGATACTAACTCTGAAACACACACATCTCATGTAGGCTATGTAGGTATGTAGGTATGTAGCCATGACCACTACTTGATTCAGGTCACGCTAAGAGGAAAGGCTTTTGTAGAAGAGGTAAGTGCGCAAAATCATATTACAAGTTTGAAGCTTCGTGGTGGTGACCTTGAAGTCATGCAACCGTGAACGTTAGCTTTTTACTCCTTGTGATTGCATTTACGCTTCAAAAATCCTAAAAGTGGTGTTCATTTGTGAAGATTATCTTGCTGAACAAAATGTGTAGGTATCATAAACTGTTGTTTGCCACAAAGCAAACTTTTCTGCAATAATCCAAAATCCAGTGGAAAAATCCCATTGGCTTTTTGTCGAGGGGAACTTTGGCGATGCTAACTTCTGGGTTGGCCTACAAAAATACACCGTCCCTGCAGCACTCTATTAGAGTCTTGGACTGACTGATTACATGACAGGCTGCGTTTTATTTGGCATGTCTGCGAGCTTGGTGCGTGTGCAGTTCAGTATGTAGGCCTGTGCGCATATGGAGGTCGGACAGCAGGACACGCTGGCGCTAGGGCGGAGCGCTCACACTCCTACTATCGTACACATGTATACACACACACACACACACACACACACACTCATGTACATGCTGCAACAGGGCAACAATGACCCCATTCTCACACAGCAGCCCAAGACAGAGCGAGAGCAGGGCTCACAATGGCAGGAGTCACTGCAGGGGGGGTGGGGGGGCGAAGGATGGGAGATGGAGGCAGCGAGGGGCAACTGTAGGCCGTGAATGACAGAGCGGAGAGATGGATGGAGGCAAGGAAGGATGAGTAGAGGAGCTGAGCAGGAATGCAGTGGCTGTGGAGAAACCCCTGGAGGCTCGGTTGGGAAAGGGAATGGGGAGATGGATGGGGGGAGGGAGAGATAAAGGGTGTAGCAGGGAGAAGTATAAGGCCAGTTTGAGAAGAGGTCAAACCATTCTTCTTCCTCTCAGTGAGCTGGCTACAGATTAAGGCTAACAGTCTTGATGGACTGTAGGCTGCAGTTTTCCACTATCTGTGTCCGTCTGTACTGGAGGCCTCATCATACACCAGCATGTGCAGGGTTTGTAAAAGGTGATAATCAGACCACTAATACAGATTTTTTATAATGACGAGTGGAGTCGTAGTAGATGTAGCTCGCATATCTTTCTCAAATCGTCTTGCACTGTCCATCAAGTGAATTTATGGGCATTTATGGGCAACATTTGTATAAATATACCACTGGTCCAGACTGAAATATCTCAACAACTATTAAATTAATTGCAATGAAATTTGGTGCAGGTATTCATGGTTCCCAGAGGATGAATCCGCATTAATTCCTGACCTTACCTCTAGCGCTGCCAGCAGGTTGACATTTGTGTTTTCAAGTGAAATATGTCTATACTAATAAGTATAGGATGGATTGCCTTGAAATTTGGTACAGACATTCATGTACCTCTCAGGATGATTTGTAATAATTTTGGTGACGCCATAAGTTTTCAGATATAGTACCATCATCAGGTCAAAGTTTTGATGTGTCCAGTACTTTGGTTTATGGCGAAATATATGCAAAAATAATGACATTCCCATCAGCCTCAGCTGTACGTCATGTTTAGTGCCAATTAGCAATTGTTAGCATGCTACTACCTTAACACAATTATACCTGCTAAACATCAGCATGTTAGCATAGTCATTGTGATCTAGCAGCCATGTTTTCTGCTTCTCTGGGAGTGATTTGTTGTTGGATTTTCTCATTTTGGCAATATCCATTCACACTAGACATCTAATGTCATGTTGAGCTTCAGTATCTCCACTGCAGCTCCAATGGAGTTTATTTTTCTACTATCTCAGACATCAAATGTGGGTAGAAATGTATGTCAGTTCTGTCTCATGATCAAGGACTTCATTTTAGACTCACATTGTTATTCTGAAGGCTGTAACAGCAGAGTGAAAACCAGAGAGATATTGAGTCCTCAACTGACAGTAGCCTCATCAGACCAGATATGATATACATTGTGTAAGGTTTGATTTCACATTTTCTCAGTAGTTGTGGACTGAAGGCGCACGTTGAGGGAAAATTATAGCACTTGATAGCAAACTAAAAGTCAGGCTGATGATGTAAAACAGGGCAGGAGGATGAGAGTGTGGATTGTTAGATGGACCTTGGACTGTTTTCAGTTCTCTGGCACCATGTGAACTCGGCCACACTGCTAACAGATGTTGGTATTGCCTCACTGTCAGAATGGGAACACTGCTGAGTTTCAGTCTGTCTCAGTGAGTGAGAGACAGGAGGGAGAGCTACAGTGACACAACTAAACCAAACAGTGACACCAGTCAATGGCTGCATGATTACAAATGAATACACATGCATGCTCCCACACACACACACACACACACACACACACACACACACACACACACACACACACATACATCACAGTTATTTTCTCCACTGGTCAATAAAAAGTTGATTTGAAGCCAGTTAACAGTGATGACTTCCTGCTGCTCTCTTTTTACTGCATTGCAGCTCAGGCTCATTGTGGACCTGCCAAGCACACTGACACACATTTACACGTCCTCCTGCTTTATGTTGTTGTACATTAGCAATTGCGTAATACAGCTGAGTAACAGTTTTTGTTATAAACACACCACGTTGATGTGGATCTACAGCATTTGTACTGTGGTTTTATTTGCTGCTTGTGATCACTGTTCAAATGCTCATTAAGATTTTGTCACATTTTGGTCTTGTGTCTATACACACAAGCACACACAATTACATGCAAACACGTACTGTACACCAGTGGATTATATAATTGCAGTGCATTTGCATAAACAGACAGAAGGTTGGATCTTATGTCTGCAAAACAGGCCCAAAGAGTATTTTATTTTACTCTGAGTCACGAGACAGGCAAACACTAGTGCAGTAAAAACCAACGTTGAACGCCACAGGCAGTGCCTTTCCTCCTCATCGCCTCACATTCACCTCAGCTCTTCAGTCAGACGGAGCGTCTGAGAAGCAACGGCACGAGAGGTCGTCTGAAATTAAAGTCAAGATGACAAAGAAGTGTAACTAGAAGGGAAAACACCCAGCTAGAGCAACAGAAACAATACATTTGTGTTTCTCTTTTTTTACTTTATCTATCGCTCTTCCTGTGGAATAATGCGCCTGATTATGAGCACAATATGACTTAGTGTTTCTCACCACTACAGCCGTACATTACAAGTGATAAACACAGTAATGTCACACACTCGCCCTTACATTGGCACCTCCTGGGCTGTTGTATGTTCGGTTGACTCGGCTGTTAGAGGGTCATTGTTGTTAGCCTGCGGCCTGGCACGGAGAGTGGGGAGTCAGGCCAAGCAGAGAAGGCGCCGGGTGTCCCCCGAGCTAAAGGTCCTTCACCCACTTTCATAGTGGAGTCAAGTAGAGGACACTTCAGTCAGACAACAGACGGCACACTGCATGTTTGGAGTATATAGACCCGAGAGAGAGTCAATACTAGAATATAATGTTTTATTCAACGTTAATATTCACTGCTAGACAACACTGCTCAGTTTTATGATGATTTATGATCAGTTACATCTTGACTGACGTGACTGTCAGTTTTTCACTTGTTCAGAGAATGACCATCTTTAAACGTGATATTGTTTAATTTTCTTTGTTTAAAACAAATACAAAACTGTGCATCCGGTGATATTGAAAGTTAAATTAAGCATTTTTTTTTGTTTTACGGGTGGTTGTTTTGCATCATAATTAATAAGAAGAGTAGAAACACTCCTGTTTCCCTAAAAAAGTCAGAGGAAGCAGGTAAAAACATGAAACAAATTATCTCATGTCTCGATCATTGAAGTAATTTGTATTGTCAAGTTTTGTTGTGATGCCTTCATCAGAACTTGCTCTGATGAATGCCTCAGAACAAAACGTGTCTCCAGATTTGTCCATTAGTTGTAAAAAAAAAAAAAAAAAAAGAAAATCACCAAAGGGATCTTTGTTTTTTGCAGACTTTGTCCTGAATCATCTTTGGGGAAACAAAATTGCAGTTCTTGGATGCACCCAACTAAAATTTAGTACAGGAGAAGCACCTCTGATCCCTCTTTTGTCTCCTGGAACTTCGGAAATAGTTTGATTCAGCAATTCAAGTGTTTTTGCACACAAAGGCAGTTTGGCTCTGTGCAATCCGTCAAACTAAAGGAGCCACAAAAGTTAAAATGTGTCATAAGAAAAAAAAAAAAAAAAAAAAAACCTCTCTGAATTCTCATACTGTAAGTACTCCCTTTTTTCATACCACACACACACACACACACACACACACACACTTCACGCAAAAAGAGCCAAGAGAAAGCCGTCTCATTTAATACCTCAATCTCTTCTGAGAGAGAGGCTGCCCGGTCACACGAATCTGGCAGCTGCGTTTGTGTGGAGACAAAGTGAATGGCTGCAGGGTGAAACTGTGCCACTGCGCGGCTCAGGATTAGAGCCTCGATGGCCTGTGGTGGTACAAGTGGAGCCAAGCCAGGGTATCAGTGACATGGGAGCATACTCACTACAACCTCCATATCAAAGCATAGGGGAACGGGGAAGACGCCCAGTGATTCGCTGCACGCCTCGCACTGGTGTACATCAGTTTTTAAGCTTCTATTGAGGGGTGTTTATGTACTGAGATGCTCTGGATGAAGCAGATGTGATAGATAAAAGTCATATCTGCAGTGTCTTGAAGCAATTACCAATATCAAATATTTTTAAACCTGTAGATAACTAACCTGAATGGTGTTGATGGAGAAACAACAGTTTTAAAAGTGTTTTCAAGCTGTAAATCTACTGTATGTGTCTGCATTTGAATTATTCACACCGTATTTGAACTAAATACACTTGGATTTTAAGTTACATGGGGGATTTGAAGTGTTTTTATGTGTGTTTGGAGAGATGTTTTATGTCGTCCTGCGCTTAAAATCTCTTGAGAGACGAGAGACGAGATGTGTGAAAGCCAAAGGAAAATGGAGAGACCTATTGAGATACAAAGACATCTGGTATGTGCTGCCAGGAAAATGACAAAAGCTCTCCCTCCAGTCATCTCTCTTTACCTCCGCATCTTTTCATCCACTCATTATTACCCTCTTTCTCGTAGTGCTTGTTCCTGTTCTCCCCCATCTCGCTCTCTGTTTCTTCCCTTTTCTTACTCTCTTGCAGTGGCTCGTTCCCCCTTTTCAGCTGCTTCTTCCCAATATTTCATTCTTCCTCTCTTGCCCTAATTTCTGCAGCTCTTCCTCTTTTCCCTCTTGTCATATTTTGACCCTTTTTTGCCTCCTTCCTCCTCTCATCTTCTGTCTCCCCTCCCCCATTCCTCCTCTTCAAACCGCCACCCGCTTTGCCTCCTCATCTTCTTACCCCCCCACTCCCACATTATGTACACACAATCTACCTCTCAGTTACTCTTCTTTTTGACTCCCTCCACTCTTTTGCTTTCCCTGCGTCTCTTCTTCCATTTCTTCTCCCCGGTGTGTTGTGATTGTAGCCAGGCTGGCGACAGCTGCAACAGCAGACAGTCAGGCAGTGGGCATCAGTGGAGGGAGGGAGGGAAAGAGGGGATGATGATGGGGGAAAACAGGGGATGCAAAGATGAAGAGACAGTCATAAGGCGGTAGGGTTGGAGGGGGTGGTTACTTTTTTGTTGGCAAGGTTTTGATCTTTGCCGAAGCAGAAACAGAGACGGATATGTCGGGCCTGCGGGGCGGGGGAATGGCTGCTCAGCATCCCACGGGCCTGTATCTCATCTGTGTTGATGCACCGTCGTCTCACTGCCATGTCAGTCAAGTCGCTGTATTTGTCTCCCTGACATGCTCGTAGACACCACCAGCAGAAACCGGCGGCTGGGACCAGCACCGAGGTGGTGGTGTTGTGCCCAAACAAGCTGCAGCTCTGGGCGTGCAGGGGGATGAGTAGATGGAGGAAGGTGTTGTGAGCTGTGGAGTGTTAGAGGGAGGTATCAGAGACTCTGTCCGGGGGTTGTGGGAATGTTGGACCTGACCCGACTTGGCGCCACGGCAACAGCTGTTCCAGCTTGCAGCCTGCAGAAAGGAGGAGGGTAAAGAAGAGACTGATGAGGGGAAAGGGAAAGAGAGAAAGAGGAATATCTGCAAAAAACTTTGCTAACTGATCTCATATATTTAGAGAAATAATCTTCATGAAGGATGTTCTGTTTTTTCAGTGTCTTGGTAGCTTGAGCTTGAGCATCAAAGATTTGACACACCAGCTGGCAGAAATGTAACGTGTCTTCAGTCTTATTAAATATTTAACCTCCATAAAGGTTCTTCCAAAAGAGCAACACCAAACATGCATAAATCAACATTTACCAATATGTGGATAACTCCATTTTTTAGATAAAAACAAGTCCTCAGCCATGCTAGCAGCTCTGTGAGCTAAATGCTAACGTCGCATTCACGTCAACCTTTTCAGTTTAGTGCCAACATTTGCCATCTAGCACTAAACATAAAGCACAGCTGAGGCTGATGGGAATTTTGTATTAGTTTTGCAGATATTTGGTCCCAAAACCCAGGCTGAGATAACCCTGACGACATCTTCAAGGTTATTTTGTCAGACTTTAGAAAGCGCAGAAGACATTATGCAGCTGTTTTCACAGGATGAATAGTCCCCCCAATGACGACTGATCATATGTAAAATCTGTGGAGTTCCCCTTTAAACAGAAAATTAAGCGAGAGGAAAAAAAGAAAACAAAGCGTCCTCATAGGGGCATGAGGGTTTTCTTCTCTGAGACGCCTCTTCTTTCCCAGAGTCATAGTCTCGGTCTGTGACCTCTGCCCTTGTTACCATAACAACAAGTTAATGACACAGCAGACTGAACTGATCCTTAGCCAAAATAACACGAAACAATATGAGTTAACAGGTCGAGCTTTGTGTGTCCTGTACTGCTCATGGTAACACACTAAGGTGTGTACGTTTTGAGATGTGTGCCTTCGAGTGTATGGCTTTGTGACTCATTTTCTTGGTTGTTTGATCTCTAAGACAGTTTTCTCCTATGGGATACAATAAAGTAACCTTAACCTTAACTCTTTGGACTGAATTGTTGAGTGACATTAGGTAATTCACATTTGTGAAGCACTCTTCATATCTTCATTGGGTTTATCTTCATTACATGAGCTTCTGTTGTTTACATCTAGTGAGGAAATCCAGATCAAGTGCAGGGATACAGAACGCACTGGTCTTTAAATGGGATGGGAGGCGTATTCAATTTTGAATGATGCCAAAATGTGAAAGTATAGTTTTCCCATTTGTACAGAATTTCGTTTCTTAGGTTGATTTTAGATTGAAAATGAGTCCCAAAACTTCTCCTTAACATACTGATACGTGACTTTGACTTGGATTTCTTTTGGCGTTTAGAGGCCGCTGTAAGCTGAGAAAGATTGTAGTTCAGACAAGAACAGGCAAAAATAGGCAAAATAAAAATCAGGGAAGGTCAGTTTCACCTCTATATCCACAAGTAACAATGCAGACAACCCTAAATACACGTCTGTGGAGTGTATTTGGGCTTTAAAAGTTGCAAAAACCAAATACGAATATTCTGTCCTTGAAGTGGCATGTGGAAGAAGAGAGAAAGGAAACATGAAAGCAGCACGCTGCACCACCTGCAGCAGCACCCTGATCAGCTGATCAGGTGACCAGATCTCTCAGCTGACTGCTCAGATGACCACACCCAAAACCCTGGCAGCTGATTGGTCACTGTCACGTCACGTAGTGTATTTAAGGTGAGGCAACACAGAGAGACAATAACAGTTTGGATAGACTGGTCCATGTTAAGATATAGTGCTTAGTAGTTCTTTTGTACTTTCATAAAATGCTCCAAATAAACATGGAAAGCATTTTTTTTAAGTTACATTTTGTGACAATGTACCCCTTTGTGTTCATTACATTTAATTATTAAATAAAATAACAGCTTTAGCAACTATTTTATCAAAACAATAAACAGACGGTAAATTGCAGGATTTTTAAATATGGTGGACAATTTACTCATAAAGTTAATTGTCAAGAAAATGTTTTCAAAGTAACACAGTAACACATTCAAAAGGAAATACAGGTCTTGCAATAATGTATTGAATTTGTGACCATTATAATCGTATAAAGTTTTGTTTTAATTGGTGCTTACATTGCACTCCCCCTCACCACCCAGCTCCACCTCAGAGTTTATTATTGTCATGTCAGGCTTTTACTATTTCCAAGTATTGTTGTTCTATTGTCTTTTATTTAAGTGCTGGATAGGCTGGGAGTTTCCAGATTAGAGCTGCTGCATGCCAAACATGTTGCACTGCTTGTTTAAGGTGTTATAAACTTCGATGTAAGTGGCTCTGACAGAAATACCAACACTCAGAGGACCTTTGATTGCATTCCTCTGTGGTGAAATATCTGAGTGGGCTGTTGGCTAATGTGTCACCTGCGCTCACTGCACTGACTAACCAGCCCGGAGATCATTAGTCAGGTTTAAGCCTCGCTGGTTACTCCTCCATCAGTGTTTGATCAGTGACTCAGTGGCATTTCTCAACACTTAGCCGGGGGTCAGGGTCCAAGGACGGAGGAAAGAACGGCGGCAGCTTAAAGGTTAAATCAACACTTAATCACACGGAGCTGAAAGGAAACTGGTGCTGCACGTCTCTCTGTGGGATGAATGTTTGACTCAGGGATGAGCTTTTGACTCTCTGGCCAATCAGCCAGGTGTTTCTGATGCTGACCAATAATACTCTGGATTGTGGCCAGAACATGTAACATGCTATAAAGTTTCACACTGTGTGCTCTTTCCCTGATGCCCCACCTAAACCCCTGCAGCCCTCCTCCAAGTCTGCACTCCCATGATGTGCCAGTCCTTAATGGGTTTAATGAGTATTTGCACACCTTCGTGTCTTTGCTGAGAAGAATCCCTTTCAAATCAACAGCACGAACAGGATCACATTACACTACAATTTACTAATTAACTTTGATACTCATATTGAAGTTGTTTAATAGCAAAATCTGGTGATTGCATTCTAGCGATGTGGCTCAGTGTCTGTCGGTCCACCACTTTGGTTTAGAGTGAAAAGTCTCGACAACTACTGAGCAGATTATCATGACGTTTGGGACAAACATTCGTTGTCCCACAAAATGATTTGTGATACTATGATGATCCCTGACTTCGGAACAAATACCTGCAAAACTAATGTCATTCCCATCAGCTGCAGCTGTACTTTTTTAATTAAGATGTTGTACATAGTAAAAATTATACCTTTTAATAAGTGATCATGCATTTTAAGCATGATCACTGTGAGCATGTTAGATTGACAACTGCTACCATTTCACATGTACTTCACCACTGAGGCTAAAGATCAAAAACCAACTGTGGAGCTCAGTTTTTATCCATCTTACCGTTTGGTTTTCATAACAATGACTATTAACAGCATCACAGAGCTGCCAGCGTGACTCTTGTTAATCCGCTGGGTTACATTCATTTAGTGGCTCTCTGCAGGTCATTGATATGATCAAGTCTGATTGATATCGGCTTTGCACAGAAAAGGCCTGATTGGAGGACAGATATTCTTACATAAAAAGAAATGGGTCATCGTTTGACGCTCAAATACGAACTGAAACAGTGATCAGTTGATCAGAGCCGTGCAGCAGCAGTTATTCTTGTTGACTGATAGTAAAATGATCACATTACTCACGATAACAGTATTTCATAACAATGAAGCTGTGTGATCTAAATCAATACTATATCCAGGCCTGTGATGTTTCCCATTTTGCATGTTGCTATGGGAGACTTCGTAGTAACCAGGGAGCTTGTCAGCAGCATTTCTTGCTTTCTTCTCATGACTATATTTTGAGATAACATTTCCAACAGGGCTGGCAATGCTTTGTGTAAAAGC
The DNA here is from genome assembly GCF_043641665.1 of Enoplosus armatus. Lineage (NCBI taxonomy): Eukaryota > Metazoa > Chordata > Actinopteri > Centrarchiformes > Enoplosidae > Enoplosus > Enoplosus armatus. Next base: position 13,547,441 of record NC_092184.1, on the reverse strand, counting down.
CACACTATCCTTGAGGACTTTTTTTTCTCTCTTCTTCTTCGCTGTGATAAAATGTTGCTGTGATGCGCCCGATGCCCTCGCGGGTGTTATTTATATGTGTCGCTGCTACAAATATGTTGATCTTTGTGTTTGACGTATGGATGAAGTGCTGGTGGTGGTGAGAACCTGTGGCAGGATGAATGAACATGCGCAGGTGGTGTTAAGAAGCTGCACGGAGATGTTCCCGAGGTGTGAAACTAACACGATGATGTTATAATTACCTCAGGAAGAGAGTGGGAGCAGGTGGAAAGTGCTGCTTCGCTCACACTTTGTTCAGATTCTGTAAACATGCCTCCATTCAGTCTCTATATTTCCTCCTCGCTGTGTCACCAGCCTCTTCTGTTCTCTCTGCCTCCCCCCCGCCCCTCCCTTACTACAGGCCTGATGTCCTTTTTCCCATATGGATGTGCTTCATATTTATAGACTCTAAACAAACCAGGAAAGGCAGGCTGCGGGGAGGACACACCCATCTAAGCATGCAAACACATCCCGTCCTCTCGTTCTGTCTGGACTCTCTGGACACTTTTCAGAGACGCACAGAGAGAAAGAGTTAGCCCCGAGGAGACAGCTGTCCCTCACAGAGATGACAGTATCAGAATAGAAAAGATGACTGGAGACTATGTGAAGTACTTCTTCACTTAAGTACTCCCATTTTATGCTACTTCATACATCTGCTTCTCTACATTTTAAAGGAAGATATACTTTTGATTATACTACATTCACCTGACAGCTGTAGTTGCCAGTTATTTTGCAAAGATGTTTCATACAAAAAACGTGATTAGCTCATAAAATATTAATCATTTTTGCAGATTAAACCACTCAACAGTATAAAAAAATCAGGCTGCAACTAATGAATCATTTACTTATAGATTAATCTTCTGATTACTTTCTCTTTTAATCAATTCATTGTTCATTGCCCGTCATCATTTCCTTCACATTTTAAAACTTATTTTGTCTGATATTCAGGTAAGATTAAGTAAGATTCAATTTACTGTAATAAAGACTAATGAAACCAGCATTTGAGGAGATAAAATCAGTAAATCAGTAAATATTTGGTGATTCATTTTCTGTCACTCCTCTGCTTATTTTCATTATCAATTTATCTGCAAATTATTTTCTCTATTAACCATTTTGTCCATGAGATGTGGATCAAAAACAAAACATGCCCAAGACGACGTATTTAAGGTACTAATACCACAATGTAAAAATACTCCATTAGAAGTCCTGCATTCAAAATCCTACTCAAAAGTACAGAAGTGTTATCAGCAAATGTACTTAAAGTATCAAAAGTAAAAGTACTCGTTCTGCAGTAAATGTCATTGTGACTGATGTATTATTGTATATGACATCTTTACATTGTTAATACTGATGCAACAATGTGTAAGCCTCATTATACTGTCGCTGGTTGAGGTGGAGCGAGTTTTAAACTACTTTATATACAGTTTCTGAGGGTTCATGAGAGGATTGATGGGGTTTGGAGGAAGAAAATTAAAGTTATGTTACACAAATTTATATTCATTTTGTGGGAATGTTCTCTAATCTTTGCTGTTATTTGTAAAATATTAGATAATTTTATACTGACACACTGTGTTTTTTGTAAGAGGTCACAAACCAAAATGTTAGGGAGCCACTGGTTTAAACGTCTTAATCTTAATCAAGGTGTTGTATTTTATAAGATTGTCATACATTTTCTAATGAAAAATCTTAATCTGTAATGTAACCAGTAACTACAGCGTCAAATAAAAGTGGTGTAGTAGAAGTATAAAATAAATGGAAATACTCAAGTAAAGTACGAATACCTCAACATTATATGTGCAGTACTTGAATAAATGTACTTGTCTGTTTTAACCGACAGTCCAAGACCCAAAGATATTCAGTTTACTATCATATATGACAAAGAAAAGCGGCAAATCCTCACTTTTGAGAAGCAGGAACCTGCAAAAGTTTACAAAAATGACTGAAATAAGTGATTTGATTTTCAAAATACTTCTGTAATACAAAGTAGTTAAACCTCCCCCTCGACCAGCTACAACGTTTAAACGCTGCTCACATGTTAATACATCAGTAATAATATCTATAATGGAGTATTCTTACAGTGTGGTATTGCTGCTTTTATGAATACTTCTGTCTGATGGAAATATGTACAGACTGGTCTGAGATCAGTTCTCTATCACTGAAACTGGTCTCCTGGCGAGCTTGTGGACAGAGCAGAGCACCGAGAGGCACACCTTTATCACGTGAAAGGTGTGTGTGTGTGTGCAGGAGCGCATGTGTGTGTAAACAAAGACGCCACTGTGTGTGTGTGTAGCCTCTCTCCACCACTCTTTGCATATGCCTGTAGATAAGTGAGAGAGGGAGGGACAGCAACCCCCACCTGACTCCCAGCGCCTGTGAACTGTGTACACTCCAAATATTTCCATAGCCAGCCCTCACACGGAAATGAAGGAGGATGTCGAATGGAGAGGCAGCGAGAGGGAGGGATGAGGTTAAATGCTAACATGAACAAGAATACTGTATAAATGAAAATGACTGTCACGCGCTGCAGGCTGCCGGACCAGAGGGCAGCGTTAAGCCCTTTAGCTGCACCTGGAGCTGGACTTCATGTTCTTGGGTTTTTCAGAAACACCAATAAAAATCATGCTGTTGCAAATAGAAACATGTAATTTAAAAACAAAAACATCAGGCAAAACTACTTAAAGTCACTTAAATCAACAAGACTATGTAGAAAAATGTACCAGTCTATCTCAGCCATTTTACATTTTTGTCTAATGATTTAATGATTATTTTCATGGCTGATTAATCTACTGATTCTTTTTTTTCTGTAAATCGATGAATTGTTTGGTTCATAAAAGGTCAGAAAATATTGAAGGGTCACAATATCCCAAAGAAATCAGCCCAAAACACAAATATATTCAGTTTACTTTTATGAAGAACTGAGAAAACCAGCAACTATTCACATTTAAGAAAGTGAAACCAGTAATTTTTCGTACTTAGTTGTAAGAAAGCATTTACAAATCTGAAAGTCACAGAAGCAGTTTTTGTGTGTGTGTTTTTGTCTGATATTTACTGTGTACATCTGTGTCATCTTTTAACACACTCTTCTTTGTCTCTGTCCTCTTCCTCTGTCACTCCTTCCTTCCTTCCTCCTCCTCCTCAGTCCTCATCCTCGAGCCGGTGGAGCGGGACGACTTGTGTGGGAAAATCCTGAAGATCACAGACTTCGGTCTGGCCAGAGAGTGGCACCAGACCACCAAGATGAGCGCGGCGGGGACCTACGCCTGGATGGCCCCCGAGGTCATCAAGCTCTCCCTCTTCTCCAAGAGCAGCGACGTGTGGAGGTGCTGCACTCGCCTCCATGCTTCACCTTATTCCACCTGATTTATAAACTTCTTCAAGGGAGACTAACGTGTCACAGTGTGAACTCGAGCATATAGCAATAAGAAATCTGGTTAAGAATACTGGTCAATTATTGGTCAGGACATATTTGTGATGTTTTGATGTTTTAACGGAGGTGTAAAAAATAGAGATTCAAGAATTGAGATGTCCGTAGATGCATGAAGGTTTTTATGACTCAATTTTCAGTCCAGTAAAGTCACATTAAGGTATAATTTGAAAGATTGTAATACTTTGATGTGATTTTGTCTATGTATTCAGATCCTTTACTGAATACCTCAATATAAAAATACTCCATTACGATTAAAAGTCCTGCATTTAAAATGTAATTTAACTAAAAGTACATAAGTATAATTAGCAAACTTAACTTAAAGCTTCAAAAGTGAAAGAAAAATACCCCCATGTCTTTGTTATTCTGTTATTATATTATGTTATTGGATTAAAATTACTAATGCAGTATTTTACTGTTGAAGTTGGTCAAATTGAAGCCAGTTTTAAATCAAGTCAAGTCAGTTTTATATACTGTTGGATAATTTAATCTGTAACAATGAATTGTATTTTTATAAGCTCATCATATGTTTTGTATTTAAAATCTTAATATATTAAGAAACTACAGCTGTCAGATAAAGGTGGTGGAGTGAAAAGTACAATATGTCCCTCTGAAATGTCGTGAAACAGAAGTATAAAGTTGCATGAAATAGAAATACTCACGTACAACTAAAAGTACCACACATTTGTACTTTGTACAATACTTGAGTAAATCTACGTAGTTATTCTCCACCACTGGTGTGTGTATATATATTGTTCTTGTTTATTTAACTTCGCTTCATTGACAGATTTCAGAGCTGTACTGTCTTTTACTGACATTTCAAGGTAATTTTATGTTTGACAAAAAGTATAAA